>NW_027411866.1:173990928-174635928 GCF_047663935.1 Musca autumnalis | reverse complement strand
CAGGAACATTTTTATACCCAACCCCATACTGTTATTAATTTCATCTCGCAAAAGCATACATATTTTGTTGAGTGTAAATGTTATTTATGATTCTCTTACCGACAATTTATTGTCAATGTAATCCATCAATTTGATGTATGCTTCAAATACAAAGCAATCTTTAGAAGGAAATTTACGCAACATAATATATGCCAATATCAAAACGCATAGCAACAAAATGTTATGCTAAAATATTACTTTTCTTAGCTTACATTCTTTTATATTCAGCAAATTGGGTAAAAAATGAGACGGCTTAGGCCAACCAAAAAAAAAAAACAACAAAAACAAATAAAAAGTCGTTAAGTTCGGCCTGGCCGAACTTTTTATACCCTCCACCATAAAATAGTCTTAATTAAAATGGAATAAGTAGGGTCCTTTCACAATTTTAAGTGGAACAACTTTTCGACAATGGATAGACTCCTACTGCCTCCCACAATTGCTTAAAGTACACTTTGAACACAAATGTTGGGGCAGAGATAACTCCTTTTGGAGATGTGTGTATATAAAAAATCACGAAGGACAGATGCGCCGTGAGTCGAACTTCCGCGTTATGGCGCGATGAAGTTTTTGCAAGTAGCCCTGTCAGCCATCATGAATTAGCATTTTATATTTGTTTGTTGTTTTTGTAGAGCACTTAAGAAACAGTGAACAAAGATACCGTTATATGGGGGCTATACCAAAACATGGACCTATGTTGACGATGTTTGGTGGAGATGTTTCATGACCACTGAGAACCTAAAATGTCAAATTGCAGATAGTTTGGTTACAAATTGTGGCTAAAATTCTCAAAATACCGAAAATCGGGAGGTACCTTTATATGGGGGCTATACCAAAACATGAACCTATGTTGACGAGGTATGGTGGAGATATTTCATGACCACTGAGAACCACAAATGGCAAATTACAGCTAGTTCGGTTACAAATTGTAGCTAAAATTCTCAAAATACCGAAAATCGGGAGGTAACGATATATGGGGGCTATACCAAAACAGGGACCTATGTGGACGATGTTTCGTGGAGATGTTTCATGACCACTGAGAACCTCAAATGTCAAATTGTAGATAGTTCGGTTAAAAATTGTGGCTAAAATTCTCCAAATACCGAAAATCGGGAAGTACCGTTATATGGGGACTATACCAAAACATGGACCTATGCCCATATCCTTTGGGATATATGTTTGTTGATCACTAGAAACCCTAAGTGTCAAATTATAGCTTATTCGGTCTGCAAATGTGGCGAAGTACGTCAAAATACCTCAAATCCGGAGGTACCGTTATATGGGGGCTATACCAAAGAGTGGACCGATATAGCCCATCTTCGAACTTGACCTGCCTATGGAAAAAAGACCCTCGGGTGCAAAATTTCAGCACTCTATCTCAATTATTGCGGACGCTAAAGTGATTACAACAGACGGACGGACAGACGGACATGGCTAGATCGTCTTAGAATTTTATCCTGATCAAGAATATATATACTTTATAGGGTCGCAAATGATTAGTTCGATGTGTTACAAACGGAATGACAATCTTAATATACCCTCCATACTATGGTGGAGGGTATAATAAAAATAGAGCACACATTTTTGTTGACCCCGGCAAAGGTTTTAAGATATTCAAAGAACAGACGTTATTACGACATGTCCAAATCGACTTAAAATGGTAAATTCCAGAACTTATTTTGCACCCTTTTTCTTCTCAAGTGGACACTGACGGTCAGTGTTGCCGAAATTGACGATTTATCGCCATTTTGACGATTCTGTGGACCAAAATTGGAAATTGACGATTTGACGATTTTATGGCCAGAATGACGATTTTTAACGTAAGCCAAAACTGCATGAAACAAAACAGGATAACTATATTGAAACCAAAATTTAACGAAAGAATTTAAGGAAAACAATGTTACAAACTCTTAGCAATTGATTGACGATTTCCTATCAAAAACTGTCGCCAACGCTGCACTGACCAACCCCGGATGCCACCAGCGAAGCTGCCTTTAACACCCATTAATGGTAATGAGTTAACATTTGCCACGCTTTCACCGATAAACACGACAAAAGCTTGGATTGGGTGTCGGTTAATAACCCACCCCCATAAAAACAACAAAAAAGAAAATGAAATTCCTCTAAATATGACGAACCCTGCAAACATTTTAAGGACCCTGATCTTTGAATCTGCACCTGGAATGTTCGGACTCTCTATGGAGAAGGTGCAGTTTAAGCACTGACAGATGTTCTTGCAAATTACGAGGCCGATATTACTGCCATAGAGGAAATATGATGGATTTGGAAAGGCGTTACAAGAACACCTAAGGATGACGTACTAACTGAATTATATCTGCCTGGCACAAAGCATGCCAGGTTGAAAGCTTATTGTATACAATAATAAGCCAAAGCCACAGCAGATAAAGCGTGGAGGTGCACGAACACCTGAACAGAGGCGGAGAGTCTGGATTCACTTTAAATTTAAGTTGAAAAAAATGGCTCAAAATAAAAGAAACGTCAATGCCACTGGTGGTGGTGGTCCATCGGATGAAGTGCGTTCAGCGACTTTGGGCATCAAGATTGTTGATGTTGTCTTTTTTCTCCTCCGTCAACTTCGAAAAGATCCAATTTTGGCACAATTTGCCCTCTATCATGTGGACAACTTCCGTATTCGACAATGTAGATTGAGCCATGCATAGTTGTAATCATTGCCATGGGACTTTCGGAAACTTCCCTCAGCAAAAAATCTCAACATAGCGCACACTTTTAAAAATGAGGGTATTGCTGTTGATCTGTAACTTACTTTGCAGTCATCCGCTATTTTACGCCTTTAACGTAAAATAATTTACTGCTTACACAGATCTGTCCAACATGACCATCAGCTTACAGTGCAGATGACAATTCCAATGGATTCGACTTGTCCCTCAAATTTCTTCTAATAGATGCAATGTCCTATACATTTTCTTCATCATCAAAAAGAAATAAAATCCACTGAACTTATCAGTTTTTTTGGCGAATTATGTGTTTTGGATTGAACATAGTGTTCACTAGTTTGAAAAAACACTGATCGATAACACATTTATCGACCACCCAGTTGGGTTGACATCAGTAATACAACATTTCATCTCAGTCGCGCTGGCTATTGACAATTCTATTCAAGTATAGTGGCAATGTATAATCGACCCCTTAAGCATGTCGACATTCATACGAACACCTGGCTTTCGCCAGACCAAAAAACAAAAAATAAAATTGATGACGTGGAGATAGTGGAAAGTCATTCGTTGAGCTTGTTGGATGTACAATTGTTCCGAGTAATAAACATCCACTCGACACAACACTGAAGTTTGACATCTGTAAGCTGCAACTTGCCCAATTGCTTTCAATAAGCAATTGGCCGATAACATATCAGCACAGTGGCAAAGTATTGCCCACTCCATGCAAAATCCGTACTTGGATACCAGAGACCTCACCCAAGGAACCCATAGTTTGATCAGGAGTATAGTGCTGCTATCGAAGAGAAGAATGCAGCATAAAGAGTTACCTCACAATCAATAGCAACGCGTATCGCAGAAGAAGATATCGGGAGAAAACGAGAGAGAAGACAAGTCTTTTCCTCTGGAAAAAGAGAGCCAGCATGTAGTCCGAAAATTCTATCAAAGCGTGAAACTGGCTTGGTACAGTATATAGAGATGAGCAAGTTATTCTGGTAAAATATGGAGGTAGCGTGCTCAGGATGTGGGCAAAGCATTTTTCCTAACTGTTGGTATCCAAAACTAGCAAAGACGACGAAGATACCACTGTTGGTATCCAATACTAGCAAAGACAACGAAGATACCACAGTTCAAATTCCAGAAGATGGTATTGAGTGTATTCCTCCCGGCCAAGATGAGGTAAAGACAGCAATAAACCGGTGGAAGAACAATACGGCAGCATGATTCTATGGTTAACCAGCCTAGCTGTGAAAGAGCGGAGGCGACATGTTGATAAGGTGTATGCATCCATCAGCTAGTTAGCACCATATGGCTGGCAGAAACCCGATTGGAATGTGAGCATCCTATGTCCACAAGAAAGGCGAAAGGACTGTGTGCTCTAACCATAGGTCATACAAGAATTAAGGGATATTGTGTAAACAACTAAAGCCTATGGTCATCGAAATACTGTGACCTACCAATGCGTCTTTAGACGTGGTAAATTCACTATTCACCAGATATTTACTTCGCGGCAGATTCTACAAAAGACCCAAGAGATGCAGATCGACAATTACCATATTTTTGTCGATTAGAAAGTAGCATTCGCTCAAAGCCCCATATGCTCAAAGGTATCCCAAGCCATGTCTGAATTTGGTATTCCCACAAATCTCATTCGGTTTTATAACATGGCATCACCAACTCTAACTGATAATCGGTCCTCAGTTAAAATAGGAAAGGACCTCTCCGAACAATTAAGTCCCAAAAGACAAGGAGACAACTTTTCGTGTGACCTATTCAACATTCTGCTGGAAAAGCTTATACGTGGTGCAGATGTTAAAATAAATTACACAATGATGGGCCTGTTGATCAAGGGGTTTCCTCTTGTAACGTTTGACCTCTTTTTCTATATCATGAAGATCTCTCCTGACATGCCTTGTGCGGGATTACAATGGGTCTCACGGTAGCACTTGAGCAAGTACTGCAGCGAAAGCATGCCATTGTGTTGCTGTACTGGAAGAATCTTTGTCTCCTCATGTAGATGGTCCACTGAGGACATAAGAGGCACCCTGTCGCAGTTCTCAGGCCGGCATTCTGACAAGTTTGAATATTTTACGATCGCGTTGCACTTGTATTCGCGTACCATACCGACCTACCGCGTTATATGTGGTCAACAAGGTTTTCTTATCTGCACCCCTAGTACTTTCGTCTAAGGACTTTAGGACTTTGTTCCTACATATAAGATTGTCGCAGATAGTTGTGGCATGCGTGGACTACATGAACATTCAGCCAAATGTGACCCATGCAATTTTGAGGTAGTTTGTGGTCAAAATTCTGCTACCATAGACCATGACATTCAACTCTGTTCTCACCTCTACTGTTCATGTGTTGAACAGAGTGGCCGGGGAAAAGCGTAGTAAGATCTGTCAAAGAGGAGTTCAGCATTTCACAAAAGACATCAGGGAAGGAACCTGACGCCAAAATCTTAAATTCACCCGCATACGTTACGATTTCAATGCCGACTGGAAAGGGCGGAATACAGGAAAGGTAGAGGTTAAACAGTTCTGGAGATATGATCCCACCTTGGGGAACTCCCTGTTTCACTTTACCCAGCTTGGACTTCTTGTTCCTGAGTTCCACATACGTCTGGCGTTCACACATATCTATAATTGATTATCCAATTTCTCAAACTAATATGGTTGAAGATGACATTCGTTCGTGTATTATTTCAGTTATCAGGTTGTGGTTCCTCTGTATCCAGACTCAAAAATTCTGCAAACTGAACTGGTTGCGTCCATAAAGTATCAGGAGACAGGTGAATGGGATTAGCTGGTTGGGCTAAAACCACTCGTGTTTGCCTTGGCAACTGGCGTTCTTCTGCTACAATTGATGGGGGTACCCCCAAGTACGGCATTCACACTGTACGTCTGTACTGCCTGCTCAACCGTCTCAGTGTGCATGCTGTCCAAGCCTGCCTGATAGGCTCGTTGGTTCTCTTTTATACCTTTGGACCTCTCTCTATAGATCATGAAGATCTCTCCTGACGTGCCTGGGTGAGGGAAGACTGTCAATTAAATCGTGGCAGGGTTGCTCATTGCGATAGCACATAAGCAAGTACTACATCGACAACGTCCTGTTGTGCTGATGCGGCGATAAAACATTCGCCTCCTAATGAAGATGGCACACCGGTGTCATGAGGAGGCACACTGTTGCAGTCATCAAGGTGGCATTCTGGCAGGTTTGAATATTCTTCACTGCGTAACGCTAACAATTACATACCATGCTGGCGCGGCATAGCTTAACACAGATCGGCCTATTGCTTTGTTGGTCCCGGTCCACATTAAGAGTAATTTCACTGAAATTTTGACATGGACCGGGACTAAGAGGTCAACAAGGTTTCTTTGTCAGCACCCCAAGTGCTGCCGGCCAGCGCCATGAGGACCATGTTCCTACTTCTGATCTTGTCGCAAATAGCTGAGGACGATTTACGCATTTTATCGAACGTTACACCAAAAATTTTGGGGTAGTAGTGATCGGCACCAGTGCACCATCGACCAGAATTTTCGGTGCTAGTCTCATTTCAGCCGGTGAACAGTGTAGCAATGGATTTAGCGGCGGATATTTTCATATTCCTCAGATGAAAGAACTGCACAAGTCAGCTATGTAGACATTTAACCTGTCACATATTTCATCGACGAGAGAACCCGACGATAAGATCGTACAATAATCCATGCCGTCTGGAGGGTGTGGTATTGCAGAACGGCAGATCCTTAATTTTTTCACTCTACGGGTTTTGACCTCCGCACATATGTATAGTTGATTATCCAACGCTTCAAGCACGGTCTTCTCAATATCCTCGAATAACTTGGCATGGTCGGCGGTATCGAAGTCTTTCGATAGGTCAAGTGCCACCATGACTGTTCTGTCACACGGACTGTTCTGATATAATCCTCTACTGATATGTGTGGATAAGGCGATTAATGCTCTTGTAGTACTATGCATTTTCCGGTATCCATGCATAAGGGAAATCGGTCTGTACGATTCACCTCTGCTGGCATTCTTGCTGGGCTTCAGTAGCGGGATCACCCTGCCAACTTTCCAGGCTTCTGGTATAATATGGGTGGCTAACCATAGGTGGAGGACACTTGTTAAATGCTCAACTCCGGGCTCATCCAGTTGCATAAGCATTACCATTCATATTCCGTGCGTGCCGATGATTTAGCGTTTCTGATGGGCGGGGACCATGATGTTTTATGACTCATAAAGTTCACAATTTCGCAGACCTTATTGCGGAGTCCTTTGCATTTGAATTGCAGGAATGCAGCGTTTCCTTGCTGTGCTTTTAGATCCGGAGTTTGTTGTTTTTGGAGAGACTGCGGGGGAGTCTCGTATTCTGATGATGACGAATAATCGAACAACGAAGGTGGGAGATGTAATGGCGCAGTAAGCAGCAATATACCTGTCGCTGTAATCCTGGGTGCTACTAAGGCCAGAGCACCCTTTGAAGTGCACCCATTAAATCTCACCATTGTGGGTGTGTGATGGATGCGGATGCGGCAAACGGAACTGATCCATATTGGTCCATATTGGATTCATCTCTATTCTGGCACAGACCAACAGCTCGGAGGGGGGTTTCTAGGACAAACTTCCGCTTCCATGTTAAAATACACGAACACAAACACATAATTGTTGAGGTGACGGCCCCTGGCCGAAAATTCCTCAGAATCACACCGGTGTATAGAACCAGACGCCGTGGTATTGTATACGTTAACGTGTTATTGGTTGATTAAGATAGTCAAATAATCACTCCGTCAATCCAATCGAGAATTTACTCCGAGAATGTCTCACAGACACGCTAAGTTGTCCTCTGCTGGTTACGTTATTAACACCTGACCAGCGGACGCATTTTAATTATTTTGTGTATTTAAATAAGACTAGTACTAGTCTAGTCGATGCAGGGTCCCTAAATATAAGTAAAACCAATATAATATTCCTTCAATGTATAAAAACTAAATTGTAATATAATAGACTACTCACCCCCTTTATTTGGCCACAAATAACATCATTCACTGTAAGTAGATCAAAAATAAAAAGTCAGATTTATTATAAATTACACCAGAGATATGTTAGATCAAAACAACATTTATTTTCAAATTATATTTGAAATATGTTTTTCCGGTCCCAACACAAATTTGGCCACAAAAATCATCATCGTCAATAACAACGATCTACAATGTAGTGTCTGGCTGTGCCAAGATTTGGATGGTTGTTTGTTTGTATATATGTATGTTTAAATATATCACACATATCCCTACATGAAGACATACATAAATATATTTCCATATTCTAACAGTTCAATAGAGAAGAATACGAATTTTATGCAAATCAAATTGAAATTTAAAGCAAATCATCTTTCTAAGGTCCAGATTTGTAGTTCCTTCCTTTTCACATTTCCATTTTCTTCTTGTTTTCTATCATCACACATTCTTTCTTTCATTCACTTCTGGCTCATTCAATATGTTTGTTCTGCAATATACGAAATCACTCTAATGTGTGTAGTGGGGAATTTTATATTCCATATCCTTTGGCCAATATATGCGCATAGGAGATGGGTGGGAAGCGAAAGAGAGCCAAAAAAGAAAGAAAACTATTCTAAAACTATTCACTTTGGCCACAAAAAACCCAAATAACCTCAAGAGTGTTGGGCCAATCACTAAACGTATAAAAAAGTATAAAAATAGATTTCCAGAAAAATGCCAAAACTTCACCCACAACATTCTTTGGGTGGTTTTATTTCCTCTTTGGCCGTAGGTACATACGTATGTTCGTTCGTACGCCTGGCACTTGCCAACACATTGAAAACGATGGAATGCATTTTGTTGAAGCTACATTCCCGATGTTCGGTGGTAGAACGTCGTATGTCTACTTTGAATAGATGCAACATTTGAGATTGATAGTGGCTGTCAGTGGTGTTAGACATGGCATGTGGTATGTCTTTTGTTGGTAAGATTTCTGGTCGTGCGTGTGTCTGTTGATTTTTCTTAGGAATTGTTAGGAATAATATTTCAAGAATTCTTTAGGAAAGCTTTACTAAGTACCATTTTTACTACAGATATCCATTGTGATTGCATTGATCAGGTGCGTCGATTCAATTTGAGAGATTTTATCTGGCGCAGACTACGTAAGTTTTTGAACTCAAGGGAGATATGAATCATTAAAACTTTTTATACATTTTAAATATATCGAAGGGACAAAGATTGTTTTACGAAAGGAAAAGTATCGAAAAAGATCTGGGAGGATAGAAATAAATTGGGACATGAAATCTGTGTGTATATAAAACAGTATCACTTTGTTTTGTGGGCTTATTTAGAACATATCGAGTAAGAAAGGCCGGACCGAACTTTTTATGCCTCCACTAAACGTTGTATTCTGAACATATCTTATATATAAAAGACAATGTGTGTATATATAGAAGATAATGTGTTTATGTTTGTATGTTCCGTGTAGACTCAAAAACGGCTGAACCGATTTTCGTGGAGGTACCCCGCCCTAATCCCTATTTTTAAAAACGCTATTTTAGCACGCTCATTTTTTAAATATTTTATATATCCACAACTACTTAACCGATTTTCCTGAAAATTTCAGAGAATGTACAATTAGGACCTGTGGTGAAAATAGGTTATGTATTTTGTTGAATATCGAAGGAGGCGCGGAACCTACCCTATGCCCTTTTTTTTGCAAACGCTATTTTAGCAAAACTGACGAACGTATCGGTGAGAAAATTTTTTTGCGAGGCAATGGGGTTGTTTCTCCGGCACTAGATACTCATTTGAAGCCTAAAGATCCAACCACGCCCACTTTTTTAAATCTTATATATAAAAGACAATGTGTGTATGTTTGTATGTTCCGTATAGACTCAAAAACGGCTGAAACTATTTTCTTGAAAATGTAAGAGAATATATTTTGTTGATACTGACGAATGTATTGGTGAAAAAAATTAATTTACGAGGCAATGGTGGTCGTGTCTCCGTCCCTAGGTACTCATTTGGGGCTTAAAGGCCCGACCACTCACACTTTTTTGTTTTTGGTGGTTGTGTCTCCCACCTTAAATCCTTATTTGGGACCTAAAGGGCCGACCATACTTTTTTTAAATATGTTATATCTCCAAAACTTCTGAACCGACTTTCATGTAATTTTCAGATGATGTAGAGGGATGTCCCCTGGTGAAAATAAGCTACATATTTTGTTGAATTTCGGCAGAGCGGGGTTTGAAAATCAATTCGATAGACAATGATGATTGTGTCTTCGACCCGGGGCACTTTTTTTTGGCCTTAAGACCCGACAACACCTTCTTTTTTTTTAAATATGTTATATCTCCAAAACTTCCAAATTGATTTCCATGTAATTTTCAAATGATGTACAGGGATGGCCCTTGGTGAAAATAGGCTATATATTTTGTTGTATTTCGGAAGAGCGGGTTATTATCTGTGCCCTATTTTTTAAATGCGCTATATATGTATGTATAAAAATGTTACAAATCAACGGAAATATTAGATATTATTCATAACGAAGCTTTGGTCTTATCGGAAAGCAAGTTTTTAGATTAGAAGGCAACATATCGATAGCTATAGCTTCATCAGATATATAGGGTATGCATTATAAGAAGGTGGAAGGACGACACAGTCCGCCATTAAATTGCCACTAGACATTCATTTGAATGAAGGGCACCCATGCAATATTAAATAGAAGTTATCATCTGGAACGAATGTACGATGGAACATACAAATTTTAGACAAACACTTCCAGTTATACTATTCCAGCAGATGAAATAAATGCACGCCTCAAGTCATCAGTTCTTTGACGGTTTGTTAAAATTGCATATCGACACCAAAATTTCTGAAGATTTTTTATTTATAGTCACTTGCAAATCCCGACTAACTAACGATGCAAGAAAAATATAATTGACTTAAGAAAAGGTAACACAAAGCTGTTTCAAGGGCCAGCAGAACGGACCGGGTCGGCTAGTGGCTCCAAGCGAAAGTCGTACACCTAATGAAATTTTTTGATTGACTTATATCTCCGCCACAAAATGCGATATGAAGAAAGTATTTACGCAGCCTTTTAGTGCATTTAGTCGACAATTTCAAAACACGATATAATAAAATAATCAACCCGTTTACATTGTTGAAAAATTAAATTAGCTAAAATACTAAGAATTTTAGCACCAAGCGAAAGTCGTGCAGCAATTATAAAAACAAAGTATTTGTTAATATAATTAATTCTAGTACATGTTCCTGTTTTTTGTTAAATCCTACGATCGATTTAGTGTAACATCAGTGCTTCTTTACAATTGGGAGGGTCAATTTTGGAAACTTGTATCAGATTAAATGGGAAAGAAGCGTAAAAATTAAATAAAAATTATTTTTATGAAACAACATGAGAAAATGATTTATTCAACTTTACAAAAACTATTTTTTTCGATTCAGCAGATATCGAAAATTAAAACTGCAAATCTATTCAATACTTTGATGTCTACTATAAGAAAAAAATACATATGAAATATTTAAAATAACTTAAACATTAAATAAATAACATTTTCTTGTGAATAGTTTAATACACGAAGTGCAAAATGAGTTGATTTTTAATGTCCCGACACACAGAGGGGAAACATAGGCCTAAAGTTGCTCAAAACTCAAAATATGAAAGTCGTTTTTTTATGAAAAAATTTTGATAAACGGCAACCAGACTCTTTTCTACATTTGCTATAACCATCCTCGACTTTGCAAGATAAACCAATCCAATGCAGCAGTCGATCGAACTCAGCCATACTGAAAACAAAAAGTAAATTTTCGAAAACTAAGAAATTAGGTGAACATTAAAATGACGTTATTTTCGCGAAAATTTATATTTTTCAAGATTTATTGTTTTTGTACAGTCTCCGAACAAGATTAGCATTTAAATTTTTCAGGTTGATTTTACTTTTTTGCTCTTTAATAATGGTGATACATATCCTCTTTATGAAATTTTTTTATAATAATTTTTAAGATTGCTACAATTTCAATAGCGAAAAAGTCTATTTCCCCGTCGTTTCCCGACTATAGTTTCTTCTAATTTTTTATGCGCTTGAGTCTCAAATATCAGATTCAATTATAAAAAATTGCGCATATTTGCGCCATTCCGAAAAAAATCTAATTTTTCTCAACTAAAATATGAAATATTTTTATATGGAATTGCAAGGTTTACTCACACTAAATTTTGTTCCGCCTTATAACCGGGACTCTTATTTATCAGACTAAACCAACACCTATCAAATATGTTTGCATTATTCAGAAACATTCACGGCTTTTCTCATGTGAATTGAGAAAAATTTAATTTATGTAAGTTTCAAAAAATAAAATTTGGAATGAATTATATGTATATGGGAATATATATACATCTGTACCGATTTGTTTGAAAATTGGCTCAATGTTTTTTTAGGCTAGTTCAGGTTGCATGTGTAAAATTTCAGTGATTTTGGTGCATTTTTATCTCATATAAGATGCGAATATATATGGAAGCTTCATCCAAATCTAGACCGATTTTCATTATTTTCTATGGGATTAGAATTTTTATCAATCTGACTATAAATGAGCTTTCTAGGGCTTTTGATCAACTTTTAACACAAGTTTCCCCTCTGTGCGACACTCTAATCGATTGAGAAAAATATTTGGAAGTTTATTTTTCCAATGGGCACTTAAACTTTTACAACATAAATACCTTGTCAATTGGTGATAAAAAAGGCGTAAAAAAGCTATACGCAAATGTATCCAAGAGCGATGTTTAGAATATCAAAACAATAGCGATGAATGCATACATTTTCTTAAAAAGAGTGTAATTTTCATAGATGCAACAAGTGCGAAACCTGATATTACATTGTGAAAAATCCCACAAATTGCTTCATGTCTAGTACACGAATAGTAGAACATAACGCATCAGTCTATCTGTGAGTGTGTGAGGCTTATCTTTCAGATTTGAATCTTTGTTTTATAATTTTTTTGAAGTAATTGGGAATCGAACTATGAGAGTTTATTTAAAACATCAAAATACCGGGAATCGGACTGTACCATTATATGTGGGATATTCCAAGACGTTGACCTATGTTCACAAATTTTAGAGGAGAAGTTTCTTATTCACTTCGAACCAAATTAGCAAAGTTATTGGTAATTTAGTCAGAAAATGTCAAATTACCTGAAATCGGGCGGTACGGTTATAACCGTGTATATATGGGGGCTATTCCAAAACATGGATCCATGTCCACTATTTATGGTAGATAAGTTTTGTGACCACTAAAATTTCAAATTATCCCCAATTCCGTGTGAAAATGTAGCTGAAAACGTCAAAATACCGGAAATAGTGCGGTACTGTTATATTGAGGCTATATAAAAAATGGGCCCATGTTCACAATTTTTGTTAAATATTTTTTGGCCACTAAGAACCCTAAATGCCAAATTATAGCTAAGTCGGTCGGAAGATGTAGCTAAAACGTCAAAATACCTGAAATCGGGCGGTACAGTTATATGGGAGGCTATACCTAAACGTGGACAGATATAGCCCATTTTCGAACTTGACCTTTCCACAAACAAAAGACGGATATTTCCAAAATGTCAACTTTCTATCTCAATTTTTATGGATGCTTGAGTGATTACCATGGACGGAACGATGGACTTTCATAGATCGACTCAGAATTTTACCCTGATTATGAATATACTTACTTTATGGCAAATGATTATTTCAATGTGTTATAAACGGAAAAACAAACTTAATACAACAATTCAAGTCTGCTGGCATCCTGGCTGACTTCAGTAGGGGAACAACCCTACAAACTTTCCAGTATTCTGGATGACTAACGATAGATTGGGTACACTTGTCAAATACTCAACTCCGGGTTCATCCAGTTGCTTAAAAATTACCATTGTTTGGAACAATATCCTCAAACTCCTTCGGTTTCACTATTATCCGAGTCGAACTAAGGTACTCCGGTTGTGTACTAAATCACTGGAACAACAACAATAGCAACACTTCTATGAAAGTCTTCCGGGGGCAGAAAAGAACACTTTGAACTACAAACGGCTGTCAATCGGCCAGCTGGGACAATTACGAGAAACTTTATTAACCTTATGGTTCAACCCCACTGGGATAGCTACTAACGAAATCACACTGTTTCGAATTTAAGGTGATTTACTATATGCATTCAAACTAAAGCGAGCAGTTTGCCTAGATTCCACAGGTTATTTTTTTCCAACCAACTAAAACCACTGTTCCGATTAGTTTATATTAAAAGTTTTTTATTTATTCACTTCGAGAGTTTACAGCGTACAGGGATTTTTGAATGCAATAATTCACGAAAAAAATGAGACTATGGAAAACTAATTTGTTTGCACGTTTTCATCAACCGGCGCGATCACTTTCACTTTAAGAAGTGAACTAGCAGTTGAGAAAAATAACCAAGAAAAAAAGAATGTTAACAAACAGAGCAAAACTGCAAAGAGCGTATGCTTGACATTTGCAGCCAGTGATGGCAACATGGATTTAATGCACACAGAGGTGGCAAATTAAAACATGTTTACATTGGATCTAATGAGCATCACTGAACCTAATGTCTGTGTGCATTAACAACCATTGAGATTCCGTGTGGGCGTTTTGGCTGAGAGCACCTCTTCGTCCTATCACTCTAAAAATAGCCGCTTATAATAACACGTGCCCCTCTTCGGATTTGTCATTGACACGCCGTTGAAAGTAACAACCGTTCTATAATCAATTTTTCCCGGATTCGAGAGTGATTTAACCGTTGCATGCAATTAACTTAATAATGTGTCATTGTTACATTGCTTCAGGTGGTCTATACACTTTTTCCGCTTAGGTTCGCCTGTTGACTTCAAGAGAAAATTCCCTAACCCATCAGGGTTTGTACATCGAGGCTCATCACACCATCGAAGCTCATCACGTCTTTGCTGGGAAATTTGGTCTGCTTTCGTGTGTTCGACTAGCAGGAATGTAGCAAGCGGTTGCAACTGTGGTGATGTACTATCAGCTGCCAGAAGATTCGAGATCATGGACAGTTCTCTGAAGCGTACGTAAAAGTAAGGCTGTCAGAGGTTTTGAAGTCGGATGGTCTGTTAACGCAGACGATGATATTAACGTGGGCTGATAAAAGGGAAATGCCAGGTCAAGTCTTTTACCAGACCGTGTGCCACAATGGTGATATCTGGGGTGATGTGGCAATCTTCTCTTTTCCTCGTAGGAGTTTCTACGTTCACCTTGCTAAATGAGGAGATATTAATTTGCTCGGTTAGCGCTGTAACACTCTGGTCATTGGCTAGGATGGAATGTCAAAGCTCATGATGAGCAATGAGGTCTCCTAGCACCAGACGGTTAATGCCTTTGAAAAGCTAGCATATAGCGCAGGGCACAGCTATTTATCGGTGGTATATACACATTAAGTAACTCTACCTCGACATGCTCGAGACTAGAAGGTGTATCGCCCTATTGTCCGAAAAGGAGCATTCCTCCGATAACCTCCAGTCTGTTCTAACACACTTCCTCCATATTTGTAAGGGTGAGGTCTATTACCTTCTCCCTTACCCTATTCTGGAAGATGGCCGTGTTTCCCCTATTACCTACTCGTAGATTATTAATTAAAATGAAATTGAATATGGACTCACCTCTCGTATTGGTGTCACTGCTCGCCCAGTGGAAGTAATGGGCATTTGCATCACAGCCCATTACTAGATTGCAACTGCCCGAGATCTCGTCCACCAGATTGCGCACCAATCGACTTGGTGGGTCAGGTACCTCGTACGGCATGTATACCGAGGCTAGCACCAAGGCCCTTCCGGAGCCTACTTCCAGACTCACTACTGCTGTATCGACATCACTCTAATTATAGAGATGAATAAGATTTAAACTTTTCTTCGCTATAATACATGTTCTTACCTTCTCCCCATTCGATGTGTAGAATAGGGAGTACCGCCCATAGTTTACAGATAGGGTTCCTGGACCAAAGCGATGTCAATCTCAGACTATGTAAGGGAGAGAAGGAGTTCGGCAGCTGCCGCTTTGCAGTGGTGCAGGTTGATCTGTACCACACAGAGGCCCTGCTGGCTACACTCCTTACTGAGGCTGCGGAACCAAAGCCAACCCAACCCGAAGTTCAGCTCTCCCTTACAAGCCTTAATGAGATTCGCACTCGAGCTGTCCATGGTGAACTTCATTAAGGTACCTTCCCGTTCGCGGAAAGAGCTCACCAGTTTCCAGCTGTCAGTGTGGATAGGCCTATTCTGTTTCCGAATAAGCTTCAGCACCTCCGCCACATCCGAATCCGGAGGTGGCGCCCATGTTGTCGCCACAGTTCTTGATGGGATTTCATGAATAGAAATCGCAGCCAGCCTGCAGCCGTTCCACAGAGAGTCAGAGCCATTCACTGCTTGAATGAGGAAATCTCGAGATTCCTCATCCTTGAAGTTAATGACCTTGACGCCTCTGTAGACGGCTGCCCGGTCTTCCTCTCGTCCACATCGTCGGACGTTATGACCCCCCTCAGAAGACCCTCCACCAGCAACCAATGATCACACTTGATACTGCCTTCAGGATCAGACCTATCAATGATCGCTACCAGAAGGTCATCCGGGGCTGTCATTCTCGCGGGTCTGTGTGGCTTCCCTCCAACCGGTTTCGGAGTTTTTGACCTGGGCTGCGTTTGCAGGCCCTCCCTGGTTGATCTCCCTTAATCGGTTGACGAGCTGCCACCTTCGCGAACGACGCCGGTTGGCTGGTTGACTGGCGATCCACCAACCTCTTGGTACCGCCACTGGTCCCGAAGATGTCTGTTTTCCAGACTTCCGCAAACCAGCCGCTCCAGAACACTTCCCGCTCCAATTTTCCCCAGCAGCTTTAGCAGCTCTCACAGATGAGGCCGTCGCAATAGCTGGTGCCTTCTGCGACAAACCCGCCCGTGCGTGCTCCTTAGGCTTTTCCGACCGTGTCGGTGGGGCCGGTGAGGTCCGGGTGTCGTTCTCTGCTGCAGACACCTTAGGTGTCCGCAAGGTGTTCGGACGGCCCGGGACTACCGGATTTTAAGACCTGGCTGGCTCCGGAGAAGTCAAACCAGTCATTAGGCTGGTGACTACCTCCGGGTCAGGCCGCGGAATCCCGTCGATTGGCAGCGGAAGCTTCTCAATGTGAGGGTATTGACTTTCAATACACCTCAAAAAGCGAAGCTTCAGCCTTATCTCCCGGAATTCCTCCTGAGAGTCCTCTCCTGGAGACTTGTCTACAAATCTAGAGCTGTAGTTTACTGATCTTGCGTGTTTTTTCATTCCCGGGCCTTACTACTCTTGATGGAGGGAGAAGTAAGAGCCCAGGACTACCGGATTTTAAGACCTGGCTGGCTCCGGAGAAGTCAAACCAGTCATTAGGCTGGTGACTACCTCCGGGTCAGGCCGCGGAATCCCGTCGATTGGCAGCGGAAGCTTCGCAATGTGAGGGTATTGACTTTCAATACACCTCATAAAGCGAAGCTTCGGCCTTATCTCCCGGAATTCCTCCAGAGAGTCCTCTCCTGGAGACTTGTCTACAAATCTAGAGCAGTAGTTTACTGATCTTGCGTGTTTTTTCTTTCCCGGGCCTTACTACTCTTGATGGAGGGGAAGTAAGAGAATTTTCAGTCTCATCACCAATAGCCTCATCCACCAAGGCGTCCTGCCTGGGAAGAACTGGTCTGTCGGTAGCGACCGACATAACATCCCTTGGCGGAGTTAATCCCTTCTCGTCCCGGTTAGCACTCCCTGAAGCAACCGAGGTGGACATCTCTCTGTTCATCTGAGATGGGATGACCGTAGTGTCCATCTCGTCATCAGACAGGGGTATATCCTCCCACTTTCTTATGGAAGAACTTTCCCGACTCAGATGTATGGACTCACTTTCCCTCAGGAGATTGAGAATTCCCTGCTCTGCGTGTTAACTGAGTCGCTAACTTTATACAGGGTCGGTGTGGAACAGTCGTCCCCGCCCAAATTTGTGTTAATTGCACCGTGTGCAATAATGTACGTGGTCATAGCAGGGGTCGTTATTAAGGGGTTTGGTTTTTGTTTTTTAAGTAATCATCCATAGAGAGATTTTTGACTGGGGGAACTGAGGACAATCATAGCATAGCCCTCCACTCCCATGATTAGGGCTTGACAACTAAGCCTGCTACTCGTTGAGGCGCCCAGGTATCAACGAGGCTCCGTTATAATACAGTCGGTACCCTGACCACAAACCTGAAACACCGATGGGCACGTGGTCGCTTAACTCCCCGGTAACCAATTATATGTCACTCATCCCAAAGATAAACTGTGAGATTTCAGTGCATTCTGTTGGTTTGCGACAAGAAGAATGGATAACTTTTTGTCAGTCACAACCCCCCAATTCAACACTCAGAGAAATTGAATGAGCAATTGTGGCGTCAAGCCCCCGCATCGCGCCAAGATTGTTATCCCCGGCAGCTAAGACCAGAACAGCCTCGGAAGTGCATTCATTCCCTACATCCTTTTCGTCACATGTGATAGATGCGAATATGGCAAACGGAACATATCCGTGGCCCGTAGTTGTTCTCTGTAGCGGCACGGAGGAAAGGAGATCGGCGCAGACATTCCAGGACTTATTGTCGATAGTTGGATTGATAAGTGGAATATTTAGGCTTACTAATTTTTAGGCATAGAGGGCGGGTACAAATGTCTAAAATTGTACACTGGAAACTTCCAAAACTTCTTTTCTGGTCATAGTAAATTTTTTGTACAGTCATTGTTTGAGGCTATTTAGCTTTCGGCAGGGCCCAATGATTCGTCTAATACCAATAACGATAAGTAGTGAAATGTTTCAAATGATAATTCTGTCAATAATGTTGACATTTCAACATATGAATGTATGTGATGCATGTCATATAAATCCCATCATCTACATACGCCCATGATTATATATCTCACATTACAAATTACCTTTGGCTTAAAGTCAAATGATTTTTTTTTCCCGTGCCGTTTTGGTTTTTCTTTTGTCAATAACAAATCAAACAGAAATACTCTCTTCTCTCTTACACATCCACAAGATGATGTCGATGGTAAGTTGGCACACACCTGCTTCTTAACCGTCAATAGCTCTTGTTCCAAAGGTTCACACCAAAAAAAAACAAAAAAAAAAAAACAATCTTCATAGTTGTGGGATTTGAATACTCCTAAATATATTAGATGGCTTAGATTGCCCTTATCCTGTAACAGATTGTAAGTCATTTCTATACATTCTTTGTTGGTGGTATTTTTTGAAGAGCTTCTTATGCAATACAACAATCACACAAAGCGATAGTCCTACTCCTCCACGTTGCCCATAGATCCCAAAGGATACAAAATTACTTAACATTACACGGTATTCAAGTGTCTAAGATCCACTTTATTATATCACAATATACACTTTGACTTCATTTGCCAAATCGAATCGATGTTGTTGTTGCATTAGATTACTCAGGCCACCAAGATTATACCCGTTTGTGTGTGTGTGTATGTCTGCTACCTTTTGAAGAATATATTCTGCTGCCTTCTTAGTAGAGCAGTGTTGCGGCAAAGTCATTTACTCTCATCTTGATATTATGATGATGATAAGGTTGTTGGATTTTGTTTTTTCTTCTGGTTTCGTTTTCACATTCCCTGTGTTTTCTGGTTCATCGGAGTATTGAAAGAAAAACAAATAAAAGACACCATAAGGTGCTGTCTGTTTTTTGTCGCTCAGTTTCTTAAACAGTTTCAACCATTTATCATGTCATGACGACAAATTTGTCATTCTCTGAAATCTGTCAATTTTTTTTATAACCATCCTTTATTATTGTGATGCTTGGTATTCATCCATTGGTGTCAGAGAATTGATATTGAATGAATGGGCAGGTTGAGATTTTTCTGACTAGATGAGTGTATATGACCGTAAATCTTAAAAGTAGGCATATCCATTCAAGATGATTGAAAATGGAAATGTTCAATTTATTAAATTAAAGAAATTTTGTAATGTATAATGATTTGTTGTAGGTACCCCTCATACCAATTGCGGATATTATTCGAATGTTCGGCAAAACTTTCGAAAACGATATCACATTCGAAGAATTGGCAAATGTTCTTCGGGTGTACACAAGCACGTTGTTCTTTTGTTCGTCAAAAGTTAAAAAAGATATCGTTTTCGAACATTTGGCGAATGTTTTTTCTTCACAAGAAAAATTGTTTCGAGAAACAAATGGCAGCCTCGTTGGTAATGGCATCAGTTGAGAACGGCTGGACCGATTTGGATAATGTTCGCCATAATCCGACTTAGGATTTTATGCAAAGAAAATTGAACCACGCCCACTTTTTTCAATTCTTATCTTTTCTACAAAAACTACTGTACCAATTTTTCTGAAATTGTCATGGAATGTATAGTAAAGTCCCCCGTAAAAATAGGCTATAAATTTAGTTGAATTTCGGAGCGGTCGGGGAACTTCTCCTATACCATATTTTTTAAAAATGCTATGTTTATAATAATTACGAATGTATCGGTTTGGAAATTAATTTGCGAGACAATTGTGGTTGCGTCTCCGATCTTACGTATTTATTTTGGACCCAAAGACTTGACAACGTGCATTTTGTAAAATATGTTTCATCTACAAAACTGCTGAAATTTTCAGGAAATGAATAGGCATGGACTCGGTGAAAATAGGCTGCAAATTTTGTTTGATATTTAAAACAAGTAAGAAAGTATCAGTCGGCTTTGCCGACAGAGGTATACCCTCAGCCTATGTGAACTTGAACTTTCATCCACGGACAGATCGAATGTATTTAGAGTCTTTTCAAAATTGCGGAACAAAATGTGGATTATTTTATTAATTTTCTCGTTTAGAGGTAAGCTTGATGAACGGAAATTATATGCAAGCGAAAAAGGAAAGCCAAGGACTCGAACCCACATAGTCACCAAATTACGTTACATGGTTTCACTGGTGGTAAAGCAGATCTTCGGACGTATCGACTATGTAGTTGCTTCTCTGTCCTAGAACTTTTCGTTTTTCAAAATTTCCGATCATCAACCTTAACTCTAAACGAGAAAATTAATAAAAAATAGTTGAAAATTGTTGCGGAGGAGGTTGTAACTTGACCGTTACAATGCAAAGCCGCCTCTATGATATTACATCCAGTATTATTAGTGCATGCATAATCCCAACTTCATGCATAATTACTACTCTGTTCGATCATTATTCAAACTTCAGTGTATTTCCTGGTTAACTCGCCTTACAAATAATTATCATTCACTCCGTAAACCCAAATGGATAAGATGTTTAGTTTTCGTCGCTGAATTTGTCGAGTGCTGGCGTTAACCGACGTGAAGGAGAAGACGTGTGGCATTATCCGCAGTCCTATTCGATTGAACCGAAGACTACATCAGCCATCGACCTTGCGATACGTTCTCTCCTGTCGATTCGTTCGCTCCTGGCGATTCGTTCGCTCCTGTCGATTCGTTCGCTCCTGTCGATTCGTTCACTCCTGCTGATTCGTTCGCTCCTGTCGATTCGTTCGCTCCTAGCGATTCGTTCGCTCCTGTCAATTCGTTTGCTCTCTGCGATTGTTCGCTCTGTTGTCTAACTATACCCGACTCTTTTCTTTACAGAGCAGTAATTGGAATACGAACGAACCGAACCCAACACCCGAAGACTACCGAGCCGAACTCCACAGCCGAAAACTACCGAACCGAACTCCACAGCCGAAGACTACCGAACTGAAATCCACAGCCGAAGACTACCGAACCGAACTCCACAGCCGAAGACTACCGAACTGAACTCCACAGCCGAAGACTACCGCACCGAACTCCACAGCCGAAGACTACCGAGCCGTGCGATACCACAAGATCGGAAACTGCCGACCCGAGTATTGCCGAGTGAGGACCGCCTATCAGAGGATTGCCGATCTCACGGTTGCCGAGCCAAGTGTTATCGACGGACTGTCGACGACCAACCCCATCTGGTATTAGCCGATAATCGCCTATTTGGTACCGACCAATTCGAAGCTAATAATTTCCATACTGTCAGAATCGTATGCTTACGAAGTAATATAAATAAAACACTGAAGCACACTTCCATCGTGTCTCATTTACTTAAGGTTTGTGGGTCCTTGAGTCGACCCTGGTAGCGGCTGAGCTAACCTCAGCCTTCGATAAAAACCACTCGTTATAAGGTACTTAAAGGAATGGACCGACTTAGTCCATTAATATAACGAACAGCATCAGTATACATTTCCAAAGGATTTTCGAACAGACCCTAAACTGCACTTAGACACAAATGTTGTATTTTTGTGCGGGAAGTACCCTATGGAGAGGACCGAAATGGACAATTTAAGAAGTTAAACTAAATTTGGTCAAAATCCAAAGTTTGGACCAAATTTGTTGTCCCGTTCTAGAGATATCGTGCATAAAATCTTGTGTGGGAGATACCCGAAGTAGTCGACAAATATAGTCCACATCCGAACCTGAAATACATCTGGTAGATATATAAGGATGTGTAAAGTATGCACCAAATCTTTCACTCCCATCAAGAGTTATCGTGCGCACAATTTTTCCGAACATTTTTTAACTTTTTTGGGGGAGGTACCTGAAGGAGTGGACCGATATAGCTTATTTTCGAACTGAAACTTAGTTTGGACAAAACATTTTGGACCAAATGGACGGACCGGTTCGGAAGTTATTTTGCGCTGGGATTTTTGCACCTTTTAGGCCATTTCGTCAGGAAGTATGGACTTCCCCCTGATGAAACTTTAAGGGGACAGTGAATACAAGTTTTTAAAAAAGTCAAAGTGATTCGAGAACAGCTTCTAAATTTTGTCCATATCCGAACCTGATCTATATCTGGTAGATATATAAGGATGTGTAAAGTATGCACCAATTCTTTCACTCCCATCAAGAGTTATAGTGTGGGGGAGGTACCGCAAGGAGCGGACCGATATAACCCATCTTCGAACTTAAACTAAGTTTGACAAAATATTACAAAAGCCAAATTTTGGACCGAATAGGTTGATCCGTTCGAGAGTTATCGTGCGCTCCTGCCAGCCAGACAGACGGACGGACATGGCTAAATCAGCTCCAAATTGTCTGAGACGGATTTCGTCCAAGCATACTTGGGGTCTAAAACCATTATTTCGATGAGGCACATTTTGTCCGTATGAATGTGTATATACCTTCGTTAGCATAAATGCTGAGGGTATAAAAACGCTACATTTGCAATAATAACGCATGTATGGGTGTGAAAATGTACGAAATTATCTGTAATCTAGGTACTTCTCTTGGGCCTAAAGACCCGACCACGCTTACTATTTTAAAATTTCATGAAATCGGTTCGTTAGTTTTCGGGGTGTACTCATTGATATGTGAGAAGTCTACCTTGTCCCGCCTGGGATGTTTGTTGAACAATTATTATATACAAACCTTGAACAAATGCTGCAAAATTCATGGAAATGCTGAGGGTATAAAAACGCTGCATTTGCAATAATAACGCATGTATGGGTGTGAAAATGTACGAAATTATCTGTAATCTAGGTACTTCTCTTGGGCCTAAAGACCCGACCACGCTTACTATTTTAAAATTTCATGAAATCGGTTCGTTAGTTTTCGGGGTGTACTCATTGATATGTGAGAAGTCTACCTTGTCCCGCCTGGGATGTTTGTTGAACAATTATTATATACAAACCTTGAACAAATGCTGCAAAATTCATGGAAATCGGTTATGTAGTTTTTGATATATAACATACATATTTAAGGTCCAAAAAAGTACTTAGATTCTAGATTAATTAGTAAATTTTCAAAAGGCATTTATCATCAGCGTAGTTTAAATCAGTCAGCCTGCCGTTTAAACCCCAGATGATGCCGCCAAGCTCCCGCGTCGCAGCAACCATCACCGTGTCTAGAACAATATTAAAAGGGAGCGGAGATAATACGCATCCTTGTCTTACTCCTACACCTATTTTAATTTTCTGGCTACCCAGCAAAAATCCTCATTACAAACCTCCTTTCCCACCCATTATTTTAACAAGGGCATGTCGCGCGAAATGTCTGGTTATTTTGTAGCCACCGAAATAAGTAGTCAGAATCTACTCAGTATCTACTTATTTCAGTGGTTACAAAATAACCAGATATTTCGCGCGACATGCCCTTGTTTAAATAATGGTTGTGAAAGGAGGTTTGTAATGAGGATTTTTGCTGGGTAGTTAAATCGTCGTGCAAAATTCTGCATGTGAGTCATCATGGAGAGCTTTAATAAGATCGATTAGTTTTGTTAGAACTCCCTTGTATACTAGGGACTCCCATATGCCAATGTGGGATATAGGGTCGAATGCTTTTTGAAAGTCTATGAACGTTAGATATAATGATCATATTAGTTCTATAGATTGCTTTATGATAATTTTTAGAGCATTTATGTGATCCACACAGGAATATTTTTGTCGAAAGCCAGCTTGCTGCTTTCTTAGCTCGGGTGAAATTTGCCATCAATCCTATTTTAAACGCAAAATTCTACCTGCAGGAAAATAAAAAGTAAGAAAATAAAAAGTTTTTGCTAAAACTTGAAAATACTTTCTGAAAAAAGAAAAGCCCCGCAGGCGAAAATATTAAAAAAAAATTCCAAGATTTTTACCAAATTATTCTCACTATTTAAGAAATTGACAGGTTTTGTTTAAATTTCCAAACACTTTCTGAAAGCACTTCAGCGGAACTTTACTAATAACATTTAAAGTAAAGGGCGTAGATTCTTAAAATTTTGCAAAAATATTATTTATATTAGTGGATAGTGTGGGGCTCAAATTAGGCCACATAGCCCCGCGGTTTCCCGTAGCGTTCATGTAACGGCAGCTATCGTTTTTACGTTTTACATTAATTTTTGAATCGATTTTGCTGCAAATTGGTATATTGAGTTTTCAGCGGATAGAAAACTTATGTACAAAATATTTTCAATATAGGTTAGCGTTTTGGTATAGACCCCATTGAACGGTACCGATCGATGGGACATATTTTAAATGTTGCAGACACATTTTCCAACGTATTTGGTTGTATTTTGGCATTTTATGTTCTTCGTAGATAGAAAACCTCTGTGCGAAATATTAACATCGTAGGTACGCGTTTTTGGTACAGCCCCCATATGACGGGTTCCCTCATATTAGGTATTTTAAATGTTGAAGACAAAAATTGCAACAGATTTTGATGCAAATCTAAATTTTAAGATGTTAGCGAATAAAAATCCTCCTCACATAAAAGCTGTCAACATAGGTCCACTTCTGAGTGAAGCTTCACAACCCTGCACATCCATTAAGGAGTAAAATGTTAATAAATTTTTGTTTTCATTTGTATCTATAATGTTTATGGGGCTATTTAGCAGGTATGTACCATTAATATTTATTAATAATATCTCTCAGATCAAGTTCAGGTTAGAACTGCATTACAATTTTTAACGTATATTGATATTTGCACCACAGCATTCAAAAATGCTGCACTATATATAAATCACCAACACTTACAGGTCAAAACTATGAAAAATTGCGAGAGGATTCTTAATTTAACAGACATTATCATTTGTTAAAATTAGTGAGTCCATTTCTTCAAAACACAGTCAACAACGACGTTCATCGCCGCGTTTACCTTCCACTTTGGAAAATGCAATTAAATGAAATTTCCGAAATCATTTAAAAAAAAAAATTGAATTTCTCCGAAGACCGCACGTTACCGCAGCTGTTTTATGGCTTTGCGAACAGAGGAGACCCCAATCTTATAGATCATATATATCTTAAAACGTGAATGTACGGGACTCACTTTTGAAATATCCAGGGAAAATAAAAAAATAATTTTGAAAACTTCAAAAAAGCACTCCCTTCCGATTAAAATTGCACGAACACAATGAGAGTTTTTGCATTTTTTTAAGGAGTAAAATATCATTATTGTTTTGTAAAATATTAAGAAAAATAAATCATGGCACACTGACTTACCATATGTCCGCGCCACGCTATTGTTTTTAATGAATCCAAATTATATTTCTTAGAAAAAAAAAATTATGAAACAAAAGTGCAACTTTTAGTGCATTTTTAAGTCGTTACGCGGAGTAAATCGCCAAACTGAGTATGGGTCATTTGCAGTGGAGTACTTAGCTGACGAACTCAATTAAAATTTAATTAATTTTATGTACTTTCAAAATTCCTTAAAGTTCCACTAGACTTCCCATATTTCGCATGTGCGCAGGCGAGAATATGTTTGAAAAATCGATCGAGATTTTTTACAAAAATATTTTCACAATTTAACAAGATAAACATTTTGTTTGGGTGACGTAGGGGATGAATGATACCAAGCAACGGTCTTGACCGGCTTTAACATGGCAAAGCCCAGGATTTATCTTGGTCCCTCTTTCATCTCAAGTGGACACTGACCTCCCCGTGGTGTCACCTGGGGAACTGCCTTTAACACCCGTTAAAGGTAGTGAGCTAACATGTGCCGCGCGTTCACCCATAAGAACGTTAGAAACTTGGGTTTGGGCGTCGGGTTAGTAACCCTCCCCTAGAAAAAAACATCTTACTATGAAAAAACGAAAGAAAAGAAAAACAAACCCCTCTAAAGTTGACGAACCCCGCAAACGGTTTAAGGACCATGATCTGCGAATCTGCACCTGCAATGTTCGCACTCTTTATAGAGAAGGTGCAGTCTTCGCATTGGCAGACGTACTTGAAAAGTACAAGGCCGATATTACTGCCATACAGGAAATACGATGGATTGGGAAAGGCGTCACAACAACACCTAAAGGTGACGCACTGTATTATAGCTGCCATGACGTAAAGCATGAGTTTGGTTGCGGATTCGTAGTTAGTCGGAGACTAAAACATCTGGTATCCAGCTTCACCCCAGTGAATGAAAGACTTGCTACAATTCGAATAAAAGCTAAATTTTTCAACATCAGCTTTATTTGCGCTCATGCTCCCACTGAAGAAAAGGACGAACAGACCAAAGATATATTTTACGAGCGCTTAGAAGAAACATATGATCGTTGCCCTGCCCATGACATTAAAGTCATTCTAGGCGATTTTAATGCCAAAATTGGAAAGGAGAATATCTTTGGCCCAACAGTCGGGAAATTCAGTCTCCACAGTGAAACATCTGACAATGGTATGAGGCTGATAGACTTTGCAGCTGCAAAAAACATGGTAGTTAGCAGTACCAGATTTAATCATCTCGATATTCATAAGGGCACCTGGCTGTCTCTAGATCAAAGAACAAGTAATCAAATTGATCATGTTGTAATAGATGGAAGACATTCATCCAGCGTGTTGGATGTACGATCGTTCCGAGGCGCAAACATTGATTCGGACCACTACCTTGTTGCAGCAAAGGTACGTACCCGTCTAAACGTTGCAAATAAAGCACGAACAGACACAACGCGGGAGTTGGACATCGATAGGCTGCAAACACAACAGATAGCCACAGCATATTCCACTCAACTAGCCCAATTGCTTAACGCGAGCACTCCTTGTCCCGATAACATAACAACACAATGTCAAAATATTGCCCACTCCATGCAAACAGCCGCAAAATCCATACTTGGATTCCAGAGACCTCCACAAAGGAATTCATGGTACGACCAGGAGTGTCGTGCTGCTACCGAAGAGAAAAATGCGGCATATAGAGCTACTTTACAATCAGTAGCAACGCGTAGCGCACGAGAGAGATATCGGGAGAAAAGGAGAGAAGAGAAACGTCTTTTCCGCAAGAAAAAGAGAGAAATGGAAAAGCGGGAGTGTGAAAAATCGAGATGTGCAGGAGCAGAATGAAGTCCGAAAATTCTACCAAAGAGTGAAACATCAAACAGATGGCTTTGGTACAGGCACATCCTCCTGTAGAGACCAGCAAGGTAATCTGGTAACAGATACAGATAGTGTGCTCAGGATATGGAAGGAACATTTCTCCAATCTGCTGGTATCCAATAGTAGCGAAGACGATGATACCACAGATCCAATCCCACAAGATGGTATAGAATGTATACCGCCCGGCCAAGATGAGGTAAAAACAGCAATCAACCGGCTGAAGAATAATAAAGCAGCAGGAGCCGATGGCTTACCAGCCGAGCTGTTTAAAACCGGAGGCGACACGCTGATAAGGTGTATGCATCAGCTAGTTAGCACCAGCTGGCAGGAAGAACGCGTACCCGACGATTGGAACCTGAGCATCCTATGTCCCGTCCACAAGAAAGGAGATAAGACTGTATGCTCAAACTATAGGGGCATAAGTCTTCTCCCTATTGCCTATAAGATAGTGTCAGGGATATTGTGCGAACGACTAAAGCCAATGGTCAACGAAATAATTGGACCATACCAATGTGGCTTTAGACCTGGCAAGTCCACCATTGACCAGATATTTACCCTGCGGCAAATCCTAGAAAAGACCCAAGAGATGCAGATCGACACATTTCACCTTTTTGTCGATTATAAAGCAGCATTCGACAGTCCCCTCCGATCAAAGGTATTCCACGCAATGTCTGAATTTGGTATCCTCGCAAAGCTCATCCGGCTTTGTAAGATGACATTAACTGATACTAGGTCCTCAGTTAAAATTGGAAAGAACCTCTCCGAAGAATTTTGTACCAAAAGAGGTTTCAGACAAGGAGACAGCCTTTCGTGTGATCTTTTCAACATTTTGCTGGAAAAGGTAATACGAGATGCAAATGTCAAAAGAAATGGCACAATTTACACCAATAGCCACATGTTACTTGCCTATGCTGATGACATAGACATCATGGGACGATCAGTAAAGGAAGTAACTGATACCTTTAGGAAGGTCGAAGCAGAATCTGCGAAAGTGGGTCTGGCGGTAAACGGCGAAAAGACCAAATTGATGGTGTCGACGCGCAAAGCGTCCATAGAGCTCGGACCAACTGTGGAAGTTGGTACCTACAATTTTGAGGTAGTTAAAGACTTCGTCTACCTCGGCGCTGCCATAAACACAACAAACAACATCAGTTGTGAAATAAGAAGAAGAATTGTATTGGCCAACAGATGCTACTATGGTCTAAGTAAGCAATTTAAAAACAAAGCCACATCTCGTCAAACAAAAATTACACTATACAAAATGCTGATACTACCCTTGCTAATGTATGGCTCCGAAGCATGGGTACTTGCGCAAGCAGATAAGGCAGTGCTTGGTGTGTTTGAGAGGAAAATTCTTCGAAAGATCTACGGGCCGATTTGCGTTGACGGTGAATATCGACGTCGTATGAACCACTAGCTATATAAGCTATACAAAGACATGAATATAGTTAAACGTATCGAGATGCAACGATTCCGTTGGCTAGGCCATATCATGAGAATGAGCGATGATGAACCAGCTAAAAAGGCGTATGTATACATGCCACATGGCGGTGCACGCAGAATCGGCAGGCCTAAGCTTCGATGGAGCATACAAGTGGATGAAGAAATGAAAAGGCGCGGTATTCCAAAAAGTCAAGCGAAAAACAGAGAGGAATGGAGATCTTTTCTTAGTTCGGTCTATGGAACAAATGTTGTGTAATGGGCCAACTAAGTAAGTAAGTAAACATTTTGTTAAAAAAAATCGCGCGATTTTTTACAAAAATATTTTAACCATTTAAGAAGATAAAAAGTTGTTGTAAAAATATTCAAATAGTTTCTGAAAAGCGAAATGCGCTGCAGGTGCATTTTTTACAAAAATATTTTCACAATTTATGAATATAAAAAGTTTTGAATAACAAAAAAACAAATACTTTTGAAAAAAAAATCGCGCGATTTGTTACAAAAATATTTTAACAATTTAATATAAACAGTTTTGGAAAAATATTCAAATACTTTCTGAAAAGCGAAAAACACCACCGGCTTAAGTAGTTTTGAAAAAAAATCGCCCGATTTTCTTAACAAAAATGTTCACAATTTAAGAAATACCGTAGTATGGTAAAACGTTTCCGAACAGCTATTTACGTTTTTTCGGGCATAATTTCGTTTTTAAATAATTTTATGAAATCAGGAGGATTTTGTGGATACATCGGCATTGGTTGGCACTTAGACCTTCTCAAATGTATAACTCCGCTTACATTGTAACTTCTACTCTAAAATTCATAAAAACGTTTAACTATAAATATCAAAATTAAACAAAGAAATAATTTTTAAATTAAGAAAAAAAAAACGTTGGGAGTTATGTCCGCGATTTTTTGGGTGTTATGTCCGCTTTGCTTCACGGACATAACTTCCAACGAATTTTGGAAAAAGGCGCTGGTTTGTATCGCTGTGTGAGATAGCTCACATTGTCATGGTGCACAATGATTCGTCTTCTCCGGTTCGCTTTTCGAATTTCTCAGGAGACTTCAGGCAAACAAATTTAATTAAGGGTTCTACGTTCCTCAAGTCGTATAATAGCCACATGGTCAGTTTAGCCAAAGAAACATGCGACCATTTGCTTCGAAGTGCTAGTTCCATAAACAACTTTATTTGGATTTGACCCGCCTTCGAAGACCCCCACGGTATAGCTGGCAAAAATATTGATGGCACTATCGATAATATCGATTATATTCTTAAAAATGCAATATCGATAGATAGTTTTGTCTATCGATATTATCGGATTAAAAACCCCTAACCTAAAATCTATTGAAATACATAGAAATTACACGGTTTTTCGGTTTTTTACAAATTATTCGGAAAAGTCAGTTGTATTTTTAGCTTCGTAATAGTAAAAATCGTAAAAGAGAGAGCTGTAAACAATTTTTACCCACACAAAAGTTTTTTGGACTAGTTCGGGAACGCAAAAATGGAAAATACGTCAAAAAACTGGAACAAATATCAAAGTTGGCGTATCAGCCAATCAGACGCCGCACAATGGTTCAGGAATCGATTTTCCTGGCCAAAAATCAAAATTTTGTTTTGTAACAGATATTTAATTTCTATACGGTATTCGATAGTAAACATATTGAAACTAAGGAAACCAAAAAATTAGGTCAAAATATTGGAAGGTGCGGGCGTGGGGAAATACGTAATTTTTGAAAACTTCTGGAGAAAGAAATAGCTATTTCTCGAAAACTATAACATAAATTGCGTTCGCTGTTTTTTTGTTAGGTAGGTAGGATTGTGGCCTTTAAAATAAATTAAACAAATTACCGTGGCGTTTACACAACATGAGCTATTTTATTTTTCCACAGGTACTAAATTTTATGAAATTCCAAATTTAGTGGACTAGAACTTTTGTGGAACAACATAGAACAATGTTCGGTTTCTACAGAAATATGCCCGAAAGTCTCCTCTTTTAGCCCATATATACTTTTGTTCCCGTCCCGTTCCGTCCGTTTAACACTTTTTTAAATTTATTGAAATTACATGGGTAAAAATGTGTGTTTTTCCATACCAATTCCCATATGAATTACAGCTTTTTTACACAAATTAAATTTTTTTGGAGTATATGAGTTTTCATATGAGTTATATAAGTTTTATGAACACCCAAGCAGCATTTTATTTTAATTTTTGAAAAAATTTAAATTTTTTGCATTTTTTAATGTGAAAAAAATTTTTCTAATTTTTTTTCGAAATTTTTATACCCTATACCACAATGTGGAAAAGGGTATAATAAGTTTGTTTTCCCAAAAATTCATGTAACGCCGCGAAATATTCGTCGTAGACCCCTCATGTGGTATACCAAACTTCATATCTCGACGAGATAAAGCGATTTAGCGATGTGTGTCCGTCCGTCCGTCCGTCCGTCTGTCCGTCCATTAAAAATTGTAATCAAGCTAGAGGCCGCAATTATGGACCGATTGTCACGAAATTTAGTATGGAGGTCGGGTTTGGACCAGAATAGAACTGATTAGTTTTTGGCGATGATCGTGAAATGTTAAAGGGATGAAATGGACCAAAAACAAAATTTTTGCTCGATTTTGTAGCCGCTCTGTAGGTCGCAATAATAGTCCGATCGGCGCGAAATTTTAAACGTAGTTTTGGTTTGAGATGAAGAAGTAGCGTGCAAGTCAACGGTATGATCGGATAATATTTAGCGGGTTAAATTGATCAAAACTTTTGTGTGAAAATTGGTAAAATTTCTAATGCACATCTTATAACAGCTAGCCCGGAAAGCTAGTGCACAGGGATAGTGGTATAGGGTATCACATGGTCGGCCCCGTCCGACTATAGTCTGTTCTTACTTGTTTTTTTTAATTTTTTTTTTTTGGCATTTTTATAGTGTATTTATTGGCGTTTGACCATCTTTAATATATAGGAAGATATAAAAACACAAAAGCACTGATATTTTGATGAAAAATAGTAAAAAAATTCAAAAGTTTAACTTTGACATTTAATTCCTCTTCAACTACCAGCCCGCTTATAATTCATCGGAAAGCTGATTGTGTTATCTGTCTAACAAAAAAAGAATTGTGAAAATATCTCTATCCGTTCAAAAGTTACAGAATTTTGACCAGGAAAAAACGATTATGAACCACTGTGCGCCGTTGCAATTATCAACTACGAAGCTACGTATTTCAAAACATCAAAAATACACATTTTCAACGCAGATTAAAAGCAAACATGTATCATCTTTATTTCTGATTCATTTATGTTATTACATTTTCGAAGAACAATGTATGTGTGCAACTGAAATATTTTGACGAAGCTTAAACACCACAAAGCGAATGACGATACGGAATTCAGCCATACTATAACCAACTCAACGTTTAGGTTAAAAACTGTTAAACTTTCCAAATAAAATGTCAAATGGTGCCTCCTCGTAACAGTGATCTTTTAATACTAAAATTCAGAATACCTAATGGACCCTATTTTGGTAGCAATTAGTACTTTTTGTATATTTTTTGGTTTTAATTCTAATTTACAAGCACTATTCAAGTACAACATAAAGAAAACATTACGTACGTCCGTGCTTGTGTGCTTTCGTTGACGTCTCATCAACCACTGAATGCAAGAGAATAAAAAACAATCGACGCTAGAGTATGACTTCGTTCATACCTGTACTAAACCCAAAACACCGCATTACCAAACTTCAAAATTCCAAATGCATCCGTTTATCCAAACACAAATTGGGCCAAATTTAGTACCATTATCGTACTTATTATACTCTTTTTGCACCTTCCCTGCAATCCATGAAGTTCCTCATTCTAAATTGCAGTAAATTAAAATTTTAAGTACCTTTTTGGTAATTTTCGTAACCACCTAGGACAAATTTCTAAGAACCCACACTTATGTCACAAATCTCCAATGAAACAACAACAATATTATCGTGACACATTCAAAAATAATAGATTTTTCAGAGCAATGGTCTACCGGAGAAATTTATAAAACATGAACTAGGATGGATACCCACTTAGCCTGCAAGCAGTAACGTATTTTAAAATGTAATATAAACACCCAAAATTTTTTTAAACAAAATATTCTTTTATTTGAAATAATCGTGTCATTTCTCAATATCCTTTAAGCTTTTTCAAACTAAAATGAAAAATAAAAAACATAAAATTAAAAAAAAAAATAATAAAAAAACGTAAGAATTTAGGATGCGTGTATATTTTTTAACATACCTATGATAAGGTACTGCTCTAGAAAAATCGATGTTCCAAGTGCTGCCGCCATTTACACGCTTAAATTGTCGTGGAGTGCCAATAACAGCTCCCCGAGCAACTTTGTTTCCAACTATTCCACCCAAAGGATTGCAATAGCAACAACCTATAATTGCTATAACGAGAAACAAAAAAACTTCCGCGCTTATAATTTTCATCGTGAAATACAATTGAATACTGATTGTTAAACACAATTTGTTGTACTGCTGAAACTTTTGCTTATTTTCTGATTATATATAGTCTTAGATACATGTACATATATGTGCATGCATGCCTATGTATGATTGTTGTTGATATTCATTTTGTGTTGTGGTTATAAAAATACCTAAGAATGAATGAAGAAATATGAGTAAAATCATTTTGCTATTTATACGTACATTATGATAGAGTGGGTATTTTAAGTTTATATTCCCCCAATGAGTTTGTAATACATGGACATGTTAGTCATAAAGCCAATATTCATCAAATTGATTAGCTAAGTTGGTCTAGTATCCTAATCTACATTGTTTCTAGTTCTATTCAGGGATTTTTATACAAACCGTACAATGTCTTAGATTATGTCCAGGATGGCACGGCATTACAATTTTTTCATATATTGGATACACAGCTTCAGCAAATAAGAAAGAATTTTCAAGTCTAAACGATGCAAAATTGCGATAGGATTATTTAAACCAAAGAACTCATCACGTATTCGAATTGAATTGAATTTGATTTTTTTGGGAGAGGTTCAAAGCGGATGAGCGGCAATGCAATAATCGATGTAAATGTATAAAAAAACAGGCTATCACATTGTCGACCCGTCCCGACTATAGTCTTTGCTTACTTGTTTTTAATTATTAAAAAAACAAGTATGAAAAACGTTAAGTTCGGCCGGGCCGAACTTTTTATACCCTTCACCGCGAACTGTATTGAACTAAATAGGAACAATTCGTTTCCTTTCATTTATGAATGTACTAAACTCTTCATCTTACTCCTTGCAAGAGCAGAATATCTTAACCGATAATACCCCCTCCAAACGAGCTCCAAAACATAGAAAAATATTTACAATTTTCGAATTGAGCTTTTGTATCCTCCGGCAACACACAATATAAAATTACAGCAACCTTAGTTTGAAAATTCGTCCAAAAACCCTTGAAATACGCAAATATTGAGCAATACTGGCTAGACCTAAACCTAGATATATATGTATGGATTGGTTTCTATACCCTCGACCATAATATGGAGGGTATATTAAGTTTGTCATTCCGTTCCATTCTTGATCAGCGTAAAATTCTAAGTCGATTTAGCCCAGTCCGTCCGTTCATCTGTCCGTCCGTCTGTTGTCATCACGCTACCTTCCGAATGAGTTGAGCTACATGGCTGTACACATGTGTTTTTGGTCTGAACTTAGATCAAGTTCGAAGTTTGGCTATATCGGTCCACGATTTGACCGATATTTGATATTTTGACGTTTTTAGCCACATTTTCAGACCGAATTGGCTATATTTTGACATTTAGGGTTCCCAGTGATCAAGATACTTCTCCAACAAAAATTATGGATATAGGTCCACGTTTTCTTATAGCCCCCATATAGCGGTACTGTCCGGTTTCCGGTATTTTGACGTTTTTAGCTCCTCAGTAATGCTGGCGACATTTCCTGAGTATTTCAGCCATGAAAAACTTCTCTACAAGTGGTGTCGTAAGACACGCCGTTCGGACTCGGCAATAAACAGTAGGTCCCATATCATTGAGCCAATATGAATCGGCGTGCACTCGTTGGTATGAGAGAAGTCTCCCTTGTCCCTTCGGGGATGTTGTGGGAACATATGTATGTATGTAGCTACATGTTCTGGCCGAATTAGCTATAGTTTGACATTTAGGGTTATTTGTGATCAAGAAACTTCTCCACCAAAAGTTATGGTCATAGGTCCACGCTTTGGTACAGCCCCCATATAGCGGTACCGACCGATTTCAGCTATTTTGACTCTTTTAACTACATTTCAGACCGAATTAGCTATAATTTGACATATAGGATTCCCAATGACCAAGAAACTTCTCTACCAGAAATGATGGACATAGGTCCACGTTTTCTTGTAGCCCCCATATGACGGTACCGTCCGATTTCCGGCATTTTGACGTTTTTAGCTACATATTCTGGCCGAATTAGCTATAGTTTGAGATTTAGGGTTTCTAGTGGTTAAGTGACTTCTCCAGCTAAAATTGTGTGCATAGGTACTTTCACAACCGAAAGGAAACTAATAATTCCATATTAGCTCAGAGTATTTCATGGTGGAGGGTATAAAAAGTTCGACCCGGCCGATCTATACTAATAATTATCTTCTTGAATATTTTATACCTCCACAACGCTCAAAATACTGAAAAACGAGGTGTACCGTTCTATGGGGGCTATATAAAAACGTGGACTTGTACCGACAAATTTCAGGTATAATGTTTTATATCCCCTATTAAAACCAAATACGAAATTTTAGCCATTTGCCGAATACCGAAAATCGGGAGAAAACTTTCTAAGGGGGATATATAAAAGCATGGACCTAAACCGACAAAATTAAGGTGGACGGGTTTATAGCCCCAAAGAAGACTAAATACCAAATTTCAATTAGATGGGATATTGAGGCCATAAATTTCAAAATACCGAAAATCAGGAGGTACCGTTCTATGGGGGCTATAAGAAGACGTGGACCCAACGAAGACTAACTACCAATTTTACGCCATTTCGGTGAAATATTGAGGTCACAACCTTCAAAATACCGAACATTGGGAGATACAGTTCAATAAAGGCTTGAACTTATAATGACAAATTTCAGCTTGAAAGTTAAGTACCCCCAACGAAGACAAAATACCAAAATCCAGGCTTTTATGTGTGGTAATGAGGCTAAAATCTTCGAAATACCGAAAAGCGGAAGGATGGGGCCTATATCAATACGTGGACCTATATAGCCCACTTTCAATATTAAATATCCTATTAGGAATAGCGAGCTGTATCTTGATTTCATCAGACGGACGGACATCGACTTAGAATTTAATACTGATCACGAATATGTATTTTATAGGGTCTCCGACGAATATATCGATGTTTTACAAACGGAATGACACATTTAATTATACCCTCCACACGAGTATTATGGTGGAGGCTATAATTAGAAAAGTTGTTGCAAATATTAAAGTCAAAAGTATCATTCGGCTTGCCGTCAAAGATATACCCCCAGCCAACATGAATTGAAACTTTCATCTATTGACAATATCAAATTAAATACCGACAGGCTTTCCCCGATTATTATGTATTAGGGGGTTTTCAGATTTTGTGGCCTTTTTTGGACATATGAACTTGACGACAAAAATATTTTTTAATTATTTAATTGGATTAATCGAGCTAACATGGCCTAAGGAGTTTTGTATTGAAAAACCAGTAAGGAAAGGATCAAAGTCGGGCGGGGCCGACTATATAATACCCTACACCACTGTGAATATGTAAAATATAAATCGGAGCTATATCCAGATCTTAACCGATTTTGATATAATTTGGCACATTTATTTCCAGACCGAATTCAGTCACACATTCCAAATATCATTGAAATCGGACTTACATATCGTGTTTGGAGCTGAAAATACACGAAATCGGCCGAAAATATATATGGGTGCTATATCCAAATCTGAACCGATTTCGATATAATTTAGCACATTTATTTCTAGACTGAATTTGGTCACATATTCCAAATTTCATCGAAATCGGAAATATATAGCGTGTTTGGTACATAAAATACGTGAAATCGGCCGAAAATATATATGGGAGATATATCCAAATCGGAACCGATTTCGATATAATTTGGCACACTTATTTCTAGACCGAATTCAGTCAAACATTCCAAATTTCATCAAAATCGGACGTATATAGCGTGTTTGGTGCAGCAAATACGTGAAATCGGTCGAACATATATATGGGAGCTATATTCAAATCTGAACCGATTCACACCAAAATAAATAGCGTTCTTCCGACGGCTAAAAAAACGATATTCCCCAATTTTCAGCAAAATCGGACAACAAATGCGACCTGTACGTTGCGAACGGACGGACGGACATGCATAAATCGACTCAGAAAGTGATTCTATGTATATCCCTAGAAGGAACTATGGGTCTATCTCGCTTCCTTTTGTATGTTACATACAAATGCACTAACACATAATACCCCTTATCACATAGTGGTGTAGGGTATAAAAAGTATATAAAAACTGCAGAGTGCCTAAAATCTAGCGGTACTTTAATATGGAAGCTATACCAAAATTCGGGGCTATATCAAAACGTGGACATATGTATGTCCATAATTCTTGGTGGAGAAGTTTTTTAATAACCCAAAACAAACATTAAAGTAAATTTTTTGAACTCATTAAACTCCAAATGGCAAATTGGAGCCATATTTGGGGAAAATCGTTAAAATACCTAAAATCGGGAGGTACCGTTATATGGGGGCTACAAAAAAACATGGACCTATCTTAAGAATTTTAAGTGGCGAAATTTCGTGGCCACTGGGAACCACATATGTAAAATTTCAGCTAGTTCAAGCAAAAAATGTGGCTAAGATCCCTAAAATACCTTAAATCGGGAGGTATCGTTATATGGGGACTATACCGAACCGTGGACCTATCTTGACAATTTTTAGTGGAGCAATTTCGCGGCCATTGAGAACCTCAAATGTACAATTTCAGCTAATTTGGGCAACAAATGCGGCTAAGATCCTTAAAATACCTTAAATCAGGAGGTACCGTTATATGGGGGCTGTACCAAAACTTGGACCGATATAGCCCATCTTCGAACTTGATCTTCCGACGGCTAAAAAAATGGTATTCCCGAATTTTCAGCGAAATCGGTCAACAAATGCGACCTGTATGTTGCGAACGGACGGACGGACATGCATAAATCGACTCAGAAAGTGATTCTATGTATATCCCTAGAAGGAACTATGGGTCTATCTCGCTTCCTTTTGTATGTTACATACAAATGCACTAACACATAATACCCCTTACCACATAGTGGTGTAGGGTATAAAAATTGCGCATATTTGCGCCATTTCAAAAAAATCGAATTTTTCGCAACTAAAATATGAAATATTTTTATATGGAATTGCAAGGTTTACTCACACTAAATTTTGTTCCGCCTTATAACCGGGGCTCTTATTTATCAGACTAAACCAACACCTATCAAATATGTTTGCATTATTCAGAAACATTCACGGCTTTTCTCATGTGAATTGAGAAAAATTAATTTTAAGTAAGTTTCAAAAAATAAAATTTGGAATGAAATTTATGTATATGGGACTACATACGCATCTGTACCGATTTGTTTGAAAATTGGCTCAATGTTTTTTTAGGCTAGTTCAGGTTGCATGTGTCAAATTTCACTGATTTTGGTGCATTTTTATCTCATATCAGATGCGAATATATATGGAAGCTGCATCCAAATCTGGACCAATTTTCATTATTTTCTGTAGGATTAATCCTTGTACAGAAGATATGCTTTGTGCAAAATATGAGCACTTTAGCGGAACTTTACTAATAACTTTTAAATGAAAGGGTGTAGATTCCTAAAACATTGCACAAATGTTTCTTGTATTAGCGGACATTGTGGGACTCAAATTGGGCCACATAGACCCGCGGTTTCCTGTAGCGGTCATGTAACGGTGGCTGGCGTTTTTACGTTTTACATTCATTTTTCAATCGATTTTGATGCAAATTGGTATATACAGTTTTCAGCGGATAGAAAACTTATGTACAAAATATTTTCAATATAGGTTCGCGTTTTGGAATAGCCCCACATGCCGGGTTCCCTCATATTGGGTATTTTAAAGGTTAAAGACAAAAATTACAGCCGATTTTGATGCAAATGTAAATTTTAAGATGTTAGCGAATAAAAAACCTCCTCACACAAAAGCTGTCAAAATAGGTCCACTTCTGGGTGAAGCCCCACAACCCTACACATCTATTAAGGAGTAAAATGTCAATATTTTTTGTTTTCATTTGTATCTATAATGTTTATTGGTCCATTCAGCGGGTCTGTACCATTAATTTTGATAATAATGTTTTTCAGATCAAGTTCAGGTCTGCACTGCATTACAATTTTTAACGTATTTTGGTATTTGTACCGCAGCATCTCGAAATGTTGCACTATATGTAAATCACCAACATTTAGAGGTCAAAACTATGAAAAATTGCGAGAGGTTTCTTAATTTTACAGAAATTATCATTGTTAGAATTAGTGAGTCCATTTCTTCAAAACACAGTCAACAATGGCGTTCGTTGTCGCGATTACCTTCCACTTTTGGAAAATGCAACTGAATGAAATTCCCGAAGTCTTTTTATAAAATCTTGAATATCTCCAACGACCGCGCGATACCGCACCAGTTTTATAGCTTTGCGAACAGAGGAGGATCCCATCTTTCAGATTATATATATCTTAACACGTGAATGTACGTAATACACTTTTGAAATGACCACGGAAAATAAAAAATTACAATTTTGAAAACTTCAAAAAATCACTTCTTTCCGACTAAAATTGCACGAAAACAATAAGGGTTTTTTGCATTTTTTTAAAGTGTAAAATATCATAATTATTTTGTAAAATATTAAGAAAAATAAATCATGGCATACTGACTTACCATTTGTCCGCGCCACTCCATTTTTTTAATGAATCAAAAATATATTTCTTACAAAAAAAAAAAAAAATATTAAACAAAAGTGCAACTTTAAGTGCATTTTTTAGTCGTTTCGTGGAGTAAATCGGCAAACTGAGTATGGACCATTTGCAGTGGAGTACTTAGCTAACGAATTCAATAAAAGTTTAATTAATTTCATTTCTTTGAAAATCCCTTAAAGTTCCACTAAACTTCCCAAATTTCGCACTGTGCGAAGGTGGGTTTTCTTCATGAATTGTAATGACTTCAGTTTTTGAAGTTTTGAATATCATGTCGACTAGTTTGTTGATATGATACATTGGCAGTGGCTTAGAACGCTGAGATCTCGACAACATTGTCTGTTTGTTGGATAGGACCCAGGTTCAAACCTCAGCCGGGGCAGCCGGGCTCTGCTGTGAAGTTTATTATTTATTATTGTCTTTTTAGGACGAAGACCATTATTTATGAAACTTTTTAATTAATTAATGTATTGAAAAATGAATTCTAGCGAAATACCACACACTCAACCATTACGCTACGATCGTTTCGCGTGGTGGTTTTTGGATTAACGCTCAAAAGTGTTGTGGAGGAGGAATCTGAAGGAATGCATCGGCATAATACATTTTGGAAGTTGATTTTATTTTGGTCACGGTATAACTTAGATGCTTTGGGACACTATATAATGGTAAGCATGAACTTACCCAGGAAAAACATAATATTAATGTAAACAGGACCATTAGGAGTAACATCGGTATACATTTCCAAAGGATCTACGAAAAGACCCTAAACTGAACTTTTGTGGGGAGGTACCCTAAGGATTGGACCGATTCATATCGGTCAGTATTCGAACTTTATCTCAGATTCGCAGAAATATAACGATGTCCAAAGTATGGACCAACTCGGCTACTGCCTTCGAGAGTTATCGTGGAGGAGGAGGTATCTGAAGGAATGCATCGGCATAATTCATTTTGGAAGTTGATTTTATTTTTGGAGTCATTTCTTTTCGATAGATATCGCGCCCTCCAGTTATTTCAATTGGTCACGGTATAACTTAAATGCTTTTGGACACTTTGTCAGGAAGCATGGACTTACCCAGGAAAAACATAATATTAATGTAAACAGGACCACTAGGAGTAACATCGGTATACATTTCCAAAGGATCTACGAACGGACCCTAATCTGAACTTTTGTGAGGAAGGTACCCTAAGAATTGGACCGATACATACCGCTCAATATTCGAACTTTATCTCAGATTCGCAGAAATATAACGATGTTCAAAGTATGGACCAACTCGGCTACTGCCTTTGAGAGTTATCGTGGAGGAGGAGGTATCTGAAGGAATGCATCGGCATAATTCATTTTGGAAGTTGATTTTATTTTTGGAGTCATTTCTTTTCGATAGATATCGCGCCCTCCAGTTATTTCAATTGGTCACGGTATAACTTAAATGCTTTTGGACACTTTGTCAGGAAGCATGGACTTACCCAGGAAAACATAATATTAATGTAAACAAGACCACTAGGAGTAACATCGGTATACATTTCCAAAGGATCTACGAACGGACCCTAATCTGAACTTTTGTGAGGAAGGTACCCTAAGAATTGGACCGATACATACAGCTCAATATTCGAACTTTATCTCAGATTCGCAGAAATATTACGATGTGCAAAGTATGGACCAACTCGGTTACTGCCTTCGAGAGTTATCGTGCTCACCATTTTAGTGAAAAGTTTTGAACTTGGTTGTGTTATGAAGGAGTACTTGAAGTAGTGGACCGATATGGCTCGTCCTCGAGGCAAATTTTGCTCGTATATGCACTTTCATATTTGGGTTATGACTTTTTCATCTTTTTTCACAAAATTATTTCCTATAGCAAGAATGAATGAACATTTGCTTATTAACGACTAAAATAAAAAGGTCGCGCACAAAAAATGCTATGAAATGAAAAATTATTGACTATAAAAACTTTTATTTCATTTAAATATTGAAAAAGGTCCCGCACAAACCACTTTTAATTGATATGATACAGTAGAATCGCGATAATTCGTACATATATTATAATTTTATTTCATATACCGTAGAACCTCGATAATTCGTAATCCAAAGGGGCCGGCAATTTTATACGAATTATCGAGGATTTCGAATTAGCGAGGTTAAAATGCGAAGGTAATGGCTTCAAGCGACCGATAGCTTATAAGAATTATAGAGATTTTCTATTTATCGAGGTACGAATTATGGCGATTCTACTGTACTTTTCAAACTGTATGTAATGATATGATGACAAATTTAGTGAGAAACATATTATAGTGACTTCAAGAGTTTTTCAAAAAGCTCATATAGAAAAATTTGAATGACTTTGTGCGACAGTTTTGTTATTGAAACACTTTATAATTAAGATTTTTGCTAATCCGAGGTTAAAATCATCAAAATATGATATAGATATACGAGGTTGTAAAAAACATAACCCTAGCGTATATACCCTCGTTATCATAAATGCTGAGTGTATGACAAAAGTTGTTGCAAATATTAAAAAAACAGAAAAAAGTATCACTCGCCTTTGTCGACAAAGATATACCCTCAGGATCATCATGAAATTGGACATCAGATAGCTGAAACCACAACAGGTAGCCACAGCATATTCCACTCAACAGGCCTAATTGTTTAATCAATGTTCTACTAGTCCCCGCAACATATTAGCACAGTGGCAACGTATTGCCCACTCCATGCTAAGAGTCTCAAAATCCATACATACCAGATATCCGCTTCAAGGAACCCATGATATGAGCAGCAGTGTCGTGCTGCTACCGAAGAGAAAAATGCGGCATATAGCGCACGATAGTGGTATCGGGTGAAAAGGAGAGAGAGGAGAAACGTCTTTTCCGCAGGAAAAAGTGAGAATAGGCAAAGCGGGAAAAAATCGAGATGTACAGGAGCCAAAATGAAGTCCAATAATGTTACCAAAGAATGAAATATCAAAATGATGGGTTCGGTACAGGCACATCCTCCTGTAGAGTCCAGCAAGGTAATTCTGTAACTGATACAGATAGTGTGCCCAGGATATGGAAAGAACTTTTTTCCAATGGTACCACAGATCCAACCCCTGAAGATTGTATTGAATGTATACCGCCCGGCCAAGATGAGCTATAGACTGCAATAAACCGGCTGCAGAATAATAAAGCAGCAGGAGGCGATGGCATACCAGGAGAGCTGTTCAAAACCGACACGCTGATAAGGTGTACGCATCAGCTAGTTACCCTGCATCCTGTTTCCCGTCCACAAAAAAGGTAATACGACTGTAAATCTGCTCCCTATTCCTTATAAAACTAAAGCCTAAATGTTGAACGAAACAATTAGGTCATACCTAGCGGCTTTGGGTTCATTAAGAAAAAATCGCAGAATGTTTAGATTTTCAAATATTTACTGAAAACACAGGGACTTAGTATCATGTCTTAAACATGTCGACCTGCCATTTTTACAATAATTAGTTGCCATTATACCCTACACCACAATGTGGAAAGGAGATTATAAGTTTGCTTTTCCGAAAATGCATGTAACACCGCGAAATATTCGTCGTAGACCCCCATGTGGCACACGGAGGAAATATGTCCCATATTTTGCAGCAAACATTTATATATTTGTTTAGGTACCAGCATATTTTTTGTGTTAGAACATATTTTTTATGGGTGGAGGGAAGATTTTTGTCAAAGAGAGTAACAACAGGGCTGCGGAATGATGTTTTATAATAAAGAGATCTGTGTATGGTGTAATGGAAGCAGTGATGCCAGATTTGCCGGTTTATCGGCATTTTGATTTTTTTGATTTTAGACCAAACAAGTGCCGACAGAGATATACCCTCAGCCTGTGTAAATTGAAACAGTTTTTCCCAAAAAAACTTATGTATTTAGGGGGTTTCAAAATTTTGGGCGTATTAACCGAAAAAAATCGAGAAAAATGTTGATAAGGATTAAAGTTCAAAGTTTTGCGGAGGAGGTACTTAAAGGAATGGACCTACATAGACCATGGGGGGTTTTTACAACCTTTAGGCTGTTTTCTCAAGAAGTATGGACTTGCCCCTGAAAAAACGTTTACCATCGTAGTTGAGGCAGCGAATGCAAGTTGCTTCAACAAAAATCAAAGTGATTCGATAGCAGGTCTTAAAGTGAACTTATCCGAAATTTTGTATGGGGGTTTTTTTGACCTTTCATGCTATTTTCTCAGGAAGTATGGACTTGCCCCTGATGAAACTTGTACCTTCGTATGGGGGACAGTGAATACAAGTTGCTACAACAAAAACCAAGGGGATTCGAGAGCAGGTCCTAAACTGAACATTTCCGAAATTTTGTGTGGGAGGTACCCGTAGGAGTTTACCGATTGAGTCCATATTGGAACCTCATCTAAGTCTGGTAGAAGTTTTACGATGTGCAAAGTATGGTTACTCCCTTCAAGAGTTTTCGTGGGCACAAATCTTCCGAACATTTTCGAACTTTTGTGGGTGAGGTACCGGAAGGAGTGGACTAAGTTTGGACAAAATATTACGAAAGCCAAATTTTGGACCGAATCGGAAGATCCGTTCGGGAGTTATCGTGCGCTCCAGCCAGACAGACAGACAGACAGACGGACGGGCATGGCTAAATCAACTCCAAATTGTCTGAAACACATTTCGTCCAAACATACTTGGGGTCTAAAACCATTATTTCGATGAGTCAAATTTTGCCCGTATGAAAGTGTATATGAAGAAAAGACAAAATTTTTTGGTTTTCCATAAAAAAAAATTAAAAAAATTTTTTTAAGCTGCATGAAAGAGTTTTGGTACATAGATTGAGAAAAAAATCCCATTCTTAAATCTGTTCGAGATACTAATTCTGGTTGTTGCGCGCAAAAGTTATGGCGGTTTCAATTCTGATAAAAAGAAAAAAATCTTTAAAAGACTCTAATCATTATATTGCGAAACATTATTAATTAAGGGCTTCCTACGTACTATATGATTACTAAGGTCCCATAACATTAGTGAAAAAGTTGTCAATTTTCGCGGAAGTTAAGAAAGAATTGAAAAAAATTGTAGTCTGCAACTTGTTTTAATAAATTCAAGCTGTTTATGCATTCTAAAATTATTTAAAAAATATGTACGTAATCTAAACATCACAAAGATTCAATGAAAAATATACAAATCTGTTTAGCGGTTTGCATATTATAGCAAAAACAAAAAATATATTGTGGGAATTTATAAAATTTTTGTAAGAGAAATTTTTTTTCAAATTTGTTTTGGGAGGTTGTTGAAGAAAATGTAGTAAAATTAGGTCGGAGTTATTCTCCTATTTTAGTCAAATTTCATACAAAAAATCACATTTTTTATTCTAATCACTTCTCGAGTACACACTAACATCTAGATGAAGATATGGGCAACGTTCAAATAAATTTTGGGTTCCTTTAAATGGGAGAATAGTATTGAAATAAAACTCTATATTTCGAAATGCATGAAAATCGCGAAATCCTGAAAATCAGGTGATGCGCATGCGGTTTCCCGATACAACGAATTGTTTTCTTTTTCTTTGAATACATTTAACAAGATTTATTTTGGCGGCTACGATGTAGCATCGTCTACAGTTTAGTGTGCAAAAAACTGTATAATGCTTATAATTTGCACAAACTGCATACACTTTTTATGCGCATCCGATTTCACTATCAACCGTGAAAAAATACATCGATCTAAACATGTTTCAATAAAATCCCGCAAGAACCGTGGATGTAGCATCACACAGTGTTTTTTGGATAAATCGGATACAGCTCCCATGCCACTAAATTTTTCAAACCGCTGTTTTCGCACAAACGCGAGTGATGATTCACTTTCTTCATTGAAATGGAAACGATCCACATAAAACGCGAATTAGTCAGCGATGTTTTGAAAAACATTTTTCGTAAATTTTTCAATTTTTGCAGTAGCCATTTCCGCCGTTCTAGTAGATGGATTTTTACGATCTGTGATTCATATGATCCGGATCGTCGAAAAACTAAAATATCACGGGGTACCAGCACACTCAAAACGATATTGTAAATACTGTACCCAAAAAATAGGTTTTTTAGAAAAAATATCGCACTAAATTTTGGCCTTTGGCAGTAGATTACTCTGCTGCTGTGTGGGCGAAATCGCGAGTTCTTTAATTCTATAATTGGTTTTTCGAAATATCCGAATGCGCGTCCCAGTTACATAAAAAATACAAAAAACACCTGAAATCCGGCTTCAAAATGTCAGCATCCATAAAAGGTGGATGCAGTGGAAATTTTGGAAAGTGATACATTAGAAGTGTAATCTTCATGTTGTATTCTCCTACTTTTACTTTGGACAGATGTCGTCATTTGAATGGTTTAATCAGAAATCGAATAGCAATGTAAAAAACCTGTTTAGCTTCAACGTGTTTTTACCTATGTTTTTCCTTTACGCGGTCGTAGCTACCACGTAAATTAAATTTTTTTGCTAAATTTTTGAGCTTTGTACAAAAACATCTAAATTAATCCAGCAATAGTCATAGTTACTGGTAAACTACAATAGTTCGCGTATTATAATAGTGCAAAAAATTTTGACTTTTCCTCATATACCCTCGTTAGCATAAATGCTGAGGTTATAAAAAGCAGAATTGCCAATTTAACGATTTTAACCCCTAAAATGCCGATTTTTAGTTATGGCAACTTTTTCACATAAAATTTGATTTTTGTGTGAATATTGTGATTGGTAGCACTGATCTCTGAAAGACAACTCTACATAAATTGATAACCTTATTTTAATACGTTTATATATAGCCGAATTTAATAAAATGTTGCAAACATATATTTGTTTGGACACAAGCAAATTATATTTGCATCCAAACATATATTTGTTTAAAACCATTCCCAAACAAATATTTGTTTGGATCCAAACATATTTCTAACATATATTTTTCTGCGTGTATACCAAAATTCATATCTCGATGACAAAAAACGATTTTGAGATTTGTGTCCGTCCTTCCTCTAAAAATTATGGACCATTCGTCATGAAATTGTATGGAGGTCGGGTTCCCACCAGAATAGACACCTATCGTTATTGGCGTTGATCGTGATGTATTTAGGGGTGAAATGGACAACAATTTAATTTTCGTCGCGGCTCTGCAGGTCGCAATGATGGTCTGATGGACAAAGATTCAACGTAATGGTCAGATAATATTTAGCGGGTGAAATGGACCAAGAGTTTTGTGTGAAAATTTGTAAAATTGTTAGTTTTAGTTTTTAATGACTATGTCATTATTCCTGGAAGATATGTTCCACCCCCGTTAGTTATTTCAGAAGAGGAACCCTTGACCTTTCCATTGATGCTAATTATGGTGAGATACGTGGTCAGATAACATAGTTCTACCGGGATCCCACAGTTTAAATAGTGTGTGGTGTAATCACGATAGAACTCGCAGTTATATTTTAATACTGACACGTTTTTGCACGAAGTAAGAGGTTTAGTCAGGGAAAATGCCAATAATTTCGAAAAATGATGGAAAATATCCAAATTTAATTTTTGATCCAAATTTTAAATTCTGGGGCATATTTCGATAAATTACGAACACAAAACTTGAGAACCAACTCTTGACCTCTCCTTTGTGACAAATTATATAATAAATCATGCAAAAAGATATCAATTAAATATATCAATAATATAACGTGTCGCAGTTGGCTGGTTTTAACTCAAAGGGAAAAAATCGATGTTGGATTTTTAGGAGGCACAGTGTTTTTAGTTTTGTTAGAGTTTATTTTGAGCACAATTGGAATATACTAACACGTGCCACTGGGTCCTCAAAATTTCCAAAAATTTTAATATGTATGGGGCCTAAGATGAATTTTCAATTAATTATCGTCCAATTCATTTTTGTGGCTAAAAAGTAATTCTCCAAAAAATTAGGAAATCCGCTGGATTTTACTATAAGACTTATTACAAATTATCTAAAATTTACAAACCATACTATTGGAGCAATATCAAAATCTTACCCGATTTTCATGCATTTTTGTAGGATTCGTTTTCTAGCCACAGCAGTGAACTGTCAAAAATTTCTCATCGATTGGACAGTAAATGTGGCCTTTATTTCCTGAAAATTCACCTTTGGACCATACAAATTACTATGGAAATATTGAGACCCCAGTGGCACGCGTTAACATATTCCAATTGTGCTCAAACTTAAAATTCACCTTTGGCCCATATAAATTCCTATGGAAATATTGAGACCCCAGTGGCACGCGTTAACATATTCCAATTGTGCGTTAACATATTCCAATTGTGCAAACGTTGGGAATCCTAAAATCTAAAAAAAATTAAACAAAATAAAATTAAATTAACATTATTTAACAGTATTCTTTGCTATTTTATATTTAAAAAAAATTAAATTTAGCGGTGATTTATACCCTGCAATGATATGAATACTTTCTTACACCATAAAATATTTACCACATTTTGTTCTCTTTTGTTCTTTTTATTTTTATTTTGAACCTTGAGTGATGTTAATCATTTTAAGATTTATTAATGGTTATTTGAGGAGACATGAATGTATAACTAAGTATGAATAAATGCGGGTACATGACTATTTATATTGTACTTGTGAGTCACATATTTATTCACATCCACGTAACCTCAAGAATTTTGTTGAAAATCATCATCACATCATCATAGTGCGGTCTTTCAATGTTGTTGTTTATGTTGACAGGTTAGGTTAAACTTGGGGTCAATTGGATCTGAGATAACCAACAGAGCATAAACCTCGAAGATTACATACACATGCACATATGTACCATCCTCAGACTAACCAATATTTGTGGAAAACATCCTGCGGCAGATGTCAATAATATGTTTTCTGTCTCATAGTAGATGGTATGCCAAATAATTGATGAACAAAAATACAATATAAATGTGTGCGTCAACACAAATCCGAAAGTGATTTTGAATGGATAACTCAATAATAAATCGATGTAAATTATGTCAACCTTTTTTCGGTATAAAATATGAATTTCAGTTTACACGAAAAATCTCAATGATAAATTGATGATGTTAAAACACATGTATTTAATTTCTTATCGAATTCCTTGTGGTAAAATGAAATGCTTTCACGTATGATTTTCCACATATATTTGCGTGATAAGAAGGATGTATAGAATATTAAAAAATCCAATGTTAAAGATGACAAGGTGTGATACAAAGAAGTAAATGAGGAATTTAATTTAAAACAAGTAAGAAATGCTGAAGGTTTGGGCGAGAATAACAAAATTTGATTTAGATATAGCTTACATATATATTGTCAACCGATTTTTCATAATTATATAACCGATTTCTAAACAGGCATATCGAATGTGGAAGTGGATTTACTTTGAAGTGGTAATACATTGAATGCTATACGTATACCGAAGTTATTGTAATATTGTAACCGTGAAATATTGTAACTAACCGACTAATGACCGATGGCTAGTTTGGTATGTTAATTATACATGACACCAATATGTGGTTGGTTTTGGTCAACAAGTTTTTTACGCATCGAAATAATCACATTTATAATAGCTAAAAACCTATTCTCAGACCTAAACACTCCACATACCAAACTTCATCAAATTCGGTCCAGCCGTTACGGAGGAGTTTAAAGAATAACACCGTGACAGGAGAATGTTATCTATATTAATAAAAGAGTAAAGTGATTGATTGCCTGACAGACTGACCGACTGATTGATTCATCAACGCCCAGGCGAAACGGCTGAAGCTAGAATCCTGAAATTTTGGATGTTTTTGGGTTTTTGGAAATTCTACCTTTTTGGTACGAAAAGTACTAAAAGGTACTAAATATGGTATTTGGAATGAAGGTCACTGATGGAGTGTAGGCAAGATGCGCCAAAGGGATTTTAGAAATTCGAACTATAAGTGTACGAAAAGTACTAAAGTGTACTAAATTTGGTACCAATTCGTATTTTGTGAACGGATAAAGGTTAAAGGTTGAAATTTGGTGTGAGAATCAAGGTTAAAAGGTACGGTTGACATAAGGAGGTGGTTTAGAAAAAGTGTACACATGTGTACGAAAAGTACTAGATGGTACTAAATATGGTACAATTATGACTTGGGCGAACGGATAGAGCTGGAATCCTGAAATTTTGAATTAAGGCTACTGTTGGAGAGTAAAATGGATGAAGTTTTTAAAATTCGTACTTATGGGTACGAAAAGTATTAAATGGCACTAAATTTGGTACAATTTGGATTTAGGTTGAACGGATAAAGCTGGAATCCTGAAATTTTGAATTAAGGCTACAGTTGGAGGGTAGAATGGAAGTAGTTTTGAAAATTCGTACTTATGGGTACGAAAAGTACTAAATGGTACTAAATTTGATACAATTACGATTTAAGCGAACGGATAGAGCTGTAATCCTGAAATTTGAACTAAGGCTACTGTTGGAGGGTAGAATGGAAGTAGTTTTGAAAATTCGTACTTATGGGTACGAAAAGTACTAAATGGTACTAAATTTGGTACAATTACGATTTAAGCGAACGGATAGAGCTGGAATCCTGAAATTTGAACTAAGGCTACTGTTGGAGAGTAAAATGGATGTAGTTTTTAAAATTCGTACTTACAAAATGGTACTAAATTTTGTACAATTTGGATTTAGGTTGAGCGAATAGAGCTGGAATCCTGAAATTTTGAATTAAGGCTGCAGTTGGAGGGTAGAATGAAAGTAGTTTTGAAAATCGTACTTATGGGTACTAAAAGTACTAAATGGTACTAAATTTGGTACAATTACGATTTGGGCGAACGGATGGAGCTGGAATCCTGAAATGTTGAACTAAGGTTACTGTTGGAGAGTAGTTTTGAAAATTCGTACTTATGGGTACACAAAGTACTAAATGGTACTAAACTTTTATACAGTTTGGATTTAGGTTGAACGGATAGAGCTGGAATCCTGACATTTTGAATTAAGATTGATGTTGTAGTATGGGATGGAGATAATTTGGAAATTCGTACTAATGGGTTACGAAAAGTAATAAATTTGGTACAATTAAGATTTTGGTCATCGGATAGAGCTGAATTTCTGAAATTTGGAATAAAAATTGCTACTGGATTATAAGATGGGCTACTGTTGTATTGTAGAATTTAAGTTGTTTAGAAAATTCGTACTTAAGGTTACGAAAAGTACTAAGTGGTACTAAATTTGGTACAATTTAGATTTAGTGTGAACGGATAGAGCTGTAGCCCTGAAATTGATGTTAGAGTATGGGATTGAGATAATTTAGAAATTCTTACTTCGTAGGCTACATTTGGAGTGTAAAATGGAAGTAGTTTTGAAAATTCGTACTTATGGGCACAAAAAGTAGCAAATTTGGATTTGGGTGAACGAACAGAGCTGGAATAATGAAATTTAGCATTAAGCCTGCTGTTGGGGTGTAAGATGGAGTTAGCTTTGCAAATTCTTACTTACGTAAGAAAAATATTAAATTTGGTACAGTTTGGATTTGGGTGAACGAATAGAGCTGGAAACCTTAAATCCGTAACTGAGATTAAAGTTGAAGTGTAGGATTAAGGTAGTTTGGAAATTCGTACTCATGGATACGAAAAGCACTAAATTTGGTATAATTTGGATTTGGGTCAACGGATAGACCTAGAATCCTGTAATGTGGAATTGAGATTTCTGTTGGAGTGTAGGATTGTGGTAGTTTTGGAAATTCGTACTGATGGGAACGAAAAGTATTAAATTTGGTACAACTGGGATTTGGAATCTGGAATCCTGAAATTTGGAATTGAGATTATTGTTGAAGTGTAGGATTGAGGAAGTTTCGCATATTCGTACTTATGGGTAAGAAAAGTACTAAATGGTATTAAATTCGGTACAATTTGGATTTGAGTGAACGATTCGACCTGGAATCTTTAAATTTGGATTTGAGATTTGAGATTACTGTTGGAGTATAGGATTAAGGTAGTTTTGGAAATTCGTACTTATGGGTAAGAAAAGTACTAAATGTTACTAAATTTGGTACCGTGGGTATTTGGGTAAACGGATAGAGCTGGAATCCTGGAATTTGGTAAGACTACGTACTTATGGCCACGAAATATACCAAATGGTACAATTTGAGTGCACCGATAGCGCTGGAGTCCGGTTTTTTTGGAATTAAGGTTACTGGTGAAGTGAAGGATTGAGGTAGTTTTGGAAAATCGTACTATTGGGTGTAGGGACAGGGCTGCAATCTGCATTTTTTGGATTTAGTGCGAGTATTGGTGTACAATGTTGGTCTAGCTGTTAACATGTAAGGGTGAGATACGGCGAATCTTTTTGAAAATCGAACTAAAGTGGTACGAACAGTACTCAAATAACAATAAATATTGATTAAAATTGGTATAAGTACAATAAAAATTTCAGTGTTCGCCATTTCCATATTATATATTGTTTATTTGTTTTTTTATATCCTTTCCGCATACGAAGTAGCGGGCACTTGCTAGTATTTAATATAAGAAATAAAAATATAATACTACGTACTTACTTACCTGGCTCATTACAGAACATTTATTCCATAAACCAAACTAAGACAAGATCTCCAATTCTCTCTATTTGTAGCTTCGCTTTTTGGAATACCGCTCCTTGTCATCTCTTCTTCCACTTGTTTGCTCCATCGAAGCCTTGAACTGCCAGATCTGCGTGCACCACCATGTGGAACGTGTTTATACACCTTTTTAGCGGATTCATCATCGCACATTCTTATGACATGGCCTAACCAACGCAATAGTTGCATCTCGATGCGTTTATTTATACTGGTGTCGTTGTATAGCAGATACAGCTCGTGGTTCAATACGACGTCGTTATTCACCGTCAACGCAGATTAGTCCGTAGATCTTTCGAAGAATTTTTCTCTCAAACAAACCAAGCACTGCCTTGTCTGCTTGCGCAAGTACCCACGCTTCGGAACCATACATCCGCACTGGTAGTATCAGTGTTTTGTAAAGCGTTATTTTTGTTTGACGAGATGTGGCTTTATTCCTAAACTGCTTACTCAGTCCGAAGTAGCATCTGGTGGCCAACACTATTCTTCTTTTTATTTCACAACTGATGTCGTTTGTTGTGTTTACGGCGTTTGTTGTCTTTTACTACCTCAAACTTATAAGAGCCAACTTCAACAGTTGGCCCGAGCTCTATGAACGCATTGCGCGTCGACACCATCAACTTGGTCTTCTCGACGTTTACCGCCAGACCCACATTAGCAGATTCTCCTTCGACCTTCATAAAAGTATCAGTTATTTTTTTACTGATCGACCCATGATGTCTATATCATCAGCATAAGCAATTAAAATGTGGCTGTTGGTGTAGATTGTGCCATTTCTTTTAACGTTTGCCTCTCGTATAACCTTTTCCAGCAGAATGTTGAATAAATCACTTGAAAGGCTGTCTCCTTGCCTGAAACCTCTTTTGGCACAAAACTCTGTGGAGAGGTTCTTTCCTATTTTAACTGAGGATCGAATGTTAGTTAAAGTCATTTTACAAAGCCAAATGTGCTTCGCTGGGATACCAAATTCAGACATGGCTTGGAATACCTTTGAACGTAGAGAGCTGTCGAAGGCTGCTTTATAATCGACAAAAAGGTGTTATATGTCGATCTGCATCTCTTGGGTCTTCTGCAGGATTTGCCGCAGGGTAAATATCTGGTCAATCGTAGACTTGCCAGATCTAAAGCCGAATTGGTATGGTTCAATTAGTACGTTGACCATAGGCTTTAGTCGTTCGCATAATATCCCTGACACTATCTTGTAGGCAATAGGGAGAAGACTTATGCCAGTCTTATCTCCTTTCTTGTGGACGGGATACAGGATGCTCAGGTTCCAGTCGTCGGGTACGCGTTCTTCCTGCCAGATGGTGCTAAGTAGCTGATGTATACACCTTATCAGCTTGTCGCCTCCGGTTTTGAACAGCTCGGCTGGTAGGCCATCGGCTCCTGCTGCCTTATTATTCTTCAGACGGATTCAATACCATCTTCTGGGATTGGATCTGTGGTATCTTCGTCGACTTCGCTACTATTGGATACCAACAGTTTGGAAAAATGATCTTTCCATATCCTCAGCACACTATCTGTATCAGTTACCAAATTACCTTGCTGGTCTCTACAGGAGGATGTACCTGTACCAAAGCCATCAGTTTGATGTTTCACTATTTGGTAGAATTTTCTGGCTCCTGTACATCTCGATTTTTTCACACTCCCGCTTTTCCATCTCTCTTTTTTTCCTGCGGAAAAACGTTTCTCCTCTCTCTTTTTCTCCCGTGCGCTACGCATGGTTTTTCTTCGGTAGCAGCACGACACTCCTGGTCATAACATGGATTCCTTGGTGGAGGTCTCTGGTATTCAAGTACTGATTTTGCGGCTGTTTGCATGGAGTGGGCAATATTTTGCCATTGTGCTGATATGTTATCAGGACGAGAAGTGCTTTGATTAAGCAATTGTGCCAGTTGAGTGGAATATGCTGTGGCTATTTGTTGTGATTGCAGCTTACCGATGTCCAACTTCCGTGTTGTGTTTGTTTGCACTTTATTTGCTACGTTTAATCTGGTACGTACCTTTGCTGCAACAATGTAGTGGCCCAAGGAACGGTCCCGGTCGGCTTTAACATGGCAACGTCCAGGATTTATCTTGGTCCCTCTCTCATCTCAAGTCGACATTGACCTCAACGTGGAGTCACCTGGGGTAGCTGCCTGAACTAAAATGTGCCGTGCGTTCACCTATAAGAACGTTAAAAACTTGGGTTTGGGCGCCGGTTTAGTAAACCTCCCCTAAAAAAAGCCGCTTACTATGAAAAAACAAACAAGAAGAAAAACAAATCCCTCTAAAGTTGCCGACCCCCGCTAACGTTTTAAGGACCATGATCTCCAAATCTGCTCCTGGAATATTCGCACTCTTTATAGAGAAGGTACACTTTACGCTTTGGCAGATGTACTTGAAAAGTATAAGGCCGACATTACTGCCATACAGGAAATACGATGGAATGGAAAATGCATCACAACAACACATAAAGGTGATTTTGGTTGCTGATTTGTAGTTGGTCGGAGGTTAAAACATCTGGTCTCCAGCTTCACACCAGTGAATGAAAGACTTGCTACAATACGTATAAAGGCAAAATTCTTCAACATTGGCCTTATCTTCGCTCATGCCCCAACCGAAGACAAGGACGAACAGCCCAAAGATATATTCTACGAGCGCTTAGAGGAAACATATGACCGTTGCCCTGACTGACCATGACGTTAAAATTATTCTAGGCGATTTTAATGCCAAAATTGGAAAGGAGAATATCATTGGTCCAACAGTCGGGAAATTCAGTCTCCATAGTGAAACAATGGAATGAGGCTGATAAAATTCGCAGCGGCACAAAACATGGTAGTTAGCGGTACCGGAGTTAAGCATCTCTATATTCAAAAGGGCACCTGGCTGTCGCCAGATCAAAGAACAAGAAATCAAATTGATCACGTTGTGATAGATGGAATGGAAATATAAAATATCACAAATATAGTCAATTGTTTCATATTCCATTTCAAAAAAAGGTTAAGAAAAAATTCCCCAGTACGGATCTTGTCTCGAGCCAATTTTTGTTTGTTGCGGACAAAAGTTACGGCGGTTTTATTTCGTCTTTTAAGAAAAAAAAATATATTATGAAAACGCTAATTATTTTAATGAGCACAATTGTTACCAAAAAGGTTCTCTCGAAGTGACTTCAGCGAGTAGATTACATAATACATGTAATGTACATAAAATTGATAAATTATTAAATTTAGGTGAACTTTTTTCAAAATAAAGGCCCATTTAGCTGTCATAAATTTACATAAAAAATTTGTTCATTTGTTCAAAACTTCACGGCGAATCAAATGAGACTAAAATCATCCCAGCAAAATTTGACGGAAGGGGTTCTTTGCGATGACGTGATTTCATGTCATCTTTTGCATTGGTTCAAAGGAAGTCGTGAAAAATCCGATCTTTTCATAAGATTTGAACCAATGCAAAGGAAGTCGTGAAAGATCCGATCTTTTCATCAGCATTTGTACCCATTCCATCGATCCAATAGAGATGATGTTTGTGTTTTTATTACACACCTGTTTATTTTCATTTTGGTATGTTCCAGTACTGCAAAAATCTACTAATTTTTACTATTTTTTCCGATAACATAAAGGAAAAATTGTTATCGTAGAAAAAATAAGTAGATTCTTGCAGTTTCTGGAACAGACCAAAGTTGTTAGAACTGTCGTCGTGATGTTGTCTTACATTTCCTGCATATCAAACAACTAAAACTTCTAAACAATTGGTATTATATGAAGTCCCAACCATCGAGCTAAAAATAGAATCGGACTGCACACATTGCTATTTTAAAAGTTCCCTTGTCTGTTCTAAATCTGACATATAATGAAATCAATCAAATCTCGCTTCTTGGAATTTGAAAAAAAGTCCGAAACGAAAAGGAACAAGAATCTGAAAATAAAGAAAAAACTACTTTTGGAATGAAACAATTAAAAATAAATTAATTAAGCATAAATGGTATTTTCCATAAAAAGTCTCTCCTCCCCGTTCGTTACATTTTGTTCTTAGAGATCCCTAAAGCAAGCCGGCTTGTAGATCCCTACATATTTCCGTCACTAAACAAAAGAGTATAAAAGTAATTTACGAAATAAAAATACTTAAAGGAGTGCATTTGGAGTCCATGTTGAAATCTGAACTGGTGATGGGAAGATAATTGAAAAAAACCTTTTGTAAGATGAAAGAATATCAGTTGCGGAGAACGGAGGAAGTAATCTTTTGCGTTGCAGCGGTGGTGATTACATTGAAATTTTGGATGTAAACTTTTGAAAAACTAAACTGATAAATTAATTGTAGCTATTTCATGAATTCGTTTGAATTAATAAAGAGTTTTGTTTTTCATGAAAACCATATTTCAATACAGCATTTCCATTTTCCAAACAAGACATGAAAATTTCATGCCAAGGGGTTGGTGAAAATGACATGCCAAAGCATTGGTTAAAATTACATGTCAAAGCATGGGTGAAAATGACGTGTCAAAGCATTGGTGAAAATGACATGTCAAATCATTGGTGGAAATGACATGCCAAAGCATTGGTGGAAATGACATGTCAACGCATTGGTTAAAATGACATGCTTAGGATCCAGAAAAGAACGTCATCTTTTGGGGTCCACGCTCATATAAAATTCATCGATGAAGATGCTAAAAAGATGACATGCTAGATCACTTGCACCCATGATTGAATGTCATCTTTGGCATCGAACATTTTGCTGGGATACAGATTGGTATTCTTCTTCTTCTTTATTTGCGGATCCGTTATTCGGATATAAGCGATCATACAATACTATATGTATTACAAATTAATATATTTTAATGTTTTATGTTATGAAATTATTGACAGCTCTCGATTCTTCGCAGCATATATTAGATTCGTTTCATCCCAGTATCCTGTCCATTCTTGGATGTTCCTTAACCAGTACGTCTCTCTTCTGCCTCTTGTTCTGTGTCCTTCTATATTACATTTAATAATGGCTTGTATAAATTTATATTTATGGTTCCTCATCAGGTGCCCCAGGTATGCGATTTTCCTTGATTTTGCGGTGCGTAAAAGTTGCCTATCGAGGTTCATTCGTCTTAGAATTTCTTGATTCGTAATATGCGATGTATAGGGTATCTTCAGTATTCTTCGGTATACCCACATTTCAAATGCTTCAATTTTTTTCTCATCTGCACTTTTTAGGGTCCAGGTTTCTACTGCATATAGTAGTATAGACCAAATGTAGCATTTGACAAATCTTGCCTTCGTTTTGAGACCAATTTCATGGTTTGTAAGTGTTTTTTTGTATTTAAAAAAGGCATTTCTGGCCATCTCCACTCGACGCTTAATTTCGTTTGATGTGTTCCATTGGTCGTTAATTAAAACGCCGAGGTATGTAAAAGATTTTACGCGTTCGATGTTTTCGTTTTTGATATTTAGTGACGTTTCACAACTGACATATTTTCGACTTACAATCATATATTTTGTCTTCTTTATATTTATTTTGAGGCCATATGATTCGCTTACGTACGTGAGTTTGTCTAAGAGTTGTTGCAGCCCAGATATACTGCTAGCAATAATTGTGGAATCATCAGCATAGCGTATATTATTTATAATTTTACCCTGAACTCTTATTCCAATTCGTTCTCCTTCAATTGACTCATTAAATATCTTTTGGGAGTATATATTAAAAAGAAGCGGCGATAGTATGCATCCTTGCCTGACTCCTTTTGATATGGGAATTTCGTCAGTCAGATCACCATTTATTTCAATTCTTGCAGTTTGGTTCCAATATAAATTGCGTATGCATCTAATTTCTTTTTCTTGTATTCCAATTTCCCTTAGTATATTTATCAATTTGTCGTGTTGGACGTTATCGAATGCCTTTTCATAATCAATGAAACATATATAAACATCTTTTTGAACTTCGCGGCATTTCTGTACCAGTACTTGGATGGATAATATGGCTTCTCTGGTGCCCATACCCTCCTTGAAGCCGAACTGGGACTCTCCCATAGCACTTTCGCATTTCGTGTAAATTCGTTTGTGGATTATTCTCAAAAAAATTTTTAATATGTGGCACATAAGGCTAATAAGCCTGTAGTCACAACACTTTTTTGCATTAGATTTCTTTGGTATCGCAATAAAAGTTGATTTCAGCCATTCGTTTGGATATTGGCCAGTATCATACACATGATTGAAAAGTCTTACAATGAGTGAGATGTTATCACCATCTATTAATTTTAAGACTTCAGAAGGAATTTCGTCGGGTCCGGTTGATTTCCTATCTTTTAGTGATTGAATTGCATATTCTACTTCGGATTTGGTAATTGGGTTTCCCGTTAAAGATGTATTTATGTTGTTATCATATCTTGACCGTTGGTCGTCAGTGAATAATTGTTCAATATAGTTTTTCCATCGTTTCTTTATGTGTAATGGCTCAAAGATTGGTCGATTGTTGTCATCCATTAGTACTGATGGTGATGCTCTCTTATACACTCCTGCGGATTCTTTTAGTTTTTTATGAAGATTGTAATCATCGTGAATATTTTGTAGATGTTCAATTTCTCTACACTTTTCATTCAATAGAGCATTTTTTGCAGCACGCGTAGCGGTGCGGATTTCCTTGTTGATTTCCCAGTAACGTTCATAGTCAACATTCCTATATTTGCTTCGTTCCACACGAAGTTCCATAATTTCATTATTCATCCATTCATTTTGGGGTCTTCTTGTACAGTTTCCAAGATATTTTTTTGTTATTTTGCACATCGTATCCTTGACATTGTTCCATATATTTTCTACATCGTTTGAATCTATGTTTTCAAGTTTATTATTGATTTGCACCTTCACTTCATTTCTGGTTGATGAGTTATTGAGTATCTCAGTATTTATCTTGTGAGATTTTTTCTTCCTTTTCTTAAATCTTGCAATTTTTATTCGAACGTTGAGCATCAACAGATTGTGGTCGGATGGCACATCAGCTCCCGGGTACGTTGAGCATTTGGTCACACAAGATCTGAATCTGCTGTTGATCATTATGTAGTCAATTTGATTTCGAACGATATTCCTTCTGTTATCTAATGGTGATCTCCATGTATAGAGTCTTCTGGGGTGTAGTCGGAATATTGTATTAGTTATGGTCATCTTAAACTCTTGACAAAATTGAATTAATCTTTCTCCTCTCTCATTCCTTTCGCCAAGCCCATATCTTCCAGTTATACCATTTACTTCTTCATTCCCCACTTTGGCATTGAAGTCGCCTTGAACTATTGTTATTTCATGTGACTTCGTCATGTTTAATAATTGACTTATTTCTTCATAGAAATGTTCAACCTCGTCATTATTTCCATCACATGAAGGGGCATATACTTGGATGATATTTAATTGGTATTATAGTTTCGATATTACAGCCAAAACAAGCACATATTTTGGTCAAAAAAATAATTTGTTGTTTAAAAGATATATTTTCACCAGCATTATTTAGTAGAAAATATTGGATAAATCTATAGGAATACTTCCTTCATTTTGCTTAGATCTCCCAATAAAATGGACGGATTTTGCTTTATAGACATTCATATTAAAGCTTTCCCATTGGGGAAGATAATTGAATTGCTGAGGATATATCTGAAAGCTTCTGAAATGGAAATAGAGTTCAAATAACCCATTTTAATTTATATGCATTTTAAAATACGTGTAAATCGCGTAATTATCAAAATCATTCTGTCCGCATGTGATTTTCATGTACAGCAAGACCATATATTTTAAGTTGTATATATAATTTGGAGGCAAAGATGTTGCATCGGCTGCATCTTGGTTCAAAAAGCTATAAAACATCGCTAGTTTGCGCAGGGTGTGTACAATTTTTGTCCGCATCCGATCTATTTCAAGGCGATCAATCAATAACCGTGGATGTAGCATCACACGCTATTTTTTGGGATAAAATGAATGTAGCTCCCTTATCAGTTAAGTTGTGAGATCTCTGTTTCCGCAAAAACGAAGATGCTTCACTAGTTTTTTCATGCAACGGAAACGACCCACAGAAAACGCAATAAAATACGCGATATTTTCAAAAACAATTTTTGGTGATTTTCCTACTTTGGAATTTCTCGTAACTCGCGTTTTAGTAGATGGATTTTCACGTAAAAAACTTAAATGTGGAATAGAGTACGAGGTAATCGAATGACAATTGCAAATATTAGTCCCAAAAATTTGATTTTTAGAAAAATGTTCGAACAAAATTTCCTCAGTTGGATGCAGGTTTCCATGAAGATGTGCAGACTACATTTACGATATACGTATCAAATAATTCAGAATCGCAAGTACAACAATCCTATAAGTGAATTTTTGTAAAACTTGTTTGCGGAACGCAACTAGAAGAAAATGTCAAAAAACACTGTACATCTGGCTTCAAAATGTCAGCATCATTTAATGGTAGAAGCAGATCAAATTTTGAAAAGTAGTATATAGTAGTATTTTATAGTAGTAGTAGTATTTTCAAAAATATTGGTGATATACATATTTCTGTCACGGTGTTAGACTTTAAACTCCTCTGAAACGGGTGGACCGAATTTGATGAAATTTTGTAGATGGAGTGTTAGGTCTGAGAATAGGTTTTTAGCTATTTTTTATACTAGTCAGTGGAGTGACTAAGGTACCTCTTCCACAATTTTTTTTAAGAAAACGTGAAATCAAAGATTTTTTGAACGTATTGTTTAAAAATTGTTTGCAGTGCTATGGTAATAACTGTCTTAACCCTAAAAGGTCGTCGCGCGCGTAACATGTCGCGGACCCCAAAACTGTTTCAAAAATGTATAATTACAGATAATATCCTTAATGTAAGTGTGGCTTCAATAAGTTAGATGTCGATCAACTTTACAATTTGGAATACAGTAAAATCCCGATAATCTGAAATGACTCTTGACTATAATTCGAAACCAATCGATTAAGAAATCAGCCAAAGTTATTCAAAATGTCTGAAATAGCAGCTTTCAATGCAAAATCTGATATATTATTAGACATCTATATAAATCTATACCTATATGTCTCCTGTCACGGTGTTCGAATTTAATCTCCGCCGAAACGGCTGGACCGAATTTCATGAAATTTTGTGGGAACCATCCCCACAATGATTTTGACCAAAACGCGAAATTTCAGCAATTATTAGAAGTATTGGCATACACGATACTGGTAATTGTGTAACAGTTGGTGTTTTGGTGGTAGAAACCCGCAGTCGCGTCCGAATTTTTGAATCTTTATAATTTCAGAAAAGATTCTTAATTTAGTACGTGGGTCTAAAAACCCCCGTGAAAACTGACTTCAGTGCTTGGAATAACTCGATCAAGGCCACGTCTCTAATTACAGTAAAGTCTCGATGATTCCAACTTACATTTAAAGGTAATTTTTTATGAATAACTGAAGGTTTTATATTTAGGAAAATAAAATACAAAAACGTGTAAAATGAAACAGAACTTTGTTAACCACATGTATGTTCAACTGGGCCGAATTTCAGTCATTTCGGTTGGATAATGTTGCCAACATTTTAAAAATTCCCAAAAATCGAGAGATATCGTTCTACGAGAGCTATATCAAAACTTAGGGCTATACCGGCAATTCTCTGCCAAAATATTTTATACCTCGAAGGGAGATTAAATGCCAAATATAATCACTTTGGTTGAATGTGGACATAACCTTGAAAATACAAAAATCGAGAAGTACCGTTCTTTGGAATCTATATATAAAACCTGGAATTGTAGTCATTTCGGTAGGACAATGTAACTAAACCTCTAAAATGTCTATAATCGGATGGTCCTGCAGTCTTATTATTCTTTAGCCGGTTTTTTTTTGCTGTGTTTACCTCATCTTGGCCGGTCGGTATACATTCAATAACATCTTTTGGGATATGATATGCGGTATCCTTGTCGTCTTCGCTAGTATTGGATATCAACTGTTTGGGAAACGCTCTTTCCCGAGCACTCTTCTGTATCAGTTACCAAATTATCTTGTTGATCTTTGAAGGAAGATGAGCCTGAACCAAAGCCATCAGTTTGATGTATCACTCTTCGGTACAATTTTCGGACTTCATTTTGTCTTCCGTACATCTCGATTTTTTTACAATCCCGATTTTCCATTTCTCACATTGTCCTGTGGAAAAGACGTTTCTCCTCTATTTTTTCAACCGTTACCTCTTTGTTGCGCTACGTTGCTATTGACTGTAACATAGCTCTTTATGCCGTACTTTTCTCTTCGGTTGCAGAACGACACTCCTGGTCATACCATGGGTTCCTTGGTGGAGGTCTTTGGTATCCAAGCCTGGATTATGCGGCTGTTTGCATGGAGTGGACAATATTTTGCCATTGTGTTAATATGCTATCGGGACGATGAGTGTTTCATTAAGCAATTGGGGTAGTTAGCTGGGGCTATCTGCTGTGTTTGCAGCTAACCGATGCCCAACTTCCGCGTTGTATATGTTCGTGCTTTATTTGCAACGTTTAGACGGGTACGTAGATTTGCTGCAACAAGGTAGTGGTACATCCAATACGCTCGATGAATGTTTCCATCTATCACAACGTGATCAATTTGATTTCTTTTTCTTTGATCTGGAGATAGCCAGGAACACTTACGAGTATCGAGATGCTTAAAACTGTATATTGTTGAAGCTCGTAAAATATATCTTTGGTCTATTCGTCCTCGACACTGACATAGTTAAACGTATAGAGTTACAACGATTGCGTTGGCTAGACAATGACGTGAATAACGAACCCACACAACTGGCTGAAAGAGTTCCAATGAGAATAATAAACAATGGGGAATGGGATCAAAAAGCGTGATATTCTATATTGAGAAGCTAAAGCAACAGATAAGTTAGAGCGGAAACCTATGCTTATTGACACTTGGCAACCTTTTAGGACTTTGTTGGAAATTTTCATTGTAGTTTCACTACCACCGTTTTTACTTCTACGACTTTAGAAACATATGTATATAAATATCTGTATCTACATCCGCGTATGTATAAAGGACGGACCCAAACTTCCTACAGGAGATTCCTACTCTAATTGTTGGCGTCGTTATCTCATATTCATCATGCTTTACATACCAACATTTATGCACATTATTCTATGCAAAGTAACTTCAGGCCAAACACCCTTCGGCAGAGAACAATTAAAGTGCCGTAACTTGAGCACGAATAACTGTAAATTAATGACCTCATAAATGCTTTTGTTTTATAGTTATATCCATTACTGTTGTTATTGTTTTTTTTCTCCATACCAATGTTTCATAAAACCAGAAAAGGAAACAAGTCATTTTAAACTGGCATAAACCATAAAAAATTGGAACCCAGATAGCATTTAGAAGACTGTTTTTTCAAAAATCACATTGAGGAGTCTTTTTAGAGTCCTTTTGGTGATCAAAAATTGATTAAGTCGCTTGTGTGATCAGAAAGGGACTCGAAAGTGACTCCCTGTAATGATTAAAAAGAGTTCAATTTAAAATACAACAACAAATGTGTAGCAATCACAAATAAATCATTGAGGTGTTTAAAATGTGAAAATTTTTTGTTATTTATTGTCACATTTTGATCATCTGGAAGATTGAAAAATGCTTAATCAAAAAAGGGTCATACAGGTGTTTGAAAAGTGATTATAATTATGTATACTCTGATCATATTTTGAACAGTTAGGTGATTAAAAACTGATTGTTTTGTTTTATTTTTATTTGGTTGTAAATAAAAAAATAAAATTCTCATATACACTTTCTACAAAATTTTGATATAAATGTAACGTATAATATTAAAGGTACAGACAAACACAACACAACAGGTTTTGCCAAGTGAAATGAAGAAGCAGTATACTAACCACCAAGCAACATAAAGGATAATTAAAAGACATAACAAAGCAGAAAAGACTATAAAACAAAGGAAAGAAACAAAGAAGAATAAAAAGAAAATTTTTTAATTTATTTCGTCTAACAAAAAGACTCATAAATGACTCCCTAAAGACTCATAAATGATTATAAACATGACTCTAAAAAGACTCGAAAAAGGGTCCGAAATTAATCAACAAAACACCAATAAATGATTGAAATACGACTCGAAAAAGACTCATTTGTGATTTGTTTAGAAGAGTCGCCTGAGGTTATGTTTTCCTACCGACAAAGGAGTCATTTATGATCAGAAAATGAGCTCATATTCTAGCTTTTTAATCGTGCAGTCGGATCAAAAAAGACTCGAATTTGATTAAAATTTTCAAAAAATGCTGACTGGGGAAAAGTTATTAAAAAATACCAACACACAAGGAACATCGAAAAAAAAAACAATAAAACTATGGGGCTTTAGGAGGAAATAGAAATCGCATCAAAAAAAATAAACAGAAAAACAAAACACATTCACATTTCAACAATAAAAGTCAAATTTGTGTGGAAAACTCTAGGAATTCTGGGTGGTTTTCTTCTTTTCATCACCACATTTGCAGCGATGAAACTAAACATAAACTGGCTAGTGCATGGAAAGAGAGCAATAAAGATAGGCAGACAGACAAGAGTAGACCAAATAACTGACAGTAACAGGCAAACACAACAATATGGAAAATAAAAAAGTAAAAAACGAACGGTTGCCAACATTTCCCACAACCGGACAGACTGGCAGCAAATGCAGACAAACAAACGTCTAAAAAATCACACTTGTACAAACGCATAGCATAGCAGCCGCCAATCATCGCTATTTGCAAAATTCTAAACTTAGAATTTGAAAAAAAAAATACAATGTTGGAAATAAATCTACATTGTTGGTTTATAAACATGCATATGGTAATATTCAAAAAAGTTTTTCAATCGTTGAAGTTGAGGTTCACCATTTAATAAGTCGCGAACTGTTAATATATTTTATAAAATATGAATATATTTATATTAATTGAAGTGTTTTAGCCACGATCTCATAATATGGACCATAACAAATAATTTTCGTGGAAGCTGCGTTGGTGGTAATATAAAAATTGGGAAAAATGTGTTGAAGTAAACATGTTTTTTTGTGTTCTTATTTGATTTCTGGCCAAACCACGCAAAATTCGAACCTGTGCTCAAAGAAAGAACCAAACAATACCCCTTGGGCAACATGGTTCTAGTGTATGACTTTTGGATATATACACTGCATCCCCCTAAAATCGATGCTGACAGTTTGAAGTTTTGATTTCAGTGTTTTTCGAATTTTTCTTATAATTAGATGGTGCAACTAGATAATAATCCAAACTAGTTTACATGATTGTAGAACTCGCGATTCCACGTCGTTTGGTGTATATCTCATGTGTGTGCTCCGTACAGCTTCCTAGTAATAGGAGTCCAAAGGCGAAAATTTGGTGCGTAAATTTTCTGAAAAAACCTATTTTTTGGCTTTAAAATTTACAACTGTCGTACAGGTACCCCTGAACCCCGCGTGATTTTACTTTTTTTTACGTGCCGGATCTAATGAGCTCTTCCGCGGTCGAATCCATCCACTAAAACGTCGGATATAGATACCTTGAAAGTAGGAAAATCTGCAAAAATATATTTTGACAATTCCGCGAATTGAACAGCGATTTTCTTTGATTATTTTTGCATAAATGTAATCCTTGATACGCGATTATAATATTTGCCAAAAGGGTGTGTCACAAATTACAAAGACTCAGGAGTAATATCCCTATTTATCCCAAAATAGAATGCGGTGGCACATCCGCAGTTCTTGACGAATCTGTCTAAAATAATTTATATTGACGTATTTTTAATAGGGGGCATTGAAATCGGATGCACCTTATAATCATATGCACATCGCGTAATTTTTGCTGACTTGAAGGTTTTTTGAATAGTAAGATGCAACTGATGGCACACTTTGGCCGCTGAATAAAACATGGGGAAATCCATGCTTATTGATAGACATGGACTCCCTGTATCCGAAAAGCACATGCACCTCAACTGATTTAAACGGATTCGCGAATTACACGCTTTTTAATTTTTGTGTTTTTTCTTTGATTGTAATTTCAATATTACTCTCTACTTCTTATTTCTATTGCTTATCACAGAGAGCAAATATACTTTCACGATGACTAATTACTTTTTTCGTAGAAGTTTAAGCAAAATACTTCAAGATTTGGATCGAAATGTGGTGAAATAATAGAATAACTCCCAACATTTATTTTTCAAATTTTTCGTATTTAACCAAAAATATATTTTTGAAATAATTTCCAACAATAATTTTCCGTTCTTTGTTGTTGCTGTAATATGCAAGTTATAATCGCGATCATTATTATTTTGGTCTCACATTTTTCTACGCGTTGCCTAGATTCTGTACGTATTTTTAAATTATTTTTTTAGAGATTTTTTGGCCTCTGATTTAGAATAAATAAAATTTATTCCAAGATTTCTTCAATATTTTTTGATTTTCCGCGAAAATAAAAATAAATTTAGCAAATATTTTAGCATCTACGGATAGATATCAAATGCTGCTAACGATTCATATATACATGTTCTTATTACAACACAATAGGAATTTTTAAATATTTTTTCTTTACAAGAGAGTAAAACCGCATATAACTTTTGAGTGCGGCATCCAATTTTGTGAAAGCGAACAGATTTGAAACCACGATTTTTTTTTGTAACCCATGCACACTGGTCGAAACCACTGATCTAGCGGCGCAAAAGTCAAAAAATCGAACTATAAAATTGCGAAATATTTTTCATTGTATCGATTACAGACACTTTGCAGACAAAGATTTTGTTTTTTAATTTTTGTTGTTGTAAATATTCACTCAGTTATTCACTATCAAATACAAGAGTTTTTGTTGCATCAGATTTTAAAAAATGTTTGCAAAAAATTAACTTCATATTTGTTTAAATGTTAAATAAATTCGTAATGAAAATCTACAAGATATATTTTTAATTAATAGCAGAGGGTATGATTTAAATTATAAAAATTAGTTTGGGGTCTGGAGGTACTTAGTTATATAGCAATAAATTTTCAAAAAAATCAATTTTTAGTGTTATTATGGGTTGCACGCGCTTGTTCCATAGAGTGCATCTTGTAAACTTGGCCGAACTTAGGTCCGACTATTTTTTGGGGAATGAAATTGGACTCTCTGGATACTGAATAACCACATTCGGGCTGCAAATATTTGCAAATCTTTTGATGACTGCACTTTTAAAATAAGAGATTTTGCATGAAATTCATACAAATTTAGCCGTGCATTTGTATGGGAGCTAAATCAAAATATGGACCTATCTTGAGAAATGTTTGCAAGGAGAAGTTCTACCCCCGGAGACACTATAATACCATATTATAGCTAAATATGTTATTAAATATGGGATAACAAGTAAAAATTCAACGAATCGGGGGTACCATAAAAGGGGCTACACTTACTTACTTAGCTGGCCCATTACAGAACATTTGTTCCATAGACCGAACTAAGAAAAGATCTCCAATTCTCTCTATTTGTTGCTTCGCACTCTGGAATACCGCGCCTTGTCATCTCATCATCCACTTGTTTGCGCCATCTATTCTTTGGCCTGCCAATTCTGCGTGCACCGCCATGTGGCTCGAATTTATACGCCTTTTTAGCGGGTTCATCATCGCTCATTCTTATTATATGGCCTAGCCAACGCAATCGCTGCATCTCGATACGTTTAACTATATTGATGTCCTTGTATAGCAGATACAGCTCGTGGTTCATACTACGTCGATATTCACCGTCAACGCAGATCGGTCCGTAGATCTTTCGAAGAATTTTTCTCTCAAACACGCCAAGCACTGCCTTATCTGCTTGCGCAAGTACCCAGGCTTCGGAACCATACATTAGCCCGGGTAGTATCAGTGTTTTGTAAAGCGTTATTTTTGTTTGACGAGTGGTGGCTTTGTTTTTAAAGTGCTTACTTAAGCCATAGTAGGGTGCCACCGTGGTGCAATGGTATGCACGCCCGCCTTGCACGCAGAAGGTCGGGGGTTCGATTCCCCGGCCAGGCAACATCAAACATTTTTCAACGGTGGCAAAATACCCCTCAGTAATGTTGGCGACATTTCCTGAGTATTTCAGCCTTGATATCCTTATATCCTTAGCACACTATCTGTATCAGTTACCAGATTACCTTGCTGGTCTCTACAGGAGGATGTGCCAGTTCCAAAGCCATCAGTTTGATGTTTCACTCTTTGGTAGAATTTTCGGATTTCATTCTGTCTCCTGTACATTTCGATTTGTTCACACTCCCGCTTTTCCATCTCTCTCTTTTTCCTGCGGAAAAGACGTTTCTCCTCTCTCCTTTTCTCCCGATACCTCTCTCGTGCGCTACGCGTTGCTACGGATTGTAAAGTAGCCCGATATGCCGCATTTTTCTCTTCGGTAGCAGCACGACACTCCTGGTCAAACCATGGATTCCTTGGTGAAAGTCTCTGGTATCCAAGTACTGATTTTGCGGCTGTTTGCATGGAGTGGGCAATGTTTTGCCATTGTCCTGATATGTTATCGGGACGAGGAGTGCTGTGATAAAGCAGTTGGGCCAGTTGAGTGGAATATGCTGTGGCTATCTGTTGTGATTGCAGCTTACCGATGTCAAACTTCCGTGTTGTGTCTGTTCGCACTTTGTTTGCTACGTTTAATCTGGTACGTACCTTTGCCGCAACAAGGTAGTGGTCCGAGTCTATGTTTGCACCTCGGAACGATCGTACATCCAACACACTTGATGCATGTCTTCCATCTATCACAACCTGATCAATTTGATTTCTTGTTCTTTGATCTGGCGACAGCCAGGTGCCCTTATGAATATCGAGATGCTTAAATCTGGTACTGCTAACTACCATGTTTCTTGCAGCTGCAAAGTCTATCAGCCTCATACCATTGTCAGATGTTTCACTGTGGAGACTGAATTTCCCGACTGTTGGGCCAAAGATATTCTCCTTTCCAATTTTGGCATTAAAATCGCCTAGTATAATTTTAATGTCATGGGCAGGGCAACGGTCATAAGTTTCTTCTAAGCGCTCGTAAAAAATATCTTTGGCCTGTTCGTCCTTGTCTTCAGTGGGAGCATGAGCGCAAATAAAGCTGATGTTGAAGAATTCTGCCTTTAATCGAATTGCAGCGAGTCTTTCATTCACTGGGGTGAAGCTGGAGACCAGATGTTTTAACCTCCGACCAACTACAAATCCGCAACCAAACTCACGCTTTGTATCATGGCAGCTATAATACAGTGCGTCACCTTTAGGTGTTGTTGTGACGCCTTTCCCATTCCATCGTATTTCCTGTATGGCAGTAATGTCGGCCTTGTACTTTTCAAGTACTTCTGCCAATGCGAAGACTGCACCTTCTCTATAAAGAGTGCGAACATTCCAGGTGCAGATTCGCAGATCATGGTCCTTAAAACGTTTGCGGGGGTCGTCAACTTTTGAGGGATTTGTTTTTCTTTTCTTTCGTTTTTTCATAGTAGGCTGTTTTTCTAGGGGAGGGTTACTAACCCGACGCCCAAACCCAAGTTTTTAACGTTCTTATGGGTGAACGCGCGGCACATGTTAGCTCACTACCTTTAACGGGTGTTAAAGGCAGTTCCCCAGGTGACACCACGGGGAGGTCAGTGTCCACTTGAGATGAAAGAGGGACCAATATAAATCCTGGGCTTTGCCGTGTTAAAGCCGGTCAGGACCGTTGCTTGGTATCTTCCATCCCCTACGTCACCCAAAAAGGGGCTACATTGAAACATAAAACCGTATTGAAAATGTTTTGCAAGAAGATTTTATACGCAGTGAGAACACGGAATGTAAAATTACAGCCAAATTGAATTAAAAATGTGGTTATGATATTTAAAATATCTTAAATTGGGAGGTACGGTTACATGGGGGCTATATCAAAACGTGGACCTATGTTCATAATATTTGGTGGAAATATTTTGTGACCACTAGGAACCCTAAGTGCCAAATTACAGCTAATTTGCTACGAAATTGTGGCTTAAATCCTCAAAATACCGAAAATCGAAAGGTACCGTTATATGGGGGCTATACCAAAACATTAGCCGATATTGTTCATATTTGGCCCATTATTACCCACAGGTACAAGCTGAGTTTGTGCAAAATTTCAGTGACGTATCTCAATTCGTTTGCAAGTTATGAATTTCGCGCCGCTAGATCAGTGCTTTCGACCACCGTCCCATGTACCAAAAATAGCGGATGTGATGTTGGGGTTGTTAATTTCATGAATTTGGTTTTACCGTCGTTTATTGTTAGATCACCTTTGGGTGGCTTATGATTTTAAAATGTTCCATAATTGTAGTTACGGTCCAAAATTTACCACACAATAAGATTGCGAGGAAGCCTCGACCCTTCTAGTCGATTATGGAGTATGGCCTAACCACCCAACCAACCAAAATTTATTCTATAAAAAAACAAAGAAAAAGGAAAAAATCCTTAAAAATCATACCCTAAGAACAAAATAGGGTATTTAAAAAATGTGAAAAATATATTGTTACTGCAACAATATATGGTAAAAACCAAATTCATTTTGCAATTCCATTTGAAAAACAGAGGTTAAAAAAAATTGGTTTCAAATCCGTTCGCGTTCGAAAAGTTGGCGCGCAGCAGTTATAGCGGTATTTATTCTCATATAAAGAAAAAATATGTAAAAATGTCTTATTTGTATACATAACTCGTTAACAGCATTCCATATACATATATTCGTAGATATTTAAATATTTACAAAATTTATTTTTATTTTCGCGGAAAATTAACAAATAATAAAAAAATTTTAAGTAAATCCAAATTTTTGTGTCTCAAAAAAAAAAAAAAAATAAAAATAAATTAAAACAAGTAAAAAAGTATCAGTCTGCTTTGCCGACAGAGATATACCCTCAGCCTATGTGAATCAAAACTTTCATCTACGGACAGATCGAATGTATTTAGGGTCTTTTCAGAACTTTGTGGCCCTTTCTGTACATTTGAACTTGGCAACAAAAATTTGGTATTGTCCATTGTCGAACTGAAACTAAGTTTGAACAAAATATGATGAAGGTCACATTTTGGACCAATCGGTTGATCAGTTCGGGAGTTATCGTGCTATCCAGCCACTACATATGGTGCCATAGGAGGTTTTTAAACCGTTCGGGCTGTTTTCTCAAGAACTAAGGACTTGCCCCTGAAAAAATTTTACCGTCGTATTAGAGGCAGCAAATTCAAGTTGCTTCAACAAAAATAAAAGCGATTCGACAGCAGGTCTTAAAGTGAACTTATCCGAAATTTTGTATGGGAGGTACCCAAAAGAGTGGACAAATATAGTCCTGAACCTGATCTATATCTGTTAGACATATTAAGATGTGTAAAGTATGGACCAAAACCGTCACTCCCTTCAAGAGTTTTCGTGCGCACAATTTTTCGAACATTTTTGAGATTTGTGGGGCAGGTACCTGAAGGAGTGGACCGATATGGCTTATCTTCGAACTTAAACTAAGTTTGGACAAAATATTATTAAACGAAGCCAAATTTTAGACCGAATCGGCATATCCGTTCTAGAGTTATCTTGCGCTGCAACCACTACACACTGTGTCATATTGGTTTTTGGCAACTTTCAGGCCATTTTCTCAGGAAGTACGGACTTGCCCCTGGTTAAACTTGCGCCGTCGTATAGGGGGCAGTGATTACGACGAGAAAAATTAGTATGAACACGAAAAAAATGATCAGTCGGCTTTGCCGACAGAGGTATACCCTCAACATGTGACAATTGAAACAGATTGGGCGTATGAACTTACCGACAAAGATATGGATTAGGATAAAATATCAAAAGTTTTGCTGGGGAGGCACCTAAAGGAATGGGCCGACATAGTCCATTTTGAAAGTGTGTCTTATTTTGGGAGTCATTCCTCTCTATAGGATCATTATATCAGGAAACATGGACTTACCCACGAAAAACATCATATCGCTGTAAACATGGCTACTAGGAGAAACTTCGGTAAAAATGTCGATAGGATTCTCGCACAGACTGTTAACCGCACTTAAACAGAAAATGTTGATAATTTGTGTGGGTGGTATCCTAAGGAATGGATCGATATGGCCCACTTTTGAACATTAACTAAGTTTGGACCAAATATTTCGAGATCCATAGTTTGGACCAAATCGGTTGCTCCGTTTATGAGAACTTTTGTGGGGGAGGTACCGGAAGGAGGGGACACACAAGCACCATCTTCGAATTTCATCTAAATATTCTAAGAAATATTACGATATGCAAAGTGTAGACCAACGCAAAGGGTGACGTAGGGGATGTAAGATACCAAGGAACGGTCCTGACCGCCTTTAACATGGCAAAGTCCAGGATTTATCTTGGTCCCTCTTTCATCTCAAGTGGACACTGACCTCCCCGTGATGTCACCTGGGGAACTGCCTTTAACACCCGTTAAAGGTAGTGAGCTAACATGTGCCGTGCGTTCACCCATAAGAACGTTAAAAACTTGGGTTGGGGCGTCGGGTTAGTAACCCTCCCCTGGAAAAAACAGCCTACTATGAAAAAACGAAAGAAAAGAAAAGCAAACCCCTCTAAAGTTGACGAACCCCGCAAACGTTTTAAGCACCATGATCTGCGAATTTGCACCTGGACTGTTCGCACTCTTTATAGAAAAGGTGCAGCTTACGCATTGGCAGATGTACTTGAAAAGTACAAGGCCGACATTACTGCCATACAGGAAATACGATGGAACGGGAAAGGCGTCACAACAACACCTAAAGGTGACGCACTGTATTATAGCTGCCATGACACAAAGCATGAGTTTGGTTGCGGATTCTTAGTTTGTCGGAGGTTAAAACACCTGGTTTCGAGCTTCACACCAGTGAATGAAAGACTCGCTGCAATTCGATTAAGAGCAAAATTCTTCAACATCAGCTTTCTTTGCGCTCATGCTCTCACTGAAGACAAGGACGAACAGACCAAAGATATATTTTACGAGCGCTTAAAAGAAACTTATGACCGTTGCCCTGCCCATGACATTAAAATTATACCAAGGGATTATAATGCCAAAATTGGAAAGGAGAATATCTTTGGCCCAAAACAGTCGGGAAATTCAGTCTCCACAGTGAAACATCTGACAATGGTATAAGCCTGATAGACTTTGCAGCTGCAAGAAACATGGTAGTTAGCAGTACCAGATTTAAGCGTCTCGATATTCATAAGGGCACCTGGCAATCTCCAAATCAAAGAACAAGAAATCAAATTGATCATGTTGTGACAGGTGGAAGACATGCATCAAGCGTGTTGGATGTACGATCGTTCCGAGGTGCAAACATAGACTCGGACAACTACATTGTTGCAGCAAAGGTACGTACCAGATTAAACGTAGCAAACAAAGTGCGAGCAGACACAACACGGAAGTTGGACATCGGTAAGCTGCAATCACAACAGATAGCCACAGCATATTCCACTCAACTGGCCCAACTGCTTAATCAAAGCACTCCTCGTCCCGATAACATACCAGGACAATGGTAAAACATTGTCCACTCCATACAAACAGCCGCAAAATCAGTACTTGGATACCAGAGACCTCCACCAAAGAATCCATGGTGAAAAGGTGTAAAATAGGAAAGAACCTCTCCGAAGAGTGTTGTACAAAAATAGGTTTCAGGCAAAGAGACAGCCTTTCGTGTTATCTTTTCAACATTGTGCTAGCAAGGGTTATACGAGAGCCAAACGTCAAAAGAAGTTGGTGTAGATTGTGCACCAATAGCCACATGTTACTTGCTTATGCTGATGATATAGACATCATGGGACGATCAGTAAAAGAACTAACCGATACCTTTATGAAGGTCGAAGAAGAATCTGCTAAAGTTGGTCTGGCGGTAAACGGCGAGAAGACCAAGTTGATGGTGTCGACGCGCAATGCGTCCATTTAGATCGGATCAACTGTTGAAGTTGGTTCCTATAATTTTGAGGTAGTAAAAGACTTCGCATACCTCAGCACCGCCGTAAACACAACAAACGACATCAGCTGTGAAATAAAAGGAAGAATTGTATTGGCCAACAGATCCTACATTGACTTAAGTAAGCACTTTAAGAATCATCATTGAACAATCCGTAGAGTATAACGCAAGTTTATATCTAGCATTTGTGGACTATGAAAAAGCGTTCGATGCCCTAAACAGAAAATACATATGGAGCTCACTTCTATCAAAAGGAATACCCAAGAAACTAGTGACACTTATAGAAAATAGCTATATTGGTACGACTTCCAGAGTGTTGCACGAAGGACTCCTCAGCGAAGCGTTTTTTACAACCAGCGGAGTGCGACAAGGCTGCACATTATCACCGCTATTATTCGTCACAGTTCTTGACGCAGTGTTTGAAAATCTAGACTCAACACCATCTGGTCTAAATTGGAATTTGTTCGACAAACTTGGGGATCTGGAGTATGCAGACGATGCCGTTTTACTTACAACAACATACTCAGATATGCAAAACAAATTACTCAACCTGTCAGAGGAATCATTAAAAGTTGGTCTGAAAATAAACTGCGGCAAAACAAGAACTATGAGGATAAATGCCAATAATAACAACCCGTTTATGATATATGGAGAAGCAATACAGAATGTGGACCGTTTTGAATATCTTGGTAGCATTTTATCAACAAAAGGAGGTACCACGGAGGACGTTGATAACCGTATTAGAAAAGCCCAAGAAACGTTTGCGTCGCTGAAAAACATTTGGTCACCTGAGACATTAAATATAAAAACAAAAATCAATATCTTCAATTCTTGCGTGAAATCTACGCTACTGTATGGATCCGAGACATGGCTTACCAATACCACATTAACCAATAAACTTCAAGTATTTATAAACAGATGTCTTCGCAACATATTAAAAATATGGTGGCCACAAACTATATCTAACGAACGTCTCTGGAATATAACAAATCAACAGGAAATAAAATCTGCAATCACTCAAAGGAAATATGGCTGGCTCGGCCACACTCTTAGAAAAAGCGAAACTGATATTTCCCACTCAGCTCTCCATTGGAATCCCCAAGGACGACGCAATAGAGGCAGGCCGAAAACAACATGGAGCAGAACACTAACAACAGAAACCAACTTATCAATCGATCAATTAAAATATATAGCAAATGATAGAAATGAATGGAGAATCTTTGTAAATAGACTAAGTTTATAATATGTTACACGTTTATAAACATGTCATAATAAATAAGCACTTTAAAAACAAAGCCACAACTCGTCAAACAAAAATAATGCTTTACAAAACACTGATACTACCCGTGCTGATGTATGGTTCCGAAGCCTGGGTACTTGAGCAAGCAGATAAGGCAGTGCTTGGCGTGTTTGAGAGAAAAATTCTTCGAAAGATCTACGGACCAATCTGCGTTGACCGTGAATATCGACGTCGTATGAACCACGAGCTGTATCTGCTATACAACGACATAAATATAGTTAAACGTATCGAGATGCAACGTTTGCGTTGGCTAGGTCATATCATAAGAATGAGCGATGTTGAAGCCGGTAAAAAGGCGCATAAATTCGGGCCGCATGATGGTGCTCGCAGAATTGGCAGGCCAGAGAATAGATGGCGCAAACAAGTGGATGAAGAGATGACAAGGCGCGGTATTCCAGAAAGCGAAACTCTAAACAGAGAGAGTTGGAGATCTTTTCTTAGTTCGGCTTATGGACAAATGCTCTGTAATGGGCCAGCTTATAAGTAAGTATATTTTGTTCACCGAATATGATTGCTGCTACAATATATCTTCTATGGGTGTAAAGTCGGGAAATTTAGTCTTCCGCAATGCAACATCTGTCAATGGAATGAGCCTGCTAGACTTAGTACCGGAAACAACCATGGTGGTTAGCAGCACCAGATTTAAGTATCTCGACATTTATAACCAACAAAAATTCTCATTACAAAACCCCTTAACTTCCGATTATTTTAACAAGGCCAAGTCGTGCGTAATAACTAACCACATCAAACAACAAGAAATAAAATTCATCACGTTGTGATAGGTAGAAGAAGATAGAATATAGAAAGAAGACATTCATCGAGCGTATTGGATTTACGGTTCTTCCGGTTGGTCCAGCAAACGTAACAAATGAAGTCAAACAGACATCACATGGAAGTTGGTAAGCTAAAATCAAAACAGATAGGCACATCATATACTTTTCAACTTGTCCAATTGATTAAGGAAAACATACATTGTTCCGATAACATATCAGCGTAGTGTCAATACATTGCCCATACCATGCACACTAGGGTTATGACTTTTGTACAACCCCATATCCCTGTATCATAGCGTGATGAGTTGCTACATAAGATTACATAAAATCTTAGTTACAAGCTGATTCGGTGAAAAAACCTCACACCAGAAAATGTTTTTAAAATTTGAATTTATCAGAAATATGTCCAATTTTTTTAAGTCATTGTAAGCAGGTACATTAGGCCGGGGCGATTTGTGTGGAAGGAAAAAAGTGATAGTGGGCGCCTGAAGTTTCTGATTCTTGGGATTGTACTGAGCAAAAAAGTTCACTAGACCATATGTCTACGGTGAAAATCGAGCCCCCGGATTTTGACTTGAAATTTTTTCAAGGACATTTTGGCCAAACCATATCTCAGAAACTTGACCTATCCTGAAAATTTCCTTTTGAGTTCTTAGTACACTCACCAAGGGCTTTCATCTCCAAAAGGAAATTTCCACCCACTGACTTTGAGTCAAATTTTGTAGCACAGTGTAATTTATAGATATTTTCCGAAAAATGTGCACATTCTCGGGGCCATAACTGCCTGAAGGAGCGTTCCAATGCTTTTGCTATGTTCTTAATTATTGTCGTGGCTACAATTTTTGTCTTTGTTTGGCTGTTACATATATGCCAAAATATCCAAAAAACCTTGAAAAAAAACTTTAAGTCAAAATCCGGGGGCTCGATTTTCACCGTAGACATATGGTCTAGTGGACTTTTTTGCTCAGTACAATCCCTATAATCAGAAAATCCAGGCGCCCGTGGTGGTGTTCAAATCGCCCCACCATAAGGTACATAATTAAAAATAATCTTTAGAGCCACTGATAAACTGACATAATTTGTGTTTAATTCTTTAGTATTGAGAATCATAAAAATTTCGTAAACGCTTTTTTCAAAGATATAATTAGAAAAATTAAATAAAAAAATTCAAAATTTTTTCAAAGTGGTTTATGCATGAGCTTTTTTAATATTTGAATGAAATAAACGTTATTTTTTATATTTCAATGGAATAAACTTCATTTTAATGATTAACAGGCAAAAGTTCATTCATCCGTGCTGGGAAAAAATATCGAAAAGTCATAACCCTAATGTATACATCCGGTGCTCCTGAACTAATTTCAAATGGAAGGTGCTTATAACTGGGATTTTTTGCGGATTCTGAGACCATAATGTTCCTAGATGAGAAAAATCGCCGGAGGGATTTTTAAATAAATCGAGATCAAAGGTCACGTTTTTAGGGTCTTTTATGAATTTGGTTGAAAACGGCAAGTCCTATCGAAATGGGAATAGAGAGTATGTTACACTTGTGAAAATTCTCTACAAGATTGGCCATTTTTTCCTAGGTTTTACCATTTTTGAGATATAGAAGCTCAAATTTGGACATTGCACTGACTTGATCGCCTGCTTCCAGTAAATGCTAGTCTTGCATGCCATTGTTTTATAAGCAGGCGATGGATGCAATCTCAAAAATGAAAAAAAAAAACAGAAAAAAATCATAAAAGTTAATCTTATAGAGAAATTATATCTATACAACAAACAAAATGATTCAAGCATCACGCTATATGAAGCATTGCTGTAGCCAGAAATGTTTAATTAGATTGTGTTGTACCACAGCTTAGTTCTAATATTATACATATTTATAATATAACAAAAGAATTTTAATTTAAACTTGTGATTTATAGCAAATTGGGGAAACCCATTTCTTACATATTTATTTTTTATACCACAAGAGATTAGTCAAACCAATTGAATCATTTTTACTAGCCAAACTTCTTCATAGAGGACTCGAAATATTAAATTACGTTAAACTAAGTTTGAAAGAAATTTTTGAAAAAGTTTTACAGTTATCTTGCACAATAGCCACTTTTGTATGTGCCGGCTGGGTTATTATCTTAGGAAGATAAATGAGGCCGTTGTAAATGAGCCCGCTATAACAACCTACTGAAAAAAGAGTAAAAACGATGAGGGAGGAGCTCAAAAACTTCACTTTATCGGAATTTTGTGTGTGAGGTACCCGAAGGAGTGAACCGATACAATCCATATTCCAACCTGATACATGACTGGATGAAATAATACGATACTCACAGTATGCACCTATCAGAAACTCCATGCTAGAATTATCTTGCGGATTTGCCATTTTGGTTTGTGTCGTCAGGGTTTCATGCAGCTTTTAGGCCAATATTTCGGGAAGTATGGACTTGCGCAGGAAAAACATTGTACCGTCGTAAAGAGAGCCGCAAGTTTGGACCAAATCGAGAGTTATCATTCACAGCATTTTACAGAAAATTTTTGAACTTTCGTGGGAGAGGTACCGGAGAGAGTGGACCGATATGACCCATCTTCGAATTTAAACTAAAAATATTACCATACCCAAATTTTAATTCCCATCGGTTGATCCGTTCGAGAGTTATCGTGCGCAACAGACAGATGGACGGACATGGCTGAATCGACTCCAAATTCTCTGACCTTGAAAAAATTAGAAAGTCAAAATTGGGCCTAAAATTTTGATATTAGAAAAAATATTTCTGTCCTTATGCTATATTCACACATTCGAAACCAAGAAATTAAGTTAATGTTCGGTTCTTTAGAAAATTCGTCGACCTTTGACTGCAACCTACTTGGTGTGGATTGAAATCTCATAGAATCTCAAAAGAACCAGGGACATTTGTCTTTATTGAATTTAGAAAAGACAGATCGAAAACACATCGACTCGGTCCTTCGAGATATTCATTTTGGTAGTGTAAGATATAGGTATAGGTCAATTATTTCTATATTTACATTTTAGCTAAAACTAACAAATAATACCCTCCTATACTCTTACCATCACATTTTTTTTATTTTTCATTCAAAACAACGGCTTAACAATGATTTAATCCATGTTTGTGTTTACTCCTTGTTTTCTTTACCTAGCCGACTCTCACCTGTGGAAATTCCATTAAAACTTGGCCTAATCGGATCACAAAGTGTAGAGAAAATCGTATAATAAAAAATATCCTCTATTCTCTGTACTTTTTATTATATAACTCACTCATCTTTTTCTCAATAAGCTTAAGCCCATCCTAGCAGCATTTACTGGAAAATAAGCTTGTGTTGCTGCTGTTGGTATGTGAAGACTGTTGAAAGAATGCTTTTTTCTCCACTTTGTTCTCCATTTATTTTAGTATTTTTTCAATTTTATGGTTTCTGGATAATATGCGTTCAACTAGAAGTAAATTCCCATGGAATATTGTTTTCTGCTGGTGCATTCACATATTCACACATACGCAGACAAACACACAAAACAATATCAACCATAACATTTTTAGAATAACACAAAGAGAATGCCATAGGAACAGTGGTGTTGCGGAAGCGAATGTTCATTATGGGTTATAAATACCAAAAATAATATAGTTTAAAAGTATTATAGTCATAATCCTTTTAAAAGTAGGAGCGATTACCAAACAATTGGTTTATATATAACTTTTATCCACAACCACTTATATATTTTTATTTATTATATATTTTATTTATTTTTTCAGATACAGTTACAATTAAAAGCAATATATGTTGAAGCTAAATAAAATATATTATATCCTATGATATGAATAATGAGGCACTGACTAATAGCCGTCTGCCTTATATAATAATAAAAATTTTGGATGTATGAATATTTTACCTTATTCGGGGTAGCGAAGCGCACCGGGTTTAGCTAGTATATAATAAAAATTAAGGAGCGTTGTTTAAATAAAAATAGATAAAAAACTTTTTAAGTTAAACGGTTTTATGTTAAACATACATTGCAATGTTTAAGATAAATGTACTAAAAACCAAAAAATAATAAAATAGATACAGTCGTGGGAATTATAAACATATGCATAGACTAGACTAAAATAAAACCGTGGGGCACGTCAATTGTCTACAAATTATCGACTTAATGTGCGATAGAAGAATCGTTTAATTCGTCGTTAGGCAGTTGGCCGCAGACGGTGAGGAAATTACTTACTATTTCTTGCTCATGGAAATTCCAATAGTTATACACTCCATGTAAATAAAAGAGATGTTTCAACTAGTTTATCGTTGGACATTCACACTGCTGCCTGGCGAGGAAGCGTTTCACTGCTCTTAGTTTGTCTTTAATCGACAAAGTACTACTCGCTCACCACTATGAAACCCTAAAACTCGCCTATAATCGAGCTTGCTAGCTTGTTTCCACATTATAGCCCTACTTATCACACGTCCATCGTTGTCGGTTGAACAACTGCCTAATTATAGTGTAACATTACAAAACAAACCTTTTAATCAACGATTGTAGACAATTGACGTGCCCAACGGTTTTATTTTACAGCGTGTTTTTGTAAAATTTTTTTGCCCATTCGTTCGTCGATTTCATGAACGAAGACACAATTTGGTTTTCGTAGCGGTTGACGTTTGTATTCGTGTGACAAACAAATGAAAGCTTTTTATTTTCGTAATTTTTTTGGTTTTCGTAACAAAATAAAGCGAACGAATACGTCAAAAATAAACGAATGGAAAAGACCCATCGTTTTGAATGAAAATTAAATAATTTGTGTAATACATGGCACAAAACACACGTAAACTGGAGAGGAATGTAATTTTATTTTTTTCCATAGAAGCACACTCCTATATGTACATCCGTTTCTTCATATTATCACAATTATTTTTGGACAAATTTGATTACATTTTTTTCTTATTTTTTGTTTTTCCATCTGTTTATCGGGGTTGCCATCAAGTAACACATTTTACGTGCAGATGCCTATGCAAAATTCACAAAATAAGTATCATGGAAACCCTGAAATATAAAAGCTTTTATAAAATAGACGAAAGCTTTTAGATAAAAACGAATGGTTCGTAAAATTTTACAAGAACCAAATTTTGAACGTGTACGTTTTAGTACGAACGGTTCGTGTGACAGGCAAGCATTTTTACAAAAACACGCTGTTAGTCTAGTCTATGCATATGTTTATAATTCCCACGACTGTATCTATTTTATTATTTTTTGGTTTTTAGTACATTTATCTTAAACATTGCAATGTATGTTTAACATAAAACCGTTTAACCTAAAAAGTTTTTTATCTATTTTTATTTTCTAGTTTTTAGTTCGCATTCTGTTTAATTCATTTAGTGCTTCATTATTGCAAGGTTTCTTGCCCGTTAGTTTATTGCAGTCCAACTCCTCTATACGTACTCCCTGCAAAGATCTTACTCTACTAAGAGCCACGTAGGCTTGACCTTCTTCAAACAGTTTCGCACCTAAGTATACGACTGCGTGATCCACAGTGCTGGCCTGCATTTTATGTATTGTAGAAGCCCATGATAGTATTAATAGTTGTTTTGTTAACCTGGCTTCATATTCTTCAGGCGTTTCTGACGCTATCATCTGTGTGTATCGCTCACGTTGCTTTGTTAACCTGGCTTCATATTCTTCAGGCGTTTCTGACGCCGTCATTTGTGTATACCGCTGACGTTGCTTTTTTAACCTGGCCTCATATTGCTCAGGTGTTTTTGACGCTAATTGTTCCCGTCGTTTCTGTAATCGACTATTTCTATCACCTTCAATTTCTTTAGCTCGTTTTGCTTTATATCTTTCTTTCGCTTTTTGAAGCCTTCGTTTACGTTGTGTTGCAGTTTCTGTTTTATTTGTGTTTGTATTTTTTATATATTTTTTTACCATTTTGTTCCCACGAGTAATGGACATTTAAACGGTCGACCCCCCAGAGGTCCAATAAAGGGGCAAGGCTATGTACAACAAGATGCACCTGAGTCTTGAGGGGAAAACGCTAACGACATATCATTTTTATCCACCCTAATGCCATACAGTTCTCGGCGCGTTTTAACCTTTCACCTTAACTTGGGTGGTGGTGGTGGTGGATTCAGGCTGGATTAATCAGATACATAAATTACAGATTCAATTTATAAATTTAAATCTTAATTATACGCCATTTAGTGGCTGCGCCCATCTTAAATATTGAGGTTGTATAGTGCACTGTATTCTTCTTGTCAAGCCTTTTTATTTGATACCCATATTGGGGGGATTGATAAAAAATTTTTATCAGCCATTTGATAGCGGCGGCCATCTTAGATTTCAATTTTGCATAGTAAATTGTATTCTACTTGTAGAGACCTTTCATTTGATACCCATGTTGATGGGATTGATAAAACCTAAGTTATCCGCCATTTTGTAGAGGCCGCCATCTTGGATTTTAATTGTATATAGTACATTGTATTCTACTGGTTGAGCACTTTCATTTGATACCCATATTGATGGGATTGATAAAACCTACGTTATCCGCCATTTTGTAGCGGCCGCCATCTTGGATTTCAATTTTTTATAGTATATTGTATTCTGCTTGTTGAGCCCTTTCATTTGATACCCATATTGATGGGATTGATAAAACCTACGTTAACCGCCATTTTGTAGCGGCCGCCATCTTGGATTTCAATTTTTATAGTATATTGTATTCTGCTTGTTGAGCCCTTTCATTTGATACCCATATTGATGGGATTGATAAAACCTACGTTATCCGCCATTTTGTAGCGGCCGCCATCTTGGATTTCAATTTTTTATAGTATATTGTAGTCTGCTTGTTGAGCCCTTTCATTTGATACCCATATTGATGGGATTGATAAAACCTACGTTATCCGCCATTTTGTAGCGGCGGCCATCTTGAATTTATAATGATAATGAATAAACATAATTGTATTGTCACCAAAATCCAAAGTGTATACAAAATTTCAGATTAATCGGTAATTAACAAACGGGGTGAGCTAAATAAAACCATTTAAAAAAGTGTGAAACGTTTCACAAATTTGTGTGTCATCCTTGCTAATCTTCACGCAGAGAAAAAATATGATTCATGCCACCATATTTTGAAATAAAAATATATATTATAGATATATGGTAACCTCTATCATATTTTAATAATACAATTTTTGAAATATTTTAAAATGATGTGGTAGCCGCCGAAACATGTTGTGGTTGGCTGTAATAAGTAGTATTTTTATTGGAATTATACTGTACCTTTGTGAATTATTGCCCATTAAAAGATTTTTCTAGATATTTTAAATAAAAGTTTTATTTATTTAAGAACACTTTGAATATAATAGAATAAATAAGTCTAATATAGAATACACCTTTACTTTATAACATTAAAAAACACTATGCAGTTGTCTCTAAGTTTGTTCCATACCTATACCGAAGACATGTTTATGTTGGAGAACATTACGAAACAACAACAGATGTTTATGTTATACATACATTCTTTTTCCTGTTATTCCGATCACTTGCATACGATTTTTATTAATTATCAATTACAAAATGAAATAAGGCACAAACTTTGCAAGAAACATTCGGAGATTCTTTTTATTTAACAAGTGAAAGAAAATGAAATACAACTCCGGCACTGATATCTTTTTGCCACTTTTTGATTTTTCTTTCTACACATTTTCATATCTTCAATCACAAATAAATTGTTGTCATTAATACCGTCAACAAATGCTCGAACTACTTAATTTTTTGTTTGGAATCTGTTTTTACTAATTTTATACCATTCTTTTAAATGAAAATTTAACAAAATTTACAACCTTTTTAACTCAGCGACAGAACAACTAATGAGAGAATATGTATTTGCTTTTGGCAGTGAACAGCTGTTCCTAGTTTTTGACACTTCATATGTCAAAATGAGAAAGTTAAGCAGATTGTGGTTGGATTGCCCATCAGATAATTATGAAAATATTACCATATATCAAGATTTTGTGATTTGTTGTTGTTTTATATGGTGAACAGAATCAAAATTGGCAATATACATTATCGCCTTCAAAATAATATGTGCTCCACAAAAATTATTTGGTGCCAGCCAAAATAAAATTTTGCCCACCACCAGTTAAAAAAATATTTTTTCTCTGCGTGTTCTCTGTATCGTTCCTATTTCAGTATATGTTCTGCCGAAGCAAGACTTATGGTTATACGCACGAAATGTGTTTATAAAACGGGTAAAAAATGATAAATTAGCTTAAAATAATCTATTCAATTTTGAGATCATTTGAGATAAATATGTCTTTAATTTTCCACTCTTGACATTTTTATTTTGGTTGTTGGTGGGATTAATAAACATGCGGTCATCCTATTTGTCTTTACTTACTTAGCTAGTCCATAACAGAATATTTGTTCCATAAGGCTAACTAAGAAAACACCTCCATTTTCTATGTTTATACCCAACACCACTATGTGGGGAGGGTATTATAAGTTGGTTTTGGCCAAAAAGTTTGCAACGCATAGAAATAATGGTCGTAAACCCACACGCAGAGAAAAAGTATTTTTCGCTTTTGTTGGAACAAAAATACCAATTTTTTGTTCCAAAATTTTATTTGTTTTGTTCAAGCATTGTATTGCAAATCCAAAAATACAATCTTTTGCTCCAAACATAAAAAACAAAAACAACTTTCCGCAATATTGTAAAAATCATTAACAATACCGATTGGCAGGTACTATCATAATCTAGAATTTTTACAAAAAATATTGTCATTTAAAAAATTAGCTTTTGTTGTAGTTTTAAATACGTATTGTTATTTTGTTTTTTCAATGGATACACAATTTTGGATTGAAAATTTCTATTATTAGTTCAAAAATACATATTTTTGACTATACTCTCTCCTGTTAAGTTGTTGAGTATTTGCTCTGGATTCTAGTAGCTGCATTCTTGTTTCGCTCTCTTTAGTTTATGTGTGGCAGCCGATGAAGTTATTTGTGTTTGTGCATTCTTTGTCCCTGATTAGTTTTTGTTTGACAGTCAAAGAAAGTGGATCAAAAAAGGTAAAACATTAGTGATTAGAAACTTATAAAAACAACATTCCAAAACAAAAATGCAAAAAATCTTCTCCAGCTAAAATTGTGTGCATAGGTACTTTCACCACAGAAAGAAAACTAATAGTTCCATATTAGCTCAGAGTATTTTATGGTGGAGGGTATAAAACTTCGGCCCGGCCGAACTTAAAGCTTTTTAACTTGTTTTTTTTTTTTTAATTTAGCAGCTTAAGGATTGTTTTGCTTCCAATCGTCGGGTACGCATTCTTTCTGCCAGATGTTACTAACTAGCTAATGCATACACCTTATCAGCATGTCGCCTCCGGTTTCGAAGAGTTCGATAGGTAAGCCATCGGCTCCGGCTGCCTTATTATTCTTCAGCTGGTTTATATTCAATACCGGTATATATTCAATACCATCTTCGGGGATTGGTTCTGTGGTATTTTGCGTCTCGCTACTATTGGATACCAGCACTTTGGAAACATGTTCTTTCCATATCCTTAGACCTCTATCTGTATCAGTTACCAAATTACTTTGCTGGTCTCTACAGGAGGATGTGCCTGTACCAAAGCCATTAGTTTAATGTTTCACTCTTTGGTAGAATTTTCGGACTTCTTTCTGGCTCCTGTACATCTCGATTTTTCGCACTCCGGCTTTTCTATTTCTCCTTTTTTCTTGCGTGAAAACGTTTCTCTTCTCTCTCCTTTTCTTCCGATACTTCTTTCGTGCGCTACGCGTTGCTACGAATTTTAAAGTAGCCTTATGTGCCGCATTTGTTTTTTCGGTAGCAGCACGACACTCGTACCTTGGATTCCATGGTGGAGGTCTCTGGTATGCAAGTACTGATTTTGCGGCTGTTTGCATGGAGTGGGCAATATATTGCCATTGTGCATGTGGGCCAGTGGAGTGGAATATGCTGTGGCTATCTGTTGTGATTGCATCTTACCGATGTCCAACTTCCGTGTTGTGCCTGTTCGTACTTTATGCTACCTTTAACCGGGTACGTACCCTTGCTGCAACAAGGTGGAGGTCCGAGTCTATGTTTGCACATCTGAACGATCGCACATCCACCATCCATCACAACAGCTTCGTTCCTTTACTTTTTTAATGGTAAAAGTGGTAAAATGGAAAAACTGTCAAAATTGCTCTATAATGAACAGTTTTAACAAAAAAGTGAAGGAACGAAAAAATTGTAGATCTGGTAGCAATGTCAAAAAGAAACATAAAAATTCAAATTTCTTCTTTTATTTAACAGTTTTTAATTTTTTTTGTCAGCGTTCGCCATTTTCTTCTGTTTTTGTTCATTTTTTCTTCATTGTCAATTAATCGTCAAACAAATGTCAAAAAATCAGTTCTACAATTTTTACCTGTAGAAATTTGTCTGGTAGCCTGTGGTAGAAGAGAAAAGCATTTTTGGTCCCTCTCTTCTCTCACATTCTTAAAAATTGCTTCCAGTTTTACCACTTTTTGAAGTTAAGGAACGCTTTGCAGGTTAAAAATGGTAACAAATGGTGAAAATGGTAACCTAAGGTAAGTAAAGGAACAAAACTAACGTGATCAATTTGAATTCTTGTTCTTTTATCTGGAGACATCTAGGTGCCCTTATGAATATCGAGATGCTTAAATCTGGTACTGCTAACTACCATGTTTTCAGCCGCTACGAACTCTATCAGCCTTATACCATTGTCAGATGTTTCACGATGGAGACTGAATTTCCCGACTGTTGCGTCAAAGATATTCTCCTTTCCAATTTTTGCATTAAAATCGCCTAGAATAATTTGAACGTCATGGGCTGCACAACGGTCATATGTTTCATCTAAGCGCTCGTAGAATATATCTTTTGTTCTGTTCGTCCATGTCTTCGGTTGGAGCATGAGCGCAGATAAAGCTGTTGAAGAATTTTACTTTTATGCGTAATAAAGCAAATCTTTCATTCGCTGGGGTGAAGACAGAAACCAAATGTTTAAAATTCCGACCAATTCCCAACCAAACTCATGCTTTGCGTCATGACAGCTATAATACAGTGCGTCACCTTTAGATGCTGTTGTGACGCCTTGCCCAATCCATCGTATTACCTGTATGGCAGTAATGTTGGTATTGTACTTTTCAAATACATCGGCCGGTGCGTCAAACGGCACCATCTGTATAAAGAGTGTGAACATTCCAGTTGCAAATTCACAGATCATGGTCAGTTTGCGGGGGTTGTTTTTATTTTCTTTCGTTTTCTCATAGTAGACTGTAGATGTTTTAAGAACGTAATAATCTTGTTTTTAAACGAAAAAGAATTTTAGAAAATGTATTTATAGATGCACTTTGACGGTTTTGTTGTGACTTGTGTTTACTTCTTATTTTTAAAGTAAGACCAGCTTAATCACAGATTTGTTTTTTTTTTTTTTAATTTTAAAAACAACAAGTTAAACTAAACAAGCTATCAAATTAGTTATGATGATTCTCTGCATTGTGCAGACGCATAACAGTGGGAGTAGTTAATTTGGTTTGCATATGCGGCTACGAGAGTTTTTTAATGTTTCTGTTGAATTCGCATTTAAACGAATTCGTTGGTCACATTTATTCTTGAGCTCGAGTCGTCATAAAATTGGGGAAGAGTTCTTTGTTTCAATACAAAGAACTAAGGGAAGTGATGAATCCAAGTGGCGTTGAACGATACTAGCCTTCTCTGCCCTTCCCTAAAGTAAATCAATTTAACTACACTCACTTTAAAAACTTGTTTTTAAAATTTGAAAACAACAAATCTGTGATTAAGCTGGTCTTACTTTAAAAATAAGAAAATGTATTAGGTTAGGTTAAAAGACGCGCAGCTGTCGTGTTGGACAGCCATTCCACTCGGAGACCTTATGGTCCATTGTGTTCATCCTATAGTCCTATAGAAAAGAAAAGAAATAAATTGCATAGAAGGTATCTAGTTAAGAAGTAAGAAATAAGAATAATTAAGTAATTAAGAATAATTGAGAATAATTAAGTAAGTGCTATGGATTGAAAGACAATTGAGAAATTATTTTAGAAAAGAGAGCGAGTAAGAAGATTTTGCCATATTAAGGTGCTGTAATTCGATCATGTTGAAGCCACTTCAGACCCTTGGCGAGAAGAAGCAGTGTTGTCGGCTCGGCTTGGCAGAATGTTGTCAGAGGTGATATTGTATGTTCACCCATTGTTTGGATTCTCATTGTCCTGAGCATTGGACAATGGCATAATAAGTGCTCAATCGTCTCTGTTTCTTCTTCATCTTCGCATAATCTACAGTAGTCCGTGGAGTCATCTCTATCCCAGTTGCAGGTCATTGATCTTATTCTGCTGTGTCCCGTGATGACTCCAACCATTAGTTTCAGGTCGGGTTTTCTCATAGAGAGTAGAGAAGTGGTCTTCAGTTTGGAGAGGTTGGGCCAGATTGCCTTTGATATCTTACAGCCAGGTTCGTTGTTCCAAATCTGACCAGCCTTCTCCCTGTATACTTGTTCTAGGAGCCGCATGAAGTGACACAAGGGTGGCTTGATTGAGTTATCGATTTCGGTGTCGTTTGACTCAGATCCGCGACGAGCCAGTTCATGCGCTGAACTGACAAACTCAAAATTTAGATTTTAACGAAAAACAAGTAAAAAGTGTCAGTCGGCTTTGCCGACAGATATATACCCTCAGCCAATGTGAAGTGAAACATTCACCTACGGACAGATCGAATGTATTTAAGGTCTCTTCAGAATTTTGTGGTCCTTTTTAGACATTTGAACTTGCCGACAAAAATGTGGATAAGGAAATACTTGCACTTAGAAACAAATGTTGAACTTTTGTGGGGGAGGTACCATTAGGGAGGACCGATATGGCCCATTTTAGAAGTTAAACTAAATTTTGACAAAATATTACGAGATCCAAAGTTTGGACCAAATTGGTTGTTGTTGTTGTAGCAGCATAAAAACCTACGTAGATGCATAGGTTTGATGCTGGGTTGGCAGCCGCTTGCCTAAACACTATGGTTTCGGGTCAATCCGGTACGAAATTGACCCAAGAAATATGGACTTGCCCCTGAAAAAAGTGTTACCGTCGTAATGTACTGAATGAAGTGAATGCAAATCGCTTCAATAAAAATTAAAGTGATTCCAGAGCAGGTCTTAAAGTGAACTTATTCGAAATTTTGTGTGAGAGGTACCAGAAGGAGTATACAAATATAGTCGATATATTAGGTAGATATATTAGGATGTGTAAAGTATGGATTACATCGGTCACTTCCTTCAACAGTTATCATGCGCACAATTTTTCCGAACATTTTTGAACTTTTGTGGGGGAGGTACATGAAGGAGTGGACCGATATGGCTTATCTTCGAATATAAACTATGTTTGGACAAAATATTACGAAGGCCAAATTTTGGATCGAATCGGCAGATCCGTTCGAGAGTAATATTGCGCTCCAACCACTACGTACGGTGTCGTAGGGGTTTTTTGCACCTTTTAGGCTATTTTCTCAGGAAGCATGGACTTGCCCCTGATGAATGGATGGCAGTGAATACAAGTTGTTGCAACAAAAATCAAAGCTATTCGAAAGCAGGTACTAATCTGAACTTATCCGAAATTTTGTGTGGGAGATACCCGAAGGAGTGGACCGACTGAGTCCATATTAAACCTCATCTAAGTCTGGTAGAAATTTTACGATGTGCAAAGTATGGACCAAATCGGTTGATTCCTTCAAGAGTTATCGTGTGCACAATTTCTCCGAACATTTTCGAACTTTTGTGGGGGAGGTACCAGAAGGAGTGGACCGATATAGTCCATCTTCGAACTTAAACTAAGTTTGGGCAAAATATTACGAAAGCCAACTTTTGGACCGAATCGGTTGATCCATTCGAGAGTTATCGTGCGCACCAGCCAGCCAGACAGGCGGACGGACATTGCTAAATCAACTCCAAATTGTCTGAAACGGATTTCGTCCAAACATGACAAGGCATATTTTGCCCGTATGAAAGTGTATATCCTTCGTTAGCAAAAATGCTGAGGGTATAAAAATAGGCTTTTTTGTCAAAAAAAGGCAAAAGATATAAAAAAAATATGTCTCGCTTAAAGACAAGCTTTTTATGTATTTAATAAGCTCACCAAACCATATGAAAATCGGTCAATTCATTTTCGAGCTATCCTTGGCAACGACTTCAAAAATGTCATTTCGAAAACACGCGTTTACAGTTCTATACTACATAAAAATCCTAATTAATTATTCCCTTCCAATGCTCATATCTCATCCAATTTTGCTTCGGTCGACTTGACATTTTTTGCGGCATAATCTATACTAAATGTATTTCAAAATAAGGCAAACATTTTTTTTCGATTTTTTTTAAATTGGTAAGGGGTCACCTCTTAAAGTCGGTCAGGAGCGTTCTTTGGTATCTTTCATCCCCTACGTCCTTTTTATATCCAGCAAAAATTGGGAGATATTTAAAACGAATAATCATCCATTACTAAAAAACACTTACTAATCTCATTACATAGTAATGAGTAATGCTAGAGCAGCGAGTATGAGTGAATGCAGTTAATAATTTAAATTTATTAATATTTGTCCCACTATGCACTAACAGACAGCACAACAATGTGAACTGTACGGAAACTATGAAAAAAACATCAAATGCAAGTATACATTTGTGGCAATACACACACTAGTGGTTGCCGCCACACAATGTTACATGTGTTGTTGTATTGTTATTTACTCCAAAATATCCTGTATGGAGTTTATTACCATGGTAACCTCTTCGGGAATAATATGCTTTGTCCCATGGGGGGAATGGGAATTTGATAGGTTGCATGGGAGTGTGTGTTGCAGTTTTTGCAACATGCAACCAGCAACATTTGTTGTCATAATGGTTATATTCCCTTTTTTTGTTGAATACACTCTACCTAGATACATATAAGTATTGTGTGTGTGTGCGAATGTATATCATATTTCACCCAGATTTGTAATAGTTTTTCCAGTTATTTTTCATTTTTTTTGTTTTTATATAAATGAATGTTTTTTTTTTAATATTTCTTTTCATCTTTATTATGGGCATCACTGACCTGCACAAGATTAGCGTTTTGTGTGTTGGAATCCTGTTGGTATGTACGAGTAGTATGTGTATTGTGTCTGTCCATAATCTGTGGACTTAAAAATTACTTATATTTCTGTTTGCTTTTTGTTGTGTGAGTTGTATCCAGTTATTCTGTGATGATGTTGGTCGACAAACGAAATGAATGGTTGTATTTATTACACACATTCACACAAACACTTGGACAAACATCGTGGTTATATAATTTTTAGCTATTTTAATTAACACAAACGTGCATTGTATAATCATTTTTAACTGATATAAAGCGAGTAATTAGAGTTACAGACATGTGTGTATTTAGCGGGAACGTGAATTTATATAGTCGAGCGTGTGTGTCTCTCTGTTTGACCATGTTTTCTGGTGTATAATAATTCTCACCAATTGGATTATGGAGATTAGTCATTGTTATGCATTTGCAATGATGGTGTGCCGGCTGTATTTATGGTTTTGCAGGATTGGTCATGTAATGTTTAAAATTTTGTCTATGGTAAAATGACTGGATTATATAACGCAAATGTTTGATTGAGCTTATGTCTGTAATTAAAATTAATGACTTCTGTTGGCTTTTAGCATGTGTGTATGGGCGAAGTGTGAGAAAAAGATGACATACATATTTGGGAAAGTGATTCAAAACATGTTTAGCAGTTAACTAAAAGGAATGTCTCAATAATTCAAAATACAGATAATGTGTTGAGTGTAAATATTTAAGAAATAGCCTGCACGTAGCAGGAAATCTAGGGAATAATGCTGTGATCATGGGTAACATTCCACCATAGGGTGTCACTGAAAGATCTTTTTGTAAATGCTGACAAAAAACCTTCCTAATGAGAGAAGGTCGAACAAAATCCAACTATATTAAAAAATACAAATCTATATTGCTTCCGTAGGAGGTGGAAGATACCAAGGAACGGTCCTGGCCGGTTTTAACATGGCAAAGCCCAGGATTTATCTTGGTCCCTCTTTCATCTCAAGTGGACACTGACCTCCCCGTGGTGTCACCTGGGGAACTGTCTTTAACACCCGTTAAAGGTAGAGAGCTAACATGTGCCGCGCGATCTCCCATAAGAACGTTAAAAACTTGGGTTTGGGCGTCGGGCTAGTAACCCCCCCTAGAAAAAACAGCCTACTATGAAAAAACTAAAGAAAAGAAAAACAAACCCCTATAAAGTTGACGAACCCCGCAAACGTTTTAAGGACATTGATCTGCAAATCTGCACCTGGAATGTTCGCACTCTTTATAGAGAAGGTGCAGTCTTCGCATTGGCAGACGTACTTGAAAAGTACAAGGCCGATATTACTGCCATACAGGAAATACGATGGATTGGGAAAGGCGTCACAACAACACCGAAAGGTGACGCACTGTATTATAGCTGCCATGACGTAAAACATGAGTTTGGTTGCGGATTCGTAGTTAGTCGGAGACTAAAACATCTGGTATCCAGATTCACCCCAGTGAATGAAAGACTTGCTGCAATTCGAATAAAAGCTAAATTCTTCAACACCAGCTTTATTTGCGCTCATGCTCCCACTGAAGAAAAGGACGAACAGACCAAAGATATATTTTACGAGCGCTTAGAAGAAACATATGACCGTTGCCCTGCCCATGACATTAAAATCATTCTAGGCGACTTTAATGCCAAAATTGGAAAGGAGAATATCTTTGGCCCAACAGTCGGGAAATTCAGTCTCCACAGTGAAACATCTGACAATGGTATGAGGCTGATAGACTTTGCAGCTGCAAAAAACATGGTAGTTAGCAGTACCAGATTTAATCATCTTGATATTCATAAGGGCACCTGGCTGTCTCCAGATCAAAGAACAAGTAATCAAATTGATCATGTTGTGATAGATGGAAGACATTCATCCAGCGTGTTGGATGTACGATCGTTCCGAGGCGCAAACATTGATTCGGACCACTACCTTGTTGCAGCAAAGGTACGTACCCGTCTAAACGTTGCAAATAAAGCACGAACAGACACAACTCGGAAGTTGGACATCGATAGGCTGCAAACACAACAGATAGCCACAGCATATTCCACTCAACTAGCCCAATTGCTTAACGCGAGCACTCCTTGTCCCGATAACATAACAACACAATGGCAAAATATTGCCCACTCCATGCAAACAGCCGCAAAATCCATACTTGGATTCCAGAGACCTCCACAAAGGAATTCATGGTATGACCAGGAGTGTCGTGCTGCTACCGAAGAGAAAAATGCGGCATATAGAGCTAATTTACAATCAGTAGCAACGCGTAGCGCACGAGAGAGATACCGGGAGAAGAGGAGAGAAGAGAAACGTCTTTTCCGCAAGAAAAAGAGAGAAATGGAAAAGAGGGAGTATGAAAAAATCGAGATGTACAGTAGCCAGAATGAAGTCCGAAAATTTTACCAAAGAGTGAAACATCAAACAGGTGGCTTAGGTACAGGCACATCCTCCTGTAGAGACCAGCAAGGTAATCTGGTAACAGATACAGATAGCGTGCTCAGGATATGTAAGAAACATTTCTCCAATCTGCTGGTATCCAATAGTAGCGAAGACGATGATGCCACAGATCCAATCCCAGAAGATGGTATAGAATGTATACCGACCGGCCAAGATGAGGTAAAAACAGCAATCAACCGGCTGAAGAATAATAAAGCAGCAGGAGCCGATGGCTTACCAGCCGAGCTGTTTGAAACCGGAGGCGATGCGCTGATAAGGTGTATGCATCAGCTAGTTAGCACCATCTGGCAGGAAGAACGCGTACCCGACGATTGGAATATGAGCATCCTATGTCCCATCCACAAGAAAGGAGATAAGACTGTATGCTCCAACTATAGGGGCATAAGTCTTCTCCCTATACCCTATAAGATAGTGTCAGGGATATTGTGCGAACGACTAAAGCCAATGGTCAACGAAATAATTGGACCATACCAATGTGGCTTTAGACCTGGCAAGTCCACCATTGACCAGATATTTACCCTGCGACAAATCCTAGAGAAGACCCAAGAGATGCAGATCGACACATATCACCTTTTTGTCGATTATAAAGCAGCATTCGACAGTCCACTCCGATCAAAGGTATTCCATGCAATGTCTGAATTTGGTATCCCCGCAAAGCTCATTCGGCTTTGTAAGATGACTTTAACTGATACTAGGTCCTCAGTTAAAATTGGAAAGAACCTCTCCGAAGACCAAATTGATGGTGTCGACGCGCAAAGCGTCCATAGAGCTCGGACCAACTGTGGAAGTTGGTACCTACAATTTTGAGGTAGTTAAAGAGTTCGTCTACCTCGGCACTGCCATAAACACAACAAACAACATCAGTTGTGAAATAAGAAGAAGAATTGTATTGGCCAACAGATGCTACTATGGTCTAAGTAAGCAATTTAAAAACAAAGCCACATCTCGTCAAACAAAAATAACACTATACAAAACGCTGATACTACCCGTGCTAATGTATGGCTCCGAAGCATGGGTACTTGCGCAAGCAGATAAGGCAGTGCTTGGTGTGTTTGAGAGGAAAATTCTTCGAAAGATCTACGGGCCGATTTGCGTTGACGGTGAATATCGACGTCGTATGAACCACGAGCTCTATCAGCTATACAAAGACATGAATATAGTTAAACATATCGAGATGCAACGATTGCGTTGGCTAGGCCATATCATGAGAATGAGCGGTGATGAACCCGCTAAAAAGGCGTATGAATACATGCCACATGGCGGTGCACGCAGAATCGGCAGAAATGAAGAAATAAAAAGGCGCGGTATTCCAAAAAGTCAAGCGAAAAACAGAGAGGAATGGAGATCTTTTCTTAGTTCGGTCTATGGAACAAATGTTCTGTAATGGGCCAAATAAGTAAGTAAGTAAGTACCCAAAAAAAAGACAAATAAAGCGTCATCAACCTGTTTGCATGACATTCAGTACAAGTCTGAAGTAAAAAAATCAAAACATTTGCTCTCTTAGTTTGCGTTCGGGTCGCGTGTGTGTGATTTGCCGAAAAACTTCGTAACCTTAACAATATTAACGAACGGGTTTGGTGTATGGTGTAATAGGAGACGCAGAAGCTTTGGTGTTTCGTGCTATGTTGTTGTTAACCAACGTAGCAAGCGAAGAGGAAAAGAAAAAAAATTAATTATGTTGTTCTTTTTTTCAGTTGTCTAAATACAATCGTTGAGTAAAGACGTAATGGGAGTGAATAAATCAGTGTTTTGTGTTTTCTTAAAGAAATGGAGCTTTTTAGTAAATTAAATGCCCAATACATTTTAAAATTGGAAATTTTATAATTGAATCAAAACGGTGAATGGAAATATTTTATTGGACAAGGAAGAAATCGCATTTAATATTGGTAATTACATCAATACATTTTTCATATACATACATACATTACATACCTAGTTATTACATTATATAATCATTTAATTCCAGATGCCGATTTCAACTGATGATTTCAACTTTGAGGAAAATGTGTTTTATTTCACAACTACGGAGAAGCGTTCATCGATATTTCTATATATTTATTTCTTTTTAAAAGTGTAACTTTTTATAAATTACTAGCTGACCCGGTTCCGCGTTGCTGGCCCGTCGTTTTGGATTTCCGTCTAAGGCAATTTATCTATCTAATAGTGATACCTCTAGATATTCGAACCGAATTGACGATAAATCGACGTTTTGGTATACCCCTCATGCAATGGTATCTCCAAATGTAAAATAGAAAATTACTTTAATTAAAGACTCCACCATAATATGAAGGGTATAATTAACTTTATGATTCTGTTTGTAACACATCGGAATATTCGTCGGAGAACCTATGAAATATATATTCGTGATCAACATAAAAAATAAGTGAATATAACGATGTACGTCAATCTGTTCTCGCAACTCGCGATATTTAACATAGAGCCTTTCAATTTGGTACAGAAGTTTCTATTTTTTCTCGCAGAATGTTTGGTATTGAAAATTGGTTATATTAGTCCACATTTTGATATAGCACCGACTGACCGCCCGATTTTAGGAATTTTCAAGGTTTTAGCCGCATTATCTTTCCGAAATGACAATACTTTGGTAATTAGTCTCCCGTAGAGGCATAAAGCATTATTGCAGAGGATTATCAGCATGGGTCCACGTTTTGATAGAACTACCCTAGAACGTTTCCGCCTGAGTGTCGATATTTTGGAGGTTTTAGTCTCATTATCGAACCGAAATGGCTGCAATTTGGTATTTAGTATTCAGTGTGGGTATAAAACATAGAATATTCGGTACAGGTCCACGTTTCTAAATAGTCTTCATTAAACGGTACCTCTCGATCTTCTGTATTTTCAAGTTTATAGCCACATTATTCATACGAAATGGCTATAATTGGTACTTAGTCTTCCTTGGGAGTATAAACCATTTCTGCAGAGAATTGTCGGCATATAAGACGGTACCTCCCAAGTTTCGATAATTTGGAGGTTTTAGTCTCATTATCCCACCGAAATGGCTATGACAATTTGGTGTGTTGTCTTCATTGTGGGTATAAAACATTCCCGCATAGAATATTCGGTAGAAGTTTTTTATGTAGCCCTTATTGAACGATACCTTCCGATTTTCAATATTTTTAAGGGTTTAGCGGCATTATTCAACAGAAGTGAACATATTTGGTATTTAGACTTCCTTGGAAGTATAAAATATTTTAGCAGAGAATTGTCGGTATAAATGCATGTTTTCATTCATAAAACGATACCTTCCGATTTTTTGGGGATTTTGAATGTTTTAGCCACGTTATTCAACCTGAATGGCTTAAACCTGATTTCAATGAGAGATGTTTCATTGAACACGTTATTATTTTGCACTCCTAAACATGAAAACATCTGTGATTCATAAAAAATTACTTCAAAATGCTATTGGGTTTATCTAGACTTTGCTGTATTAAAAAAACGTGGTCTTGATCGAGTTATTCCAAGCACTGAATTCAATGTTCATGCCATGTTTGCTGTCCCACTTACTTAAATTTGTAAATCTAATCAGTAAGAATAAAGTTTTCAAAAATTGGACGCTTCCAAAACACCCATTAACGGCAGAGGCCACAATTGCAATGTATTGAGTACCAATACGTCTAATAATCTCTGATATTTAGCATTATGTTAAAACCCGTTGTTGGCGAGGTCCCTCACACCCTCAATTTTCGGTATTCCCTCACCTTATGAACCTACACACAATTTCATCCAATTCGGTCCAGCCGATTCGGAAGTTTAATTTAGGAAATCATGTCAGTCTTAAAGAACCCTATATACATTTGAATAGGTTATAGATACACCGAATTGCTGGTCCATCGCTTCAGTGGCCAATGCAAATTTTTTAGACGTTCTAGTTATTTAACCATCTTTGAAATTATGTTTTGCCTGATTTCTCAATCGTTTTTTTTAGAATTTCGGTCAAGGGACATTTAACATTATTTGGGTTGTACTGTATTCCAAAATGTGTGGTTGATCGCGCTTTCCCAATTATTCAAGCCAATGTTTATAGCGTTTTTGAAGTCACGCTTACTAAAATTAAGGATATGACCAATAATTAATTATACATTTTTAAAAAATTGGGCTGACAGCGATATTCCAAATCCGAGATGACCATTCATGATCAAGACAGTTATTACTATAGTATTGCAATCAATTTTTAAACAATACGTTCAAAATTCTCTTTGATTTCACGTTTTCTTAAAAAATTTTGTGGGAGAGGTACCCCGGTCACTCCACTGACCAGTATAAAAAATAGTTAAAAACCTATTCTCAGTCCTAAAAATTCCACATACAAAATTTCATTGAATTCGGTCCAGCCGTTTCGAAGGAGTTTAATTTCGAACATCATGGCAGTCTCCAAGAATATTATATACTAGCGGACCAGGCGAACTTCGTCTCGCTATTAAGGAATAAAATTTCATACAAAAACTCAATTTTCGATTTTTCCAATTTTCCGACTTTTCCAGAGAGATTTTCCAAACTTTTCTTCCGTAAAGACCTTCTCCTCGAAAATACGAATAACTGACAAAAAAATTTACAAAAATCGGCCTAGCCGTTCTCATTTTATGAATTACTATACATTTTTTACACCATTTTTATATATATAGATATAGATAGATTTCATTCCGTTTTTCTTTTATTAAAGTCTGTTATGTATTTCTTTGGAACTTTTTTCCATGAGTTTCAGTAAACCACCGCCATTTATAAATGTGTGTATATGTTAGAGATAGCCAGTGAGCGCTTATTGAGAGCAAGTGAGCAAAACATTTCAATGTGTTTTACATTTAAATTTACGCTCCCTTGCTCTCAGTAAGCGCGCACTGGTACATGTGTTTGTTTTTTTGTGGCTTTTTGGTTTGTATTTGATTGCACCCGAACATATACTTTGTTTGTACCCAAACAATTAGTTGTTTGTAGGACCCAAATATATGTTATGATTGCAAACAAATATATGTTTGCTGCAAAAAATGTTTGGGAAATATGTTAGAGAAACATTTTTTTCCTCCGTGTAGTAAATATTAATGGGCGTTCTTCATACCGCCGAATAAGATCCGCAAGTGTTTGGCTCTCGTAATTACCTGCTCCATTCTCTGAATTAGAGTACATGGTATTATTTACAATATATCATCGATTTCTTATTGATTTTACCTTTTTAAAATAGAGAAAGAAAATTAAATAAAAATATAAAATAAGAAACATAAAATTTAAAATATAAAATTTTAAATATAAAGTACAAGAGATAAAATGTAAAATATAAAGTACAAAATATAAAATATAATATGTAAAATATAAAATATAAAAACTATATGATTTTAATAATTCACACCAATAACGAAACGTGTCAAGGCAGAAAAGGATAAAAAATCGCGAAAAATCCGCAAAAAAATCCAAAACCTATTTAGAAAAAAGTTAGTTTTTCCACACATTGCTTTGGGGCATTTATTGCTAAGTTAAACTCTTTCCACTTTATTTTATTTTTTTTTAGCGAAAAAAATTTACATTTATTCTCAAACTCTATGTGACATTTGAGTGTTCTAAATATTATTTAATTTACTGCAATAAATTGTAAACCATTATTAGAGGTGTCGTATGCAATCATCTTTAGAGGATTATTTGGAAAACAAGTAAAAAAAGTATCAGTCGGCTTTTCCGACAGAGATATACCCTCAGCTTGTGTGAATTCAAACGTGTATGTAGTGACAATATCGAATCTAAGGATTACGAATTTTGTAGCCCTTTTTGAAATTTGCCGACAAAAATATATTTGGTTTGAAGCTCAAATGTGTTTCGGAGGATGTACTTCAAGGAATGGACCAAAGTAGTCCATTTTGGAAGTGGATCTAATTTTGGGATTCATTCCTTTTGCTAGATTTTGTGCCCACCAGCCATTCAAGTTGGTCACCGTATAACTTAGAGGTTTTGGGCCATGATGTCAGGAAGCATGGACTTGCCTACGAAAAACATAAAATCGCTTAAACGGGACCACAAAGAATAGCATCGGTATATTTTTCCAAAGGTTCTTCGAACAGATCCTAAACTGCTCTTAAACAAAAATGTTGAAATTTTGTGGGGGAGGTAACCTAAGGAGAAACCCGATTTCTGAAGTAAAACTACATTTGGACAAAATATTAATAGATCAAGGTTTTGGACGGTTGCTCCGTTCAGCAGATATAGCGCGTATTATTTTAGTGAAATTTTTAAACAAACTTAAACTTAGTTTGGACTAAATATTACGAATCCCAAATTTTAGACGGAAACGGCTGATCGTTGGAGAGTTATCGTACGCATTGTGCCATAGGGATTTTTACAGCTTTCGGGCTATTTTCTCAGGAAGTATGAACTAGCCCCTGAAAAATTTTGCACCGTCGTCATAGGGGCAGCGAAAACAACCTAGATAAAAGCGATTCGAAAGCAGGCCTTAGAATTCATTTTCCGAAATTTTGTGTAGGAGGTACCTGAAGGAGTTGACATATATAGTACATATTCAAGCCAGATCGATGTCTCCTAGAAATGTTACGATGTGCAAAGTATGGACCAAATCCGTTACTGCCTTCAAGAGTTATCGTGGGCACAAATATTCCGAATATTTTCGAAATTTTGTGGGAGAGGTTCCTAAAGGAATGGACCGATATGGCTCATCTTCGGACTTAAAATAAGTTTAGACAAAATATTATGATGGGCAAATTTTAGACCGAATCGGAAGATCCGTTCGAGACTTATCGTGCCCTTTAACCACTACTCATTGTGCCATAGAGGATTTTTACCATTTTTGGCTTTTTTCTCAGGAAGTATGGACTGATAGAGCTTGCAACTTCGTAATGGGGACAGCGAATAGAAGTTGCTACAAAAAAAAACGAAACGATCCGAGAGCAGGTCCTAAACTGAACTTTTCCAAAATTTTGTGTGTAAGGTACCCTAAGGAGTTGTCTGTTAGAGTTCATAATATAACCTCGTCTATGCCTGGTAGAAATTTCTCGATGTGCAAAGTATGGACCAAATCGGTTGGTCCCTTCAAGAGTTATTGTGCGCACAAATTTTCCGAACATTTTCGAACTTTTGTGGGGAAGGTACCTGAAGAAGTGGACCGATATCTTCGAACTTAAACTAAGTTTGGACAAAATATTACGAAAGCCAAATCTTGGACCAAATCGGCTCATCCGTTCGAGAGTTATCGTGCGCACCAGACAGACAGACAGACGGACGGACATTGCTAAATCGATTCCAAATTGCCTGAAACGGATTTCGTCCAAACATACTTGGGGTCTAAAACCGTTATTTCGATGAGGCACATTTTGCCCGTATGAAAGTGTATATATCCTCGTTAGCATAAATGCTGAGGGTATAACAAGAATCATTTCGGGGTTAATGTCATATTTCGTAACTGTTATCAGCGACAAAAATGCGTTTATGTCGTTGTGATATGTTTTCACGTATTCCAGTGCCGCGAGAAGATTCGAATAAACCCTATCAACTGTATGTTTGTAACCAAGAATATACACAGCGCCATGTTGAAATAGTCAGATTTTGAGCATTAGAACATGAAACTTTACCAAAAATTGTCTTCAAAAAAGGAAGAAGATCAAAGCAAATGTTTGGCGGTGTCGTTCTATCGGTGCTATATCGAAAGGTGGAAGAAAGGTTTGTACATCTATCGAAGACCAAGTACCAAATTTAATCTGCTTCATTGTATAACGTTGCTTAGGCTAAAACAAATAGCGACTCTGTTAAGTTCGAATGGACTGAATTCTTATACCCTACACCATAAGTTATGTTGAAACCAGTTTAAACCATTAATGTTGCTAAAACTATAAAAATACCGAAAATAGGTATAACAAGTAAGAAAAGGCTATAGTCGGACGGGGCCAACCATGTGATACCCTACACCACAACCTCTAGGAATTTGTTATGTGCAACCGCCTTGCACGCTGAATGTCCGGATTTGATTCCCATGCCTGGCCACATCAAATTTTCAACGGTGGCAAAATAACCCTTAGTAATGTTGGCGATATTTCCTGAGTATTTTAGCCATGAAAAACGTCTCTACAAGTGGCAACTTAGAACACCTCTTTCGGACTCGGCGATAAAAACTAGGTCACATATCAATAACTTAATATGAATCCATTGATATAAGAGAAGCCTCCCTTGTCCCTACTTGGATGTTTGTGGAACAATTATATGAATTATACATTTCTACAAAATATTCGAAAATTGGAAAATTCACATTGATTATCCCCTCCTGCTACATCTTCAAATTGTCTCTGAATATCAGGTTCCTTTTTGGAATAGACCTAATATAAATAAATATATACCATGCAATTTGGTATATTTGATAATTGGGAAAATTGCGAGTTTATTGAAGATCTATCGTCCAAAAATTGTACACTTGTACCTCACATATGCTTCGAAAATAGTTTATTGTGGGCATATATTGTGATATCAAATATATATTTTATACCGGTAGAAATAACTAACAATGAATAAAAATTCAAAAATTTTGCATGCAAACAAATTTGTAAATCCCAAAATTATTCATATTCAATTATACAGCAAAGAAGATTGTATAAGTCAGCTGCGCTAACGGTGATATACCTTCAGCCTCTAAAAATATATTTATTTTGTAACACGAGTTTGCTTCAAAATACGTGGAATCTGTAGGTATCGTAATATGGGGCTACACCAAATCAATTTTAGTAATCTAAATTCGGAGTTGTGGAAATATTTGAGAATTATTTTTTCAGATTTGTAATTTTAGTTGGAGCCGGCAGGGGTTTTTGGAACTTCTAGACTATTATCTCAGGAAGTATGATTTACCTCGGCAAAGGGACCAGAATAGGGACCGTAAAAAGAACCTTCTTCAAAAACAAAAATAACAATAATAATCAAATAGATCCGATACGGGTCCTCACACTGCACTTTTCCCAAATTTTGTGTGGGAGGTACTCGAAAGACGGACCGATATAATCCATATTCCGACCTGACACATGACTGGATGAAATAATACGATGTGTAAAGTTTCGACCAATCAGAAAATCCCCTTGAGAGTTAACTAGCGGATTTGCGGCGCAATACAATCTGCTGAAAAAAAAAAAACAAAACGATTCGAGAGGACTCTTAAATTTCCCGTTTCCGAATTTTGTGTGGGAGGTACCCTAAGGACCGATATAGTCTTATCCGATCTATATCTGGAAGGAATAATAATATATGGAAAGTTTGGAGCAAATCGATTGCTCACTTCGCCAGTTCACACAATTTTTATACCCTCCACCATAGGATGAGGGTATATTAAGTTTGTCACTACGTTTGTAACTACTCGAAATAATCATTGTAGACCCCACAAAGTATATATATTCCTGATCAGCGTGCAATTCTAGATCGATATAGCCATGTCCGTCCGTCTGTCCGTCTGTCCGTCTGTCCGTCTGTGGAAATCACTCTAGCGTCCGAACGGATTGACGTAGGTTGATGAAATTTTGGGAAAATATGTTATATTTACGTAGGACTTTTGGTATTGAAAGCGGGCTATGTAGGTCCACGCTTTCGTATAGCCCCCATACAAAATGACGCGTGACGCGTCGTCGTTTTAAGGAATTTTTAAGATATTTGGCCCATTTTACCACCGAATTGGTTGTAATTTGGTATTTTGTGTCTTCAGAGGCCAGAAAACATTCCTACCAAAGTTGGGTTATATAGGTCCACGTTTTGGTATAGCCCCCACATAAGGCCCCTTATAAAGTACGCGTCATTTTAATATATTTTGAATCTATTAGACCCATTTGACCAAAGAATCGGTTGTAACTTTATATTTTGCGTTTCCAGAGGCCAAGAAACATTTCAACCATAAAATGTTTATATAGGTCCACGTGTTGATATAGCCCCCATAATACAATATCTCCCGATTTTCGATATTTTGAAAGTTTTAGCCTCATTATCACACCGAGATGGCTGAAATTTGGTATTTAGTCTTCTTCAGGCGTATAAAACTTTCCCCCAGAAATTTGTAGGTATAGGTCCACACCATCATATAGCCCCCATAGAACGGTACCTTCCGAATTTCGGTATTTTGAAGGTTGTGGCCACATTAATCCACCGAAATGGCTGAAATTTGTGGTGGAGGGTATAAAAAGTTCGGCCCGACCGAACTTAACGCTTTTCTTACTTGTTCAAAAACAGTTTTGAACTTTTTTGGGGGAGGTGTGGACCGACATAGCCTATATTCGAACTTAAACAAATTTTGGGCAAAATATTACGTTGTATAAAATTTGGTTCTAATCGGTAGATCCGTCCGAGGGTTATCGTGCGCACCAGCCAGTTAGACATTAAAAGAGACAGATGAACGGACAGCGCTAAATAGACTCCAAATTGTCTGAAACGAATTTAGTCCAAACATACTTTGGGTCTAAAACAAATATTTCGATGAGACACATCTTTACCCTAAATCCTAAGGTATAAAATAGGTGGCTAGGCGACCCCATGCTGCAATATTTGTATAAAAATCCAATTTGACAACTGAACTGAAAATTTCTCTATCATAATAGAGACAATTTGTAGCATGGGAGGAAATTGTGGTTCTCTACACAAAACACATTATATATCAGGCAGTAGGTGTGATATCTAGCAGACACATTATGGCAATTTGCATCAGGGGAAAATTCAGTAGTTACTATTCCATATGTAGGCTACTTTGCCGGTATATGCCCTCCAGGAATGAACATATGGACCAAAAAGAAAATTTTTATATTTTTCATACAATAGTAATGGTGTATGTCCACCGCTAAATAATATCAGATCATCATGCAAGATTATAGGCATTTTCTTCGACCTAAACTCTTACCTCGTGCAACATTTCGTGACTATTGAGCTATAATTGCGACCTCTAGCGGGTTTATGATTACACTAAAAACAAAAAACTGGATTTATTAGGCTGTAGCTCTGTTAACTGATCGCGTAAATCAACATAATTGGCATCAATTGAAAGGTCAAGAGACCGTCATCCAAATATAACTCACGAGTGGGGAATATGTCTTTAAAGAACAAAGATATAAGCTGTTTATTTAAAATTTTCACACAAAAGTTGTGGTCCATTTAACCCTCTAAATATTATCTGATCGCCATCTCAAATTGCAAACTTCTTCTTTGTCATATACTCTTACCTTATTTTAAATTTCGAGGCGATCGGACTATTATTGCGACCTACAGAGCACCTACAAAATCGGATAAAAATTATGTTTTTGGTTTCATTTCACCCGCTAAATATTTCACGATCATCACCAATTAAAATAGCGATCTATTCTGATGTGAAACCGACCTCCATACAAAATTTCGTGACGATCGGTCCATAATTGCGGCCTAGAGTTTGATTACAATTTATAATGGACAGACGGACACACGGACGGACGCACGGACACACATCTCAAAATCGCTTTATCTCGCCGAGATATGAAGATTGGTATACCACATTGGGGGTCTCCGACGAATATTTCGCGGTGTTACATAAATTTTTCCCAAAACAAACTTATAATACCCTTTCCACATAGTGGTGTAGGGTATAAAAACACTATTTTCGATAAAAATACGAGTACGAACGTATCGGTTAGAAAATAAATTTGCAAGGACATTGTGGTTGAATCTCCGACCCAATGTACTTATTATGGCCTAAAGACCCGAATCTACCGAACTAATTTTTCTGAAAATTTATGAGAATGTCTTTATTTGGTAGGTACCTAAAAATCCGGCCATGCCCCCTTTAAATATGTTATATCTCCAAAACATCTGAACCGATTTTCATGTAATTTTCAGATGATGAACAGGGATGTCCCCTGGTAGAATTAGGCTATATATTTTGTTGAATTTCCGAGGAGCGGGTTAGCTCTGTGTCCAATTTTTTAAATGCACTATATATGAAAAACTTGCGAACGTGTCCGTTTCAGCCATAAGACCCGACCACTCCAACTTAAATATGTTACAAATAAATGGAAATACCAGATGTTATGCATAACGAAGCTTTGGTCTTAGTGTAAAGCAAGTGGTTAGATTAGAAGGCAACATATCGATAGCTATAGCTTTATCAGGTATATATGCCACATTATAAGAAGTTGCCACTGGACATTCATTTGAAGGGCACACATGCAATATTAAATATAATTTATCATCTGGAACGAATGTACGATGGCACATAAAAATTCCATAGAATCTTTAGATCGATTCTTGAAGGATTTAAGAATCAATTCACGTTTCGATTTTAGACAAGCACTCCCAGTTATACTATTCCAGCAGATGAAATAAACTCATTCCTTAAGTCATCAGTTCTTTAGAGGTATGTTAAAATTGCATATCGACACCAACATTTCTGAAGATTTTTTTGTTTATAGTCACTTGCAGACCCCGACTAATTAGCGATGAAAGAAAAATATAATTAACTTAAGAAAAGGTAACATAAAACTGTTTCAAGGGTCTGCAACCCGGACCGGGTCGGCTAGTATAAAAATATAAAATATAAAGTATGAAATATAAAAAAGTTAAATAAAATACTGTAATATAAAATAATATAAAAATATTTTAAAATCTTATTGTCCTCCACGGTCAACCTACCGTATGTTCCTTTTTTGACTTCAACTTAAAAATCGTTTAAAAAGTCACTAGCATTGCCTTTAAAGTTTAAAAACAAAAACATATAAAAAATCGTTTGCTGTCTTAAAAATCTTAAACAAATATTTTGTGCACTATAAGTAACCATTCTTCACATATGTAGATACATATATATCCTATTGTCTGAGAATCGTACTTATTTTTTAATCCCCAATAAATATTTATTAATACTGATGAATTATTTTTATAACACCTCTCAACCTCCTTAAGAACTCGTATGGCAATAGCTTCAAATGACATCCTTACCCATCCCCAATACTGGTTTGTACGTACAAACCTATAAAAAATATGCAAAAAAAGAATTGGTGTGTACATACAGCTTGGCAAAGAAGGACATCGTTTGAAATGAGGACACTATTTCATAATAACGGCTTTTTTCGTTTTAGAAAAAGAGATACAAGCACACAAAAACCATAACAATGCAATGAATGAATACGATAACGATTATTATTGACAACAGAAAAAAACCGTCATATTCAAATGCAATAAAAGTAATGTCCTAAAGCCATTGAACACCTGTATCTGCCGCATAACAAAAACACGATATTGGCCTTGTCTCAGACAAATAATATTCAAAGCATTTAAGTCAAATAATTCAATACAATCCACAAACCCCCCAACCACAATCCTCTAAAGGCATAAATATTAAATGAAATCGTTTGGTTTTTTTCTTTTGCCTTCCGTTAACATAATTTGCCAATAAAAATTCATTGAATAATATTTTGATAGGTTTATGACATTATCAAGACATCAGGATAAGGCCAAAGCCATCAATGGGGGAAAACTCACACCCAAAAGACCACAAGGATGAGACTATATCTGGGCATACATGCAGCCACCCAACCATTCGACATATTATTATTCCTTTCCACAAGGGTAACCAATCAAGCTTTTGATTGAACTGGTGGTGGTGATGGCGAAGAAACATTTAACAGCTTGACTGCCTCTTCTTCCTGTAGTCAACAGCCACTACTCAATTATTATCATAGACAGATGACACAAAAAAGAAAAACTCTGTCAAACGGAGTAAACGGAGACAACACTCTGTCAGTTTGTCTGTCAGTCAGTCAGTGAGACTGGCAAGTTGACTACTACGGATATGGCATCAAAAAAGGGTATATACGGTCTACTAAGTCATATGTCAAGTCATGGTCTTCTTGTAGCCAACAATAAGAACAACACAACAACGAAACCAAATTGCAAATGTGAAGGAAGTAGAAGATGAAACAGGACAAACTAAAGGAACATATAAACAACAATTTATCCCTTGTCGTCCTTATACAAATCAATTGTTATGCTTCATTGGTTTTTACAATGTCTAAATAAAAGACAACAATTTATGTTAACGGAAATCGAAGAGACATCCAATTGTCTTCGAAGAAAGACAACAGCCTTACAAAAATGAATAAGCAAATCATCTGATTATTTGTGCCTATGGAACGTGAAAAAACTTGACTTTTTATCGAATTAATAAGAGAGGGGAAGATTTTGTACCTGGTAGAGAAGCAGAAAGAGGCCAATAAAAGATTTTTTCAGGAGCGGATTTTTTAAGAATTTTATGAGCAATTAAAGGCTTAAAATGAAAGTGGATTTTTAAACGAGGACAAGAGACAACAAAGTGGATTTCTTAACTACTTGTAGGAGAACTACTACACTAATATTTGCTTTAAGCGTTGCGTTAGTAACCCACCTTACAACCTCACCCTCGTAAACCTTTTGTATACCTTAAGGACTGAAACTGTGCCTTGTGCAAAATTTGCAAAATGACCCCCAAATAGCCCTTTAACCGCTTTTAAGCGAACAGTTTTTTAACTTTTGTGAGGGAGGTACCCGAAAGAAAGAAATTGGAAGACATTTTACGATATACAAAATTTTGGTTTTTGATTTCGTGCCACCATGATTTTTAGAGCATTTGGTCCGGAGACAACATAACGCGAAATTTTTAAAACGTGACATGTCCATAGATTGCACTTTTGGGAATGTTTTTTGAAATTTTGTGTTGTTGGCCTATTCTGTAAATTCTATCGATTGAAAAGCTGTTAAAATAAGAATACATAGAGATAGGAAATGGGTAAATACCCTTTAAAATTTGGAAATTGGGTACAAATTGGTAAATAAATACCCAGGTATTTACCCAAGATGTGGGTATAAACTACATAAGCTAAAATCTTCCAATTAGATGAGAAAACGATGTGTTTTAGTAAATTTTAACTGACTATGAATAAAATTACATTTTTGTAGATATGGGACAAGTTAAAATGAGATCAATGTTGGTCCATATTTTGGTAAATCTCCCATATATAGTAACAAGAAAATTTTGGACATATAAGGACTTTTAGGGCGTTTTGTTGAAGTTCTTCTTGCGGAAAAACACCCTTCGCCATAATATGGAGGGTATAATTAAATTTGTCATTCCGTTTGTAACACATCGAAATATTCGTCGGAGACCCTATAAAGTATATATATATATATTCTTGTTCAGGGTAAAATTCTAAGTCGATATAACCATGCCCGTCTGTCCTTCCGTTCGTTCGTCCGTTGAAATCAAAATACACCTCGCAATCTTAAAGATAGAGCTTTGTAGTTTGGTATAGAAGTTTCTATTACTCCTAGGATGTTTGGTATTGCAAATGGGCTATATCGGTCCACGTTTTTATATAGCCCCCATAGAACGGTACCACCCGATCGGTATTTTGAAAGTTTTAGCTTCATTATCACACCGAAATGGCTGAAATATAGTACTTAGTCTTAGTTGGGGGTAGAAAACTTCCCCCATAATTTTGTCGGTATAGGTCCACGCCTTCATATAGCTCCCATAGAACGGTACCTCCCAAATTTCGGTATTTCAAAGGTTATGGCCACAATCATCAATCGAAGAGCCTGAACTTTGGTATTTAGTTTTCATTGGTGGTTTTCAACTTTTCTCTATTGAATTATCGGTATGGGTCTACGCCTTCATATACCCTCCATAGGACGGTACCTTCCGATTTTCGGTATTTTGAGGGTTGTGGCCAAAATATACCTCGATATGGTTTGAATTTGGTATTTAGTCTTCGTTTGGGACTTCCAACTTTTCCCTCTTAATTTGTCGGTATGGGTCTACGATATAGCCCCCATAGAACGGTGCATCCCAATTTTCGGTGTTTTTAAGGTTGTGGCCTCAATATCAATGAACGGAAACAAACAAAATGATTCCCGTACCAATCACACAAAGCCACAAACTTTTCAGCTTCTCTGAATCGTTTCATTCTCACAACCAAAACAAAACCACAAACTTTTCAATGTAAAAAGATGAAAACTGTACGATTGTACTTCGGCTATGCTTTGCCGAGTTGTTTCATTCACCCAAACAAAAAGAATTTTTGGCAAACGTTTGCTGTTCGTTATGGTCAATGGCACACTCAGGCACACACACACATGTGATTGCTTGACAACCCTCTGGTTGATAAAATTCAATGTGGTATGAATTTTATCAACCACCAAACGTTTTTGATTTATTCACATGTGTTTAGAACTATTCCGTTTTCTATCTGCTCTTGTGGAGTTGAGTACTTTTCGCTTTTCGTTTTGTTCGCACTCACGAATGTAAACAAAACGAAACTAAACAACGAGCTCGGCCAACGTGGGTTATGTTTCGTTTTTTATTGTTCCTATGGAAAATACGAAACGAAACGATTGGAAATGTTATTTAAAGTATTTTTACGTACGCTGCTCAATATTCCACCGAAATGCCTGAAATCTGGTATTTAGTCTTCATTGGGGGTATAAAACGTTATATATAAAATTTATCGGTATAGGTCCACGCCTTCATATAGCCCCCATAGAACGGTACCCCCCGATTTTCGGTATTTTGATTGTTGTGGCCTCAATATTTCACCGAAAATTGCTGAAATTCGGTATATAGTCCTCGTTGGAGGTTAAAACCATTCCGACTGAAATTCGTCGGTATAGCCCCCATAGAACGGTACCTCCCGATTTTCGTAATTCTGAACGTCAGTATCCCACCGAAATGACTGAAATTTGTTGATTCGTCTTCCTTGGGGTTATAAAATATTCCAGAAGAGAATTATCAGAATAGGTCGACGTCTTCCTATATTTCAGATAGAAGCGTACCTCTTTTTTAAATTTTAGCCACATTATATCGAAAATATGGTATTTAGTCTTCTTTGAGTATAAAAATTTTCCGCCAGAATTTTTTCGGTATAGTAGAACAGTTTTTGATATAGTAGAACAGTAACTGCCGAATTTCGGTATTTTGAAAGTTAGACACATTATTTTACCGAAATTGCTGAAATTTGGTATTCAGTATTCTTCATAAATGAAAGGAAACTAATTGTTCCGTTTTACTTAAATACAACTCGTGGTGGAGGGTATAACAAGTTCGGCAAGTTTGGTCCTCTTCGACAAAGCTATAAATTCTTGAATTCTATATTGGTTATCTTCCTACATGGAACTCCAACGCTCGGTTTAACATATAAGAAGTTTAGTCCGCGTATTTTAACGGTTTTTCATGTATTCTTTTTCGATTTTCTGTTGACAGAAAAACACAATTTTGATTAAAAAAAAATTTAAATACCCAAATAAACTCCCAAAACAGAAGTTTCCCAAGTATTGGGCAAATACCGGCTAAAATCCCTTCTATAGGAATACAGTATAGGAATTTTATACAGTAGTAAACCGATATAGTCTATATTCGAATCTGCCCTATGTTTTTAATAAAGATTGCGATGTTCAAAGTTTGGACCAAAATGGTTACACCCTTCGACAGTTATCGGCCGCTCCTGAAGGCGTGGACTCAAACTCAAACTAATTTCGGTATCGTGTGATAAATTCGGGCCCAATATGAAATGAAGCGGCTGCAGCTATCTTCTCCTGCAATGGACGGGATCAGTGCACAACTGCATCAATGCTATTCAGGCCTGCCTGATAGTCTCGTTGATCTAAATGCTCTCCCTTGTACCTTTGGACCTCTCATTCTCCCCTAGAGTATGAAGACTTCTTCTTACGTGATGGGTGTTCAATCCTGTCTACTAGATTGTGGCAGGGATGCTCACGGTGGTAACGCTCCTGTATGTATGTACTGCATCGACAACATCTCGTTGTGCTGATGCACCGACAAAATCTTCTCCTCGTGAAGGTGCAGTGCTCAGGTCGGCACTCTAGCAGGTTTGAATATTCTTCCATTGCGTAGCTCTAACATTTGTATCCCACATTGGCTCCACATTGCTTACCACAGGCCGGCCTATTGCTTTGTAAAAGGTCCATAAAGTATCTTTATCTGCACCCCAGGTGCTGCCGGCCTGCGACTTAAGGTTCTTATTTCCACTTCTGATATTGTTGCCAATATCGGTGGCTTGCGTGAACGACATAAACATGCCTTATAACGTTACACCCAATAGTTAGTGGTTAGTTAGTGGTCGAAATCCAAATATCATTGAGTAATATGTTAAGGGTAGTCTAATTTCAGCCGTTCAGCTGGTGCACAGTGTGGCAACGGATTTAGAGGCGGATATTTTCATCCGCGACCGCATACTCTGCCGTCTGGAGGATGTGGGATTTCCGAAATGTAGGGATTAAACAGATCCGCAGATATCACGCATCCTTGGGGAACTCTTTTTTATTACTTAATTTCACAAATAAATGGCGTCCACACATATAGTTGATGATTATCCAACATCTCAAATACAGTTGGAGGGAAGTTTTCTCTATATATTTGAACAGCTTGGCATGGTTGACGTTATCGATAGGTCAAGAGCTACCATAACTGTTCGGTCTCATGGCTTGTTCTGGTTCAGTCTTTGATTGATATGTGTGGAAGTGGCGTGTAATGCTGTTGTGGCGCTGTGAATATTTTTTAATTTATTCTGATGTTGTTCAACTGGGAAATTGCTTCCCATCATGAGGAGGAGTAGTAGTGAGGAGTAGTTCGTTACTGACGACAGACCTGTACAATTCGCCTTTGCTGACGTCCATCCCTAGCTTCATTAGCGGAACACCTTGTAAATTTTCCAGGTTTCTGATTCAATATGGGTGGTTACTCGGGTTCATCAAGTTACGTAAGAATTGCCATTGAGATTCCGCGAATAATTTCGCGTTACGGATGACATCTGCGTGGCTTATTGTAAATTCTGTTGATACCTCTTCGGCTGGAAGGGCTCTTATACATCATAGCACACTCCTCTTCGCCCTATTGCTTTCGGGTTGCCCTATAAACTGCTGGACACCTTTTTGGATCTGTTAGTATCACTTCGTTTAAAGTAACACCCTTTCTATTATCCTTTTTTTCAGGTAGCCTAGTCAGTTGTTCCATTCGCCTACTAGGCTTTTGACTTCATGTGTAATTTCCCTAACTCTTTTGTCTTCATGGTTTACACGAATGGTGCCATCACGATCTTTTGGTAGTCACGTCACCTCTGCTGGGAAATTTGGCCGAATTTCGAGGATTCGACCAGCCTGTCAAGATAAATTATGTCAGCTATACGAGGATCTGAGGGAATAGGCAGCTCTCTGAAGCGGTGATGAGTAAATTCCGCGAAACCTTCGAATCAGCTTTTCCATGGTTCAGTAAAGACCGGCGCACGGTGGTCGAAAGCACTGATCTAGCGGCGCGAAATTTATAACATGCAAACGAATTGAGATACGTCACTGAAATTTTGAACAAACTCACCTTGTACCTGTGGGTAATAATGGGCCAAATATGAACAATAACGGCTAATGTTTTGGTATAGCCCCCATATAACTGTACCTTCCGATTTTCGGTATTTTGAGGATTTAAGCCACAATTTCGTAGCAAATTAGCTGTAATTTGGTACTTAGGGTTCCTAAAATATTTCCACCAAAAATTATGAACATAGGTCCACGTTTTGATATAGTCCTCATGTAACCGTACCTCCCAATTTAAGGTATTTTGAATATCATGACCACACTTTTAATTCAACTTGGCTGTAATTTTGCATTCCGTGTTCTCACTGCGTATAAAATCTTCTTGCAAAACATTTTCAATACGGATTTATGTTTCGATGTAGCCCCTTTTATGGTACCCCCGATTCGTTGAATTTTTACTTGTTATCCCATATTTAATAACATATTTAGCTATAATATGGTATTATAGTGTCTCCGGGGGTAGAACTTCTCCTTGCAAACATTTCTCAAGATAGGTCTATATTTTGATTTAGCTCCCATACAAATGCACAGCTAAATTTGTATGAATTTCATGTAAAATCCCTTATTTTAAAAGTGCAGTCATCAAAAGATTTGCAAATATTTGCAGCCCGGATGTGGTTATTCAGTATCCAGAGAGTCCAAGTTCATTCCCCAAAAAATAATCGGACCTAAGTTCGGCCAAGTTTACAAGATGCACTCTATGGAACAAGCGCGTACAACCCATAAAAACACTAAATAATTGAATGTTTTTGAAAATTTATTGCTATATAACTAAGTACCTCCAGACCCCAAACTAATTTTTATAATTTAAATCACACCCTCTGCTATTAATTAAAAATATATCTTGTCCATTTTCATTACGAATTTATTTAACATTTAAAAAAATATGAAGTTAATTTTTTTGCAACAATTTTTTTTTTAAATCTGATGCAACAAAAACTCTTGCATTTGATAGTGAATATCTGAGTGAATATTTACAACAACAAAAATGAAAAAAACAAAATCTTTGTCTGCAAGGTGTCTGTAATCGATACAATGGAAAATATTTCGCAATTTTGTAGTTCGATTTTTTGACTTTCGCGCCGCTAGATCAGTGGTTTCGACCAATGTGCGGCGGTCAGAAGTTGAACAGTCGGGTGGTCTATTAACGGATATGATAATAGGAAGATGGTCTGAGGCAATGGAAATAACGGCTAGCCAGAACACGTCATTTATCAGACCCCTAGGTGGCCTGTTCAGTAACTTTTTAACATCTCTACTCATTGTTCATTTTACAGCAATTCCATTTGTTTATTTTGTAGTTATTACAAAAACAAAATAAATTTTACTGGTGCCACAATGGTGATGTGTGGCGAGTTGTGTCAATCTCCTCTAATCCTCTATGAGCGTCAAAAATGTGGAGCCATTAATTTGCTCTACCCGCGTTGTACCCCTCTGTCCATTGCCTAGGATGGATTGCCAAAGATCATCGTGCGCATTGAAGTTCCCTATTACCAGACGGTTATTGCCTTCCAAAAGCGAACTAATTTCAAGCATGTAACGCAGGGCATACCTGTATATACATACTAAGGAACTCTACCTCCACATTACCACACATTACTGCTTCCCCCATATATTCTATGTATGGGTCTCTAGAATCATGCTCAAGCAATATACATAGGTCTGTAGTGAAGGAAGATACTTTCTCCTCCTTCGTTTCTTGTGCGATCCTTCCGCAAACCTTTGTAACCACCGCTACGTTGCATGCTACAAGGGACGGTGGGCTTTCCTGGATTCGCTAATTTTGTTGCAGAAGCTTAACGTTATTAAAGACAACTTCTATGTTAAAAATATTTCTCTCTATAAGTCCTACGACCTTATTTATAGCTGTTTATAACGATTTGCCTTTGATGTGGACATGTTGGGCGGAACTTATAGCAGCTTGGCCGTGATGGCAAGGTCCAGCCGTCTTTCTTAGGTTTTGAATAGAAAAAAAGAGAGACTTATCGGTCTCTAGTATTTTGGAAGTCTATGACTTGACTCCCGAATGACTTGATGTGCCTATATCAACGTGAATTCTCTTCATAGAACCGAATTGTACTATAAATACATACAAGCCATGAAAATATGTTCCAGATGTGGAATCATGGTCTACAATACGTTATATAGCATTGCAGGTATTATGCCGTCTGGTACGGGTGATTTAAAGGGCTCGAAGGTATTTACTGCCCATGTACTTTTTGGACGACTCGACAACACTCACACATCCGGGGGTCTGGTTGCATACAGTTGGGTGCTCCGGTACGTCCATACAGTTTGGGGAAATAAGTATAGGCTAGGAGATCCAGAGCTTGTAGACCAGAGATTTTCCATGTGCCATCATCCCGTGTCATACTACCGATAGTTTTGGCATCCTTCTAAACTTCCTCCCTTCCTCTATCTACTCACAAAAACAGATCAGTGATCTGCGTTTAGGTTTCTTTATTTTGTAGTTGTACTTTTTGAAAGAAAACTTATAGTCCTCCCAAGATCCCTTAACCACCAAACCGGCTGACTTCTCCTAGCAGGGTTAGTTAGGTGACAGAAGGCTAATAGCTATCCACCAGAACCTGTTTAACATGATTCACTACATTGTCAATCTTTGCGACTGTTGTAGGACAGTGCGATGTGCCCAGCTTTGAGCTGGATAATTCAGAGAATTTGTTTTAGTCAGTTTTCCGTGGATTTCTGTGTGGTGTTTGGCGAATGCCTTCGATAGCAACTTGGAAAATTATCTTCCAGTGATGGGAAAAGGAGCATACTTTCCAATCAATAATGAAGGATTTGTATATATTTATAAAGGTTATATCGTTAAACTCCCCTTGGTTCTATATTAAAAAGTGCTCTCATTTGCCCTGTTACATATCACTGTGCAACACTGGAAATGCAAACAACTTCTAATGCGCATTTTCTGAAAGTACATATTGAGACTATAAAAACCTTAATTGGGTTTTGTGTTCTTAGATCGGGTTTAGATTTTATGGCCTCATCTAAACCGACCTAAAATTAGCCTTTTTTCCAGTGATCGGACCTTTATCTCCGAAACTAATAAGAATTTTGCTTTGAGATCTTCAGCAATACTGTAGCCCTAAAGTAGTAGAACTTATGTGTCAAACAGATGATCTAGGAAAAGCTGCATCTAGCACATCAAACTCGTTAAAATATATAAAAGTTTACATAATTTCTGAAATTCTGGTCAGTAACAACTAAACTGTTGGGAGTTGAAACAAGTAACCATTCTAAAAATGTTCCAAATAATGTGACCATCAATTCTTCAGAACATTCTGAAACTCTAAAATGGTTTTTTCACGTTGTTTAAGGGGTATTTCATAACATACCTTTTACAAAACTTATTTTAAACAATGCACTATTGGTAATTTGCCCTGTTTTTGAGACAAAAATTAATAACAACGGAATTAAAGGATTTTTTAACTTTTTAAATTATTTATGTCTAAAAGTGAGATAAAACAAAGATTTTTACAGATAAATTCGGATATAACAAACAACGGTTATAAGCAACTACGTATATAACGAACAAAGCTATTTTTTCCAATGCAATTTTCATAAGTTTTCTTAAACACAACAAACAAAGTAATAAAAATTGTGTCCCCGCGAGCAGATTTTCCAATGAATTGTTACTACAGTTTTGTATATTTTTTGAATATACGCTAATAAATACAAGTTTAGTACTCCCTTAAACCCTATCAATGATTAATATGTAATAGAGAGATAAAATAATGCTTACTACTGCCGCACCCCTTATAGAAAACCACGGACATACCGAACAATTTGTCGCCATTACTTATTTTACTTGCAATGAAATTGTAAACAACAATATTTTTTACATTTATTGTTTATTTCCTCAAACCAAACTTCCACAATTTTAGGACTTTTTATTGAGAAGTAACCTAATAAAATCTCATAAATATCCAAAAACGGGCAAAATCGGGTTTTGAAACCTAGTAATACCAATGCAGAAGACTTTCAGTTATGTGTTCTAGGTGGCAAAATCACGGCCAAATACGGCCAATTTAGTATAAGTCTATATGAAGTGAGTTTATGAAAAATAAAATATTTATTTCTGACTTTTTGTGTTTTTAGGTCGCTACCCAAAATGTTTAAGCTATATTATATATTAAATAAATTCCTCTCGCAATTGCCAATCTATTCCATTTTACATATATTTATATTTGGTTCATTTTTCCGCGGTTTTAAATACATTGAAATATGCCTTACAATATACATTTTTTTAGTTCTTCTTCGAAATTCTCACTTTGACTGCAATTTAAACAGCGATAATGACTCTTTTTTGAAAAATTACATTCATATTAATAAATTTTGACATGTTCTTTTTTCAATGCCAACTACAAAATTGTTATTATTGAAATTTGCGAAATCGACTTTTTGCCTCAAAAACTGGGCAAATTACCTATAGGGCGATGTTCACACAGGCTGTTTATTCTCATATTGGGGATTTCAATGAATTATTGAAATATTTACCAAATTGTTCTTGAAAAATTTGCTATAAACAAGGCGATAGAGGCATTTTACAAAAATATAATGTTCTGAAGAGTTGTGTATTACATTCCAGAGAATATTTTCCCAAAAGGTGACATTAAGAAGAATTTAACATTTTGGAAGATACGCTGCGAAATATACACAAATTATAGAATTTTTAGATATATTATAAAATTTGAGGCAATAAACGCAATTTTTCGTGTTCACTATTCCTCCAAATATTTTCTTCTTGCTCTTATCTACAAGTCATCTGCAGATGTCAAAACAAGATTCGTATTGGTTTCAGAGATACAGCCCTGATTTGTTTTAAAAATTCGATTTTTAACCATGTTTAGATGAGGCCATAAAAACCGAACCCGATCTAAGAAAACAAAACCCAAATATGGTTTTTGCCTATTGGTCCTATACTTTCATAAAATTCTGGACAGAAGTTGTTTGCACGCGATTGGCTCAAAAATGTTGCACAGTGTATTCTAAGAATATGTCCCAAAATAAAATCGAATACCGACTTAGCTCTGGCATTTCTGTCGCTGCTACCCTAGTGGAAATGGTGAGCATTGGCATCACATCCTAGGGCTATGAGACATGATATCCCCATCGCACACTGTTCGATACCACTGATCTAGCGGCGCGAATGTCAAAAAATCGAACTATAAAATTGCGAAATATTTTCCATTGTATCGATTACAGACACTTTGCAGACAAAGATTTTGTTTTTTCATGTTTGTTGTTGTAAATATTAACTCAGTTATTCACTATCCAATACAAGAGTTTTTGTTGCATCAGATTTTAAAAAATTGTAGCAAAAAAAATATGTTCATATTGGTTTGAATGTTAAATAAATTCGTAATGAAACTGCACAAGATTTATTTTTAATTAATAGCAGAGGGTGTGATTTAAATTATAAAAATTAGTTTGGGGTCTGGAGGTACTTAGTTATATAGCAATAAATTTTCAAAAAATTATTTTTTTTTAGTGTTTTTATGGATTGTACGCGCTTGTTCCATAGAGTGCATCTTGTAGAATTTGCCCCCAAGTTCGGCCAATTTTACAAGATGCACTCTATGGATTATTTTATGGGGAATGAAATTGGACTCTATCGATACGGAATAACCACATTAGGGCTGCAAATATTTTGATGACTGCACTTTTAAAATAAGGGATTTTGCATGAAATTCAACAAATTTAGCTGTGCACTCGTATGGGAGCTAAATCAAAATATGGACCTATCTTGAGAAATGTTTGCAAGGAGCAGTTCTACCCCCGGAGACACTATAATACCACATTATAGCAAAATATGTTATTAAATATGGGATAACAAGTAAAAATTCAACGAATCGGAGGTACAATAAAAGGGGCTACATCGAAACATAAATTGGTATTGAAAATGTTTTGTAAGAAGATTTCATAAGCAGTGAGAACACGGAGTGCAAAATTACAGCCAAGTTGGTTTAAAAATGTGGTCATGATATTCAAAATACCTTAAATTGGGAGGCACGGTTACATGGGGGCTATATCAAAACGTGCACCTATGTCCATAATTTTTGTTGGAAATATTTTGTGACAACTAGGAACCCTAAGGACCAAATTACAGCTAAATTGCTACGAAATTGTGGCTTAAATCCTCAAAATACCGAAAATCGGAAGGTACCGTTATATGGGGGCTATACCAAAACATTAGCCGTTATTGTTCATATTTGGCCCATAATTACCCACAGGTACAAGTTTGTGCAAAATTTCAGTGACGTATCTCAATTCGTTTGCATGTTATTAATTTCGCGCCGCTAGATCAGTGCTTTCGACCACCGTGCATCGCCCTAACGAGGGATTTCAAACGGCGTGAAGATAGTGGCCGTCCTTATCATCTCTACTGCCGTGATATCTCAAATGGGAGAGATGCATTTATTTCAGAATCTTTCTTTCTGATGTGGCGAAGGTGCTATAGTTGCCATCGCTCCGTGAGGACAAGTAGAACTTCAGCAGCAGGCGCTTTGCAGTGATGCAAGTTGATCTGCATTATGCGAAGCGGATGCTGCTTGCGTTCTTTTACTGCTTTTGTGCTTGACGGAATCTTATCCACCCTAGCCCAAAACGCTGTTTGTCCCCACGAGTCCTTATATACTCCTGCCCTTAGGTGTATACTGATACCCTGATGACAAGACTGTGACTAACATGTTTCCAAGAGATAGTTTGGAGATTGAGATTCTGTCAGTATATGCGTTGAGTCACAGAGAGGCGGTAGCTCCCGTGCCGACAACACCCTTCTGTGAGGGTTCTCATTCACACTGACAGTTGCTAGTCGGCACACTTCCATCAGTTCACCAAGGCCATATATTGTGTTGAAAAGAAAATCTAGATATTCCTTGTTTTCGGAACCAGATGGCCTTGGTCGTTATGTAGAGGGCCGCACTATCGAACTGCGTGTCGTTTGAAGGTTCCTCATCCCCGAAAACACAATGTCCCGCCCGAAACAGCCCAGCAAAAAATCTTTACTAAAAAAATGAGTTTTACAGTATATTTTTGTAGTCGTAACTAGTTACAAAGCCCTCTACTAAGGGATTACTTTATCAAGGGTAAATCGCACTGATTTACTAGCTATTCTATGACCACTAGAATGACCAGTTATTCTGTGGCCACTAGAAGTTGGAAAATAAGCTAAAAAATTCTATTTTTAGAACAGTTGAGGTTTTGTTTTCAATTTCAACACACTTCATATTTTTAATTTATTTTATTTCGCTCTCTGCTGGATTTGATCATGTGAACTTCCGATTTGTAGTTGTACACACTATGACACGCCTACGAATACCAGGGGTTGTTTAAATCCTTACATATGCACCCCCAACTGTTCGTTATTTTGTTGACAAAAAACTCGCTTGCCGACGATGGGTGTTGAACACACAACCCGCGGATTTGTAGTCGGACACACACGCTCTGTGCCACCGCACTCATTACTAAGTAAGGAGTAATATAATTTTTGTTAACATTTCTTTGTAATACATAATGACTAACGGATCGAAATTTTTGCTGAGAGACGCAGCCATCGATTGGCAGATATCTTGCCATCAGGATCAGATATATCGATGACTGCTACTCGAAGTTCATCTGGTACCATCAACCTATTTGTAATTTTTCCAGCGCCGCTACCCATTATAGGAGATCCGGAAGACCACTTATGGCTCAAATTAGCTTGAGAGGCTGCTGTGGCTGCTGTGGCTTTCCTGGTTGCACATACCACGAGAATTAGATCAGGAAAAACTAATTAAAAAACAATTATCCTCCATGAACCCACAACATACTTATATTCCCTTTAAAAATATGTGTCTATAACAATAAATCCTTTTGACAAAATAATGCAAAGGCCATTATTCAAACAACAATAATTTGCATTAGTGGGCTCTATAAATGTCAACACCTTAACATTTGAAGATAAAAACCGACAAAAGCTTACCACATAAAATCCTGACAAATTCTCTAAATTTGCCATTTTAACACCCTAAAATACGAAAATTACTGACACTTTATCACATGAACACACCAACACATATACATGCACAGGCAAATGATGACACACGTTCACATTTAGGTAAATTCACACACTCGAAAACATAAACGAACACACGTTTGACAACAAGAAGAACTTAAAAGAAGCAACAATTACGCCGCCCCACAACATAAACTGACCCTAATGACATACAACACTTAGTCTAAGATGGATACACATACACATCTATAGGACACAAGATGGAGGCATGTCGGAATTGGAAATAAGCCTCACAAGGTACACGAGTAAGGACATTCCAATCTAAGGTATTCAAACGAACACACACACACATTCTTTGCAAGGACAGCAACTCACACCAAGTACCATAAACACACATACACGCACACACTTAAAATGTTTCGTAAACACCAAGGTAAATGAAATTAGTTAAATTGTGTCTTAGGCCTGAAATCCATAATGATTTAAGGGACCAAATTTAGCTTCTCTCCTTGGAATATCTAACAGCCATTAGTTGTTTGTATAGAGCTTTGTGTGTGTTTGTTCTCACTCACCTGTTTGGACGGCACACCAACGAAGGAAGCTAATGTCGTCGTTGTCTTTTATTTTTCCACATCGTGAAGTGAAAAACGTTGCGTTGAGAAGGAAACGTTGTTGATGTTACAATTTAAATAATTTATATGTAAAGTGGTTCAGCTTCTGTTTTTCCTCTGATGCCAGATAAAGTTTGGCTAAGATATTCTATTGTGTGGAGGAGGTTTTGTGATATGTCAAGGAGGCGATATGTTCATTTTGTGCTTATCGAATTATAATAAAATGTAGAAAATATGTTTAGAATATAAACAAGATTTAAAACACTTAACACCGAAAATTGAGAACTCGGCCAAGTCGGTGTCAGATATTTGAATAAAATAACCACAATTTCAAGTATAAGGTATCAATGGAAGATAAGTGGCGTGCCCCATTTGGTTCGTATTTGAGGAGAAGTAAATTTCAATACAAGATTTTAGAGTCACTCAATATCCCACAACAAATTAGGGATCTACATATATTGCATTGTCACACTAAAAAATGGGGCATTTCTTCAAACTGTAACAACTCAAAACTAATTACTTTACCTCTTTCTAAGTAGTATGTATGGTGACACAGAGCGTGTATGTCCGACCATTAAACAGAGTGTTGTGAATTCAACGCTCACCGTAGGCAAATGAGTTTTTCAACAACCCCTAAATTTAAAACTTATCTTCGATAAGTTCTAAAGCAGTTCAAAAGCTAACATTTTCGAACTTTTATGCCGGACCTACTGGGATAAGTGGGCCGATATAGTCCACAATCAAATTTCGTATAAGTTTAGAAAAACTATTACGATGCCTCGTCATGGATAACAGCCCAGTTATGATGCGGGGTTTAAAGCAGCAGTGTCTTTCATACAATATCCTGAAAATGTTGAGTGGATAACCAAAGGCTATCCACATAGTGATCTCCTATAAATTAGGGATCCCTATCCACATAGTGATCTCCTACAAATTAGGGATCCCTTAACGCAGGGGTGTCAGATGAACGTGTGCTTATAGGTGTTTCTAGTTTTGCAGTAAGGGTACCAACTGTATTAAAACAGAGCCTCGTTGTTAGTTGTCAAGTCCCTGCCATGGTACTGGAGGGCTAATTAAAAACTAAAAAACAAAAATCTCAAAAACCAATCATGACAACAACGTTACGTCCATGGAAAATATTTCTGGGAAAAGCAAGACTGGAAAAACCCCGCTTAGGGTCAACGGGACTGTAGTTTCGGGAGGCAATGGGCGGATAGTCTGGCTGAACAATACAGACAACTTCTAGCCCTTCTGAGGTAGACGGTGACCCTGGGTCTAAGCCGGCTTAGTAGTTCTGTTGGGACCGAGGACTTTTTATCAGATGACGAATGCGATACTACAGTCATTCACATCCATCAGTCGCTGGAATGACTGTGGTATCGAGTTGGTCATCATACTGGCAATGGCTTCACTGGAAACAGATTACCTTGAAACGCATGGATGGACCGATCATAGGCCGAAGCCGATCGAACTGCCAGTACGCTGTTGAGGATGGAACTCCGACCAAAATGTTTGCCGATAACGTTCATACTGCCTTGACTCGCTGTACAAATCGTTTGGCTAAGGAAAAGAAAAATCCTGACCTAAATAAGATCTCTTTCTTCTCGATGACCAAAGGGGAAAAATAGATGTCACAGTCAACATCGACTCCCATAAGGCCAAGGCAGAAGCAATGTTAACTATTTTAACTTGAATCAAACACAGGTTAAACCAGTAATGCATAAAGCTAGGAAGGCTGTCCTGGAACCGGCCTATGTTTCAGAACGAGTTGTTCAAACAAGAAACAATCCTTCTTCATCAAAGACAACGGTAAAGAGAGATAGGTCAACAGAGGAACCACAACCCATGGCTAGGAATCCCAATCCCAGGCAGGAACCTAAGCCTTGCGTAGAGGACAACTCAAACAAAGCCACCATCTTGTCTTTCATCTACATGCCCTGCAAAACCCACCAGGCAAAATGTGGAGAGGCTATTTAAAGAAAAGAAAAAACACATGATCCAATCTCTGACAACTTTCTGAAAGACAGAGTTAGAGATGGTATTTACCGGGTATTTACTCGGTAAATACCCACACGGTGGGTAAATACCGGGTAAATACCAATTTGTGGGTATTTATTTGGGTATTTACTATATTGAATGGCAAATACAACATTTTACACCCTATTCCTGGGTTTAGGTTGTAAATTCGTTTCAAAATGGATTGTTTTACAATACTTTAAACTAGTGGGTAAATACTTGGGTAAATACCCGAGTATTTAACCAAGAAAGCGTGGACCTACGTTGACAAATGTTTCCAAGGATATTTTATACTCATTGAGGGCTCACTGTGCCAAATTACAGCTAATTTGGTTGTAAAATGTGGCTAATAGATGAAAAAAACCTTAAATCGGGAGGTACGGCTATATGGGGGCTATACCAAAACATGGACCCAGGGACTCCATTTTTAATACGTTTCATACTATTGGTATAAGAAAGTTTTGAGCCAAATTTTGTCAGCCAACGTCAAGTGGTTCGGCAGTTAAAGAGTTTTTACCCAAAATTTGTGTAAATACTCGAAATTTGGGGTACCCTTATATGGGGGCTATTAGAAAGCGTGAACCTACGTTGACAAGTTTTTGCAAGGGTATTTTCTACATATTGAGAACTCACTGTGCCAAATTACAGCCAATTTGGTTGTAAAATGTGGCTAATAGATGAAAAATACCTTAAATCGGGAGGTACGGCTATATAGGGGCTATACCAAAACATGGACCCAGAGACCCCATGTTCAGTATCAGAAGTTCTTTTGACATAAGAAAGATTTATGCCAAGTTTTGTCAGCCTACGCCAAGTGGTTCGGCAGTTAAAGAGTTTTTACCCAAAATTTGGGTAAATACTCGAAATCGGGGTACCCTTATATGGGGGCTATTAGAAAACGTGGACCTATGTTGACAAGTTGTTGCAAGGGTATTTTCTACATATTGAGAACTCACTATGCCAAATTTCAGCCAATATGATTGTACAATGAGGCTAATAGGTAAAAAACACCTTAAATCGGGAGGTACGGATATATGGGGCTATATCAAAACATGGACCCAGTAACCCCATTTTCAATGCTAGATATTCTCTTGACATAAGTAAGATTTGAGCCAAATTTTGTCAGCCTACGTCAAGTGGTTCGGCAGTTAATGAGTTTTTACCCAACACTTGGGTAAATACTTGGGTAAATACTTGTTTAAAGTATTGTAAAACTATCCATTTTGAATCGATTTCATAACATAAACCCAGAAATAGGGTCCAAGATGTTGTATTTGCGATTCAATATAGTAAATACCCAAATAAATACCCACAAATGGGTATTTACCCAATTTACCGGGTATTTACCCATTGGGTATTTACCCACTGTCCATCTCTAGACAGAGTCAACAAGTCTGCTTCTCCTTCTGAAGTGGCCGCGGAGAAAAGGAACTACTCACCACAAAACATGACAAACTCTCTTCGTCTCTCTTCTTAAAACTTTGTCCACAAAATCTATTTTCAATAATTTCTTTATTTCAGAAATCTGTTAGGATGAACGCACTAAGTAGTTGTCTACTATGACAGCTACGCATTTTTTAACCTAACCCATCTACTACGATGTTCAAAGTGTGGACCCTTCAAGGGCTATCTTGAGCACTCACTACTTTGTTTGGTTGCCTTAGGGTTTACAGATTTAGATTAATTATCTCGGTAGGGAATGGATGCACTTCCGAGGGTGCTTTGGCCTTAGTCGCTGTTTGCAGCGCCAGAGCATTTCCCAGCGTGTCTCCAACTTCGTTGTTTGACTCGTCGTCGGAGTACGACGTTGCAACGTTGCGATGGTTTCCACATGAAGCGTAGGGGGACGACTTGCCTTCCTAACACACCAGTCTGTCCAGTATAGACCTATCTCGCTTGACTCTAGCGATCCATACATGAAGGTAAAGCTGCTTAATGTGTACATACCGCCGATGAACAGCTGTGCCACACGGTATATATAGGGAACTTCAATGTCCATCATGAGCTTTGACTTTCCGTCCTAGGTAACGACCAGAGGGATACAGCGCTGACCGAGAAAAGCTCACGTTCTACAAGGTGAATGAAGTCGCTCCTACGAGGATAAGCGGAGATTGCCACAGCTCGCCAGATATCACCATTTTGTCACCAGATCTGATAACCAACTTCCTTAGTTTCCGGAAAAAGGACCACCCGACTTCATAACCTCTGAACCCGTACTTTTCTGAACTATGGGAAAGCTGATTGCAAGCGTTCAGAGAATTTACCAGTCACCGCTTCAGAGAGCTGCCCTTTCCCTCAGATCCTCGGGTAGCTGAGAGAATTTTTCGGCACATCATCATCACCGCAGCAGCCGCTCGCTACATACTTGCTGGCCGTAAATAGACCGCCCGACTTCACAACCTCTGAACGCCGTACTTTTCTGAACTATGGAAAAGCTGACTGCAAGCGTTCAGAGAATTTACCCGTCACCGCTTCAGAGAACTGCCATTTCCCTCAGATCCTCGGGTAGCTAAGAGAACTTTCCGGCACATCATAACCACAGCAGCCGCTCGCTACATACCTGCTGGCCGAATACCCAAAATCAGACCAAATTTCGCAGCAGATGCGACGGGATTAGCAAATGAGCGTGATGAGCTTCGTCGTACGAACCCAGAAGACCAAAGGAAAGCGGAAAAAGTGGCTAGACTACCTGAAGCAATGCAAAATTGGCACATGATTGGGTAAATTGTGGGCAAAGGTTCAATTAAACTTGAATCCGGGAAAGAAGGATGATAGAACGGCTGTTACATGCAACAGCGTGACAGTAGCTAACCCAAAGAGGTGAGTGTGTTATTTATAGAACACCCCGAGAATGACAAGGCGAAGAGCAGTGTGCTGCGCAGTATAAAAAAAGCCCTCCCAGCCGAGTAGGTACCACCACAATTTTCGATGGGCGATGTTGCAGAAGTCATCCGAAACGCCAAGTCATCCAAAGCGTTGGGCCCACACGGAATATCAATAGTAATTCTTTCTTTAACAACTGTGTGAACACGGAATTGAATAGTGGACATGTGTCCTCAGTCGATCGTTAGCCACCCGCTACACGCAGAAAAATTTATGTTAGAAATATGTTTGGATCCAAACAAATATATGTTTGGGACCGGTTACAAACAAATATATGTTTGGATCCAAACATAATATGTTTGGGTCCAAACAAATATATGTTTGCAACATTTTGTAACATATCTCAATTTGATATGTTTGGGTAAAACATATTTTTTATGTAAGAACATTTTTTTTCATGGGTGAAGAGAGGATGTTTGTCAACGAGAGTAATAACAGTGCTCTCGCGGCTGTGGAATGCTGTTTTATAAAAAGAGTTGTGTGTATTGTATAATAGAAGACGTAGAAGCGAATGGGGCTTAGTTGGCGTGTATGCGACAAACTCGTGTGTTTCTTGTTTTGTTGTTGTTAACCAACGTGTTGTTAACCAACGCAGGCGAAGAAGAAAAGAAGAAATGATATGAATTATATTTTTTTTTTTTCTTCAGTGTTTTAGTTGCCTTTGTAGATTCAAGACGGTAAAGTGAGTGAATAAATCAGTGTTTTGTGTTTTCTTAAAGAAATTGTGCTTTTTAGTAAATTAAATGCCCAATACATTTTATAATTGAATCGGAAAGTTGAATGGAATTATTTTATTGGACAAGGAAGAAATCGCATTTAATATTGGTAATTACATACATACTTATGTATATTTGAAATATGGCATATCCATATTTATTTATTACATTACATAATCATTTGATTCTAGATGCCGATTCCCCGCTGATGATTTCAACTATGAGGACAATTTGTTTTATTTCACAACTAAGGAGAAGCGTTCAACTACGTTTCTATATATTTTTCCTTTTTTAAAGTGTGACTATTTACAAATTATTTCAATCAGTTTTTCTTTTATTAAAGTGTGTTATGTATTTCTTTGGAATTTTGTATGTATCTATGTGTTTGTTGTTCTTTTGCCTTTCAATAAAAAAAACCACAACATTTGTGTGTATACTATAGAGATAGCCAGTGAGTTCTTACTGAGAGCATTTTAAAGTGTTTTACATTGAATTTTACGCTCCCTTGCTCTCAGTAAGCGCCCATTGGTGCATGTGTTTGTTTTTTTTTTGTGCCTTTTGGGTTTGTATTTTTTTGCACCCAAACATATAAAATGTTTGCACCCAAACATATAAAATGTTTGCACCCAAACATAAATATCTTTGCACCCAAACATATATATGTTTGCGCCCAAACGTAAATATCTTTGCACCCAAACATAAATATCTTTGCACTCAAACACATATGTGTTTGCACCCAAACATATATATGTTTGCACCCAAACATATATTTGTTTGCAGACCCAAACATATATTATGTTTGGGACTGTTGCAAACATATACATGTTTGCTGCAAAATATGTTTGGGACATACAGTGGTGTGAAAAATAATAAGGACAGTGACATACACAACTTTTGGTCGCTACTAAAATGTGTATAATGAAAGAATTTGCGATGGAAATTTGTTTTTGAAAATGTACATTTATTGCAATAAGACATCCCGTTATCATTTTGGTTTATTTCGGTTTAGTTTTTATACAAAACAAATATTTTTCGTAAAATCCGTGATTTCTGCTGTGAAAAATAATAGGGACAGTTTTTCGTTTTAGTAAAAATAAATTGATATTATTTTTTGTGATTCTTTCCTGTAAGTAAAAGTTTAAAATGTATTAATTTCTATTCATTAAATGTTAAATCTACCGGTATTTTTTAGTTTTTCTTTGCAAATATGGGTAAAAATACGCATTGTTATCACGCTACTCGAGAAATCATTAAATGTTTATATAAAGAAGGAAATTCCTACAGAAAAATTACAGAAAAAGCTTAGAATCTTTGAAAACAATGGTGGATGATGCAGCTAAGTGAATTTCAAAGATAAAAGTCGTAGCATAAATCCAAAAATTGCATCTGTAATAATAAATGCGTTATTCTATGATTAAAAAAGATCCTTTTACCACATCTTTACAAATAAAAAACTACTTAAATATTAATTTTGACGCATCAACAACTCCTAAAACCCTCTGTGGTGGCCACATTAGAGCTCACAGTGTCAGAAAATTATCATTTTAATCGAAAAATTATACACTTCCCACGTAGTGGTGTAGGGTATAAAAATATTCAGCAAATAATACAGTTTGCTAGAAATCACATCGTTTGGTCTAAGAAAAATTGCGTACCATTCTTTGGTCTGATGAAACCAAATATATTTTTTTATTCCGATAGAGGAGTTTATCAGAGTTGAAGACCTAAAAATCAATAATATAACCCAGAATATTCTCTGAAGGCGGCTAAATATGGCAGAGGTAAAAGCATGGTGTGGGGCTCATTTTCTTACTATGCTGTGGGGTCTGTATATAGTATTCAAAGTGTTTTTGAAATCACCAGATTACATTGAAATTTTGAAAAATATAATTCTTCCGTATGCTGAATGGGGTGTGTCTCTCAAATGAGTCTTCAGCAAGGATAATGACCCAAAAATGGCGGCAAAATGAAAAAAAGTGTTCCAGGATAATTAAGTTAAGTTCTTAGAATGGCCCATACAATCCCTTGATTTGAACCCGATTAAAACATGTTGTGGAATTAAGTTAAAAAATCAAGCAGGGGAAAGTGTCCATCAAATTATGGCGACCTTTTGGCAACTTATACAGGTTGCGTAGGACGCGATACCAGTAGAGAAGTGCCAAAATTTGGTCAACTCGATGCCCAGACGATGCGCTTCCGTTTTAGAAAACAAAGGATCGTCTACAAGGTATTAATGACACTGAAACACTTTATCTACCATTATTTAGTAAAAACCTGCATTAATTTCTTTCAAGTTTGGTCTTTATTAAAAGATGTCATGAAGTGTCCTTATTATTTTTCACACACCAAACTACGACAATTCGCATAAAATATAAAAGATAAATAAAATATGGCTACAAGCAATCAAAATATTTTTATAATACTTTTCTTAACATTTTAAGAAAACAATAAATTTTAAAAACTAATGTAATTTTTCCTTTTTTTGTCAGTTTTCAATGTAATCTTGGTTATGGACTGAAGTGTCCTTATTATTTTTCACACCACTGTATGTTTGAGAGGCCGTTTTTTTTGCGTGTACTAACGCCAGACAAGAATGCCAGCAGATGCCACGATAAGAAGCTGTTTTCCGCTTGCCAAACATCAACATTCCGAAAATCCCATAGTATTAATAGTGGCTCTTGACCTATCGAAGGCCTTTGGTTCCTTCAACCATGCCAAGCTATCAACAGGATCAAAATGACTCAAATTGTCAGATTTCGTCCAAATGTATTTGGAGTCTAATACCATTATTTCGATGAGGTACATTTGTGATCGTATCAAAGTATATATCAGGAAAAATGTCTAAAATTGTCTTTTCCATTTCAAAAAAATCAAAAACAATTTATGATACTACATCAATGATTTTTGGTACATAGATTAAGCAAAAAAACCAGCATTCCAAATCTGTTTTCGTTACTAACTTTGATCGTTGCGCGCAAAAGATATGACCGTTTTAATTATGATAATTAGAAAAAATTCTAAAAAAATCGCGGCTTGATATATTTAGCTGTTATATCCTATTATCGTTAACTGAATTCGTAACCTTTGCGATGATGCAAAAAATAATCGCGAAAAATCAAATTTGTTAAATAATTTCACGTATTTACAAACATATTTTTGAAACAATAGCGCTCATAGTTACGAAAAATATATAAAAAAATTATAACAGCATCCAGACATTTTGAGGAATAAAATGAAACCTAAGTTGTGAAGGTTGGAGCTATACTATTCATGTTATTTGCAAAAATACGAAGAAAATATTACGAAAAAATTAAAATCATATTATTCTAATTTTATTTTTTTATGGTTTTATGGGAAAAGTTGGAGAAAAAATGTTTGAGTCCTTCGGCATTTTCGTCAAAATTTCACGCAATAATGATGATATTCCGTTGTAACAAATTGTTCGCTTATAGTTTTCCTATTGGATAATATTATTAGAACCTTATATTAAATCACAAGGAATTCCAATTGTGGCATAACGTTAAAATAATGTTATATTGAATATTACAACATTTGAGACGCATATAAACCGCGTAATTATGAAAACGACATGATGCGCATCCGATTTTCCAACACAGCGAATCAATCCCTCTTTTTTGATGTACAGTTTGTCAAATTCTATTTGGCGGCCAGGATGTAGCATCTGCTGCATATTAGGGTGCAAAATACAGTAAAATGGTCATAATTTCCGCGAAGTTCATTTACATTTTATGCGCATCCGATTTCAATAATCACCATTAAAAAATACGTCGTTATGCCGTTTCAATGCGATCTATCATGAACCGTGGATGTAGCATCGCACTAAATTTTTAGAAAAAATCTATTATATCTCTGGATTTGCGAGATTTTTTAAATATCTGTTTTCGCGCAGTTTAAACACGCGTATCGATCTATTTATTTAAGTAGAACTGACACACCCAAAACGCGTTTTAATATGCGATATTTTCAAAAAAATTTTTTGCAAATTTTCGAAATTTGAGGGGTATCATATCCGCCGATCTAGTGGGTGGATTTTTACGCGTCGTGGCTTGTTAGATTCAAAACGTAAAAAAAACTAAATTTACGCGGGTTTCCATGGAAATCGAATGACGTTTGTAAATTTTAAACCAAAAAAATAGGTTTTTGAGAAAAATTTACGCACAAAAATTTCGTGTTTGGGCGCAGATAACTGTGATCCTGTGAGGGCTACACCCTCATGTTGCACATTAAAAAATGCGAAATCGCGAGTACAACAATCAAGTAATAAACTTTTAGGGAAATCCAGCTGCGCGTCCCGATTAGAGCAAAAATTCAAAAACCCCCATTTTTTAGGTTTCAAAGTGTCAGCATCCGTTTGAGGTAGATACAGTGGATATATTAAAAAATCATACATTAGAAACTTCAACTCTGAAGTGTGCTCTTTAACTTCTCCTTTGAGCATTAAGCTCTACATTGTGTTGTAAAACCACTAATTAGAAAATAACATAATGAAACTCGTTTATTTCAACGATTTTTTCCGATTTTTTTACATTAGTACGACCACAGCTTCCGCTCAAATTATTATTTTAAGAAACCCCTCGGTGAATCGGGCTAAAACAGTTTATTTTGCCGAAATGCGGTCAAAAGTTTTGGTATAGTAAAACTGATCGCGAGTTACAATACCCCATACCTCAGTTTCAACATAAGTTAATTTTCTACAAAAAGCTTGATATACACCCTCGATAGCCTAAAGGCTGAAGTTATATAGACATTAACGATACGCAGGGTTAGAAACATATTCCATATCATACAAGTAAATTAGGCTCTTAATTATGTAAAAATGGCCCAATAAATAAATAGCTCAATTAAACTTTTTATAAGAAAATAACTTTAAACTATCATCCCCACATCTGTGATGTACCTGCATCTAAGTGTAAAAATGTGTAACAAGGACGTTCATCTAATCGAATCAAATAAATAAATAATATTGTTATTTAATCGTTTTGTTTTTCTATTACTTATATCGAGGACAATGACATTAGACACCACATATAAAGAGATTCTCAAAATGGAACTCGTATTACTTACTTAACTAGTTGACTTAGTATACGAGATAGCAAAAAAGAAAAAAACTTTTTAATGAAAAACTTAAAAAGTTAATGGAAAATGGCATTATCATCAGTGTGGTTGTTTGTTTGGTTTTATGTCTAATTGATCTAAATAAAATATTTAACATATTCCGACATTTATTCTACTACCACCACAGAAGAACGAACAACCAGCAAGAAATCACGAAAACAATAAAACAAAGTTTCATTTTTCTTGATTTGTTTGTTGATTTGTTGGTTTTTTTGTGTAACCACATATTCTGGTTTATTTAGAAGAAAGACACACATTAGCTTCTTCTATCTTCAACATAATATAGAGTAAGATTTTGTACCAAATGGAAGTAAAACTTTTCATTAGGTTGATTTTGATGCCAACACACATTCATACATACATTATTCTCCACTTGTCTTATCCCAGCAAGCATTTTCTATCGCCCATTACCCGAAGCAGTCACTCCCGGGCGATAGAAACACACATCCGCGATATCGCATTCTAATTGATGTAGGCACACCGTACGGGAAGAAATGAACCACGCATTCGTTTCCTCATAAAAATATCGCCATCGTGACTCTCGACTCTGGACTAAAGCGATTCTTTCAAAGACAACGCATGAGACACATTTATGAGGAAACGAGTGCGTGGTTCATTTCTTCCCGAACGGTGTGCCTCCATCAATTAGAATGCGATATCGCGGATGTGTGTTTCTATCGCCCGGGAGTGACTGCTTCGGGAAATGGGCGATAGAAAATGCTTGTTGGATATAGTACCTTTAGGCGACAAATAAGTACATTGTTTGAAAGATATTGCATATTTTACCATAAAATAGTGGCAATGACCAATAAATAAATAAATAAATAAATAAATAAATAAATAAATAAATAAATAAATAAATAAATAAATAAATAAATAAATAAATAAATAAATAAATAAATAAATAAATAAATAAATAAATAAATAAATAAATAAATAAATAAATAAATAAATAAATAAATAAATAAATAAATAAATAAATAAATAAATAAATAAATAAATAAATAAATAAATAAATAAATAAATAAATAAATAAATAAATAAATAAATAAATAAATAAATAAATAAATAAATAAATAAATAAATAAATAAATAAATAAATAAATAAATAAATAAATAAATAAATAAATAAATAAATAAATAAATAAATAAATAAATAAATAAATAAATAAATAAATAAATAAATAAATAAATAAATAAATAAATAAATAAATAAATAAATAAATAAATAAATAAATAAATAAATAAATAAATAAATAAATAAATAAATAAATAAATAAATAAATAAATAAATAAATAAATAAATAAATAAATAAATAAATAAATAAATAAATAAATAAATAAATAAATAAATAAATAAATAAATAAATAAATAAAACAAAAATTAAAATCGAAAATGTGTACATTTTAAAAGTCAAATTAAATTTTAGTAATTTTAGTATTCATAAACCACTATTATATTATCATTATTTCTGCAAACTTATTTGTTTTAATTTTCTCTGTCGAATGAGTGTAATAAGTACTGTTGGCACTTTTGACTTTTTGGATTTTTTTGGATTTTTTGTTTTTTTTTTTCTTATATTCAAATTCACTCTATGATAAAGAAAATGAAATTTATTTTTTCTTTTCTAAATATCACTCACATTATACACAATACATATTATTATTTGTCTGCTTATTGTCAGTCACAATCATTTAATCACTGCACTTTTATACTTTACAATTTATTAATGATTAAATATTAAATTATTAATTATATTTATTTGAAATTTCACTTTCCCGTACCTTTCGCACTTGAAATATTAAACTGAATGATATTTTTCTTGTTGTTGGTCTTTTCAAATACTTGGAATAGCTGTAAAACTCTCACCGTATCTCTCTCACGAGAAGAAATAGTAAAACAATATAAATTGTTTGTGTAAACAATCAAATGCAGAATTTTCATCTTCTTCTGTGACACTAGGTAGTTCTTGCAGATCGATCTAATTTGAACAGTAATACATTTGTTATTGTAAAATGATAAAGTATCGCTCTTTTATAGAAAAGAAGTTCAGAATGCGATAACTTTTGGTAGAGGAAGTGAGTAACTCACTTCCAAATGCTAGCTGGGATCCTACACACATACTCTTACTCATATGCAGAACAAAATGGTATTATTTGCCAAGACGAAAAAAAATCTGAAGAGAAACTTAAGTGAAACAAATGAAAAAGCGCTTTAATGAATACAAATGAACAACAAGGAAAATAATATCAAATAAAGAAATAATCTGAGAAGAATAAAAACAATAACAACAACAGAATAAGAAAAGATTTCTTCAGTTAAGTAAAGAACAAAAGGATATCACTGAATGGGAGACAACAAAAGCCACAGATATTCTTGTGATAAACATATTCTTCACATCACAAGCAAGATTAACTACTTAAACAAGACAGAACAGCTGTGCACAGTGGACAGAGTTATGATAAACAGATTTTGGAGAAAGTGAAAAATAAGAACATGTAGGTACAGCGTTAAGTTCAAAGGGTCCAAAATTTTAATACCCTCCACTACGAGTCGTGTTAAGTAAAAGCTCAAAGAAATAGATACTTCACATCGAACATTATCTAGCACCTTCCAACATAAGAACATAGTAGAGAAGTGCTCTCCTATGGGAGCTATAAAGACAACACAAATAGTAAATACAACACTTCACATAATGTGATAAAACCTTCAAACACCAGAAATAGGGAGATACCTTTATATAGGTGCTATATCAAAACGTGGACCTATATCGCCAATTCTCTTAAAATGACGAAAAAGGGTGCGGTATCGTTTTATGGAAGCTATTTCAAAATGGGAACAACATACCGACAATTTTCTGTTTTGTATCCCCAAAGACCAAATAACAAATTTAATCCATTTCCGTTTAATAATGATGCTGATACCTTCACAATATCGAAAATCAGGAGGGACCGTTTTATGGGGGCTATTTGAAGACGTGAACCTAAACTGATAATTCTCTACTGGAATCTTTTTTATACATCCACCGAAGACTTAATGGCAATTTTCATCCATTTCAATTTAATAATGAAGTTGATACCTTAAAAATAACGAAAATCTATGGGGGATATATGAATACGTGGACCCAAAAAAAAAGGTGGAAATTTTTATACCCCTAATGAAGACAAAATACCATATGTCAACTACATCGATCGGAAATTGAGGTCTGGTCTATTTGCTCTATGAAAGCACTCCTCGTTCCCATAACATATCAGCCACAGTAAACAGTCACAAAATCCATGCTTGGATACCAGAGGCCTCCACCAATGAACCCATGGTATGAACAGTAGGGTTATAACTTTTCTAAATTTTTTCTCAATCACTAAACTAGCCTTTATTCCATTGAATATAAAAAAGTTCACGCACAAATCGATTTTAAAAAATATATAGGGTAAACGCTCCTATTGTCGGCCGGTTCCAGTATTCGGCCACATTTGTATATAAACACGAATAAATAAGAATACCGTTATTTGTATAGTCAAATAAGATTACATTTACATAAAATATACTCCCTTCTCTCTCTATACAATTTTTCATGGTCCTGGGAACGGTATTTTAGCATTTATAGTCGTTTCTAACGGTACTGATTTGTCAACACGTGTTGAAGTGCATTTTTTAAGAAATTTGTTAGTTTATAAATAAAAGTAAAATAAGTAAAAAATCCTATTAATTCATATCTTGTTTTGAAATGAGTGACTGCCATATTATATATTACTAAAACTAATAAGGCAGAAGTGATAAATGTTTATAAAAAATGCGAATTCTTCGTATTTATGCGGAGGTCGTTCCGAAAGTTCAGGCTTTTAAGTGATCATGATATATCTTGCACATAAATTAAGCACTGATATCTGGCTAACTCTTTGCAAAATTTGATCAAAGTAGTTCTTTAATTTTTCCTGTAATAAACTTTTTAAATTGGGTAGTCAAATTTCCATTTCCAACTTAAAACGTGTTTTTCTCGAATCTTTATTTTTTGAGATTTGTCACTCTTCTACGAGTAGTAAATGAGCGATATTGGGAAATAAATTTCAATTCAATAAATATAAATGTTATAATGATTAATTTTTTGTTATATTTGTAAGGCGTATTAATGTAAATGAATTTGTCAGATTTAAGTTTTATTAATTTTATGTATTTATGTAGGTTTTTAGTCGAAATAAATTCTTATTTTTTTTTAAGTTTCTTCTTTTTTCTACAACGGTAAAAGGGGTGCCGACTATTGGAACATCAGTGGCCGAACTTAGGAACATGCATGCCGACTATTAGAACATAGGATGTTTTTTGGAAAAAATGAAAATGGCAATACTTATTAAATAATTAATAAAAACAAGTTTATAAATTCTGAAACATAACCCTTTAGTGATGTGTAAAATTAAATATTTACAGTAAAATTATATTCCCACAACCTGTGACACCAGTTTATAAATGAAAAACAAGTTAAAGGGCCGACTATTGGTGCATTTACCCTACTTTTTTTTTTTTTGAAAAAATGTATGAAATTAACATTTTGTTTTTTTCTCAAAAATGATTTTCTCTTGCATGAATGAATAAACACGGTGCGCCTTAACTAAATTTAAATGGAAGAAGCTTACACCTGGGAAGTTTTTGCGTACTCTGAAACTGCAATGTTCATAGATGAGAAAAATCAAAAAACCAAAAAAAATCACCGGAGGAATTTTTAAAATAAATCGCGATCAAAGTTCGAATTTTTATAGTTTTTTTAGGTTTTCACGATTTTGCTTGGAAACCGCAAGTTCTATCGAAATGAGACTTAAGAAAATGTTGTAACAGTAAAAATTCTGTACAACATTAACCTTCAAGATATTTTGTAGGTTTTACCGTTTTTGAGATATAGAAGTTCAAATTGGGACTATGCGCTATCTGTATCGCCTCCTTATAAAACAATGTCATGCAGGGTTTGCCTTAACTAACTTTTAATGAAAACCGCTTACAACTGGGAAATTTTTGCGGATTCTGAAACAGCTATGGTAAAAAAAAGAAAAATCCAGAAACAACAAAAAATCGCTGTAGGGATTTTTAAATAAATCGCGATCTTACTTACTTATTTAGCTGGCCCATTACAGAACATTTGTTCCATAGACCGAACTAAGAGAAGATCTCCAATTCTTTCTGTTTGATGCTTCGCTTTCTGGAATACCGCGCCTTGTCATCTCTTCATCCATTTGTTTGCGCCATCTATTCTTTGGCCTGCCAATTCTGCGTGCACCGCCATTTGGCTCGAATTTATACGCATTTTTAGCGGGATCATCATCGCTCATTCTTATTATATGGCCTAGCCAAAGCAATCGCTGCATCTCAATACGTTTAACTATATTGATGTCGATGTATAGCAGATACAGCGAGTGGTTCATACTCAGATTGGTCCGTAGATCTTTCGAAGAAATTTTCTCTCAAACACGCCAAGCACTGCCCTATCTGCTTGCGCAAGTACCCATGCTTCGGAACCATACATCAGCACGGGTAGTATCAGTGTTTTGTAAAGCGTTATTTTGGTTTGACGAGTTGTGGCTTTGTTTTTGAAGTGCTTACTTAAGCTAAAGTAGCATCTGTTGGCCAATACAATTCTTCTTTTTATTTCACAACTGATGTCGTTTGTTGTGTTTACGGCGGTGCCGAGGTATACGAAGTCGTTTACTACTTCAAAATTAAAGGAACCAACTTCAACAGTTGGTCCGATCTCAATGGACGCATTGCGCATCGACACCATCAACTTTGTCTTTCTTCCCGCCGTTCACCGCCAGACCCACTTTAGCAGATTCTCCTTCGACTTTCATAAAGGTATCGGTTACTTCTTTTACTGATTGTCCCATGATGTCTATATCATCAGCATAAGCAAGTAACAGGTGGCTATTGGTGTAGATTGTGCCACTTCTTTTTACGTTTGCCTCTCGTATAACCTTTTCTAGCAGGATGTTGAAAAGATCACACGAAAGGCTGTCTCCTTGTCTGAAACCTCTTTTGGTACAAAACTCTTCGGGGAGGTTCTTTCCTATTTTAACTGAATATCTTGTGTCAGTTAGAGTCATTTTTCAAAGCCGAATGAGTTTGCGGGGATACCAAATTCAGACATGGCTTGGAATACCTTTGAACGTAGCGGGCTGTCGAAGGCTGCTTTTTAATCGACAAAAAGGTGGTAGGTGTCGATGTGCATCTCTTGGTTCTTCTCCAGGATTTGCCGCAGGGTAAATATCTGGTCAATAGTGGGCTTGCCAGGTCTAAAGCCGCATTGGTATGGTCCAATTATTTCGTTGACCATGGTCTTTAGTCGTTCGCACAATATCTCTGACACTATCTTGTAGGCGATAGGGAGAAGACTTATGCTCCTATAGTTGGAGCATAAAGTATTATCTCATTTCTTGTGGACGGGACATAGGATGCTCAGGTTCCAATCGTCGGGTACGCGTTCTTCCTGCCAGATGGAGCTAACTAGCTGATGCATACACCTTATCAGCGTGTCGCCTCCGGTTTTGAACAGTTTGGCTGGTAGGCCATAGCCTCCAGCTGCCTTATTATTCTTCAGCCGTTTTATTGCTGTCTTTACCTTATCTTGGCCGGGTGGTATACATTCAATACCATATTCTGGGATTGGATCTGTGGTATCTTCGTCGACTTCGCTACTATTGGATACCAACAGTTTGGAAAAATGCTCTTTCCATATCCTTAGTACACTATCTGTATCAGTTACCAGATTACCTTGCTGGTCTCTACAGGAGGATGTGCCAGTTCCAAAGCCATCAGTTCGATGTTTACTCTTTCGTAGATTTCTCGGACTTCATTCTGTCTCCTGTACATCTCGATTTGTTCACGTTTCTCCTCTCTTCTTTTCTCCCGATACCTCTCTCGTGTGCTACGCGTTACTACTGATTGTAAATTAACCCTATATGCCGCATTTTTCTCTTCGGTAGGAGCACGACACTCCTGGTCATACCATGGATTCCTTGGTGGAGGTCTCTGGTATCCAAGTATGGATTTTGCGGCTGTTTGCATGGATTGGGTAATGTTTTGCCATTGTCCTAATATGTTATCGGAACGAGGAGAGCTTTGATTAAGCAGTTGGACCAGTTAAGTGGAATATGCTGTGGCTATCTGTTATGATTGCAGCTTACCAATGTCCAACTTCCGTGTTGTGTCTGTTTGCACTTTTTTGCTACTTTTAATCTGGTACGTACCTTTGCTGCAACAAGGTAGTGGCCCGAGTCTATTTTGGCTCCTCGGAACAATCGCACATCCAACACGCTCGATGAATGTTTTCCAACTATAACAACGTGATCAATTTGATTTCTTGTTCTTTGATTTGTAGAGAGCCAGGTGCCCTTATGAATATCGAGATGCTTAAATCTAGTACTGCTAACTACCATGTTTTTGCCGCTGCGAAGTCTATCAGCCTCATTCCATTGTTTGATGTTTCACTATGGAGACTGAATTTCCCGTGCCATGTTAAAGCCGGTGAGGACCGTTCCATGGTATCTTTCGTCCCCTATGTCACCCAATTGATGGCAATGTGTATTTTTGTACACATTTTCCCAAAATTAACAACATTCCTTATCCTTAAATATTTGAATATTTAAAGTGACGGTCATTACAAAACTGATTTTTATGTTGCTTTAGATGTAACATTTGTTTGGAAGTAAATAGTGATCATATGGTGTTTACAGTTACCCAGGCCTGTAGTTCTTGGTTCATCAGTTTTGCGATACAATTTTTAAAAAAAGTGGTGTGGGAAAAAAGTTGTATAAAAATGTATATCGATATCATTTGCTGTTTGAGTTCTGGAAAGTGAGTACTTCAAATGTATAAAGTTGCGAGCCTCAGAAGTTTGCAGACGAATATGTTATTTATCTTTTTCAGTGGTCACCTCATTAAGTGATAACTCCCGTTTTAACTCGAAAACGAATGGACCGATTGTCATATATTTTTGCGGGCTTATTAAGTATCTAATAATCTTGGGGTGCCACCGTTGTGCAATGGTGAAGGTCGTGGGTTCGATTCCCCGGCCAAGCAACATCAAACAATTTTCAACGGTGGCAAAATACCCCTCAGTAATGTTGGCGACATTTCCTGAGTATTTCAGCCATGTAAAACTTCTCTACAAGTGGTGTCTTAACACACGCCGTTCGGACTCGGCGATAAACTGTAGGTCCCATAATATGAATCGGGGCGCACTCATTGATATGATAGAAGTCTCCCTTGTCCCATATGGGGTGTTTGTGGAACAATTAAAAATCTTGCCTTAAAATGAGGTAATTAAAAAAAAATGGGCCGTTTCCGCCAAAAAAAAGTTTTTTTAAGGAAAATTCTCTTACTTTAAGAAAAACATTTCACATGTATATTAAATAAGCCTAAAAATATATGAAGACTGAACACCAAATTTCAGTCATTTCGGATGGATAATGTGGATAAAACCAAAAATCAGGCGGTACCGTTCCATTTCAAAACGTGGGCTTATGTCCATAATTTTTATTGAGAAAGTTTTTTTGTCTACGGAAAATCCTACACCTCAAAATTCACCACATAATAAATTAATTTTTGCTAAAATATTAAAAATATTGTTGTATGGCCACTTCTATTTTTGTATGAACTCGCGCATAGTGGGACGTGCCCGGTATGTCAACTGACAAAATTCCTTTGGAAATGAGCTGGAACCCATTGAATTCGCAGTAAATCGACGTAAAAAACTTGACACAATACGAAGTAGATTCTGCGGAAAAATAGAAATTGTAAATTTCTTAACTTAATTTTTTGACTTATGACACTCTTTGAGTAAATGAGCGATACCTAGTTTTTCATGAAAATCACCGATATGCATTGCCGTTTGTCCGTATGTATAGCGCATTTAAATGAAGACATCTCATGTATATAAAATAAGATTTCAAAATTTGCTAACATGTCCATTCATAGATACAGATACAAAGCTGATGACGATGACCAACTATGCTCTGACCTCAACAACAGCAATAATAACATAACCTTTATACATCTTCAATTTCTCACTTCTCTCTCTGTGTGTGTGTTTTTTTTTTTTTTTGTTGACATTTATTGTAAAAGTTCTTTTATTTGCCATTGACGATGAATGAATAAATGAATGAAACAACGTGAAAGTTTTTTGTGTGCGTTCGTTTTTCTCCATTACGAAAAGCCATAAAGTTTTCAGATTCATTTTCAGTTTACTCTCTCGCTTGATAGGTATATATAAAAACGTTGTCATTTCTGCGCTGAAGTGTAATTCATCAAAATCCAAAACAAATATAATTGGAAACTCTTTTGGAGCGGAACACAAAAAAAAAAACTGAAATCATATGAAAATTCATTACTTTCTCATTCATTCATCTCACCATATTGAAGATTAATGGTGTTACGTGTTTCGAATGCTTTCAACGGCATTGTTAAATTAACAGTTGCTGAAGTGCATCGAAGAGTAAGATAAGTAAAACAAAAACAACTATGAAGAAATGAAAGCCAAGCCAGCAAGAAAAACAATAACTAATGGTCATCGAGGGAGGAGTCATATGGTGATAGTTTGGTAAAGTTTGGTATATTTGTGTGAATCTGTGTATGCTTTAATAATAAAGAATATATGGATAGATGACCCCTAACCAAATTTATGTATACAAGTAATATGTCATCGTTAAAGTTAATTTCAACATTACAATTTCATATTGAAAAACAAATAATCGTATAGTATATGACGATAAATGGTTTGAGCGAAATTCAGTTGAGAGTTAAATTGTATAGTTAGTGTAATATACACAAAGTTTTGAATCGAAGCCAAAGTAAGCATATATTGCTTAAATTTTCAAAACAAATATTTTTTATGAACGATGTATTAAAACACACAATACTATCAGTGAATTACATCATCATATTACTTACCTTTTAACTAGCATGTAAAACATATCTGAAAAATAAGAAAAATATGTTAATGAACAGTGTATCATAGTTTTAATATTGTTGAGGAAGTAACTGGTAGATTTCAGTTAATTTAAATGAATTTCTCTTAGGACCTGTTTATGTATGTCGATAAGAAAACGAATGCGGAAGAAAAACTACCAAATTTGAGTGTGTATTTCAAATTTGTTTTTAGTTTTGAAGCAAAAGCAAATGAAATAATATTTCAAAAACTAAAGTTTGGGTGTGTTTCATGCGCACACATTTTCGTTTCGAAATACATAAACTGGGGGTTAATTTAAGAATTTGAATTGTAACGTATTTTTTATGAAGAATTTATTTTATTTAAATCAAATTTACAACAACAACTACTGTATAGAAAGAATTCCAATCACTACTGTTCTATGCTTGTTTTGCTACTCTTAGAGTTATCAATCACGTGTATCGTTCACTGTCTTCGTTCAAAAACGTATGAGTAACGTCATACAAACCAATGTGTGAAATTAAGTATACATAGTTTTGTCATACACATTGCCGAGTTCATTGAACGAGATAGTGAACCGGATCGTTCAATTGAACGTGATTGACACAACTCTAGCTGTTGTTTTTGTTGTACTCTTGCTCTCTCCCCTTCATTTGGATTATTTAGTTATCCTTTTGCATTGCGACGTCATACATTGAAAGCCTTCCTACTTTCTCTCTTATTTAGAATTAGAATTTCATCGGAACGCTGGAGAACCTCCTAGGTAGGGGATGCCAGAAACGGTCTAGGCATCAGCGAGCTATCGTTTTATTTGATACAAGTCGATTTGGATAATAAAACAACAACTGATTTTTTGAGTTACCGAGAAGTCGGTAAAATTAAAATACACAAGTAAAAAAGTATCAGTTGGCTTTGCCGACATAGATATACCCTCAGCCTATATAAATTGAAACACTTTTTTCACAAAAAATGTGGATTAGGATTAAACCTTAAAAGTGTTGCGGAGGAGGTACTTGGAGAAATGGACCTGTCACTTAATGGAAGTGGATCTTATTTTGGGAGTCGTGTCTTTTCGATAGATATCGCGCCCAGTAGTCATTTTAGTTTGGACCTGTATGCCAGGAAGCTTGTATACATTTCAAAAGGATCTTCGACCAGACCCTTAACTGCACTTAGACACAAATGTTGAACTTTTGTGGGGGAGGTACCTAAGGAGAGGACTGACATGGGCCATTTTAGAAGCTAAATTGTTTGCCCCGTTCAAGAGATATCGTGCATACCATTTAAGCGAAATTTTTTAAATATTGGGGGGAAGTACCGGAAGTTGGGAACCGGTATTGCCCATCTTCGAACTGAAACTGAGTTTGGACAAAATATGACGAAGGCTAAATTTTGGACCAATTCGGTTGATGAGTTCGAGAGTTTTCGACTTCAGCCTTATCCGAAATTTTGTGTGGGAGTTACCCGAAGGAGTGGATAAATATAGTCAACATTCGAACCTGATCTATATTTGGTAAATATATTAGGATGTGAAAAGTATGGACCAACTCGGTCACTCCCTTCAAGGTTTATCATGTGCACAATTTTTGCGAACATTTTTGAACATTTGTGGGGGAGGTACAGGAAGGAGTGGACCGATATAACCCATCTTCGAACTTAAACTAAGTTTGGACAAAATATTACGAATCCCATATTTTGGACCAAATCGGCAGATCCGTTCGTTTTTTTCGGGTTTTTTTCCGTTCGGGTTTTTTGCAACTTTCAGACTATTTTCTCAGAAAGTATGGACTCCCTAATGAAACTTACACCATCGTATGGAGGGCAGTGAATACAAGTTGTTAAAACAAAAATAGAAGCGATTCGAGAGCAAATTATAAACTGAACTTTTCCGAACCTTTGTGTAGAAGGTACCCGAAAGAGTGAACCGATAGAATCCATATTATAACCTCATCTAATTTTAGTAGAAATTTTACGATGTGCAAAGTATAGACCAAATCGGTTACTCCAGTCAGGAGTTACTGTGTACACAAATTTTCAGAACATTTTCGAACTTTTGAGGGGAGGTACCGGAAGGAGTGGACCGATATAGCCCATCTTCGAACTTAAACTAAGTTTGGACGAAATATTACGAAGGCCAAATTTTGGACCAAATCGGTTCATCCGTTCGAGAGTTATCGAGCGCACCAGCCAGACAGACGGACGGACATGGCTAAATCAACTCCAAATTGTCTGAAACGGATTTTGTCCAAACATACTTGGGGTCTAAAACCATTATTTCGATGAGGCACATTTTGCCTATATGAAAGTGTATATAACCTCTTTAGCATAAATGATGAGGGTATAACAATTATAAATGAAAAAATCGAGAACTTTATCGCTAACATACCGAATAATTTGGTTAATTACCGAAAGTATAAGCTTTTTAATCGACTAGCATTATCGAAAAAATATGGATAATTCTTCCAGCCTACACGAAGTTGTTAGGACTATAGGGAAATTCACAGAGCAGAAACAATACACCTTATACGCCTTCCTCGATATAGGGAACGCTGTCAATGTTAGTATCTCAACGATAGAAAATACTTTACGTAACATCGGTATGGAATCTCACTTACGTTACTTACTTAGATGTCTTTTAATCTACACAGACCGTTTTACTCTACAAGCTTGGTCTTTCCACCGGAGATTGTCCTTCCCTTAGGACGTATACCGTCAAATGGCTCGTATTTATATGTATTTCTGATGGATGCATCTTTATCCATCCCGCTGACATGACCCAGCCAACACAATCTATGTAACTCGATACATTTTACTGTATCGACATCGGTCGGCTGGTACAGTTCGTAGTTCATACGATGCCGATATTCACCTATCAGTGTCTGGTATAGTGTAATTTGTGTTTGACAAGATGTGGTCTTGCTTTTAAACTGTTAACTTAGACCAAAGTAGCAATCGTTGGATAATATTAGTCTTCTCTTTATTTCGAAACTGATGTTGGTTTATTTTTATGAGGCTGCCAAGGTTCAAATTTGTAGTTTTCATCGTACAAAGTTGGTTCGAGAGTCTATCGGTCTTGGTCTTGGTCTAATCGCCGTTTACAGTCAGATTCGCTTTGGCAGATTCTTTTTAAATGTTTCCAAAGGCGGCTGCTACCGCTCGTTTTGATCGACCTATAAACTCGATGTAATCTGCATACTCCAGTGACATTAATTCCTTATTGTATATTGTACTATTTTTATCGTATAATAATCTTATTGATTCTGCAGGAATACAAAACTCAGACATGAATTTGGTGGTATGTATCGACCCATAATATATTGTTTTTCTCTAGGATTTGGTCTACTGTTCATTGAACATAGTTTTTAGCCCTGAACACAATACGCTCTACATCACTTTATATACGGGGTAGGAGACCTATGCCTCTATCGACACTCAACGTCTTGTTTCAATTCGTGTGTACGGGACATAGCAGACTGAGTTTCCAATCGTTGGGTATGCAATCTTTCAGCCAAATTTTGCAAATCTGTCTGGAACAGTTCGTCAAACAGCCCATCAGCCCATTTGTTGTTCTTCAACCGATTAATTGCTGTCTTTACCTTACTTATCAGTAATCCGAAAAGTATAATATCCTATATATCACACTAAGAAATAGCATGCTGTCGATTCTAGCAATGGCGGTTAAGGTTGTTGCGTTTGCGAACGACTTGGTGATATACATACACGCAGAAAAATTTATGTTAGAAATATGTTTGGATCCAAACAAATATATGTTTGGGACCGGTTGCAAACAAATATATGTTTGGATCCAAACATAATATGGGTCCAAACAAATATATGTTTGCAACATTTTGTAACATATCTCAATTTGATAAGTTTGTGTAAAACATATTTTTTATGTTAGAACATTTTTTCATGGGTGGAGAGAGGATGTTTGTCAACGAGAGTAATAACAGTGCTCTCGCGGCTGTGGAATGCTGTTTTATAATGAAGAGTTGTGTGTATTGAATAATAGAAGACGTAGAAGCGAAGAAGGGGGCTTTGGTGGCATGTATGCGTCAAACTCGTGTGTTTTTTGTTTTGTTTTTGTTAACCAACTTAGCAGGAGAAGAAGAAAAGAAGAAATGATATGAATTATATTTTTTTCTTTCTTCAGTGTTTTAGTTGCCTTTGTAGAGTCAAGACGGTAAAGTGAGTGAATGAATCAGTGTTTTGTGTTTTCTTAAAGAAATTGTGCTTTTTAGTAAATTAAATGCCCAATACATTTTATAATTGAATCGGAAAGTTGAATGGAATTATTTTATTGGACAAGGAAGAAATCGCATTTAATATTGGTAATTACATCATACTTATGTATATTTGAAATATGGCATATCCATATTTATTTATTACATTACATAATCATTTGATTCTAGATGCCGATTCCCCGCTGATGATTTCAACTATGAGGACAATTTGTTTTATTTCACAACTAAGGAGAAGCGTTCAACTACGTTTCTATATATTTTTCCTATTTAAAAAGTGCGACTATTTGCAAATTATTTCAATCAGTTTTTCTTTTATTAAAGTGTGTTATGTATATCTTTGGAATTTTGTATGTACCTATGTGTTTGTTTCAATAAACAACCTCAACATTTGTGTGTATACTATAGAGCAGGAGGAGGCATTGTGACTCACAAGAGAGCCCATGTGCTCTAAGTGAGCGTAAATTTGTTATCGCTCACAGCCTGTGTAGATGCTAACACGTTGTGAACAACAACAAATTTACGCTCATTGAGAGCACAAGAGAGACCCAAAAATGTTCTCTGCCTCACTCTGCTATAGAGATAGCCAGTGAGTTCTTACTGAGAGCAAGTGAGCACACATTTTAAAGTGTTTTAAATTGAATTTTACGCTACCTTGCTCTCAGTAAGCGCCCACTGGTGCATATGTTTGTTTTTTTTGTGCCTTTTGGGTTTGTATTTTTTGCACCCAAACATATAAAATGTTTGCACCCAAACATAAAATTGTTTCCACCCAAACATATCTTTGTTTGCACCCAAACATATATATGTTTGCACCCAAACATATATTTGTTTCCACCCGAACATATATTTGTTTGCAGACCCAAACATATATTATGTTCGGGACTGTTGCAAACATATATGTATATGTTTGCTGCAAAATATGTTTGGGACATATGCTAGAGAGGCCGTTTTTTTTTTGCGTGTACCTACGTCTCTTGCTTCAGAAAATTCTCAGAAAGGTAACACGAAAAGCTTATTAGTGTACAACGTGGTGTCTTAGGATACGCCGCCAAAAAATTAGGTCAAAATATTGGAAAATAGGTAATTTTTGCAAATTGAAGAAAGAAATAGCTATTTCTCTGAAATTATAACAGATATTGTGTTCATGGATTTTGTTAGGTAGGTAGTGTTGTTGCCTTTAAGAATCGCTAGCGTTTACACGAAACCAACTATTTTATTTTTCCTCAGGTACTACATTTTACGGAAATGACAGTGTCCTCTTTCAGCCCATATATACTTTTGTACCAGTACTGTTCCGTCCGTTTAACACTTTTTTAAATTTATTGAAATTACATTAGAAAAAATGTGTGTTTTTTCTCTCCGATTTTCCATATGAATTATAGTTTTTTACACAAATTAACATTTTTTACCTCACACCTTACTTACTTACTTAGTTGGCCCATTACAGAACATTTGTTCCATAGACCGAACTAAGAAAAGATCTCCATTCCTCTCTGTTTTTCGCTTGACTTTTTGGAATACCGCTCCTTTCCATTTCTTCATCCACTTGTTTGCTCCATCGAAGCTTAGGCCTGCCGATTCTGCGTGCACCGCCATGGGGCATGTATTCATACGCCCTTTTGGCGGGTTCATCATCGCTCATTCTCATGATATGGCCTAGCCAACTCAATCGTTGCATCTCGATACGTTTAACTATATTCATGTCTTTGTATAGCTTATATAGCTCGTGGTTCATACGACGCCGATATTCACCGTCAACGCAAATCGGCCCGTAGATCTTTCGAAGAATTTTCCTCTCAAACACACCAAGCACTTATCTGCTTGAGCAAGTACCCATGCTTCGGAGCCATACATTAGCACGGGTAGTATCAGCGTTTTGTATAGTGTTATTTTTGTTTGACGAGATGTGGCTTTGTTTTTAAATTGCTTACTTAGACCATAGTAGCATCTGTTGGCCAATACAATTCTTCTTCTTATTTCCCAACTGATGTTGTTTGTTGTGTGTATGGCAGTGCCGAGGTAGACGAAGTCTTTAACTACCTTAAAATTGTAGGTACCAACTTCCACAGTTGGTCCGATCTCTATGGACGCTTTGCGCGTCGACACCATCAATTTGGTCTTTTCGACGTTTACCGCCAGACCCACTTTCGCAGATTCTGCTTCGACCTTCTTAAAGGTATCAGTTACTTCCTTTACTGATCGTCCCATGATGTCTATGTCATCAGCATAGGCAAGTAACATGTGGCTATTGGTGTAGATTGTGCCATTTCTTTTGACATTTGCATCTCGTATTACCTCTTCCAGCAAAATGTTGAATAGGTCACACGAAAGGCTGTCTCCTTGTCTGAAACCTCTTTTGGTACAAAATTCTTCGGAGAGGTTCTTCCCAATTTTAACTGAGGACCTAGTATCAGTTAAAGTCATCTTACAAAGCCGGATGAGCTTTGCGGGGATACCAAATTCAGACATTGCGTGGAATACCTTTGATCGGAGGGGACTGTCGAATGCTGCTTTATAATCGACAAAAAGGTGAAATATATCGATCTGCATCTCTTGGGTCTTCTCTAGGATTTGCCGCAGGGTAAATATCTGGTCAATGGTGGACTTGCCAGGTCTAAAGCCACATTGGTATGGTCCAATTATTTCGTTGACCATTGGCTTTAGTCGTTCGCACAATATCCCTGACACTATCTTATAGGCAATAGGGAGAAGACTTATGCCCCTATAGTTTGAGCATACAGTCTTATCTCCTTTCTTGTGGACGGGACATAGGATGCTCAGGTTCCAATCGTCGGGTACGCTTTCTTCCTGCCAGATGGTGCTAACTAGCTGATGCATACACCTTATCAGCGCGTCGCCTCCGGTTTTAAACAGCTCGGCTGGTAAGCCATCGGCTCCTGCTGCTTTATTATTCTTCAGCCGGTTGATTGCTGTTTTTACCTCATCTTGGCCGGGCGGTATACATTCTATACCATCTTCTGGGATTGGATCTGTGGTATCATCGTCTTCGCTACTATTGGATACCAGCAGATTGGAGAAATGTTCCTTCCATATCCTGAGCACGCTATCTGTATCTGTTACCAGATTACCTTGCTGGTCTCTACAGGAGGATGTGCCTGTACCAAAGCCATCTGTTTGATGTTTCACTCTTTGGTAGAATTTTCGGACTTCATTCTGGCTCCTGTACATCTCTATTTTTTCACACTCCCGCTTTTCCATTTCTCTCGTTTTCTTGCGGAAAAGACGTTTCTCTTCTCTCCTTTTCTCCCGATATCTCTCTCGCGCGCTACGCGTTGCTACTGATTGCATAGTCGCTATATATGCCGCATTTTTCTCTTCGGTAGCAGCACGACACTCCTGGTCATACCATGAATTCCTTTGTGGAGGTCTCTGGAATCCAAGTATGGATTTTGCGGCTGTTTGCATGGAGTGGCAATATGTTGCCATTGTGTTGTTATGTTATCGGGACAAGGAGTGCTCGCGTTAAGCAATTGGGCTAGTTGAGTGGAATATGCTGTGGCTATCTGTTGTGTTTGCAGCCTATCGATGTCCAACTTCCGCGTTGAGTCTGTTCGTGCTTTATTTGTAACGTTTAGACGGGTACGTACCTTTGCTGCAACAAGGTAGTGGTCCGAATCAATGTTTGCGCCTCGGAACGATCGTACATCCAACACGCTTGATGAATGTCTTCCATCTATTACAACATGATCAATTTGATTACTTGTTCTTTGATCTGGAGACAGCCAGGTGCCCTTATGAATATCGAGATGATTAAATCTGGTACTGCTAACTACCATGTTTTTTGCAGCTGCAAAGTGGAGACTGAATTTCCCGACTGTTGGGCCAAAGATATTCTCCTTTCCAATTTTGCCATTAAAATCGCCTAGAATGATTTTAATGTCATGGGCAGGGCAACGGTCATATGTTTCTTTTAAGCGCTCGTAAAATATATCTTTGGTCTGTTCGTCCTTTTCTTCAGTGGGAGCATGAGCGCAAATAAAGCTGATGTTGAAGAATTTAGCTTTTATTCGAATTGCAGCAAGTCTTTCATTCACTGGGGTGAAGCTTGATACCAGATGTTTTAGCCTCCGACTAACTACGAATCCGCAACCAAACTCATGCTTTACGTCATGGCAGCTATAATACAGTGCGTCACCTTTAGGTGTTGTTGTGACGCCTTTCCCAATCCATCGTATTTCCTGTATGGCAGTAATATCGGTCTTGTACTTTTCAAGTACGTCTGCCAATGCGAAGACTGCACCTTCTCTATAAAGAGTGCGAACATTCCAGGTGCAGATTCGCAGATCATGGTCCTTAAAACGTTTGCGGGGTTCGTCAACTTTAGAGGGGTTTGTTTTTCTTTTCTTTCGTTTTTTCATAGTAGGATGTTTTTTCTAGGGGAGGGTTACTAACCCGACGCCCAATGGGGAATACCCTTTGTTTTCCCGAAAATTCACGTAACACCGCGAAATATTCATCGTAGACCCCCAATGCGGTATACCAAAATTTTTATCTCGACAAGATAAAGCGATTTAGTGATGTGTGTCCGTCCCTCTGTCCATTAAAAATTGTAATCAAACTCCAGGCCGCATTTATTGAGCAATCGTCACGAAATTGTGTATGGATGTCTGGTTCCAACCAGAATAGATACCTATTGTTATTGGTGATGATCGTGAAATATTTAGGGGTTGAAATGGACCAAAATCAAATTTGTATCCGATTTTGTAGCGGCCCTGTAGGTAGGAATAACAGTCCGATCGGCGCGAAATTTTAAGTAAGGTTTGGGTTTACGACAAGGAAGAAGCTTACAAGTTAACCCGCTAATATTTAGCGGGTGAAATGGACCAAAACTTTTGTGTGAAAATTGGTAAAATTTTTAGTATAATGACTATATCATTATTCCTGGAAGATATGTTCCACCCCCGTAAGTTATGTTTAGCAGAGGAAGTCTTGAACATTCCATTGATGCTAAAAGATGTACGTGGTCAGACTGTAGGCCGGCTTAAATCATGAACATATGAGGTAAGTTAGTCTATGTGGTTTGATGCAGGGCCTATTTTGTATTTTTTTTTTTTTGGCGTTGCAGCCAAATTTAGTCTTTTAATCCATATTAGTAGATAATGATCACTGCCACAGTCTCCGTCTCCACACTTTAGTTTTTAGTTTTCATATCAGGAATATGGATATTTATAGTTTTTTTATGAAGAAACAAACTACCATCAATAAGAAGATCATAAACATTGATCTTGATGGCGTTTCACGTTTCAACGGATAGCTATAACTTTTCTGTTATTCTTCAGGAAAAGTAGTGAGTGACCTTTGCATGACATGTATCATCATCCCCTGTTACGGATAAGAGGTCATAACCAAGGAATATGAAAATATCAAAAACCCATATAAAAATAAAAACTCATTAAAATTTAAAATCAAATATCTTAATGTAATTTTAATCCTCACCAAAAAAATTTCATAAAAATTCCATTAAGGTTAACATGTAAATCAAAGACATTTTAATTGCCCACCATAATTAAGTTAACACCTAGCCTAGAATATTAAAAATAAATAAATTATGTAAGTAAATTAAATTTCACTTTTTATGGCAATGTCGGGAATGATGCCACCATCAAGACAAGTCTATTAAAAAGAAATTATTCAACATCTTTTCTGTTTAGGGGTTTGCTGTTGAACAATGAACGGGACAAATGAGAGGATGAAATATCTATCGCTATGAATATGCATACATACATTTATATACATACAAACCAATGCCGCTAAATAAATTAATGATAAATGGCATGACTTGTAGGCCATTAAGGAGACTGAAGATTTGTTGTGGGTGGATGGATGGTGGGCCCTACAAATGTTTTTAATTACAATGTGTTCTTTAGTCGGTTGGCAAACGTAAAACAATGAGCGACTAGAATGAAAAACCCAGACAATATAAAACCCCATAAACAAATTGTTGTTATTGTTTTTTGAGTTTTACTTGGACCATCAGACGGTAGGTTTCCATGCCCACCATGGTTGGTGTTGGGGTCTTGTCTTTGGTGTTGTTGTTTTTTAACGTTTAGAACAATAAATTTTTTGCAAAAACCACAAAATGTTTTTTATTTGCTTTCTATATAATTTTTACTTAGTAACAGTCGTTGTTGAGTGAAGGAGGGGAGAGGTTTTGGTTGTAGATTGTTGAACACAACAGGCTATAGAATGAAAAAGTACCAAAGCAAACAGTTTTAACGTTGAGGCGTGAGAATTGTTTTCACAGCTAAACTTTTGGGCAAACGTTTATTAGCTGTTAACAGACAACAACAACAATAATAAAAACTTAAGAAAAATTACGACAACAACGACGACCACAACATGAAAGATTCCGATGTAAATAGGGTCTCATTAAATTAAATGGTGTGAATATAATGTTCCAGTCAAAATGTAACCAATTTTATGTTTCGTTAAGCTTGTTTGTTTTTCATAATGGTTATCCTTGGCGGGGCAGCATTCATCTTTTTGGGGTGTGCCAATTATGGAATTCGAATTTCGAAATGGAAACACACTGATGTGCGAACACAAGTGTAACTCATGTCACATTCTAAGGTGACTTTAGAAAGGAAATTTGTCTGTCCAATAACTCGTACAGATTAGGTAGTCTAGAATAGACTTCATACTGCAATGCCAGTGTTTGCGATTCATTCATATCTCCAGCTTAACCGGAAACTATAGCTAAGTACTACAGGGCGAGTTTGAGAGTTGCGTGTAGTGGAAAAATCAGCAGATATATCGTGTGACTGCAGATGAGAAAATATCAGTTTTCTAGTAAATATCTGAGTGTCGATGATGAAATGAACAAACTCTTGGTGTCCATTAAACATACAAATTGAGAAAGTAGGGTGGACATTTAAGAACCATAATACTCCTATGAAAACCCGAACTCCGCCGTAGGCGGTCGCTAGTACTGTTCCACAATACACCTTTGGGACGAACGACATACTTACATGCACTTTTAAGATCAAGCTGGTGAAGGAGTTGCTCCGAGGATCTGAATGACCGACAAATCTGCAAAGAACTTACGGCACACTCGGTGGAATAATAATCAAAAAATAATCAAAACTCCAAAAAACTCCTCCGTTGCATTCTGTCCATTATTCCGCGGATGACTTCTGAGGATCTGGCCAGGAGCTGGTAGCTAGCCAATTAAGTGCAGTCAGCACTAAAACAGCTCTGACACACTTAAAAAAGCAACGGCTCTGTCCGCCAAATCTGTATTACCTATAAATGGCAACAACAAAGAGTTTTCTCTCTCTTCGTCAGACCTTCGGAAAGCACTGTAACAAATGACCCTGCAACAAAACTTGTCGAGGATTATGGGAAAGTCAAAATCTCTCTAATCTATGATCGTCCATTCTACCTCTAAGCGAGAACGTTCCCGGGTAGAGAACATAAAGCCCTCTAAGAGAAGAAAACTAAGGCGTAATATGACCTTCAACGAAGTCATTAAGGGCAACCATGATGGTTGTCGTGGCCAACGACAAGAAGGGGAAGCTGACACCTACCACCACTGCGGAATGGGATAAAGTAGAAACCACGTTGTCTGAATAAGTTATCAAACATGCTTTTGCAAACGTAGAGTGTCCTGTGCCCCACATCGGCTTTAGCGAGAGACATTGTGGTTACAGTCTCAACAAATGAAGGAATATGTTTCAAATGGATTCCTGGAAAAAGTATAGCTAAGCTTAGCGATGCTTTGGATGACATCAGCCCGACCCAGAAAATCCTAATGAGATCTTGTGCCAGTTTTGTTGCCCAAGATAGAGTGCGACGTCCACAAGCTGCTGAAAGGTCTGGGGAAGATGAAGAAATATGATTCAAGGGACGAATGGTCCGTAATCGCCACTAGCTACTAGAGGGTGCACCCACATCATCGCTTCACAGAAATGATGCTTAAGGCTTGGTAGACCAACCTAAAGCACTCTGGATTCCCTTTTGTTTGATGAGGCTCTAGACATAGGCATCATATGAGAAACGTTCCTTTACGCTAAGGGCAACAGTAAGCATATAAACACCACAAATGCCTTTTGTGTCGCCATTTCAGGACAGCGAACTTCGCCGTGGCAAGTGTGGAAATGTAAAACCGTAAGAAATTCCTAATTGTCTCTTGCTACATGGCCCACTTGAGAGAAGTCCCCGCAAGCGAGGCCTGGAGTACTATGAAGGCTATCAAAACGCTCAGCGCCACAATCTTTGACTGCGATGTTAACGCATGACACATTAAACAATATGGAAATTGAAAATAACTGTGTTTTCCAAATATAGAAAGTAAACCCAAAAATGGCTGCCATTTCTGATTGGATTTTCAAGAAATAGTCTCACCAATCTTGGCAAATAATGATTTCTATAGTTTAACAAGTAAAAAAGTATCAGTAGGCTTTGTCGACCGAGATATATCCTCAGCCTATGTGAATTGAAACTTTTATTTACGGTCAGGTACCCTAAGGCAACTCCATTTTAGAAGTTAAAACTAACTAAAATTTTGACAAAATATTATTATAATTGCGCAGACCATTTAAGTGACATTTTTTAAATATTCGGGGGAAGTACCGGAAGTTGTGGACCGGTATTGCCTATCTTGGAACTGAAACTATGACAAAATATGACGAAGTCCAAATTTTAGACCAAATCGGTTGATCAGTTCGAGAGTTATCGTGCTCTCCAGCCACTATATATAATGCCATGGGGGCTTTTTAGATCATTCGGGCTGTTTTCTCAAGAAGTATGGACTTGCCCCTGAAAAAACTTTTACCGTTGCTTCAACAAAAATCAAAGTGATTCGACAGCAGATCTTAAAGTGAACTTGTCCGAAATTTTGTGTGATAGGTACCCGAAGGAGTGTACGAATATAGTCCATATTCGATCTTGATCTATATCTGGTAGATATATTAGGATGTGTAAAGTATGGACCAAATCGGCCACTTCCTTCAAGAGTTATCGTGCGCACAATTTATCCGAACATTTTTGAACTTTTGTGAAGGAGATACTGGAAGGAGTGGACCGATATAGCCCATCTTCGAACTTAAACTATGTTTGGAGAAAATATTACTAAGGCAAAAATTTGAACCGAATCGGTTCATCCGTTCGAGAGTTATCGGGCGCTCCAGCCAGTCAGACAGACAGACGGACGGACATTGCTCAGTCGACTCCAAATTGTCTGAAACACATTTGGTCCAAACATACTTGGGGTCTAAAACCATTATTTCGATGAGGCACATTTTGCCCGTATGAAAGTGTATATGGTAAATTTCAAATTTCCTTTTCAATACCATTGAAAAAAAATTAATTTTTTTTTGCGAACACATCCGCGGTTTTTGGTGGTTTGGTTTGGAAAAAATTGTGGTTTCAAATATGTTCGCGTTCACAAAATTGGATGCTGCACCCAAAAGTTATAGGCGATTTCAATGGCCACCTATTAAAAATACGTCAATATAAATTATTTTAGACAGATTCGTCAAGAACTGCGGATGTGCCACCACATTCTATTTTGAGATAAATAGGGATATTACTCCCGAATCTTTGTAATTTGTGACACACCTTTTTGGCAAATATAATAATCGCGTATAAAGGATTACATTTATGTAAAAATAATCAAAGAAAATCGCGGTTCAATTCGAGGAATTGTCAAAATTTATTTTTGCAGATTTTCCTACTTTCAAGGTATCTATATCCGGCGTTTTAGTGGATGGATTCGAACGCGGAAGGGCTTATTAGATCCGGCACGTAAAAAAACTAAAATCACGCGGTGTTCAGGGCTACCTGTACGACAGTTGTAAATTTTAAAGCCAAAAATTAGGTTTTTTCAGAAAATGTACGCACCAAATTTTCGCCTTTGGACTCCTATTACTAGGAAGCTGTACGGAGCATACTCATGAGATATACATCGAACGACGTGGAAGCGCGAGTTCTACAATCCTATCATTTAGTTTCGATTATTATCTAGTTGCACCCTATAATTATAAGAAAAATTCGCAAAAACACTGAAATCAAAACTTCAAAATGTCAGCATCGTTTTAGGGGGATGCAGTGTATATATCGAAAAGTCATACACTAGAACCATGTTGCCCAAGGGGTATTCTTTAGTTCTCTCTTTGAGCACAGGTTTGAGTTTTGCGTGGTTTGGCCAGAAATCAAGAAAGAACACAAAAAACTTGTTTACTTCAACACATTTTTCCCATTTTTTTATATTACCACCAACGCAGCTTCCACGAAAATTATTTGTTATGGTCCATATTATGAGATCGTGGCTAAAACACTTCAATTAATATAAATATATTCATATTTTATAAAATATATTAACAGTTCGCGACTTATTAAATGGTGAACCTCAACTTCAACGATTGTAAAACTTTTATGAATATTACCATATACCCTCGTTAGCATATACCCTCGTTAGCATAAATGCTGAGGGTATAAAAATTAACTAAAATAAACATTTCTCATAAAAAGTACAAGTGAGCTGTATAAATCTCCGCCTTTGTCGGTTCTAAGCCCAAGCCATGGTGGAGTGTTTAGGCAATGAATTGGCAATTATCCTTGTAAGGACCATGATCTGCGAATCTGCACCTGAAATGTTCGGACTCTTTATAGAGAAGGTGCAGTTAACGCACCAGATGATGTATTTACAAAGTTCATGGCCGAAATCGCTGCCATACAGGCAATACACCTAACGGTGACGCATTGTATTATAACTGTTATTATAAAAAGCGCGTGTCTGTTTCACGATTTGTAGTTAGTCACAGGTTAAAACAACTGGTCTCCAGTTTCACACCGATGGAAGAAAAACTTACCACAGTTCGGATAAAAGCTAAATTTTTCAACATTATACTTATATGCGCCAATGCCCGCACCAAACACAAAGACGAGTTGCCCAAAGATACGAGTACATTTTTCGAGTGCTCAGAAAAAAAAATAAAATAAAATATGGCATGTGCCATCTTGTAACATTACACTTATTTTTCGCCACTTTTAGGACCAAAATTAGAAAGCAGAACATTTTTGGCCCAACAGTCGGGAAATACTATTTCAAGCATTCCAAGTCAAGTTTGAATATTCCCGTACAGCTCTTTCGGCTATGAAAGACAACACCAACTGATATAGGGTCCTCAGTTAAAATAAGAAGTAACCTCTCCGAACAGTTTAGTGACAAACGAGATTTCAGACAAGGAGACAGCCTTATTTTCATATTAAACGTACACAGGGAAGAGTTCAGCGCGAAAAATAAAAATAATTTCAACACCATCAATAGCAGGTTTTTAACTTTAAGATTTCCTTTAAACAGTGCAGTAACTTTTGTTGGAATCGAGCTTAGCGGTTTATCTACCACAATATTATTATTGGACATTTAATTACGCGGTGATAGGAGAGTATGGTAGACCCACTAAAATACAAACAAAAAAAATATTCTTACAAAAATATAACGCGAAAAGCCAAACAACCATACCATACGAACCACTGACAGCAGTGATTCAAGCACTCAAAATGTCAAATATTTAAAACTCAACAATCACACAAACCTACAAAATGCGAAAACCTACAAAATTGGATGACAATACCATCTTGGATTATTTGGACACATCATTTGAAAGAGAGACCAACATTATCTCTAATGAAGGGAGTTTTTGAAAAGGCAAAATACTAATTTTCAACCAATCCAGTGAGGGAAAACAACATTTTCGGAACTTTTGGTCAATAGTAGTAGAGGCCAGAAAGACTATCTGCAAAAACTGGACTTAATTTATGAAGGAATACCCCGAAATATTAGGACATATCGGGGTCCAGAAAGTTATTGACTTCCCAAGAAAAAATATACCAGTGAAGTTAAGATTACAAGAAATGGGCGGATATAGTCCATCAAGTACTCACTGGTCATTTTACTTAGCGACCGTAGGACTTTTTAGAGCTTTTGCCATGAACTATGAGACTGCCCAATGAGGATTTACTTACTTAGTTGGCCCTCTAGAGAACATTTGCAATCGTTGTAATTCGATACATTTAACTATACTGATGTTGTATAGCCGATACAGCTCGAGGTTCATACGACGTCGATATTCACAGTCAACGCAGATTATTTCGAAGAATTTTTCTGTCAAATACACCAAGTCTGTATTATCTGTTTGCTCAAGTGCCCAGTGTTTTGTAAGGCGTTATTTTATTAGCCAGATGTGGCTTTGTTTTTAAACTGCTTACTTAGACCATAGTAGCATCTGTTGGCCAATACAATTCTTCTTCTTATTTTACAACTGATGTTGTTTGTTGTGTTTATGGCGTTGCCGAGGTAAAAGAAGTCTTTTACTACCTCAAAATTATAGGAACCAACTTCCACAGTTAGTCCGAGCTCCATGGACGCATTGCGCGTCGATACATCAACTTGGTCTTATCACCGTTTAAAGACGAGCCAGCAGAATCTCCTTCGACCTTCTTAAAGGTATTATTTACTGATCGACTCATGATGTCTATATCGTCAACATATGCAAGTATCATGTACCTATTGTGCATTTTTTTAACATCTGCATCTCGTATAATCTTTTCCAGCATTATGTTGAAGAGATCACACGAATGGCTGTCCGCATGTCTGAATCCTCTCTTGGTACTGAACTGTTCGGAGAGGTTCTTTCGCATTTTAACTAAGGACCGGGTATCAGTTAAAATAATTTTACAAAGCCGAATGATCTTTGCGGGGATACCAAACTCAGACATGGCTTGGAATACCACTGAATACCAATAGGGGGCTGTCGAAGGTTGCTTTATAAACCACAACAAGTAATAACGGCGGTATACCCTCCACCACAAGTTGTATTGAAGTAAAATGGAATAATTAGTTTCCTTTCGTGTATGAAGAAGACTTAATACTAAATTTCAGCAATTTCGGTAAAACAATGGGATACCAAATTCTGACATGGCTTGGAATACCATTGAATACCAATAGGGGGCTGTCGAAGTCTGCTTTATAAACCACAACAAGTAAGAACGGCGGTATACCCTCCACCACAAGTTGTATTGTATATATTGTATTGTAAAACAATGTGAGGCACCATTCTATGGGGGCTATTTCAAAACCTATACCGATCGATCGATCTACACCGACAAATTTCTGACGGAAAGTTTTTAGGCTCAAAGAAGACTAAATACCAAATTTCCTATATTTCGGTAAGAGCATGTGGCTAAAACTTAAAAAATACCGAAAATCAAGAAGTACGCTTCTATGGGGATGTAGGAAGACGTGGACCTATACTGATAATACTCTTCTGGAATATTTTATAACTCTTGGAAGACGAAATAACGAATTTCAGCCATTTCGGTTGGATATTGACGTCACAATCTTCAGTATTACGAACATCGGGAGGTACCGTTCTATGGGGGCTATATCGAAACGAGGACCTATACCGACGAATTTTAGTCAGAAATGGGGAAATATGAAAGCGTGGACCTGTACAGACATATTTCTGGCGAACAGTTTTATATCACATTGAAGACTAAATACCAAATTTCAGCCACTTTGGTGGAATATTAAAGACAAAGCCTTCCAAATACGAAAAGTCTGGAGGTACCTTTCCATGGGGGCTATATGAAGGCGTGGATCAATACCTACAAATTTAAAGGGGAAGTTTGAGTACCCCCAACGAAGTCTAAATACCAAATTTCAGCCATTTCGGTGGAATATTGAGGCCACAACTATGGGGCCTATATGAAAGCATGGACCGATAACGACAAAGTTCTGGGGGAAAGTTTTATACCACCAACGTAGACTAAGTACCAAATTTCACCCATTTCGGTGTGATAATGAAGCTAACACCTTCAAAATGTCGTAAATCGGGAGGTACCGTTCTATAGGGCTATATGAAGGTGTGGACCGATACCGACTAAATTCTGGGGGAAAGTTGTATACCCCTAAAGAAGACTACGTACTAAATTGCAGCCATTTTGGTAGGATAATGAAGCAAAAACCCCGAAAATCGGGAGGTACCGTTCTATGGGGGCTATATCAAAACGTGGACCGATATATCACATTTTCAATACCAACCATCCTGCAAGTAATAAAAACTTCTGTACCAAATTTTGACTCCCTATCTTTAAAATTGCGAGCTGTATCTTGATTTCAACAGACAGACAGACGGACAGACGGACATGGTCAAATCGACATAGGATTTTATCCTGATCAATATTATGACAAATTTAATTATACCCTCCATATGTTGGAGGGTATAAAAATGTGGTATGTACGATCTGCATCCCTTGGGTGTTCTCCAGGATTTGCCACAGGGTAAATATCCGGACACTGGTGGATTTGACAGGTCTAAAGCCTCATTGGCCCAATGGTTTTTTTGACCATAGGCTTTTGCTGTTCGCACGGAATCCCTGACACTATCTTATAAGCAATAGGGAGCAGATTTATGTCCCTGTAGCTAGATCACACATTCTTATCTCCCCTCTTGTGGACGGGACACAGAATGCTCAGGACCCAATCGTCGAGTGCGCGTTCTTACTGCCAGATGGTGCTAACTAGCTGATGCACAGCTCGGCTAAGCCATCAGCTTCTGCTGCCTTGTTATTCTTCAGGCGGTATATTTGTTGTCTTTACCTCACCTTGGCCGGGCGGTATACATTCAATACCATTTTCTGGGATTGGATCTGTGGTATCTTCGTCGTCTTCGTTACTTTTGGAATACAACAGTCCATATCCTAAGCAGACTATCTGTATCTGTTACCAAATTACCTTGTTGGTCTCTACAGGAGGACGTGCCTGTAACAAAGCCATAAGTTTGATGTTTCACTCTCTCACTCACTCTCACAATATTTTGCCATTGTGTTGATATGCTATTGGAGGAGTGCTTTCATAAGTAATTGGGCTAGTTGAGTGGAATATGCTGTTGTGTTTGAAGCCTACTGATGTCCAACTTCCGCGTTGTATCTGTTCGTGCTTTATTTGCAACGTTTGGACGGGTACGTACCAACACGCTCGATGAATGACTTCCATCTATCACAACATGATCTATTTAATTTCTTGTTCTTTGATCTGCAGATAGTCAGGAGCCCTTATGAATATCGAGATACTTAAATCTGGTACTGCTAACTAGCATGTCTTTTGCAGCTGCAAAGTCTATCAGCCTCATACCATTGTCAGATGTTTCACACCGGAGACTGAATTTCGAACAAAGATATTCTCCATTCCAATTTCGGCATTAAAATCGCCTGGAATCATTTTTAATTTCATGGACAGGACAACGGTCATATATGTTTATTCTAAGCGCTCGCAGAATATATATTTGGTCTGTTTGTTCTTTGTCTTCACTGGGGGCAGGGGAGCGAATAAAGCTGATGTTGATTTAGCTTTCATCCGAATTATAGCAAGTCTTTCATTTACTTGGATGAAGCTGGAGACCTCATGTTTTCACCTCCGACCAACTACAAATATACAGCTAAAGAGTCGGAGTCGTAGTCTGAGTCGAAAAAAAAATAACTCCACTCCGACTCCGGGCAAAATTTTTTCTACATTATAGAAATACATATAACATTAAATTCGGCACACCAAAACGTTTTCCAAAATCATTATTTATTTTAAAAGAAAGCGATAAGAAAACATACCTTTAACCTCCTTTGCCAGAAGAATTACTAGTCTTCTCACAAATGTTTACTGGTCTTCTCATCTTGTTTTTTATGAGAAGTCATACTTGACTTCTATTAAAGACATTGTGGTGTCTCTTATGTAGGATCGGCTTAAAGTAATAAAGGACACCAAAGTTCAAAATGTGTGCGCTGAATTTAAGTTTAAGGGGTAATGCCCACATGTAAATTTCAGAAAAAATAAAAAGTATAAATAGCATTGAATATGTGAGCAAATTTTCAAGTCAATCGGAACAATATTGCTTTAGATATGAGCGCTGGAAGGGAAAATTTATTGTATTTTGTATGAAGCATATAAACTACAAGAAAAGAATATACCGGTGCAGTTACAATAGCAAGGAATGGGCCGACATAGTATATTACATATCCACCAGTCACTTTAGTCTAGGACTATTTCGACTATTTCCCAAAGGTGGTTCGAAATGTTCTCAAACTGCACTTAATCAAAAATTTAGAACTTTTGTGAGAATTACTGAACATTTGTTCCATAAGCCGAACTTAGAAAAGATCTCCATTTCTCTCTGTTTGTTGCTTCGCTTTTTGGAATACTGCGTTTTTCGATCTCTTTTTGCACTTGGGTGAATAATACTCGAAGAAATATACGCATAATTTGTTAGACTTTTTCGGCCATTATGTAAGGAAGCATTGACCTGCCTATACAAAATAAATCATTGTTGTATATCGAATATATTATTCGAATCGTTGCAACACTGAATTTGTAAAATCAGCTTAATATTACGCTTATTATATTATACTTTTTTCTGTTGCTGTTTTGCCCGAATTGCATTTCTTTGTCGACAAGTGTATTCATTTGTTTTGTCTCTTTGTTTTCCTGATCTATATGAATGAGAATAAGCGGAAATCTGTCAAACCCAATATCCCCACAATGCTAACAGCAAAATTTAAATTGCTTGGCATTCACAAAGTGACTTACATAGAGTATGTAAAAATGTTTGTTACAGTTGTCCACTATAAGTTACTTTTTAAAGCCGCCAGACATGCCGAAGTCCATTACAAATGCATTTTTGTTATTTTACTGGCGTTACATATTGTTATTTTGCCTGGGTGGGTGTGTGTGTGTGTGTGTGTGACAGCCAGACCGATGAAGATATATGGAAATGTGTGTGAGTGTGTCATTTAATAGTGTTACAAGTATCCATGAAAATGTGATGCAGTGACTTTATATGTTTGTTGTTAACAAACACCAACATAAAAAGGACCACCAACACACGCAAATATGTGTTTATTTGTGTGTGTGTGTGTGTGTGTGTGTGTGGGGAGTGGATCACACGCCAATGCAATCAATTGTATAAATCGATTTTCCTGAATATTTTATTATGGAATGACAGATCTTTTTCTGTCTGGCCATACGTCTATCTGCTCGTCACACGGTCGTAATCCTGCAAAATGTAAAAAGCAAAGTTTTATGTGTTGCAAAAGAAGAGGGTTACGATATAAGAATTTATACAAAATACACGCTTACAGAGAGTTGGCATATTTAGAAACAATCGTGCATAGCATTTTTTTAAGTCTTCCACGCTCACATAACCACTATATGCGACTGGTAGAACAGCGCTATTGAGATAAGATCGGTAAGATTTTACACAGTGAATCCTCTCTCTCCACTCTCTCTGAAATAATCACGGGTCAGATCAGATACTACGAGGGCTAGTTGAAAAGTTTCTGACGTGCACCAATGGAAATTGAACGTTAGAAATATTTTAGCATAAACGTATTCATTGCGGTTTGATGTAGAACCATGTCTCGCGCTGTTTACAGTGAATTAAATCATCACTTTGCCAAAAAAAAAGATGAAACTAACTCGTGAACATCTTTGTCTGACCAGTTTCATAATCTTTTACGTGGATTATTATGCCCAGAGTGCATCGATGAAATAAATCTTTGTATGACGATGAATCCCCACCTGGCTTAATGAATTTAATCGTGCCCGCGCTTGATCAAAGACGAAGGTCGTCTAACAACGGTCATTGTGCCAGAGAACATTGATGCCATGCGTGAACTGATAATTCAAGGTCGTCATATGACCTACTATGAGATAAAGGTACCCTTGGGCATTTATTCAACCACCATACATTCGATATTGCATGAACACCTGTTCGTAAAAAGGTTTCTCCTAGTTGGACAATCGCTCAATGAAGGCTCTTGGTGCAAGGAAATTTGAGTATTACGATCACGATGCTGCAAAAGACGCTTATAAGATCGCCTGACCGAAACAAAACAGCAATCGACCGTGTGGGACTTCGAAGACGAGACAAATACAATGAAAGTTGTTCATGGAAGAAGCTCTTCCAAGCAATTAGTCGCCTGTTTCTTCGGTTGAACTGACCATGTGTCGACTATACGGCTTGAGGAACGTAGGACGGTTAATTCTGATTGGTGCACCACAATTTGTTTTCCTGAAGTCTTCGGAGGAATTCGATAAACGAATAAGAGAAGACGAATGGTTGTGCACCCTGTCAATGCGAGCTCTCACACATAGATTCAAAACGTGGAATTTACCCGTCATCCGCTGTACATCTCTGACTGTTTTTTGATGATAAAAATTCGAGTTTTTATTAATAGGGCCGAAGCCTTTTTAGTATCCCTCGTATGCCTATAATATTGTAACATACAGACTATTTTTCGCATTCTCGATTTGCTATTTCTCTCCTTTTTTCTCCGGTATCTCTATCCTGTGATTCGTGTTCGAAGCAGCAGGACTGTTCTGGTCATCTGTCTGCAACGTTTACTGCGCATTAACCAATGCTATGCACACTGTTCGCTAGCTGTGTAAACAGATTACTCCACTGAACGTGGATAATCATCGTGGGGCCTCATTGTAAAGCCGCTGCCACACATATTCGTCGATATTTATCGGGTATCCTTATTGTAAAGCCACTGCCGCCCATATTCATCGATACTCATCGGGCCGCCGCACACTGGTCGAAACCACCAACGTGGACCTATATCCACAATTTTCTGGTGGAAAAGTTTACTGACCACTAGACACACTAAGTACCAAATTACAACTAATATGGAAGGAAAGGGTGGCTTAAATCCTCAAAATACCGAATATCAAATGGTACAGTTACGAGGGCTGCACGAAAACCATCTGGTCTAGGCAACACCGCGTGTTCCCAGGAGCAGTTTAAAATTTTTTTGGGAAAGTTTAAAATTTGTTAGCCTAAACATACTCAGAACAGTTTGTCATACAACCATGTGTTTTGTTGTTTAAAGTGACTTGAAAAAAATCACTTTGCAAAAAATGTAATTTACTTGTGATCATTTTAATCCAATCATTTTTCACAACTTTCGACGCCAAGAGTGCCTCGATCAAATAAAATCTTTGTATGTCGATAAAGGAGCATCCTATAGTCCTATAAAAAACTCGTTTAGTTAATTCAATCGTGGCCGACACTTGCTTAAAAACGGACGTCGTGAGGTTCGTCCAAAAACGTGCGTGAACGGATCACGCAAGACCGCCATGTTATATACCGTGAGATAGAGGCATCCTTGGAAATTTCTTCCACCAACTAATATTTGATGTTGCATTTACAACCTCATATCCCTGTATGATATTTTGATGAGTTTTTACCTAAGATTACATAAAATCTTAATTATAAAGTGATTCGATAAAAAAGCTTTTTTTTTTGAGAACTTTTGAAATTTTTTGAAGTCAGTGTGAGCAGATATTTAACTGAAAACGAGGGGCACACGACACAACTAAAATGACATAAACATATATATCATTTTATCTATTATATAAAACTCAAATGACGTTCGTACGTGAATCAAAAACTCGACCAATTTACAACCGATTTGTTTCGCGTTTGTCGTACAATTTTCGTATTTATCCAAGGAAGGATCTGACGTATTTTATTTTTGAGATATCGCGAAGAATCCGCGAAAATTTGCAAAAATATATTTTGGAGAAAGTTAATTGTTTCCTCACATTTCGTTGGAGGCTTTTGTTGTCAACTTGCTTATTTCCACATTTTTTAAATTTTTTAGTGCGAAAAATCCGCTAAAATTTGCAAAAATCTATTTTGGAGAAAGTTAATTGTTTCCTCACATTTCGCTGCAGGCTTATGTGCCGACTTGCTTATTTCCACCTTTTTCAATTTTTAGCGCGAAAAATCCGCTAACATTTGCAAAAATATATTTTGAAGAAAGTTAACTGTTTCCTCACATTTTGCTGGAGGCTTTTGTTGTCTATTTGCTTATTTCCACTTTTTTCAAATTTTTAGCGAAAAATGTATATGAAGAAAAGTCAAAAAATTTTAACGTTGATGTTATAATTCGCGAAATATTGCAGTGTACCACGAAATATGACCATAGTTGCATCAAACGAAGTGTTTTTAATCAACGCTCAAAAATGTGGCTAAAAAGTTATTTTTCGCGGAAGCTATGACCGCGTAAATGAATAAAGTAAAATTAGAAGAATAAAAATGAAGATTGTACTTCTAATGTATCACATTTCAAAATTTCCATTACATTCCCCTACGCATATTTTGATATGTATACTGACCATGTAGCCCAGACAGCATCAGAGTAATCCACTGCCAAAGGCCAAAATTTAGTGCGATATTTTTTCGAAAAACACTATTTTTGGGGTACAGTATTACAATATCCGTTTGATTGTGCTTGTGGGACCCCAAGATATTTTAGTTTTTTTGACGGTCCGGATCATATAAATCGTGAAAATCCATCCACTAGAACGGCGAAAACAGCAGCTGCAAAAACCGAAAAATGTGCGTAAAATGTTTTTGGAAATATGGCGGATTTAGTCGCGTTTTCTGTGGGTCGCTTCCTTTTCAATGAAGAAACTGTCACATCACTCGCGTTTTTGCGAAAACAGCGGTTTAAAAAATTTAGTGGCATGGGAACTGTATCCGATTTATCCCAAAAATAGTGTGTGATGTTACATCCACGGTTCTTCATGAATTTTATCGAAATAGGTTTAGATCGATGTATTTTTTCTTGGATGATAGTGACATCGGATGCGCATAAAAAGTGTATGCACTTTGTGCAAATTATAAGCGTTATACCGTTTTTTGCACACTACGCTGCAGGCGATGCTACATCTTAGCGGCCAAAGTAAATCCTGGCAAATGTGTACAAATTAAAAGAGAAGAATTCGGTGTATTGGTATACCACATGCGCATCAAGCTATTTTGAGGAACACAAAATCTATTTGAACTTGATCTTCCGTTAGATGTTAGCGTGTATTCTAGAGGTGAATATTATAAAAAATGTGATTCTTTGCGTGAAATTTTACTTAAATAGAAGAATAACTCCGACCTGTTTTTACTACAATTTCTTCAACTAACTCACAAAATAAATTTTAATAAACATTTTCTCTTAAACAAATTTTATAAATTTCCTCAATATATTTTTTGTTTTTGCTGTAATATGCAAACCACTAAACGGATTTGTATAGTTTTAATTTTCATTTGAATCTTCGCGATGTTTAGATTACGTACATATTTTTATATATTTTTCGGATGTATAAACAGCTTGACTTTTATTAAAACAAGTTGCAAACTACCAATTGTTTTCTAATTTCCTCGAAAATTTCACTAAAGTTATGGGACCTCAGAAAACATATAGTATGTAGGAAGAAATAAATTAACAATGTTTCTCGATATAATGAATAACGTTCTTATAAGATTTTTTCTAATAATAAGAATTGTAACCGCCATAACTTTTGTGCGCAATATCCAAAATTAGTATCTGGAACAGATTTGAGTATGGGAATTTTTCCTCAATCCATGTACCAAAAATCGTTCATGTAGCGTCAAACAATTTTTTTTAATTTTTTTCAAATGGAATATTAAAAAATTCTAACTTTTCCTAATATGCACAAATTGTGACATTATTGCTCTGTTTCAGAACCTGCAAGTATCTACTATTTTTTACTACGATACCATTTTTTCCTTTATGTTATCGGAAAAAATAGTAAAAATTAGAAGATTTTTGCAGTTCTGGAACAGACCATTTATGTTTTCATTTAATAAAAAATGTTTTCACCGGGCTGATTCGGTCAGTTATTTTTATGGAATAAATAAAACTAATTTATTTCATATTTAACTCAACGTGAAAACACTTTTTATTAGATGAAAATATAATATACGGTCATAACAATCAAAAATAAAGACGACGGAGGGCCCGCCGCATAGAAGGAAGAAGAGGAATTAGGAAAGTTCAACGATCAAAAACACCAACAAACATGAAAGATTTCTTTCAACATATAAAATACAAATACAACATTGAAACAACAAAGCAGCTGAAAACATATTGTCGAGCAATTGAGAGACTGGCGAAACAAAAAGCGCGCTCAATGTTTCTACAGGAATGCAGACAATTAGGAATAACTCCCTCATACATCACACATTCAACACAACAAACGAAAAATCTAGTCAAAACAACAAAAATGAAAATAGAGGTTGAGAAAGCAGAGTACAAATTTCAGTGTAAATTACTCAACATAGAAATCAAAGAGACACACATCAACATAACAGCAGCAAAAGTACAGGTAGATAATATGGAAAAAGAATTAAAAAATACACTGGACGAAACAGAACTGTCAAAATTTAAAAAAGAACAATGGAAAAGGTTTAAGCATATTAAAAACAAAGCAAAATCGACACATTTATCCAAACTTAATAAATTGAAAAAAGATAAATTCAACAAAATAGGCTTTCAGTATAATGAGGATTGGTTCATCAACTACACTAACATACAATTTCCAACAGAGAGTAAGTGGATTTTATCCATGGGCAAAAAATTTGCTCTCCCAATTACAAAAAGAAGCTTTGATCCAATACCACTGATCGCCGATCTAGAACAGTGGATACAAACAATAAATGATGACCGAGAAAAAGACAAAATCACAAAAGACGAATCACAAAAGAAAAATGAACAATAACGAAGTGGAAAAATTCATAGTTGGGGTATATGAACAGACCAAAAAGTTCTTAAAACAATATAACGACATTGTCATCACTACAGCCGATAAAGGAAATAAAACAGTGATACTATATAAAAATGAATATTCAGAAAAAATGCAATCATTACTAAACGACAGAGTTACATATAAGACAATTCGAACGGACCCAACAGAAAAACTACAAAAGGCAAACAATAATATAATAACAGATTTACAAAAGTGCAATTACATAACCAAAAACGAAAAATTTCGAATGACATGTCACTCTGCTGAAGCCCCTTCATTATACGGACTACCAAAAATACACAAGGAAAGTGTACCCCTCAGACCCATATCGTCCTCAAATAAAGTCCCTTGCTACAACTTATCGCAATACATAGGTAAAATTCTAAAAAACATTATCTCCGAGAAATACAATATAAAAAACTCGATGGAACTTAAGGATAAATTAAACACATTAAGTTTGGATAAAAACGACATATTTGTCTCTTTTGACGTGGTATCATTGTTTACCAATATACCTATACACTTAGCAATAAAAAACATTTTTGACAAATGGGAAACCTTGCAACAATTTACGACGATTCCAAAAAGAAGATTCCTGGGTCTATTGCAATTTTGTCTCATTGACAACAACTATTTCAAATACGACGAGAAAATTTACACACAAACATACGGCATGCCTATGGGCAATCCATTGTCACCAACAATAGCCGATATTGTTTTGGACGCCCTTTTAGATGACGTGATCCAAGAACTAGAAACTAATAATATAAAAATCAAATTAATGTCTAAATATGTAGATGACATATTTGCCATCATAGACAAGCAACACGTAGACACAACCCTCACACTTCTAAATGCTTATCACAAAAGGTTACAATTTACGGTGGAATTCGAACAGGACAAAAAAATACCATATCTTGACATGACCATTTCAAGAGAAAACTCCATCATAAAAACAAACTGGTATACAAAACCAACTTCTTCGGGAAGAATGATAAATTATTATTCTAATCAACCCAAATCTATGAAAATTAACACGGCTAACAATCTAATACAAAAAATATTTTGTCTCAGTGATATGGAAAATACAAAAGAAAACACAAATAAAATCAAAACAATATTGCTAAAAAACAATTATCCATTACCCATGATTAACAATCTAATAAAAAAACATTTTGAACGGATGAAAATCAAACAAGTAAAACGCAAAGATACAGAAGAGAAACTCTTTCTGAGTATACCATACATACCAAAGCAACAACACAACAGAACAAAGTAGCAATAGCATACAAATCCAACCACACATTGCAGAGAGTATTTACTAAGAAAAGAAAAACCGAAAAACTCAAACAATGTGACGTCGTATATGAAATAACTTGCAAGGGGAAGCAAGGGGAGACGTGCAATAAGGTGTACGTCGGAACAACAAAAAGGATGCTGAGCATAAGAATAAACGAGCATGAAGCCGATGTAAAGAAAGGCAAAGAAAATACAGCTCTAGCTCAACACATTAAAGAATTCGGACACAATGCAGATTTTACGAATATAAAAATATTAGACAAGGAAAACAAAGAGAATAAAAGATACACTCTTGAGAGTTTGAGGATCCAAGAGAGATTATACAAATCAATAAACACTAAAGAAGATAAAGACAACACCAAACTTCAATATTCAGTTGCGATTATTTAAACAACGACGGCTCTGTGATATAGATTAAGGATTTTTTTGCTGCAATATTTTTTATATATTTTTAGTAATTATTTTTAAAATTATACAAATTTCTGTGTTGTGATGTCCAGTTTTTTATATAATTTAAGAAATAATTCTAACAATGGTATTGAAAACTAATTGTAAGTAAACAAAAAACGATAATCTGAAAAATGTATTTAAACAACAATGTAATTTTGTCGTAGGATTTTCTAATAAAAAAACTCCTGAAGAAGTTGGAAAAAGACCAACGAAACGTTGAGTTAAATATGAAATAAATTAGTTTTATTTATTCCATAAAAATAACTGACCGAATCAGCCCGGTGAAAACACTGTTTATTAAATGAAAATATAATATACGGTCATAACAATCATTTATGTTTTAGTTTTATCAATAGTTGAAAGTTCTAAAATGTTTTATTTACGACAATCAATTTAATTTGCACTGAAATTATTTAAAGGAAATTAAAAATATACAAATTGTCAAAGATTTTCAATTTCCAATTTCAATGCATAAAAATAGGCTCTTGTGGATTGGTGCAAGGAAATTGTCAATAAAGACGATCGCGGTGCTTCAAATGACGTTTATAAGATCGTCAGAGATGCTTAGGAGCTTGAAACAAAACAAGAATCAACCTTTAGGTCTTCGAAAGCGAGCCAAACCCAATGAAAGTTGTTCACGTAAGAAGCACTTCGAAGCAAATGGTCGCCTGTTTCTTCGGCAAAATTGACCGTCTGACGACTGTTCGAGTTGAGAAATGTAGGACGGTTAATTCTGAGTGGTACACAACAATTTGTTTGTCTGAAGTCTCCTGAGAATTTCGAAAAACGATCAAGCGAAGACGAATCATTCTCCATCATGACAATGCGAGTTGTCACACGTCGATTGAAACCAGCACATTTTTGACCAAAAAAAAAACGTGGAACTGATGGGTCATCCACCGTACAGCCCTGTCTGAGGATCCAATGACTTTATTTGATTCCAGCATATCAATAAAAAAGGCGTGGTCAATGATTTTTGTCGTCAGAATATGCCATTGAAGCGTTAAAAAACAATGTTTTGGAGGTGTCTCAATCAGAGTTTCAAAAGTGATTCAAAAATTGTTTTGTGCGCATGAAAAAATGTATAAATCAATTTAGGAAAATAATAAAACTATTTTTGATGGTAAATGTTCGCGTTTTCATTGTTAGGGCAGATAGTTATCGTGCAGCCCTCTTAAATGGGGGCTATACCAAAATAGTAGTCGATGTTTTTTATATTTAGTTCATTATTACTCACGGACGCAGACAGACTTAGTGCAAATTTTAGAAGCATATCTCGCTAGATCTGTGATTCCGACCACTGTGCGTCGCTCCCATCACCACTACTAGTCATCCAACTTTCAACCACCATTTCTTCGTTCGTCGATCCCCGAGAAATCGTCTATCATCATCCCTCATCGATTCAATACAACGCTACGCATAATTGCGCTAATCTGAAATAATCACTTTTTTCTCAACTGAAATCAGTACTACCTTTAAATTTGTTTCTGCAATAAAATTTGAATAATCTATGTAAAACAATTTTCAAAAATTAAAAAAATATTTTGGCAACGTTTGCCAACACTAATTTTTGATCTGTCTTATAGTCGGGGCTTTTATTTTTCAGACTAAGTCAAAACTTTTGATTAATGTTTGCGCCATTCGGAAAAACGCGTTTTTTAAAGTAAAATTGGAATAATTTATGTAAAACAATTTTAAAACAAGTGAGCAAAGGTTATAGTCAGGACGGGGCCGATAATGCGATACCCTAGACCACTATGCCCGTCAAAGCTTTGCTGGTCTTCATGATTAGTATTTTACATGTCTTTAATACACCAAATAGAAGTAGAGGTATTTGTCATTAAAGTAAAGACTTCAAAATATTAAAATTGTTATAGCTGGGCGCCTTTTGTTATAACTCTGATATTGTACCATATATGCAATTTGTATTATTTTGTATTAATTTAAAGCTCAGATGGTTTAGTTTCATTATTAAGCTCTCTCCTTGCAATATGTCCAACAGAAGCAAAAATATCTGACATGGAAATAAAATTCCATCAATTGGAAATTGGGATATCCCAACGTCTGTAGAAGTGGTGACATTCGCATATGATAAAACGTTGAATGTTCTCCACATAAGTTTTTTGCCCATTCCGACCTTTGAATATTGTCCGACCATCACCAAAATCAATAGGATTCTTCCTCTATGAGACTCCCATTAACCCTCAAACCTTCGTGATGATCCGAACAAAATTGCGACCTGTAGCGTGATTAAAAAAATGGATAAATGGGCCACCTACGCCAACCTACTTTGCATCATTGCAAAGATAGGATTTTCTTTCATAGCCATGCTTTGATTTTGGAAGGTACCTAACCAGAGCTGTGATATTCGTCATTATAATTAAAGTCACAAAAATGAAAAGTTGGGTTTCATTAGCGATTATTGCGATATATTCGTTGTTTGACCACCTACGACAACCTACTTTACAATCTTAGAAAGGTGATATTTTCTACTTTCATTGTCAGGTTTTTTTTTGTATACCCCTTATAGAACTGAGATATTCGCTTTGGAATAAAACGTTGACTTTTTCTCCAAATAAGTTTTTTTGCCCATTCCGACCCCTAAATATTATCCGACCAACATCAGAATTCTTCTTTCCCTCCGTGACTTCCATTAACCACCAAAATTTCGTGATGATCCGATAAAATTTGCGACTTGTAATGTGATTCCGAAAAATGGAAAACTAGGATGTATTTCCGACTATTTCGGTATCTCCGTTATTTGACCACCTATGGCAACCTACTTTGCATCATTGTAAAGATGGGATTTTCTACTTTCATAGTCAGGCTTTGTTTTTGGAAAGTCGCCAACCGAAGCTGTGATATTCGTTATTATAATTGAAGTCAAAAAAATGAAAAGTTGGGTTTCATTAGCGATTATTGCGATATATTCGTTGCTTGGCCACCTACGACAACCTACTTTACATCATTTTCTTTTGGTATACCCCTTATAGAATCTGAGACATTCGCTTTGAAAAAAAACGTTGAATTTTTATCCAAATAAGTTTTTGGCCATTCCGACCTCTAAATAGTATCCGACCATCATCAAAATAAATAGGCTACTTCCCCTCCGGGACCCCCATCAACACCCAAAATTTCGTTACGATCTGATCAAAATTGCGATCTATAGCGTGATTGCAAAGTTTAGATGGACAGACGGACGGACAGACATAGCCAGATTGACTCAGCTCGTCGAGACATTCATTTTAGTACATACATACGTATAAGTATGGGTCTACGACCATTATTTCGATGCGTTACAAACTTTTTGGCCAAAACCAACTTATAATACCCTCCCAACATAGTGGTGTAGGATATAAAAATTAAAAAAATATTTTGGCAAAAAATATATAGGGACAATATATAAATCTGAACCGATTTCAACCAAAATTGTAACCTTGTATTCTAGGCTAGTTTTGTAGGTTTGATTGATTTGACCTATATATACCGCTTTTAGTGCATTATTTACCTCATATCCGATGATAATATATGTGGGAGCTATATCCAAATCTGGACTTATTTTCTACAGAAATAGCCATTGGACCGAAGATATGTTTTGTGCAAAATATTATATCAATCGGACTATAGATGAGCTTTTCAGGAGTTTTAGTAAACTTTTAACATACATTTCCCCTCTGTGCAACGTCTACCCAATACTTCGTCAGTACTTTAAAATGAGTCAATAAAATAACGCCTTTTTTAAATTTGCAAGTGGCCACAACCCCTTATGTTAAAATATCATTGGATGTCCGAGGATAGTTAGTTATTTTAGCTCTTCATAACTCTAAATTATCCCACATCTCTCCATCGCCTATATTCAAGAACTCTAAAAATTGTGTTTTTAAGTTTATAACCCTCCATCACAGCCGTTTGCCACAAAATTACAGATTCTCTTTAAGGGCTTTGTGATGCGTGCCGGTTTGCAAATAGTGCAGGAGATTCTGAAATTTCTGTAATATTATTGTGAATTCCGGATTCACTCTTGCACTCTCGGTCATCATTTGAACTGCATTAATAGCAAATGGTCAAGTGTTTGGCATGTTAAATAAATTTCGGTATTGTGAATGAAATTACACAATGATTTACATGGAAACAGGGGTGGGTGGTGGCAAGGTCGACAGCAAAGTGGTCATTGGGTTCTGTTTTTTTCTTTGTCGTTCTACGTAATATGCACACACATATCATTTTTCTTCCCTTGGGCTCTGAGAGTAAAATTAAGTGTAATGTGCAATACTGTGGGAGAGTTGTGTCCACTCAGGCGTATGGTTAATGCACACAATTGAATATTAATCACACAACCCACAGGCCATGTTATTTTTAAATATGTATTTCGTAGCCATCATTTGACAATGATAGTCACCATGGATTGCCACGCGTGGTGGTGTAAATGAAATCATGTGGCATAGTTTTCATGGAAAATTATTCTAGAGTAGGAAGAAAGAGAGTCGATTTTGTTTAACGGTTTGAGAGGAATATGCTCTGTTTTTATTTTTGGAAAGAACTTTAAATGTGCATCTAGCTTAAACTGGGGGCGATATAATAAAATATTAAACTTGCTGTTTGAATGTTTTCTCGAATGAATAAAAAAAGTAAACTACGTTTCGTATCGAGAAAAATATACCAAAAAATCAACAGGCTCTATTACAAACCAAATCAAATATTTAATTTCACACAACACAGTCATGCATACAAATCAATGTTAAACTTTTTAAATTGGCAAAAATCGACATCGCAAATGGCAATTGGCATGCAACTTTTCAAGTGTTAATAATGGTATACCACCACGACAAATAAGTGAGCATTTTAATGGATATAACACATTGAAGTGTTAAAGCAAATGTTTGAGTATTAAAATTTATAATACGCAACTCAGTGGCATATTTTCATGTCAAACATATATCGAGAAACTAATGAAAATCATCAACTACTTGTGGCGCAATGTAATAATTGGGTGCCATTTTTAAGAGGATGTAAATGTAGTTGTAAAATTGGTGACGGAGAAATTTTTGGAGGATCCCAGGGATCATAATAGTCATGCATTAGGAACACTAAAAAACTACAATAAAGGTAGGTTTTTAGCGGTTATTAAAAGGAACTAATGATTGCAATTTACCTGTATTTTTTCAAGATATTACGACCAGCAAAATAACAAGTAAGAAAGTATCAGTCAGCTGTGCTGACGGAGATATAACCTCAGCCACTAAAAAAAACAAACCAAACACAATTATTGTGCCATATATAAAATATATTGATTTTGTATAACGAGCTTGTTTAAAATCTGTAGGCACCGTAATGTAAGGCTACACCAAAACATTGACATATACCAAACATTTTTAGTAACCACACTTCTTCATAAAGGACTCGAAATATTAAATTACGTTAAACTGAGTTTAGAAGGAAGTTTTGAAAAAGTTTTAGAGTTATCTTTCCCACTAGCCACGTAAGTATATGCCGGCAGAGTTTTTGAGCTTTTTGGGCCATTATCTCAGGAAGTATTGATTTACTCCGGAAAAAAATTGTACCGTTGTAAATGACGCCGCCAGAAGAACCTACTGAAAAACGAATAAAAACGATGTGAGAGGCGCTCTTAAACTTCACTTTTTCCGAGTTTTGTGCGGGAGGAACCAGAAGGAGTTGACAGATATAGTATTCGAATCTGATATATATCTGGAATGAATAATACGATGTGCAAAATATGGACCAAATTAATTGCTCCATTCGAGAGTGTGTACTATACACCATTTTACAGAAAATTTGTGAACTTTTGTGGGGATGGTTACTTGAAGGAGTGGACCGATATGGTCTTTCTTCGAACTTAAACTAAGTTTGGACAAAATATTACGAAGGCCAAATTTTGGACCGAATCTGAAGATCTGTTCGAGAATTATCTTGTGCTTCAACGGTGTCATAGGATTTTTTTGCACCTTTCAGGCTATTTCCTCAGGAAGTGTGGAATTGCCCCTGATGAACCGACGTATAGGGGACAGTGAATACAAGTTGTTACAATAAAAATCAAAGCGATTCGAAAGCAGGTCCTAAACTGAATTTTTCTGAAATTTTGTGTGGAAAGAACCCGAAGGAGTGGACCGATTGAGTCCATATTGGAACCTTATCTAAGTCTGGTAGAAATTTCATGATATGCAAAGGATGGACCAAATCGGTTACTCCCTTCAAGAGCTATCGTGCACACAAAATTTCCGAACATTTTGTATATTTTTTTTTGGGGGGGGGGGAGGGGGGGAAATGGTTGAATCGCTTGATTCGTTCGAGAGTTATCGTGTGCACCAGCCAGGTAGACGGACAGACAGACAGATAGATGGACGGACATGGCTAACTCGATTCAAATTTGGATAAAAGGATCTTCGATCAAACACAATTGGGGTTTATTTGTTTACAACAATTTTTTACCTTCTAAGGACAGAAAGCCATTAATTAAAATGCCTCAAAAATTGGATCGCTGTTAATATGTAAGGGTGGGATTCAGCATTTATGCTAACGAAGGTATATACACTTTCATACGGGCATTTCAGATAATTTGGAGTTGATTTAGCAATGTCCGTCCGTCTGTCTGGCTGGTGCGCACGATAACTCTCGCACGGATGAACCGATTTGGTCCAAAATTTGGCTTTCACAATATTTCGTCCAACCTTAGTTTAAGTTCGAAGATGGGTTATATCGGTCCACTCCTTCCGGTACCTCCCCCACAAAAGTTCGAAAATGTTCGGAAAAATTGTGCGCACGATAATTCTTGAAGGGAGTAACCGTTTTGGACCATACTTTGCACATCGTGAAATTTCTACCAAGCTTAGATGATATTCCAATATGGACTCAATCGGTCCCCGCCTTAGGGTACCTCCCACACAAAATTTCGGAAAAGTTTAGTTTAGGACCAGCTCTCGAATCACTCCGGTTTTTGTTGTAGCATCTTGTATTCGCCGCCCCCATACGACGGTATGAGCTTCAGCAGGAACAAGTCCATACTTTCTGAGAAAATAGCCTGAAAGTTACAAAAACCCCCTATGACACCGTGTTTAGTGGTTGGAGCGCAAGATAACTCCCGAACAGATCTGCCGATTCGGTCCAAAATGTGGCATACTTAGATTAAGTTCGAAGATAAGCCACATCGGTCCACTCCTTCAGGTACCTTCCTCACAAAAGTTCAAAAATGTTCAGAAAAATTGTGCACACGATAACTCTTCATGGGTGTGACCGATTTGGTCCATCTTTACACATCCTAATATATATTGGACTATATTTGTCCACTCCTTCGGGTACCTCCCACACAAAATTTCGGATAAGTTCACTTTAAGACCTGCTTTCGAATCACTTTGATTTTTGTTGAAGCGATTTGCTTTCACTACATCCGCTAAAATGCTAGGACGATATCACTTGGATGGGGTAACCAATTTGGTCCAAACTTTGGATCTCCTAATAATTTGTCAACATTTAGTTTTACTTCTAATATGGCCCATATCGGTCCTCCCTAAGGGTACCTCCCCACAAAAGTTCAACATTTGTGTAATTCCAACATTTGTAATTCCTAATCCGCATTTTTGTCGGCAAGTTCAAATGTCCAATAAGGGCCACAAAATTCTGAAGAGACCTTAAATACATTCAATCTGTCTGTATGTGAAAGTTTCACCTCACATTGGCTGAGGGTATATATCTGTCGGCAAAGCCGACTGACACTTTTTTACTTGTTTATTATACCCTCAGCCTTTATGCTCCTTCGGGTGCCTCCCCCGCAAAAGTTCAATTTTTTTGCAAAATGATATGACTGATAACTCTCGAAGGCCGCAATCGGTTTGGTCCAAACTATGCACATTGTATTATTTCTTCCAGATATAGATCAGGTTCGAATAAGGACCATATCGGTACACTCCTTCGGTTACCACTCACACAAAATTCGCATAAAGTGAAGTTTAAGAACTCCTCTCGGATGGTCTTGAAATTTTTTTCATCTTGTTGTCCTTGCAGTCGTCTTTAAATTGTACCGTCAATTTCTTTGGGGACAAGTCCATACTTCCTGAGATGATGGCCCGAAAGTTCCAAGAAACCCTGACGGTACCAACTAATCTGCCAAATCCGCAAGATTACTCTCGCAGAAAGTTTCTGAGTTGCCCAAGTGTGGACATCGTATTATTTCATCCAGGTTGGAATATGGACTATATCGGTCTCGTCCTTCGGGTACCTTCCACATAATATTTGGGAAAAGTTCAGTTTGAGGACTCGTTTCGGAACTATTTGAAATTTTCTGCAGAAGGTTGTTTCACGGTCCCTATTACAACGGTAGAATTTTTTGCGGAGTAAGTCCATACTTCCCGAGATAAATGCCCAAAAGCTGAAAAAACCCAGTGACACATACTAATTTTTCAAAAATTTGTACTGAAATTATTTTAAGGTAATTTTGTATTTCGAGTTTTCTATGAATCAAAAGTTAGTTCACTAAAAATTTTTTGTATATGTCCATGATTTGGTACAGCCCCAAATTACGGAACCTATAGATTCCACATATTTTGAAGCAAACTCGTCATACAAATCAATATTTTTTATGTACGGCATAGTTATAGTGTTTGCTTCTTTTTTGGTCAGAGGCTGAAGGTATATGTATCTCCGTCAGCACAGCTGACTGATACTCTCTTACTTGTTTTAAAGTCTGTTCATAGGGATTGACCATTTTTTAATAGACTGGAACGTATAAAATATACAAAAACACTTATATTTGTTGCAAAATATGGAAAAACTCAAAATTTTAAAATTGACTTTGAATTCCTCTGCAATAACTAGACCGTTCTTAATTCATCGGAAAGCGGATTGTTGTAGAATTAGAGTAGGAAATTCCCTGTTTGTATGTATATTGAAAATTATTTTTTTCAAATATTTTTAAAATATATTTAAACTTTTAAAAAAATGTCCAAGTTTGTCCACCTCCAAATTGATTTTGGAAGATAGCTGGGGGACTGGACAAATTAATTTGCCACAGTTAAAATAAAGTGGATTTTTCTATTTTAAGATGGGATAATTTTTTGTAAATTCCTGTTGTGATTGTACGTAGTATCCAATTGAAATAGAACGATAATACCCACATCTATCAACCGATTTTTCTTAAATTTAATATTTAAGGGTTTCAGAGTGTAGCAAACAAGTATGATTAAGTTTTTTTGAAAATAGGTCCATTTTTTGTCATAGCCCCCACATAAAAGTACCGTCCGATTTTAGATATGTTGTAGATTTTACCGACACTTTATGACCGATTCGGCTGAAATTTGGTATTTCGACCTCTTGGAAGATATGAATCCTTCGTACCAAAAATTATTAACATATGTCAATGTTTTGGTTTAGACCACACAACGGGACCACCCTGTTCAAAAAATTTTTGCTGTTTTTGGTCATTTTGGTCGATAAAACGTAAGAATTGCTGTTTGTACACATTTAATATAAATAATAATTAATTTCAATACAAAATGGACGTTGAAATAGTTTTGGCCAGAAAATTTGGATTTGAGACCATTGTGCAATCATGGTGGCTCTTGACCTATTGAAGCCCTCCTACCTTGGATAATCAACTATCAGTGTGGACGCCAATCGTTTGTGAATTACAGAAACAAGAAGTCCAAAACCTATAGAGTGAAACAGGGAGGTCCCCAAAGCTGTGTGATATATCCGGAAATGTTTAACTTCTATCTACTTTCTGAAATTCCACAACCTCCCGATGGTATAGAGATTGTAATGTATGCGGATTATTGTATGATCTTGGCGTCGGGTCCTATCGCCGATGACATATATGATACGTTAAATGTCTACATAGCTGGCTTGGTGCAGTTCTTTCATCCGATGTTTTTGAAACTATCCGCCGCTAAATCCACTGCCATACTGTTCACCACTTGGACGACTGAAATGAGGCTCCAGCTCAACATATTAGTCTATTGTGTCCTAATTCCGACCACTAACTAAGATAAAATATTGGGTGTAGCGTTAGACAGCTTGTTTGAGTCGCCCGCTCAAGCCACATCTGTTTGCGACAAGATCAGAAGTAGGAAAAAGGTATCAAGTCGATGGGCGAAAATACTTGAGATGCTGACAAATAAACCTTATTGTGAAGCAATAGACCGGTCTCTAATAAGCTGTGCCAATGTTAGCGCTATACACTGGAAGAACATGCAATCATGTCAGAATGTCGCTCTGAGGACTGCAACAGGGGGCTGATGACACTAGTAGAGCATTTTCATAAGAAACCGAACGTTTTGCGGTGCATCAGCACATCACGATGTTGTCAATGCAATAACTTCTTGGGAGTTATCACAGTGAGCATTCCTGCTAAGATTTAGTGGACGCGCTTCCCCCAACCAGGAACGTCAGGAGAGATCTTCATGATCTAGAGAGGGACGAACGAGAATAACTGGACCATTCACACTGATGCAGCTACGTAGGCTGTACGGAGATACAGTTTGAAAGCCGTACTTGGGACCAACCCCTCACAGGACGCCAACTGCCAAGCAAACGTGCCAAGAAAAACGCCTTTTACGTTATCGATTGAAAATTGACTTCCCTATATAAAAAGATTTTTTTACAAAAACTAAAATTACTACTTTAATCATATTTTGAAAACAGTTAGACAGATATCAGTGTTAAATTTCTGTGCAAGGTTTGAAGTGTTATAGTGCTTCATAAACTCAAAAGACGTTAGTGTTGTATTATGCGAAGCTCGTAGTAAATGAACTGTAACTCGTCGAGTTTTAGAGATATCAGTATAATATGACACAAGATAAAGTAGAAGTCATAGAAAAAAAATAGAAATCTATAACTCAGAAAACGCATTTTTGAGTTATGCCACTCTTTAAGTAAATGAGCGATTTGTATTTTCGTTGCTACAATGAATTCTGAAAAACTGATGTATGAGTTTTTGAAGAAAAATTATTTAAAACAAGTGAGCCAAGGCTATAGTCGGGTCGGGGCTGACTACCCTACACCACTACCCCTGTACATAAGCTTTTGACTGGTAAAATTCAAAATATTACAATTGGGATAGCTTAGCGCCTTTGCTCTGAATGTCTTCATTAATACAGGTCAATTTTGTTGAAACGCATTTAAGTGCATCGTCAGTACAACTCAAATAAAAAAATGGAAAATTGGTATGTACGCAAACCATCAATAGGCTTCTTTCTCTGTGAGACCCCATCAAGCCCCAAAATTTCGTGATGATTCGATCAAAATTCCGACCTGCGATTGCACAAAAATGGAAAAAGGGATACATTACCGACTTTTGCGATATCTCTGTTGTTTGACCACCTACTTCACATCGTTGTAAAGATCATATTTTCTACTTTCCTTGCCAGGTTTTGCTTTCGATAAACCTCTTACAGAAGAGAGATATTCGCAATGAAATAAAACGTTGGTCTTTTCTTTAAAAAAAAAAAAAAAGAAATAAAAAAATGGAATGTATTGCCGAAAGTTTTCACCTACCTGGCTTTTATGCCAAATGACTTAATGCGAACTGAACCAAAATTATTAATATTTAATTTTATTGTTTTTAAATCTGGAGTGTTACCTCTAATGGCTTAAACTTCATCATTACTCTCTATTACAGAGAGTAATGTTTTTCAGAACGAACTGACAGTGTTGCAAAATTTTACTGATCGCTACCAATATCATGATTTCATCCCGGCGAAGGGAATTATCAATTGGCTTCTCAGTTTTTGAAATGATGTCTTTTTAGCGAAAAACCGAACTCTTTAAGTGTCTAGTATTCTCATATGAATGATAATCACACTCACTTTTCGGTTTTTCCAAAGAAACACCAAAATCAAAATATTTTGCAAAATGTCAGCACGTGTCAACTAAGAATTCATCGAATTCTGTAAGTTGAAAAGAATATTTAATATCTAATTTTATATATTTATCTAGCTGACCCGGTTCCGCGTTGCTGGTCCGTCGTTTTGGATTTCCGTGTAAGGTTTAATAATTTATCTACATTATATCTATCTAATATTGATACCTCTAGATATTCGAACCGAATTGGCGATAAATTGACTTTTTGGTATAACCCTCATGCAATGGTATCTCCAGATGTAAAATAGAAAATTACTTTAATTAAAGCCTCCACCATAATATGAAGGGTATAAATAACTTTATGATTCTGGTTGTTACACGTCGGAATATTCGTCGGAGAACCTATAAAGTATATATTCGTGATCAACATAAAAAATAAGTGAATATAACGATGTCCGTCTATCTGTTGAAATCAAGATACAGCTCGCGATATTTAACATAGAGCTTTTTAATTTGGTACAGAAGTTTTTATTTTTTCTCAGCCCACATTTTGATATAGCACCGACTGACCGCCCGATTTTCGGAATCTTCAAGGTTTTAGCCGCATTACCTTCCGAAATGACAATACTTTTAGTCTCCCTTAGAGGCATAACGCATTTTTGCAAAGGATTATCAGCATAGGTCCACGTTTTGATAGAACTACCTTAGAACGGTACCGCCCGAGTGTCGATACTTTGGAGGTTTTAGTGTCATTATCCCACCGAAATGGCTGCAATTTGGTATTTAGTATTCAGTGTGTGTATAAAACATAGAATATTCGGTACAGCTTCAGGTTTCTAAATAGTCTTCATTGAACGGTATTTTCAAGTTTATTATTCATACGAAATGGCTTTAATTGGTACTTAATCTCCCTTGGGGGTATAAACCAATTCTGCAGAGAATTATCGGCAAATAGGACGGTACCTCCCGAGTTTCGATAATTTGTAGGTTTTAGCCTCATTATCCTAATGAAATGGCTATGGCAATTTGGTGTGTTGTCTTCATTGTGGGTATAAAACATTCCCGCATAGAATATTCGGTAGAAGTTTTTTATGTAGCCTTCATTGAACGATACCTTCCGATTTTCAATATTTTCAAGGTTTTAGCGGCACTATTCAACAGAAATGGCTATATTTGGTATTTAGTCTTCCTTGGAGGTATCAAATATTTTAGCAGAGAATTGTCGGTATAAATCCATGGTTTCATTCATAAAACGATACCTACCGATTTTTTGGGGATTTTGAATGTTTTAGCCGCATTATTCAACCTGAATGGCTTAAACCTGATTTCAATATAATTTATGGTGGTGTGAATAAAAGTTGGGGCCGGTCGAACTTATCGTCGTTTTTACTTCTTTTTAACAAAGAGATGTTTCATTGAACACGTTATTATTTTGTACTCCTAAACATGAAAACTTCATGTGATTCTGATATTTAGCGATTTGTTAAAAACCGTTGTTGGGGAGGTCCCCCACATCCTCCATTTTCGGTGTTCTACCACCAATCGGACCAGCCGATTCGGAAGTTTAATTTAGAAAATCATGTCAGTCTTAAAGAACCCTATATACATTTAGATAGGTTATAGATACACCGAATTGCTGGCCCATCGCTTTAGTGACCAATGTAAATTTTTTAGACGTTCTAGTTATTAAACCATCTTTGAAATTATGTTTTGCCTGATTTCTCAATCGATTTTTTGGAATTTCGGTCAATGGACATTTAACGTTATTTGGGTTGTATTGTATTCCAAACTGTGGCGTTGATCGCGCTTTCCCAATTATTGAAGCCAGTGTTTATAGCGTTTTTGTAGTCATGCTTACTAAAATTAAGGATATTACCTATAATTATACATTCTAAAAAATTGGGCTGACCGTGATATTCCACTTCCGAGATGACCACTGTAGACTGTTATTACCATAGTATTGCAATCAATACGTTCAAAATTATCTTAGATTTCACGTTTTCTTAAAAAATTTTGTGGGGGAAGTACCCTGGTCACTCCACTGACCAGTATAAAAAATAGCTAAAAACCTATTCTCAGACCTAAAAACTCCACATACAAAATTTCATCGAATTCGGTCCAGCTGTTTCGGAAGAGTTTTATTTCGAACATCATGGCAGTCTCGAAGAATTTTATATATATCGTCTGCTCCGTCGTCCGTCTTTTTTTGGAAATCGCGTTTTTGTTACAGGATACAAATGATACAAAGAAAATGGTAGTATGTCCCGTTTTTCTATATGTTTTGCCCCTGTCGGAAAAGGTCGTAAGTCCACAAAACGTAAAAATTTGAGTACGAAAAGGTCGTAAGTCCACAGGAAAATGTATACTTTAAAAGAATACTACAGCTAATGTAGTTCAGATATAATGTTTAACGTCATCCATGGTTGGGGTACAATGTAAATAACTAGCCTACACCTTTGGATGATAATCGGAATCGGAGCCTGTGGACCAAACTGTTGAACAAAAATGTGATAATTTCTATATTGCAACGAAAATTTACTTTTGAATCTATTTTCCCCTATAAGCGAACTGACTATGAAAGATAGACTTCTGACCTTTTTATTGATACAAATTGGGATGCTGTATGTGTTCAAATACCTCATATATTGAAAAATTTGTAAAAAAACAGAATTTTTACTGTTTTTACTGTAGTATGTCTTACTTAACTTTATCAACTGGTAATTTGTAGTTTCTCTAGGGACATTTATTCACATAACAAGATTAGTTTGTATTCTGAATTCAATAAAGCAATTTCTTCTAACAGACGTGTAAGTGCAATGTTTATCTTATTGAATGATTCTAAAATATTAATTGATTGAAATGTTATTAAACTAAGAAGACATCATGGTTTTTGCTAACAAAGATCAGTATGAATTTGGATGATTCGGTGATTCTAAAAGCTCTGATGATAAACTTGCTTAACACAGGAAGACATTACATGCTGAAGATTCTACATGGTTTGCAGGCAAAAACAAAAGATGCAGGGAGTTGGGACAGAAATACTTGGAAAGACAAAAATAACTCTATTTGGGATTACAATGTAGCTAAGAAACCACGTACATTAACGGAATTAATCATGAAATTTAATTGAAGGAAAACGTCGTAAGGCAAAAATACAAGGTCGTAAGTACAATGTGTCATGTTTTATATTAAATATTAGCCGAACCGGTCCACGTTACTGGCCCTTGAAACAGTTTATGTTACCTTTTCTTATGTCAATTATATTTTTTGCATCGCAAATTAGTTGGGATATGCAAGTGACTATCAATAAAAAGTAAGAACGTCGTTAAATTCGGCCAGGCCGAACTTGAATTTTACTTCAATTGGTTTTCTTTCGCCTTTGAAGTAGACTAAATACCAAATTTCAGCAATTTGGGTAAAACAATGTGGCTAACCTTCAAAATACCGAAATTCGGTAGGCACCGTTCTATGGGACTATATGAAGGCGGGGACCTATATAGACAAATTTATGGGAGAAAGTTTTATTGGGATATAAATACCAAATTTATACCATTTCGGAGGAATATTGAGGCCACACCTTCAAAATACCAGAAATCGGGAGGTACTGTTATATGGGGGCTATATAAAGGCGTCAATACCAAACGTCCTATAAGTAATAGAAACTTCTATACCAAATCACGAAGATCTATCTTAAAAATTGCGAGATGTATCTTTATTTCAAAAGACGGGCAGAGGGTCATGGTTATACCGACTTGGAATTTTACTCTGCTCAAGAATATATATAATTTATACGGTCTCCGCTGAATATATCGATATGTTACAAACTGAATGACAAATTTAATTATATCCTCCATATTATGGTGGAGGGTATAAAAATCTTCAGAAATGTTGGTATCGATATGCAATTTTAACATACCGCCACATAACTGATGACTTGAGGCATACCGACTGTGTCCACCTTCTTATAATGTATATTATATACCTGATGAAACTATAGCTATCGATGTTTTGTCTTCTAATCTAAACACTTGCTTTCCAATAAGACCAAAGCTTCGTTATGCATAACATCTGGATTGGGGAAACGGAATCGTTTGTAAGTTTTATATAAATAGCGCATTTAAAAAATAGGGCACATGTGTAACCCGCTCCTCCGAAATTCAACAAAATACATAGCCTACTTCCACCAAGGGACATCCCTGTGCATAATTTGAAAATTACATGGAACAAGTACTTAGGGTCGGAGATTCAACAACCGTTGCCTCGCAAATTAATTTTCTGACCGACACTTTCATAGCTTTTGCAAAAAATGGGGCCTGCCCCCGTCCCCTTCCAAATTCAAAAAAATATAAAGCCTATTTTCCTTGTTCCTTGCATATTCTCTGAAATTTTCAAAAAAAAAATCGGTTCAGCAGTTTTTGAGTCTATGCGGAACATACAAACATACACACATAGTCTTTTATATATACGATTTCACCCAAAAGTTTTGGTCCATTAAACCCGCCAATAATTATCTCATCACCATGTTAAATTGCAAGCTTATTCTTTGTTTAAACTCAAATCATTCATAAAATTTCGCTCCGATCGGAATATTACTGCGATCTACAGGACAGCTACAAGGTCGGGTAAAAATTGTGGGTTTCGTCCATTTCACACCTTTCGATCATAACCAACTTTTAATGGGGTCACTTCTGGTCGGAACCCGACCTCTCCACAAAATTTCGTGACGATCGGTCCAAAATTGAGGTCTGGAGTTTTGTTACAATTGTTAATGGATGGACGGATATGAAAAAATGGAAAGGGGAGGGGATATGAAAAAATGGAAAGGGGAGGGGGTCTACGACGAATACTTCGCGATGTTACACGAATATTGGACAAAACAAACTTTACTACCCTTTCCACATTGTTTTGTAAAGTATAAATATTTTATTTTAAAAACGTCCGTAAATTATAGGAAAAGGTCGTAAGTCCCTACAAAAATACAAAACTGTACAAGGAAAAGGTCGTAAGTCCAAAGACATCCAATTATCTCCCAAACGCGACGGAATTTTATCAAACAAAGTACAGGTATTGAAGCGGAATAAATAAACGAAGAATACTGCCTTTACCACCATAATAAAATCTTTGATACAGAAAGCGCTGGAATGTTTTTTCTTCCTCCTGAAAAATTTATTGAGAGGGACTTACGACCTTTTCCGACGGAGCAGACGATATATAGATATACATATAGATAGATTTTATATTTGACTACTATCGACATCACCAACATCAATAGGCTTCTATCTCTGTGGGAAAATTTCGTGATGATCCGATCAAAATTCCGATCGGAAAAAGGGATGCATTACCGACTAATCTGATATCTTTATTATATGACCACCTATGCCAACTGCTTTGCATAGTTTTAAAGATGGGATTTTCTACTTTCTTAGTCAGGCTTTGCTTTGCCCAACCAAAGGTGTGATATTCGTCATTATTATTAAAATCGCAAAAATGAAAATGTGGTTTCTATTAGCGACTATTGCGATATCTTCGTTGTTTGACCACCTACGTTACATCGTTGTAAAGGTGATATTTTCTACTTCCATTGCCAGGTTTTGCTTTTTGTATAGGAGCTGAGATATTTTATTTCTCCAAATAAATTTTTTTGCTCATTCCGACCTAAATATTATCCTACCATAACCAAAATCAATAGGCTTCTTCCTCTGTGAGACCCCCATTAACCCTCGAAATTTTCGATCTGTAGCGTGATTACAAGGTTTAGATGGACAGACGGACGGACGGACACACATAGCCAGATCGACTCAGCTCGTCGAGACATTCAATTTTGTATGTATAAGTATGGGTCTACGACCATTATTTCGATGCGTTACAAACTTTTTGACCAAAACCAACTTATAATACCCTTCCCACATAGTGGTGTAGGGTATAAAAACCGAAATAATTTCCATTTTGGGAAGAGTGAAATTTCGAAAAATTCGCTAAGTGGGACTTAAATGTTTGTGATTAGGCACAAACGTATTGAACTTTAAGTGGTACAAAAGCATGTCAAATCGAACCTGCTGACCAAAGTTGGATAAACGTGGTACATATTCCAAAATGGAGAGGGCAAATCAGAGATCGGCAGAGTTGAACACTCATTTTAGGTCGACTTAAGGCACTAACTTATGTTCTTTACAGACCTACCAAAGTAAGCGAAGAAAATAAATTTTTCATTCCGAGTTCAAGATGCTTTCAAAAACTCTATACAATAAACAATGTTTATTAAACATATTTGTACTACTGTGCCAGTGTCATTTCGATTTCTTAAGGAATTTGTTCTTATAGAAAATATATTGTTGTTGTTTGCTGCTGTTGTTTGATTTTATTTCACAACTATGTCGTCGATAAATTCTCGTCACGTTCTTCAAATATTTTTCTATCACCTCTGTTTTGTTTGCTCGTTATAGCAAAAAATTACATCAATTTTTATCCTCTGGCAGTGTTTGGGTGCGAAAATGTGTAGAGCTGAGGAGGTTAACTGCTATCATAACATTGTTGCTTTGACTGCAACTATTGTTACTCGTATTGCTTGTTGTATTTTGAAACGTTATTGCTGTAAATAGATAATCCGATATGGAATCTTTAGTGTCAATAGAAACTATTTATGTTCCATTCCTCTTTACTTTGCTTTCTTTGGTAAGACTTAAAAGAACTGGTACATTGTGGGGAGATGGAGTGAGTGAAATCACATAAAATGAGAGAAAAGTTCATTCCTTAAATATTGTAAGTGGTAATATTGATTAAAATATTTTTTTCTGAAAATAAAGCATAAATATCTATATAGCCGCTTAGTTTTGGTCTATATCGAATTTCACGCAGAAAATTCAAACGGACTTTAAACCATGTTCTTCATTGTTTCATTTTTTGAAATGATATCTTATTTTCAAAACTTCTTTACAGTGAAGTTGCTTATAACAACTTTCAATTGCTTTTTGTTTTCGGCTCTCGTGATTAAAGTTAATTTAGCATAGTTTCTTCCTGTTCTGATTTCATGCTCAAGCAATGTTCGCACTTTATGTAAATTTTAACAAAGTCGACATTTGTTTTTCCACAAAAGCCAACGCTTCTTATGATGAAGTTGCCACATTGTTGACAATATGAAATTATTTTGTTGCACGCAATATCTTTTTTGCTAATAAATAAGAAAGGGAGTTAAATTGCCTACAATTATTGTTAAAAACTCTGGGAAATAATGTAATCGTTGGTTATAACGTTACCTTTTTTGTAACATTGAGGTGAGGAGAAAAAAAATTAAAATGAAAAAGTGGAGCCTTGATAAAAGGTAAAACACAGGAGGGCTAAAGTGGTTAAAACCACATATGTAATGACAGAAGACAAGAACGCTTTCTTTTTGGAAATTTAGTATTCATCAGTTAATGAAACATATCCTTCGGAATGTGTCTAATAGATTTCACGGAGGTAAAAACAAAGAAGTACAATTGTCTCCATGTCCTAAATATTTTCCATATTTAATATTTTACTAGCAAAGTGCCAATCAATAAGAATTGATACCAAATTCTAATTCAACCACTTAGTAATTTTCATAGTACGTATTTCCAAAATAACATTAATTTCTCAATCCTATACACAAACGCTGACCCTAACACCAATTTTTACAGCTCTACTCCTAAATGAAATTTAGTACCATTTACTACTTTTCGTATACTTGTGGCTCGTATTTGTATAAACACCTCCGTATCTCTACCGACCTGGGCCAACACTGACCATAATCCCCAAATTCAGAATTCAAGTCTATATTTTAGAATTTACCAAAAGGTTCGTACAGTACTTATGTGTACTACATAAGTACGAATTTCCAAAAACCACCTCTCTATATATCGCTCATTTACTCAAAGAGTGACACATCTCAAAAAATCGAGTTTCGAGAAAAATGCGTTTTAAGTTGGCGAATGCAATTTGACATCCCAACTCAAAAAGATTATTACACAAAAACTAAAATAACTACTTGGACCATATTTTGTAAACAGCTAGCCAGATATCAATGCTAAAATTTTTTGAATTATCAAGCATGAATTGAAGTGTTTTAGTGCTTCATAAACTCAAAAAACTTTTGTGTTGAATTATACGAAACTCGTAGTAAATGTGCTGTAACTCGTCGAGTTATAGAGATGTCGTAGACAAAATAGAAATAGCTAACTCAGAAAACGCATTTTTTGAGTTATGCCACTCTTTGAGTAAATTAGCGATATGTTCCACCAAATACAAATTGTACCTGTAATATATTGAAACACGGACCATATCTCATTTGATCGTTCCCAGCATAAAAGTTCTTGTCGTGGTGGATCAGGTCTTGTCATTAAACAAGCCTCGCATTTACGCACTACATCTTCCAAATGTTTGCCTTGATTTGGCCACCAACAACATTCCCTAGCCATTGATTTCATTTTGACTACTCCCATGTGGGTTGAATGTAAAAAATCTAAAATTTGTTGGACTAATGCTTTTTGAATTACTACTCCATATCCCCAAAATAGACATCCATCTTCAACTGACAATTCGGTTCTTTTCAAAAAGAATGGCATAAGAGAAGAATCGGAGCATCGTGACGGCCAACCTTCTATGGTCAGTTTAATAACTTTTTGCAACATTTCGTCCGATCCTGTCTCTTTTTTGATCACCTTAAAATCCAAAAACTTCCGTTCATCCGGCAATTGCTATAAAAAATTTAAACAAATGTCTTGCTCTTTTTCCGTTTGGTGAGTCGTTTCTGAAGGATATCTTGAAAAATAATCTGCAGCATTCGCTTCCGATTTAACGTGAACCACGTCAAAACAATAACCTGACAAAAACAAAGCTATTCGTTGCAATCTATTTGATGCCATTTGTGGTATACCTTTTTTGGGATTAAGTATGTGCTGTAAAGGTTTATTGTCCGTAACTAAAATAAATTTGCGACCATACAAGTATTGGTGGAATTTTTTCACACCAAAAAGTATTGCTACTGCTTATCTATCCAGTTGAGAATACCTTTTTTCAGCTTGAGACAATGTTCTCGAAGCGAACTCTATAGGCTTTTCAATATTTTGTTCGTCGATTTGTGTTAGAATAGCCCCTACTCCTACCGGACTAGCATCGACAATTAACTTTACTTTAATTGGGCCATCATTTTTACTTCTCATCGAGAACAAACTAATTTCCTCGTTTTCAACATAATTAAACCTTTTCGATTTACACATCTTTTTTAGGTGTCCCCTCTGCTTACATAAATTACACTTATAGTTTTTAAACTTACAATGTGCACCACTATGATTCGTATATCCACAAACGCTACACTGCTGTTGTTGTTTTGGTGCTTGCTTGCCCATTCTCTTTTCTAGTCCATGATGTTGGCTTGCCGCTTCATTGTCGTCTCTGCCCTTACGAACAGCATGGCCATGTTTCTTTACGTAATTTAAATCCGCATCTGGCTTAACTTCATATTTGGTGTACTGTTGAAGAATGTACTCGGCATTATTAGCAATCTCCAACACATTTTCAAAAGTTGTTGATACTGGCTCCAAAAAAATTTTATCTTTGGCTGGACCCTTTTCCAAGCCCATTACAAATTTATCACGGATGGCAGTATTTAAATGTGTTCCAAACGCACAATTTGCTGCAAGTGATCTAACTCGTACTGCCCACTCGTTAATGCTTTCCGTAGATGACTTGGATGCATTATAAAATTTACACCGCTCCGCAAAGCCACTGGTTGATGTTTTAAAGTTGGTACTCATTGCCTGCATGCTTAACTCAAATGTTACACCGGCACTTTCTATTTGCAACGGAGACAGCAAATTTTGAAGCAGCAATGAAATGAAGTCACTAAAATTGCTTTTTTCTTCGCTTCATCGCTAATACCATTAGCCACCAGGAATTGCTCCAATTGAACTTCAAATATTTTCCACAATTTCTCGGTATTATCGAAAAAATGGACTCTTCCAATAATAGGCGCAATAATCGCACTTGGTTGAACAGATTCTTGAGGCATTTTTTATATTTTTCTCGTCTCCACTGTAATATATTGAAACACGGAGATTCTTTTAACTCTTTATTTTATCTGCACACGTGATCAGCAAAAATCCAAGTGAACGATCAACGATGTGCCAAAACTGGTTGAGGGCATATTTAGACAGAATACATAATGACTACATACATACATTTGGATAAAATACATTATGTATTGAATGCATTGCATTCTCTTATGTGCTCTAATTCTATTCTGCCAAAAAGGGATAGATGAAACTAAATAGTTGTTATTGTAATAATAACTGGCATGGGGAGAGATACATACAATGTTGTTGCTAATTGAGAGGAACACATGTTCCACATCAATGTTAGAGTTATGTTAATTTACAGTGTAGGTAAAAATAATACATACACTACAGTACCGAATTTAGTACTTTTCATACACGTAAGTAAGAATTTCCAAACTACGTCAGTATATCAATCCCACACTTATTACAAATTTCAGGATTCCAACTCTATGCGTTTACCCACATACAGTTTAGTACCATTTAGTATTTTTTGTACACATAAGTACGAATTTCCAAAGCTACCTCAATCCTACTCTCCAACGGTAATCTCAATTCCAAATATCAGGATTTCAGCTCTATCCTATCACTCATATCCAAATTGTACAAAATTTGGTACCATTTAGTACTTTTCGTACCCATAAGTACGAATTTCTAAAACGACCTCAATCCTACATCCCAACAATAATCATATTTCCAAATCAGGATTCCAGCTCTATCCGATCAACCAAATACAATTTGTGTCAAATTTAGTATCATATAGACTTTTCGTACCCATAAGTACGAATTTCTAAAACTACCTCAATCCTACGCCCCAACAGTTATCTTAATTCAAAATATCAGGATCCCAGCTCTATTCTTTCACCCAAATACAAATTGAACCAATTTTAGTATCATTTATTACTTTTCGTACACATAAGTACGAATTTCCAAAACTTCCTCAACTCTATATTCCAAAAATAGCCTTAATTACAAATTTCAGGAATCCAGCTCTATCATTTTGTACTTTTCGTACTCTATCATATATTCCAACAATAATTATAATTCCAAATTTCAGGATTCCAGCTATATCTGATCGCCAATATACAAATTGTACCAAACTTAGTACCATTTTTTACTTTTCGTACCCATGGTAGAACAAACTAGGTAAAGTAAATACTACAACAAATACAACTCAACAACAACCACATAGAAATTTGTTTTTGTTTGTAAACGTTAGTGTCAACGTACATGTAAACAAAATAAGGAAATGTCTATAAATTATTGGAATTTAAAAAACTAATAATTTTTCACATTTGATTGAATATTTTGAAAAACATGAATGAAAACCCGTTAGATTTTCAATTTGAATGTTTCCATATCATTCCACTAAATGCATAATTTCTCGCAGAAAGTAGAATACTTGCAAAAATGTTTAGGGTCGCTGGTAATTCATTGAAAAAAGGGAAGCTGTTTCATTCGTTTGCTTTTTAAAACAAAAAAGCACATGTTTATTAGGGCTTTATTCTTTTCCAGTTTAACAAAATACCACACATATGTATGAACAAATATTGTACCGCCTCTAGAAGCGGTGTTTTAGTGTGCGGCATGTCGTTCGGAGCTGGAGGAGGTTACATCTCAATGATATGAAGGAGTCTTTATGGGAAATAGTTTTTTTTTTCTGATGAATAAATTTGTTCTTCAAAAAATATATATCCCTAATATACATCGAACATAGAAAAAAATATATAAAATGTCGTATGGAATTTGACACTAACATTACAGCCCAGTTCAGTCAGCTGGGTATTGCTGCTACCTTTTTTGTTCTACCATGTTTCGTACCCGTAAGTACAAAAGATTTATTCGTACTTCCACCAATTTGGGTGCCACCGTGGTGCACGGGTATGCACAACCGCCTTGTACACATAAGGTCGTGGGTTCGATTCCCCGGCCAGGCAACGTCAAAATACCCCTCTGTAATGCTGGCGACATTTCCTGAGTATTTCAGCAATGTAAAACTTCGCTACAAAAGTGATGTCTTAGACACGCCGTTCGGACTCGGCGAAAAACTGTAGGTCCCATATCATTTAGCTAGTATGAATCGGGTTGCACTCATTGATATGAGAGAAGTCTTCCTTGTCCCTTATGGGATGTTTGTGGAACAATTATATTACCCGTAGGTACGAATTTCCACAAATACAGCAATCCTACAATCCAACAGTAATCTTAATTTTTTATTTCAGTATTCCATCTCTATCCGACCACCCAAATCCAAATTTACCATTTAGTACTTTTCGTACCCATAAGTACTAATTTCCAAAACTACCTCCATATTTCAACCCTACACTCTGGGTGAAGTACATAATTCCAATTTAAGGATTCCAGCTCTATCTATTCACCCAAATCCAAATTGTACCAAATTTAGTACTTTTCATTACATGGGTACACATTTCTAAACCCACCTCTTCATATCAACCCTACTTCTCAAGCTTGATTCTAAAACCAAATTTCAAGATATTAGCTCTATCCATTCACATAATACCAAATGGTACCAAATTAAGTACATGTTAGTACTTTTCGTACACTTACGGCTCGAATTTCTAGAAACTTTTTGTAAATCTATTCTACGTTCCTTCAGTGACTGTCATTTAAAATTTCAGATTTCTGGCTCCAACGGTTCGCTATATACAAATTGTACCATATTTGGTACCTTTTAGAACTTTTCTTATCGTTCGTATCTAATACCTTCGGACCAAGAGAGAACCTTTCCGAAAACTTCAAGTTTCTAGCTTTAGCTGTTTCGTCTGGGCGTTGATTACACTGTGCAGCAGCATTTTTGGGGGGTGGAAAATTTATTTTGGAGATGAAAGCCCTTGATGAGTATACTAAGAACCCAAAAGGAAATTTTCGCCATAGGTCAAGTTTCTGAGATATCGCGCGATGAAATTCTTGATTTTTTTCCTATAATACTTGGCAAAATAGATCCATATCTCTGTTTGGCGTTGTTGTAGCTTCGTTTTGAGATGACATGTCTTCAGTGAAATCGATTGGCGAACATTTCCAAATGTTCTACAAATATTTTGCTCAGAAGATTTTAGGTACGGTTCTCTTTGACAACTAATCGATTTTGTCCCGTTTTCATTGTAATTTTTGGACATTTATTCGGACTTGGATCAGAATTAAACTATGTTTTGTTTTTCTGTATATTCGTTATTTGTTATGTATAGGTATGTGGACATAACAATTGGTTATTGCTTATGTAGGCATCTGGGGTGCTTCTGAAATATTTACGATAAATTGCCTTGTAATGACGAAAACGTTAATAACAAATTTTTTTGGAGGATAGATCCGGTTTTCTCAATTTTTGAACCGGATATTTCAACATTAAAACCGATTTTTGAACCGTTTTTAACTAACCGATTAAACTTATATGTATACCATTAAAAAGTGTATAGAGTTGTATATCAAATTAAATTAATTCGCTTATGAAAACTTTGTTAGTTGCAGTTCTAGAACAAAAAACCCGTTTTCTTAAGTCGTTTTTAAGGAAAAATATCAGTACGCGCAAATATGGAGATCAAAGGCTGTGGGGTGAAAAATTCTTTTTGGCGACGAATGTCGATGAAGATGTGATAAACCCGGAAGGACAGTTCTATCAAACTTCATGTGTTATTTAGTGTAAATACTTTTGCTAAATGGAGCGTAACTACAAAAGTTCTCTAATGACCAGCCAATTCTTTTCCGACAAATTAAATTAGATTTCCTAGGTTCCGAATAATCAACTTTTGGTTGCAAATAGTCGCAAATCTTGCTGATAAATGCATGGAAAATGCAGCTTAAATCCTCAAAATACCAAAAATCGGGTGGTACAGTTATATGAGGCTATGTCAAAACGTCGACATACGTTCACAATTTTTGGTGGAGAAGATGTATAACCAACGAGAAGCTCCAATGCCAAAATTCAGCTTATTTGGTCTGAAAATGTTGACAAAAAGGGGCCTATACCCAAACGTGGACCTATGTACACAATTTTTAGTGAAAAAGTTAAGTGACCCGTAGAAAAACTAAGTACCAAATTGCAACTTATTTGGAAGGAAAGTATTGCTTTAATCCTCAAAATACCGAATATCAGGAGCTACCGTTACATGAGGGCTATACAGCGTTGCCGACAGTTTTTGGTCGGAAATCGTCAAAAAAATTTACAAATCGTCAACAAAATTTGGAAAATCGTCAAAAATCGTCGTCATGATCCAAAACTAGGTTTGGTTACCGTTTAATGTGATTTTTAGCCGATAGTTTTGTCAATGAGACTGACAACATAAAATGTACAACCCACAGCAAAAAATATAACCCAATCTCACTTAAAGGGTTGTCCTTAGTTGGGCAGACCAAAAAACTCATTTTCTTGAATTGTTTTCAAAGAAACTACCAAATTTTTTTTTTAAAGTTCTTACATTAAGGAAGAACGAGCATATCTTATACTACTTTTGGTATTTTTGTTGTTGAAAAATATTGCAAAGTCTTGTGGTAAATGGCTATCTGCGAAACCCCTTTTTTGTAAAAGCGTTTTGTGATGCCAACGATAGCTCGAAAAAGAATAGGTCGATCATCATACATGTTTGTAAGCATTTTAAGAACCTATTAATCTTGCCTTAAGGCGAAAAAGAATTTTAAACAAACTTTAAAAAAAAAAATTAACTGTTAAAGTCAACATTTCAATTTAAACGAAAAAAAATGATTGTTTTTTGTCTAAAAATCGGCCAAAATTTTTTTAAACGGTCTAAGGGCAAGCCTTTTATTTATTTAATAAGCTCACCAAACCATATGAAGATCGGTCAATTCGGTTTCGAGCTATCGTTGGCACCGACTTCAAAAAATTTCGAGAAAAACACGTTTGAAGTATCTATGCTACATACAAATTTCCAGAAATTGTTCCCTTCTTGAATTTTTTTGCGGCTTACTCTACACTACCTGCACTTCAAAATTAGCCATTTTTGTTTTTATACCCTACACCACACAGTGGTAAGGGGTATTATATCTTTGTGCATTTGTATGTAACATACAAAAGGAAACGAAATAGACCCACAATTCCTTTTGGGGATATACATATAATCACTTTCTGAGTCAATTTATGCGTGTCCGTCCGTCTGTCCATGTATTTTTGTTCGCAACATACAGGTCGCATTTTTTGTCCGATTCAGCTGAAAATTGGGGACTACAACTTTTTTAGCCATAGGAAGAACGCTATTGCTTTTGGTGGAAATCGGTTCAGATTTGGATATAGCTCCCATATATATTTTCGCTCGATTTCACGTATTTGCTGCACCAAACACGCTGTATACATCCAATTTTGATGAAATTTGAAATGTGTGACTGAATTTTGTCTACAAATAAGTGTGCGAAATTATATCGAAATCGGTTCAGATTTGGATATAGCTCCCATATATATTTTCGGCCGATTTCACGTATTTTCTGTACCAAACACGCTATATATTTCCGATTGCGATGAAATTTGTAATGTGTGACTGAATTCAGTCTAGAAATAAATGTGCCAAATTATATCGAAATCGGTTCAGATTTGGATATAGCACCCATATATATTTTCCGATTTCGTGTATTTTCTGCTCCAAACACGATATATAAGTCCGATTTTAATGATATTTGGAATGTGTGACTGAATTCGGTCTGGAAATAAATGTGCCAAATTATATCAAAATCGGTTAAGATCTGGATATAGCTCCTATTTATATTTTACATATTCACCGTGGTGTAGGGTATCATATAGTCGGCCCCGCCCGACTTTGATCCTTTCCTTACTGTTTTTTTTTTTTTTTTTTTTTTTTGAAAGTGACAGGTATGGTTAACCCCTTAAATACCGCTATAAAACAGCTTTCAAAAGATGATAGTTTTCCCCGTGGTTTTCTAGTTTTCAGTAATGCAGCAAGGTAAAGTTGGGTACACATTGCCAGTTTTGAATTACAGATGACCGTCCATGTTTGTCGGTACACGTAAATTTGGTTGATGGGCAGTCGAAAATCGACAAAAACTCTCATTAAAGAGGACATGGGTAGGAAGTATTTTATCACGAAAATTGTTCAAGGACGATTTTCATCCATTAACAATCCAACATGAAAATGTTCAACTGATGTAAATCCAAGATGAGGCAAAAACTATGAAAATACCTTTTTTCCAGATATGTGCCTAAATAAAGCCAATCCGACTCGAAATTGTTTAAAAACATTAAAATAGCTCATGAAATCGAGTTTGGAATATTGCTTTCCTTAAAGACTTTCGTGAAATTCTGTTCAAAATATAGCTATCGTGTTTTATTTCATGCAATTCGGCATTACGTGAAAAATCGTCATTTTGGACCATAAAATCGTCATTTTTCAATTTTACTCCAAAAAATCGTCAAAATGACGATAAATCGTCAAATTCGGCAACACTGGGGCTATACCAAAATATTAGCCGATGTTGTTCATATTTAGTCCATTATTACCCTCGGACACATACTACGTTTGTGCAAAATTTCAGAAACATATCTTCATTCGTTTGCAATTTCGACCACTGTGCGATGGTAGGAACTATCATAATCTAGAATTTTCACAAAAACTATTGTCAGCCCAGAAAATTTTTTACTGAAAATTTTGATTTGATTGTGTATAATTCTCATCTACACTTTGCACATAACTTTGATATAAATATCACGTATAATATTACGAGCATTGAGAAAAATATTGTCCAGTTGACAATAAATATTTTTGGATCTAACAAAAACAGTTGTTGAAATTTACAAAAATTATTGTTGGAGTCACAATACTACATACGGAATCACAATACCTTTACAGTACATATTTTGCTCTTCGAATATTGTTGGATAAATCATATTTTTTTCTCTGCGTGTGGGTATTGCTTATCATATATTAGAGTTGTGTCGTTCATGAACGAACCGGCTCAAAGGAACGATTCCGTGAAAAGAACGAACGGATCCGTATCCAGCTCATTCTTTTATATCGTTCATTTAGATCAAACCCGTTCGTGGGCATTGATTTGGTTACGAAGTTTTTCGGCAAATCACACACACGCGACCCGAACGCAAAGTAAGAGAGCAAATGTTTTGATTTTTTTACTTCAGTCTTGTACTGAATTTCATGCAAGCAGGTTGATGCCGCTTTATTTGTTTATTTTTGGGTACACAGAAAAGATTTTGCAGTTGTACAGCAAATATGTGGAGGGAAGAATTTGAAAATGGTTTTTGTTTTGTATTAATATTTTTAATGACGCAGAATGCCTCGTCTGCAATGCAACAATAAAAAATGTATGTATGCTTAGAAAGTCTTAAAAATCATTTTTATATACAATTTGTTTTTTTCTCTCAAAAAAATTAACATATGAAGAAAAATACTTTTCAAATTATTATTATTTATTATTATTTTTAATTTAAGTCATACAAAGCGAACGCGCCAACAATATATATTTCATTTCACACTCAATATGAAAATCATCACCCTGTTCTGTCAGTGTAATTTTACCCACACATAAACAATTTAAGCGCTCGCTCTTCTTGGTCGGCTATGATTTAGATCCCCGATGGACGAGTCATTGCTGCTTACAAAATTAGCAGCATTGGTTTTGCAGTCAAAATCTAAACAAACGCTACGTTAGCCCAAGCAGCACAAATTTCCACACAAAACAAACAATGATTCAGAGATCTACTCTCGCTCAGTAACTCACCTCATTCAGTAGCACATCTCGGTCATTTCTTTCTTTTGCATCATTCGTTCATCTGGTTCTTTCATATCAAAACCACCACCACTACGTTCAGAAACAAACAAGCAAGTAACACAACAGTTCTGTCATTCGTGAACGAACATTTTCAAAAGAACGATTCGGTGAAAAGAACGACGGAGTCGTATGCAGCAGAGAACGAACGACTTCAAAAGAAAATAATACAGTCAAATGTATTGTTGAACGATAAAGAGCCAACGAACGAAGTAAATGACCCGGATCTTTTTGGTGAACGGAATGAAAAAGATTGATCAGCTCAATGAACGAGATTGCCCAACACTATCATATATGTTTTTAAACATACCCGATTTGGAATTGTAAATACGTTTTTCTTTCAATTATGCTATTTTTATGTCACTGTCGCATACATATTTTCCGCAAACAGATCCAATTAAATTGAAATCTTATTAAAGGCTACAGTTACGCTGTCCATGTGTCAGTATTTTGGTGGGTATTAAAACAAGATTTTTTTCGTTCACCTAACAAGAAGAAAAAATATACAGCATGTCACAATGTGATAATAAGCTTATCATAGCATGCATAACTCTACCAGGAAAACCTTTCACATACACATCTACATACATTTGTGTATGTATGTTTTTATGAATGGACGCTAACTGGAATTACACAAAGAAGTGAACAAAACCTGACCACAAACAGAAAAACAAAATTTTTAGCCTAAAATCCACTTCAATACAGAATAAACATTGACCAATGAAAAAAAACACTCGAAATAAAATTTAACCAAAAACGGATGCAGATTTCACCACCAATATAACATAAAATACTGAGGTTAAATGTGTGTCATCCCATGGACATACGGACAAATGCAGAACAGCATCAATGAATAAATACATTTATATATTTTTAATGCACACACAGACACATATATACATACATACATTTTCATACCTGTCTATGGGTAATTGTGTTGAGAACATGGTAAAAACAAATACGTTTTTTGCGGATAACACAATATGAAATTGAGCCAAAATCGTTGTGTTTTATAGCGTACTGATATAACTAACTACAACTCTTAAATACAATACAATTTTGTAGAATATGGTTCCATCCATTGTCATCCATTAGTCAGTAAGCCATGCTGTTTAGTATGTATGGAAAATGAATTCAATAAATATGGCTATTTGAAAATGAAAATGAAAAGCAGAATATGTTTCACACAATTTATTGGAATTCAGATCTTCATCTAGATCAACTAGTTACTAAGCTAATATCCCTAAATAATGAAAATGTTATTTAGTCTTTTTGCCATTTAATCTAAAATAGAAAGATGATTTTTTTTCTGTCACACATTTGTTGCATTGACATTCATGGGATTTTGGGGATCTGAAACATTGACAAAATTTCACCTGATGTCAAAACAAATAACCGTCCACCGCGAAATGTTTGTTTAATTTAAAAATGAAATCAATGAATGGTTGTGGCGTTGGAAATTTAATCGGAACCAAAATTCTATCATATTTCCAAAACATATGACCGACCATTGTGATGACTGTGATTGCTTTTAAATATTATGAAATTGCCAACAATTTTGACTAAATTCATAAAACGAAATTGCACTCTGCGTTCACGGACATATGGGAATATGGACCGCAATGGAAGCATATAATATTTAATAATAAAACAATGCTTTTTTGAATATCAATATTATGTATATGGTAAAAACAAAAAATCTTTTATAATCGATGAATCTGAGTTACACCCATTTAAAATAAAGCGTTTTAGGAGGGATACCATAATGTTGACCATAAAAATTAATTTACGTGGAAGTTGTGTTGGCATTAATGTAGAAGAATGGGTTGAAGCCAACAAGTTTTTTATCCTCTTTTCGGATTTTTGGCTTAACCTTACCTTTCATGGAGCTATGCCCAAAGGAAGAACCATGGGCAACATGATACTAGTGTATGATTTTTCGATATATCCGGTGCATCTACCTAAAATTGATGCTGACATATTGAAGTCGGAATTTCGGGGATTTTGAATTTTTTTATAATCCGGACGCGCAAAAGTATGGAAGTCGTGATTTTTCGTCATTTAATGCATATCTCATGAGTGTGCTCCGTACAGGATCCTAGTAATTTGAGTCTAAAGGCCAACACTTTATGAGTGAATTTTTCTAAATGACCTATTTTTGTGTAAAATTTACAAGTGTTATTCAATTTCCTCTGAACCCCGCGTGAATTTATAAAAATCTAATATTTTCGAAAGTTTTTGGCTATTTTCGCATTTAAGAACCGTTCATAGACATTTCGATTGTTCCAGAAAGTTGTTTGCTGATATTATTGCTACATCATTGTGGTTGATTGCTGTCTTGCATTTTGAACGGTTTAGTATCTATGGAGCGGAAACCAAAAAAGAGAATATAATTCGCATTTGTTTAGCTATTTTAGCCATTAGAACCGTTTCTACAGCGTTCGTATGTTCTAGAAAGTTGTTTATTGAGACCTGAGGAACATTTTACTGGTTGGTTGCTTGCTTCAATTTTGATCGGTTTGATATCTGCAGTCTAAAATCGGAGAAAAAAAATATAATGGTATTTTGACCTTGACGATTTTGACCTTGAAGAGGAAGTTGAATGGATATTATGTGTTCACTATTATTATTCTTTAGGACGAGGGCTACAACCTTGCCTCCACGAGTAAACCCAAATTCCAAGCAGTATAGAAAATATGTGCCTGACAAAATGATTCCTTTTGACATCAAAGCCTCAGGTCTCTATGGGCCCGTAACCGCGAAAGTTGAAGTTATAGGGCAAAACGCCGGAACACGTGTCTTCTTATTTTTGGTCTTCTATTACGCTGCGGTGTCAAAATATGGTTAATAATTTTCGTGTCGCATAGTGTTATTGTATGGAATTTTAGCGAAATAGTTTGAGAACTCCCAAATATTTTTTTGTGATTTTTCTAATACCATACCATAAAATATATTTGGAACAATATTCCAACAATGAGTTTTTCTCTTTTCTTGTTGCAATTTAAATAGTCAATCTCTATAAATTTAGCTTCATAATTTTCTACGCATTGTCTAGATTCTGCAGATATTTTTAATTTATTTTATGTGGACTATGGGACATGATAGTTTGGATTTACTTCAAGAGTTTTTTTATTATTTGTCGATTTTCTGCGAAATCAAAAACAGTTTTAAAATATTTCAACATATGCGAAGAGATATGGAATGCTGTTATCGATTTATGCATACATTTTCTCATAAAAACAAATAAGAAATTTTTAAATATTTTTCCTTCATATGAGAATAACGTTAAGTTCGGCCAGGCCGAACTTGTTATACCCTCTACCACAAGTTGTATTGAAGTAAAATGGAACAATTAGTTTCCTTTTGTTTATGAAGAAGACTAAATACCAAATTTCAACAATGTGGCTAACCTTTAAAATACCGAAATTCAGGATGTAGCGTTCCATGGGTAAAATCTTCAAAATACCGAAAATACTGATAGTTCTCTTCTGGAATATTTTATAATCCCATAGAAGAATATATAACAAATTTCAGCCTTTCGGTGGGATATTGACGTCACAACCTTCAGAATTACGAAAATTGGAAAGTACCGTTCTATGAGGGCTATATCGAAACATGGACCTATACCGACGAATTTCAGTCAGAAAGCCTTTTACCTCCTACAAAGACTAAATACCAAATTTCAGCCATTTCGGTGGGGTGCTGTGGCCACAACCTTCAATATACCGAAAATCGGATGGTACCTTTCTATGGGGGCTATACGAAGGCATGGACCTATAGTGAAAATTTTCTGGAAGAAAGTTTTATACCCCCAACAAGTACCAAAAAAAAAACTACCAAATTTCAGCCATTTCGGTATGATAATGAGGCTAAAACCTTCAAAATATCAAAAATCGGGTGGTACCGTTCTATAGGGGCTATACTAAGCCGTGGACCTATAACGACAAATTTCATATGGAACGTTTAATACCCCAAATGAAGGCCAAATACCAAATTTCAGCCATTTCGGTGGATAATTGTGACCAAAACCTTCAAAATACCGAAAATCGGGAGGCTATATCAAGGCGTGAACCTAACGAAGACTAAGTACCAAATTTCAGCCAAAGAGTAACAGAAACTTCTATACCGACTTACAAAGATCTACCTTAAAAATTGCGGGCTGTATCTTGATTTCAACAGACGGACGGACAGACGGACAGACGGACAGGTTTATATCGACTTAGAATTTTACCCTGATCAAGAATATATATACTTTATAGGGTCTCCGATGAATATTTTGATGTGTTACAAACGTGTCACATAATATGTAGGGTATAATTAAACCTCTATTTTATGGTAGGGGGTATAAAAATCGCTATAACTTTTGGCCGCATCGGCCAATTTTGTGAACGCGAATTGATTTGAAAGCAATTTTTTTTCCTTAACCTCTACCAAAAACCGTATATGCGCTCGCAATTTTTTTTAATTTTTTGAAATGAAATTTCAAAAGAAATTTGATTTTTACCATAAGCGGTGGGTGGATTGCTTTTAACATGAACAAGTTCAGAATTGTTTACCCACTTTATTTCGATAGAGATTTAAGGCCAGACTTTAGGTTAGTAAGTAAGGAAGATTTATATAGAAAAACACAATTTACAAAAGTTCAGTGCCCCCCAGCTTGCAGGAGTAAAAATGCAAAAAAAAAGTGAAATGTCCTATGAAAATTCTGACACTGGCTCATGAAGTTATATTTAATGCACTCAAGGTTATATTTAAGGCACTAAGGTACTCAATTTCGAACCGATTTTTTTGAAAATGTTGAGAAACAGACAGGGCTTGGATACAGACACTTATGTGGGAGTTATTTTTGATCTTGGATATAGTAAACTCCCCCTCCCTCACTAATAATGGTTGGTCAGACTAAAGACGAACTTCGACATCCAAGCCAATACGTGCGGAACTTCCTGGAAGAATTCTCGGGCAGTTGCAGCATTATCATGAGAATCGACGCAAAGGCCCACCACTTCTACTGGGGAAGTAGTAGCAACACCAACGCCTGAAGTGGATCACCATTCAGTTTTATTTTAAGTAATAAGAACTTTTAATAGGGGGAATCGTGGTTACCTTTCATAATAGCTTATATGGATGACTCTGCAGTGTCTGACGAGTATCATGCAAGGCGCTCTTTGTCGGCATCCCAGTTTTACTGAGCTCGTACTTTTCACAAGAAGAAGAAAAATCGTTAGTTTTCCCATAAGGACCATAATCTGCGAATCTGCACTTGGAAATTTTGCACTCTTTATAGAGAAGGTACAGTTTGCGCATTGGCAGAAGTACTTGAAAAGTACGAGGCCGATATTACTGCCGTACAGGAAATACGACGATAGGGAATGGCGTCAGAACAAAAACAAAATGTGACTTTAGTTGCGGATTTGTAGTGGGTCGGAGGTTAAACCATCTGGTCTCTAGCTTTACCCCATTGAATGAAAAGACTTGCTAAAATTCGATTAAAATCAAATTTCTTCAACATCAACTTTATTTGTCCTCATGATCCTTTCAAAGCAACGACCAACTGACCAAAGATATATTTTGCGAGCACTTAGAAGCAACATATGATCGTTATCCTGCTCATGACATTAAAATTATTATAGGCGATTTTAAGGACAAAATTGGAAAGGAGAATATATACGTCCCATCTGTCGAGAAATTCAGTCTTCACAGTAAAGCATCTCAGAATGGAATGAGGCTGATAGACTTTGCAGCAGCAGCAAGCATTGCAGTTAGCAGTATCAGATTTAAGCATCTCGACATTCATAAGGGAACCTGACTATCATCAAAACAAACCAAAACCATGAAATCAAATTACAATCGTTCCGAGGAACAAACCTATTTACTCGGATCACCAACTTGTTGCAGCAGAAGTTGGACATCGGTAAGCTGCAATCACAACAGACACCCACAGCATATTCCACTCAACTGGCCCAATTGATTAATCAAAGCACTCCTCGTCCCGATAACATATCAGCACAATGGCCCATTCCATGCAAACAGACGCAAATCAGTATACAGACAATTCGTAGATTATATATAATTGTTCCACAAACATCCCAGATGGGACAAGGGAGACTTCCCTCATATCAATGAGTGGACCCCGATTCATACCCAGCAAAATTTGAAGGAAGGGGTTCCATGCGATGACGTGATTTCATGGCATCTTTTGCACTGGTTCAAACGAAGTCGTGAAAAATTCGATCTTTTTATTAGCATTTGAACCAACACAAATCAAGTCGTGAAAGATCCGATATTTTCATCAGCATTTGAACCCATACAAAGGCATTTGTACCCATTCCATCGATCCAATAGAGATGAATTTTGTGTTTTGATTTATACACATTTTTCTAAATATATAAGATTAATTATTTACAATAGGCTTGATGTTGTCGGAAACTCGAAATCACAACCAACCCCAGCAAAAAAAGTCATTACTAAGTAATGACTTTATTCAGTAAAATCTGGCAGTAGTAACTACTTACAAATATACCGTAAAAGTCATTATTTTTACATGGGGATGTCATAGGAAGGAAGTACTTTCTTAAATATGTTTTTTAAGTACATACTTAACCACATACCGGCAGTCTAAAAGAAGCTAAAAAGCATAGTTCTATTTTTAGAAAAAAATGTGGTGAAATTATATTCAACACAACACATTTTTGTTTTTTTTTATTCGATTCCTGCTAGCTTTGAACACACGAACTTCTGATTTGTAGCCAAACACACGGGTTGGTTTAACTCATCCATGTACATCAACATGTTTTTATAGTCTTGTAAACAAAAAACACCCATGCCGACGCTGACCTTTGAACACACAACTCTAGGATTTGTAGTCGGACACACTAGCTCTGTGCCACCATACTCATTACTTAGTAAGTAAGTAGTAAGTAAGGAAGTAACTAGTTATGTGTAAACTGTTATATATATACTGCCTGATAATGCGGAGTGTAATGAGCACTCATTACCCTGTAATGCAAGAAGTAATGACATGTGCTTACCAAAGTTTTGCTGGGACGTTGTTAAAACTCTGATCGTAATGATAATGTCATTACAATGGGTTGGTGAAAATGACATGCAAAAGCATTGGTGAAAATGACATGCTAAAGCATTGGTGAAAATGACATGTCGAAGCATTGGTGTAAATGACATGCTTTGGATCCAAAAATGAATAGCATCTTTTGGGGTCCACGCTCATATAAAATTCATCGATGAAAATGCTAAAAAGATGACATGCCAGATCACTTTCGCCCATGATTGAATGGCATCTTTGGCATCGAACATTTTGCTGGGTACTAGCTCAATGATATGGGACCTACTGTTTATTGCCGAGTCCGAACGGCGTGTCCTATGACACCACTTGTAGGGAAGTTTTACAAGGCTGAAATACTCAGGAAATGTCGCCAACATCACTGAGGGGTATTTTGCAGCCGTTGAAAATTTGATGTTGCCTGGCCTGGGAATCGAACCCACGACCTTTAGCGTGCAAGGCGGGTGTGCATACTATTGCACCACGGTGGCACCCACCGTAGATTACACATTCATTTCTTCTATACACAAGAAAAGAATGTATTATTTTCCTAGACATTCTCCGTGTTAACAATAATGTGTGGCTGTATACTGATTCCATTACATATGTTTTTGGGAATATAGTGGGTAATCAATGTGAATTTGTTGGTAATTTTACAATCCTTTTTCGATTACAAAGTTAATGTGTTCCCCATTTTCCCACTAGGACGCTTACATGTGCACCTCCCACTGTTCTTTGTTTTTTTTTTTAACAAAAAGTGCTCGGCCGACGGTGAGCATTGAACACGCAACCGTCGGATATGTAGTCGGACACAGTACTCATAACTTAGTAAGGAGTAGCTTAAGTATTATTTTTTATTTACATTACTTTGTAGTGGGTTACATATTGACTAATGGACCCGAATTTTTGCTGGGTGAATACCAGATACCTCCACCAAGGAACCCATGGAATGACCAGAAGTGTCTTGTTGCTACCCAAAGGGAAAATGCGGCATATAGGACTACTCTACAATCAGTAAAAACGCGTAACGTACGAGAGAGGTATCGGGAGGAAAGGAGAAACGCATTTTCTGCAGGAAAAAGAGAGAAATGGAAAAGCGGGAGTGTGAAAAAATCGAGATGTACAGGAGCCAGAAAATTCTACCAAAGAGTGAAGCATCAAACTGATGGCTTTGGTACAGGCACATCCTCCTGTAGAGACCAACAAGATAATTTGGTAACTGATACAGATAGTGTGCTCAGGATATGGAAAGAGCATTTTCCAAACTGTTGGTAGCCAATACTAGCGTAGACGACGAAGATACCGCAGGTCCTAGCCCAGAAGATGGTATTAAATGTATACCGCCTGGCCAATATTAGGTAAAGACAGCAATAAACGGGCTGAAGAATAATAAGAAGCAGGAGGCGATGGCCTACCAGCCGAGCTGTTAAAAACCGGAGGCGAAAAGGTGTATACATCGGCTAGTTAGCTGAAGAATAATAAGAAGCAGGAGGCGATGGCCTACCAGCCGAGCTGTTAAAAACCGGAGGCGAAAAGGTGTATACATCGGCTAGTTAGCATTATCTAGCAGGAAGAACGCGTACCCGCCGATTGGAACTTAAGCATCCTGTGTCCCTTCCACAAGAAAGGAGATAAGAATGTATGCTCTAACTAAAGGGGAATAGGTCTTCTCCCTATTGCCTACAAGATGGTGCCTGGGATATTGTACAAACGACTAAAGCCTAAGGTCAATGAAATAATTGGACCATACCAATGCAGCTTTAGACCTGGCAAATCCCCCATTTACCAGATATTTACCTTGCGGAAAATCCTGGAAAATAACCCAAAGATGCAGATCGACTCTTACCAATTTTTGGTCGATTATAAAGCAGCCTTTGATCGTAGTGGACAGGATCAAAGGTATTCCAAGCCATGTCGGAATTTCGTATCACCGCAAAGCTTATTCGGCTTTGTGAAATGACATTAATTGATACTCGGTACTTAGTTAATATAGAAGTTTGGTACGAAAAGAGGTTACAGACATGGAGACAGCCTTTCGTGTGACTTATTACATTACATTCAGAATTTACTCCAATAGTCACATGTTACTTGCTTATGCTGACGATAATGACATAATGGTGTATCGGTAAAGAAACTAACTGATACCTTTATTAAGGTCGAAGGAGAATCTGCTGAAGTGGGTCTGGCGGTAAACGACGTCAAGTCCAAGTTGATGGTGTCGATGCGCAAATTGCGCAATCAGGGTTTAAAATGCTAACGCCATATTAGCAAAAGCACCGAATTTTTACATCTTTGCCTGCTAAAATTTCTTCGAAATATGTTTAGCAACAATGAACAACGGCAACATGTAGCAACAAATTTCACAAAAATATTGCTAGCGATGCTGATGCTATTTGATATTGTCGCTATAATAAAAAAGCGTCGGACACGCATACTCATATTTTGCAGCACACATGAACAACACATATCAGAGAAGAGAATAAGCAACAAAGTTTCAACGGCTTAGCCATGTTTTCAGCAAACAATTGTTTTTGAGATCAAGGTTACCAGTGTAAGGCATTAAAATTCACGATATGATTAATTACACTTTTTCCTTCAAAGGACATGTGAATTTTTGGTGAAGCCGTTCAATATATATATTTTTATATATAAACATTAATAATAAGTATTCTTTAGGTTCTACCATATCATGGAGGCATTTTGACATTAAATGACACCTTTTTTATTACTACGTTGGCAACTCTAATAAAAAAAAACCACCCTCGGTTGCTAATTCGCATCGACGAATGGTCAGCCGACTGGTAAATATGTAGCGTGGTTGTCGATTATGCCTAACGAAAAAAAGATTAGGCGTAAAAACGAAATAAGCAAAAATGCACAAAAATAAATATGCGTTCGGTTGCTTATTTAGCCGTGTGTGTCAATATTGTGTAGCAGTTGAAGTGTACAGCTAATGCTAATGTTTTTAGATGCTGGCTTTTAAACCCTGTGCGCAATGCGTCTATAGAACACAGACCGACTATGGAAGTTGGTTCATATAATTCTGAGGTAAGTCTTTTACTACCTCGGCACCGCCATAAACACAACCAACAACATCAGTTGTGAAATAAGAAGAATTGCGTTGGCCAACAGATGCTAAAGTCGCACATCGTCAAACAAAGTAACACTTTACAAAACGATGATACTACCCTTTCTAATGTATGGTTCGGAAGCGTGGTTACGTTCGCAAGCAGATAAGGAAGGCAGTGCTTTGTTTGTTTGATATGCGCTGACGGTAAATATCAACGCCCATGGATCACGAGCTGTATCTACTATACAACGACATCGGTATAGTTAAACGTATCGAGGTACCATCAATTGCGTCGGCTAGGCCATGTCATAAGAATGAGTGATGATGAACCCGCTAAAAGGCGTATAAATAAGGGTCGCATGGCGATACACGCAGAACTGGAAGGCCAAGGCTTCGATGGAGTAAACAAGTAGCAAACGAAATCAGAAAACACGATATCCCAAATTGGCAAAATAAAGCAACGAATAGCGAGGAATGGAGATATTTTCTTAGTTCGGCTTATGGGACAAATGTCCTGTAGTTGGCCATCTAAGTAAGTAAGTACATACTCTATACAAGACCGCTAGATTCGGAACCATAAATTCTTTATGAGTTATCGATGCAAAATGTATGCATGTTAAATAATAAGCCGTGTACATACATATATATATAAAATAATTATAATTTAATTCTCATTTAAATCCACAAATCCCATACTATTCGTTGAGCTCTCATAAGCTACTTATTTTTCTTAAATCTCAGTGCATTAAGAATTTTAATGAATACAGCAATCATAGCTTAACATAATTCCTACTTCACAATGTATAGATGTATGCACATGGATGTGAATAGCTATTGTACGGCGGCTACATATGTTTCAATTTATTCAAGTGGCAAAACTAAAACTGCACTTTATTTTCATTTCCAACTCAAAACGAACACTCATCAAAAGCGCCAGAGACTCTTGTGATAAATGAATAAATTAAGCGAAACACCCAACTTTACAATTTGCCAGAGTAGTGATTCCAGGAAACGACAATGACGGTGCTACACTTGTTGCAGCAGCAACAACACCACAATCATCAACTTTGGTGAGAGAAAAAAAACCAACTCCAAGGATCAAGTCAAATTTGTTGAAGTGAAGTAGCAGAGGAAAAGTAAAAAGAAAAGGAAATAATAATTTATATTATTCACAAAACCCTCTCACACACGCACTTAACCAACCATAAGGATGTATGAGATAGTGAAAAATAGAACAGAGTTGGTTTGATGGGTTAATAGAAGTGTTGGCATACGTTTGTTTCGCACAACATTTATAATTTTGCCACATTTATATTCATTAACAATAGGAATCGGGGGGAAAAGTTATGAAGTTCTTATTTTTTCTTTAGACTTGGAATAAAGGTGTGCTGCTTGTTACAAAGAGATGGAGAAAGAAAGCTTTAGTTTTACGATAAATGTGCTTTCATCTTTTTGCAATGACTACAAAACATGCAATGATAGACAAATACATTTATCTGAACGTAGATGTAAAAACTACCTACAAATAGTAGGTAATGATAGGATTAGTACGAAGACAAGATAACATAAGTGATTTTCATACCCTACACCACTATACACAGTGGATGCGCCCAACGACAAAAATAAAAAATGCATGTCACCATTTTAAAACTTTAAAGATGCAAATCGCTTCTAAACATTTCAAATTTTTCGAAACTCAAATTATTTTTGATATTTTTCGCCGCTCTTAAGTAGGAAATGGCGTACAAACATAACTAATTTTGGAGAAAAAAAAAATATTTAAAAAAATGGTTGTATTACAAGAGAATTTCTGAAACATGCCTTAACTATTTATGCCTTAACTTATGTTGAATGATTTAGTAAATTTCCTAAGCTTCGTTTTCCTACTTGAACAATTCCTGCAATTTGCAAGGGTTACCAAATATTTATACCCTCAGCCTTTAGGCTAAAGAGGGTATTTACACTTTGATACGACCAAAAATGTGCCTCATAGAAATAATGGTTTTAGACCCCAAGTATGTTTGTACGATATCCGTTTCAGACAATTTTGAGTCGATCTAGCAATGTCCGTCCGTCTGTCTGTCTGTCTGCCTGTCTGGCTGGTGCGCACGATAACTCTCGAACGGATCAATCGATTTGGTTCAAATTTTGGGTATCGAAATATTTTGTCCAGATTTGATTTAAGTTCGAAGATGGACCATATCGGTCCACTCCTTCAGGTACCTCCCCCACAAAAGTTCAAAAATGTTCGGAAAAATTGTCCGCACGATAACTCTTGAAAGGAGTAACCGAATTAGTCCATACTTTGCACATTGTGACATTTCTACCAGACATAGATGAGGTTCTAATATGGACCCTATTGGTCCACTCTTTCGGGTACCACCCACACAAAATTTTGCTGAAGTGCAGTTTAAGGCCTGCTCTCGAATCTCTTTGATTTTTGTTGCAGCCACTTTTATTCACTACCCCCATTACGACGATATAATTTTTTTGAGGAGCAAGTCCATACTTCCTCAGAAATCAGCACGAAAACTGCAAACAACCCATATACATAATACCATGTGTCGTAGTTGGAGCGCACAATAACTCTCGAACGGATCAACATATTTGGTACAAAATTTTGGGTCTTTCAATATTTTGTCCAAACTTAGTTTAAGTTCGAAGATAGACCATATCGGTCCACTCCTTCCGGTACCTCCCCCACAAAGTTCAAAATTTTTCGATTGTGGGCATGATAACTCTAGGATGGAGTAACCGAATTGAACTTTGCTATTGGTAATATTACTTTCAGGCATAGATCGGGTTCTAATATGGACTATATCGGTCCACTCATTTGGGTACCTCCCACACAAAATTTGGAAAAAGTATAGTTTAACAACTCCTCTCTGATCTTATTAATTTGTGATGCAGCAGGTTGCACTTGAGGCCCCTGTTACGACGTTGTAATTTTTTTTTGTGGACAAGTCCATACTTCCTGATATAATGACCCAAAAAGGTCCAGAAAATACTGGCACCACCTAAACTGGCTAATGTGTAAAATAACCCTTTAAGAGAGAAATCGATTTAGCTCAAACTTTGTAAATTGAAAAGTAAAATTGTAATATATTTAAATTCAGAAAATTAAGTACAACATTTTTAATTATATAGTCTGTAAGGAAAATATCCATAGACTAAAAAAAAATATTTCCTACATATTTGTATTAGTTCCGATTACGTACTACATCGGATCACTCCTACGGGTACACCCTACCCAAAGTTTGGAAAAAATTCACTCTTCTTGGATCATTCTGAATTTTGTTGCAGCATGTAGTTTCCCTTTCCATCCTGGAAAATTTTCCCAACAGCTAAAAAACCTACAGAAGTATTGTGTTATCTTTTTTTCTTCGGGTACGTGGCTGAGGGTATATCTCTGTCGGCTCAGCTGACTGATACTTTCTTACTTGTTTAGTTATAATATTGTTCAAAATGATACTATTTAATATTAAGTACTTACTTACTTAGTCTCCATTTCTCCCTGTTTATTGCTTCGCTTTCTGAAATACCGTGCCTTTTCATCTCTCCATCCACTTGTTTGCGCCATATATTCCTTGGCCTGCCAATTCTGCGAGCATCGCCAAGAGGCCCGTATTTATACGCCTTTTTAGCATGTTCATCATTCATTCTTATGATATGCGCAAGAACCCAGGCTTCGGAACCATACATCAGCACGGGTAGTATCAGTGTATTGTAGAGCGTTATTTTTGTTTGACGAGATGTGGATTTCTTTCTAAACTGCTTACTAAAACCAAAGTAGCATCTGTTGGTCAATTCAATTCTTCTTTTTATTTCACAACTGATGTCGTTTGTTGTGTTTACGGAGATGCCGAGGTAGACGAAGTCTTTTACGACCTTTACGATTTTTTTTAATTACCAATATTTTTTTAATTTTTGATGTAGAAATTGCATTAATTTTACCAATTATTTTAATTATTAAATTTTCAAATCTTATATATTGAACAATTACATCAATTATTTTGATTTTAATTTTATTACCTCAAACTTCCAACTTCCGCAGTTGGTCCGAGCTCAATGGACGCATTGCGCTGCGACACCACCAATTTGGTCTTCTCACCGTTTACCGCCAGACCCACTTTAGCAGATTCTCCTTCGACCTACATAAAGGTATCAGTTACTTCTTTTACTGATCGTCCCATGATGTCTATATCATCAGCATAAGCAAGTAGATTGGTGTAGATTGCGCCACTTCTTTTGACGTTTGCCTCTCGTATAACCTTTTCCAGCAGGATGTTGAAGAGATCACACTAAAGACTGTATCCTTGCCCGAAACCTCTTTTTGGTACAAAACTCTTCGGAGGGGCTCCTTTCTATTTTAACTGAGGATCTCGTGTCAGTTAAAATCATTTTACAAAGCCGAATGAGCTTTGCGGGGATACCAAATTCAGACATGCCTTGGAATGCCTTTGACCGCAGCGGGCTGTCGAAGCCTGCTTCATAATCGACAAAAAGGTTGTAGGTGTCGATCTGCATCTCTTGGGTCTTCTCCAGGATTTACCGCAGGGTAAATATCTGATCCATGGTCCATGGCCCAAATATCTCGTTGACCATAGGCTTTAGTCGTTCGCACAATGTCCATAACACTATTTTGTAGGCAATAGAGAAAAGACTTATGTCGCTATAGTTGTGAAATCCTACGTTGTATCAATGAAATTTGTCATTGATACAACGTAGGATTTCATTCATGTTACGTAGAGCTTCATTGAATAAATGAAAAAAGTTTCATTGAGTTTCATTAAAGTAAATTGTTCATTAATGCAATGAAACTCCTTCATTTATGCAATGGATTTTTTTCGTTAATGCAATGAAACCTTTTCATTAATGCAATAAAACTCCTTCATTCATGCTATGAAACTTCTTCATTAATGCAATGAAATACTTTCACAGTTGTAATGACACTTCTTCATTTATGCAATGGAGCCTTACGTTGGTTCAAAATCAATGACAAATTTTATTGATCAAACGTAGGATTTCATTAATGTTATGAAGTCATTTCATACTCAGGTAATGAACAAAAATGAAGTCAATGCAAAATATGTTAATTTCATTTTATTGCAATTAGTTTTGACCATTAATACAACAAATCATATTTACACTGAAAGAAAAATGCTTCGTTGTATCAATGAACGGATTTCATTGATTATTTTTCATTTATGCTATGAAACGTTCCATTAATACAGTGAAATGTTTCATTCATGCAATAACGTAAAGTTATTTAAAATTTAATGATTTTTGGTTTCATTGTATAAACGAAACGGATTTCATTGATGCAATGAAACTTTTAATTTCTATAAATTTAAGAAAAATATGTATGTTTTGAATTCAAACTAAATAGAATGGGCTAAAAACACTAGTACGCAAACATCTTTTTTAATGATGTTTGCGTACTAATGAATGAAACCGTTTCATTAAATAAATGAAAGAGTTTTATTAAATAAATGAAACATTTTTGAAATTCCTGTTTGCGTTTTGTATTCTTTGTAAATCTGTTAAGTTATAAAATTTGTCTTCTAATTATTTAACCAATATTTGAATTTTCATTTCACATTATTAACCACTTCATACTTACTTTCAGCGAAGTTAATAATCCTTTTGAGCGTTGTTATCTGTAAGCAAAATTGAAAACCATAAAACAATGTTTAGTAATTTACCTGGTTTTCTTTCTAAACATTAACTTACCTTTAACTTTCGCCGTTGGACAGAAAACTATACAACAATACAACATTTTCTTTTTCTAAGTAAGAGATGCTTCGTTGGCCAATGGTAACAGTTTCTCCGCCATTCCACTCATCTTTAGATTTTCTATTGAATGCTTCCATTACAAGAAAAATATAAATGAAAATTCACTTAAAGGAGCACGTGAACACCTAAAAAATAATATTTACATTTTCTTTTCATTTTAAACACATCACAGTTTTTAAAGTTGAAAACACCAGACGTAAAATGATTTTTTTTCATCCACACTTGACTGTGGTTTAGCGCAAACTAAAACAATGTTCATGAACATCGTTTGATGTAGCTAAGAAAGCGGTGGTTGTTTTGCCAACACGTGTTTTTTCTGCTTGTTAAATACTCACACACAACCACAAATGGAATTCAATGAACGACAATACAAACAATAACAAAGAACTGAGAAGAACATTCTTTTTAATGCGGATGAATATTTATGTATACCAACGCCAATCGGCGACAGTAGCGAATTTTTGTACAGTTGATGACGTTTCTGCTAGTTTTGATTCTATACATATGTATGTAGCCAATATATAAATGTGTTTTTTTATGATTGTCAAAAATTTAATTTGTTTAAAAAAGACAAAATAATTAGAAGTCAAATTTTCTAAATTAACAGATTTACAAAGAATACAAAACGCAAAAAGGAATTTCAAAAATGTTTCATTTACCTAATGAAACTCTTTCATTTATCTAATGAAACTCTTTTATTTATTTAATGAAACTGTTTCATTCATTTTTAAAGCAAAGCAAACACATCGAATATATACATTGTTCGCAATTGTTTTTAAAAAGATATTTGTTAGTGTTACTAGTGTTTTTAGCCCATTCTATTTAGTTTGAATTCAAAACATACATAATTTTTTTTTTAAATTTATAGAAGTTAAAAGTTTCATTGCATCAATGAAATCCGTTTCGTTTATACAATGAAACCAAAAATCATTGAATTTTAAATAACGTAAAATTGCATTGCATGAATGAAACATGAAGCATTTTTCTTTCAGTGTATCTCCTTTCTTGTGGACGGGCACAGGATCCTAAGGTTCCAATCGTCGGGTACTCGTTCTTCCTGCCAGATGGTGCTAACTAGCTGATGAATACACCTTATCAGCGTGTCACATCCGGTTTTGAACAGCTCAGCTGATAAGCCATCTGCCCCTGCTGCCTAATTATTGTTCAGCCAATTTATTGCTGTCTTTACCTCATATTGACTGGGCGGTATAGATTGTAATGTACATTCACCATGAACAAACCAAAACAATCATGCTAATTCTCATTAGGAAGAATTACACTTCAAAAACTCACTCACTTTGCATATTTCCAATTTCATGGCATATAAAGCAGATAGAAATTCGATCTAAAATTATTTACCTTTTTGTCGATTTGAGTCAGCATCCCAATCAATCCAAAATTCCTTTTTGTACCAATGTCTATCCATCCTCTTGAGATATGTACATATGTACGCATAGCAATGATTTAGCTGGTTAATACGCACTTGTTTACGTAGATAATTTTCAGTGAACACTTATTTTTACAAATATGCAACAAATCTTAAAATTACCACGATTTTGATTTCCTTTATTAATTTAATTCTTCACAAAACGCTTTCTAACAAATTTACCGTACGGAGCAGATCACTTGTTTTATTAAAGATAGCAATATTACGAATTAGTTAATAACAAATCAGATAAAAAGCAATATTGACAGTTATTCAATGATCGCTCTATTTTTTATTGTTTGTATTTTGGTCTGATCTTCTGCTGAGTGGTGACTTCAGCTATAATCTGGATCGTAAGTGGTTTGTCACTATGCTAACAAACGGAAATATGTTTGTCAAACATATCTCATAATAAATCAATCCAGTTATCAAAAACAATATTACCAAAACAAGCGATTAAGGAATAGACATTTAACAATTCCTTATTGTTTAAGCCATTTTTTTATTTTTTTATGATTTTTTTTTTATAAAAAGTCTGTCTAAATGATCAATTTTATTGAACATAAAAACACTACTTTATGTTGCATCTTTGAGTCATCTGCCCTAATGTGGCAACATTATCTGCTAATTTGCGATGTTTTAAGCAATTGTCATTTGTCAGAAATTTTAGGTAACAAGATGTGAAACTTCATTTGCCAACTTCCTTTTTCTTTCAACTCCTAAAGTGATAACATCTTGTGGATATAAAAAAAATTAATCTGTGAACAACTCATATATCTTATTGTCAGCAAGGCAAACAACTGCCAATTTTCATAAAAGTGAACATCATTTAACTTAGATTTACAAACCTTTTTTTGGAAAACTAAAAGGTGAGCATTAAGAAATGTGTCTTAATTCGCAAAATTCTGACATAAGGATTTATTTCAAGGCTTATACATTGGATGGTAAACAAATTTTGAAAAATCAACTAGCCATACGGAATAGCCAAACTCTCGGCATTGGAAGAAATTTGCTACTCCAGGGTTCACGCTGCCCACAGGGTAGCGTGATGACATTTTTTTACGTCTGGCTAAACAATTTCGATGAAGATGTTGTATTTGACATAACCAACAAGTGTATGACCGTCAATCCACTGCAAGAATGTTTGTCTGGCAATTTTGCCCTATGTAACCCTTACGGACCATAACATCCATCTGGAAAGTTTTCATAAACTGAACCATTAAAAGAAATTCCCTGGTCATCACTCGTTATCCAAAAAAATAAGCCCTGAGGAGATTTTATGATATTCCATATAACTTAAACTGCACCAAGTGTCACTACAACTGAAGAAACCACCTTATTCATGCGAATTTTGTCCAGGAACATTGTTTTAAGAAACCGTCATCCATGAGATACATCAACGTACATCATTGGGGAAATAATGATGTAAAACCCCATATTGTCATAGCCGATGGTGATTCTTAGCTGACCACCAAACTCCAACTGATCTTAACCACTCAATACCTTGATTTTTATTAAGTATTTAATTTTCATCATATTGAATTCATAATCATTTACTTGAGTATCCTATATTTTGAGTGCAAATTATAACAGAGACTTTCAACAGAGATGTGTAAGAGATTCCTTCCCCAGTTGCATTAAATTCCTTTTTTCAGCAGCAGCCACCAACACGAAATGCAGGAGGCCTTCTTCAGATCGAGTAGCTGGTGGTAAGTTCAAAATCAGCTGTTTTTTTTATAATCTCTTTGCCAACATCTCTTACATGGTTTGATAAAGAAAAAACAAAGAATGAGAAATCATAAAACATTATCAAAGAGTGCACTTCACTAGTTCTCAGTAAAGTGCATGAAGTAAAAACAAAAAAACTGGACATTTTGTATAACAGTTCTAATTATTATTTTTGTTCTCATTTATGAATTCTCATTACTGTTGTCTGTAATCACAAAGCGAGACAAAAAAAAGGAAAAGAAAAAAAAGAATCACACAACTCGATTTATATACTTATATTCAAATGTAAGTATGTAATTGCTATTAACTCTCTATTTTTTTGTATCTACGCTTTGTGATCACATATGTTTTGCTTTCAAATAAGAAAAAGATATTCACGCTATATTAACCCCTTAAGGGCCGATAACAACTCTAGTTATTGTAATGATATTTTATATATTAATTTATTACTGCTTAGTATCTATATAACAGAAAAAGGAATTTATATATTATTATGTTAGGATATTATGATAATTGTTTAAATATATTGAATTTTGTAGCCGAAACTATGGCTTGGTAATAAAATTCCTGTTTTCTTGCCGAATGACGTGAAGAAGAAACAAGTGTAAGTATTTTAGGGTCCTGGTAATTATCTAATAGCACTCACAGGATAATGGTTGGTGAGGGTTTCGAAGTGCGTTCTCACATAACATCGGTGAGGACATTTGTATGGAAGACAGCGGTATCTTTAGTTTCATTCTCTTGTTTTTTTTTTATTTATTTCATGTGACTAATTTGGGGCAGTTTTATTATTTAGTCATTCCGGTCCACAATAGAGTTCAATATTAAATATTTTTTTTAGAAAAAAAGGGAGTCTATTAATAATTTAGTGTAGTGTATACAGGTTAATTTTGGATTAAGGACCGAACCTCCCCACCCGACTGACTGCTAGTGACTTAATGGCTCCCGCAGTCCTTGATCCTAGTAAATTCTTTGGTGTAAAAGATTTATCTTACGAAAAGGTACACCTAATCCTTCGGGTCACTACAAGATTCAAAACCATCTTCTGGGATTGGATCTGTGGTATCTCCGTCGTCTTCGCTGCTATTGGATACCAACAGTTTTGATAAATATTCTTTCCATATCCTGAGCACACTATCTGTATCAGTTACCAAATTACTTTGCTGGTCCCTAAAGGAGGATGTGCCTATACCAAAGACATCAGTTTGACGCTTGACTCTTTGGTAGAATTTTCGGACTTAATTCTGGTTCCTGTACATCTCGATTTTTTCACACTACCGATTTTCCATCTCTCTCTCTCTTTTTCCTGCGGAAAAGACGTTTTCCCTCTATCCTTTTCTCCCGATATCTCTCGTGCGCTACGCGTTGCTACGGATTGTAGATAGCCCTATATGCCGCATATTTCTCTTCGGTAGCAGCACGACACTCCTGATCATAACATGTATTCCTTAGTGGAGGTCTTTGGTATCCAAGTATGGATTTTTGCGGCTGTTTTCATTGAGTGGGCAACACTATTCCATTGCGCTGATATGTTATCGGGATGAGTAGTGGGATTCTCTAGGGCATTTTTTGGTTACCGACAAAAATCGGTCAAATTAAAACGCAAAATTATGAATGAAAAGTTCAAATAAAAGCAGACATGACTGTAGCTATCGAATAATATCGTTAATTAACGAAATTATACGTATTTTAATGTTAACGGTTTTTGTCGATAAACAAAAAATGCTTTAGAAAATCCCACTAGGGGAGTGCTTTGATTAAGCAATTGGGCTAGTTGAGTGGAATATGCTGTGGCTATCTGTTGTGATTGCAGCTTACCGATGTCTAACTTTCGTGTTGTGTCTATTCATAGTTTGTTTGCTACGTTTAACCGGGTGTGTACCTTTGCTGCAACAAGGTAGTGGTCCGAGTCTATGTTTGTGCCTCGGAACGAACGCATATCCAACACGCTCGAAGAATGTCCTCCATCTATCACAACTGTGGAGACTGAATTTTCCGACTGTTGGTCAAAAGATATTTTCCATTCCAATTTTGACATTAAAATTGCCTAGAATAATTTTAATGTCATGGGCAGGACAACGGTCATATGTTTCATCTAAGCGCTCATAAAATATATCTTTGGTCAGTTCGTCCTTGTCTTCGGTTGGAGCATGATCGCAAATGAAGCTGATGTTGAAGAATTTTGGTTTTATTCGAATTGTAGCAAATCTTCATTCACTGCGATGAAGCTGGAGACCAGATGTTTTAACCTCCGACCAACTACAAATCCGCAACCAAACTCATGCTTTATGTCATGGCAGCAATAATACAGTGCGTCACCTTTAGGTGTTGTTGTGACGCCTTTCCCATTCCATAGTATTTCCTGTATGACAGTAATGTCGGCCTTGTACTTTTCAAGTACATCTGCCAATGCGTAAACTGCACCTTCTCTATAAAGAGTGCGAACATTGCAGGTGCAGATTCGCTGATCATGGTCCTTGACATTTTAGAGGAATTTGTTTTTTTCAATAGATTTAATATATATGTATGGATTTCCTTAAAGTTTTAGTTATTTTCCAAACATATGCAAGAATCGCCACTACTACCAAAATAAAGCCAAGGGCCTGTAGATTTCAAAACTGTTTAGACTTTTTGAGGACATTTGCTGTTTTAGAAGTTATAAGCAAAAGTTTCATTTGCTGAATTTATATTTTTTGGAATATTTTAAAGCAATTTTATTATCCTGTAGATTTCAAAACTGTTTAGACTTTTTGAGGACATTTGCGGTTTTAGAAGTTATAAGCAAAAGTTTCATTTGCTGAATTTATATTTTTTGGAATATCTTAAAGCAATTTTTTAATTAATTTCTCGTTAGAGACGAGCTTACTGACCAAGATGCTTTTTGAAAAAGGAAAGCCGACGATACGAACCCACACAATCACCACTGTGTGACATGCATGTTTCGCCTTTGGTTTAGGAAGGCTCCTCAGACACATCGACTGTGGGGCGGCTTCGCTATCCTCTAACTTATTTCCTCTTTCAAATGCAAGTTGTTTTTTTACAAAGTTGAATTTTTTGTTCAAATCTTTGTATGGCTTTCATGAAAAAACGCTTAGCGTAGCCTTTGAATGTTATGAGTTTGGTTCTGAACACTAACACGCCTTGACAACACTTTTTTCCATGTGTTTTTCAAGGACGTGGGTTCGAACCCCAGCCTGGCTCAAGCTGATTTTTATTTTTATTTGAAAATTTTGCCTATTAGGCGAAGGTCATTTTTTTATTAATTTTTTAATTAATTTTTTAATTAATTTCTCTTTAGAGGCGAGCTTACTGACCAAGATGCTTTTTGAAAAAGGAAAGCCGACGATACGAACCCACACAATCACCACTGTGTGACATGCATGTTTCGCCTTTGGTTTAAGAAGGCTCCTCAGACACATCGACTGTGGGGCGGCTTCGCTATCCTCTAACTTATTTCCTCTTTCAAATGCAAGTTGTTTTTTACAAAGTTGAATTTTTTGTTCAAATCTTTGTATGGCTTTCATGACATTTCATGACATTATTTCTTACATTATGTCCAATATAATGTCTTTTTTGTGTTATTAGCGATTTATATTGTTGTGGTAACTAAGAGCCGCATTGAAAACTCGTGATAGAAAAATACACAAATTTGGGGGTATTCACTTTAACAAATAATTATTCTTTTTTGGGACACCCTAATGTTGGACCACGCCAAAACGTTTAGTTTTTCCCGCACTGAGAATCAAAAATACACTATTACAGGTAATTCTGCAGAAAAAAGTAATTAGATCTTATAAAGCACCGAACAAAGGATGGTAACCCTATATGGAGGCTGTGGTCAAAAGTGGACCGATATGACATTTCTTAAAACGTATTCGGTTAGAATATTTGGCTGAAGAAATAAATCGATATAACGGGTGATCCAACTAGATGTAGTTTTTTTAACAGCCTTTTTTGACAGATCACGTGTGAGTCGTTTCACGTGTTCATGTTATTTCTGTTTAGTACTGTTTGACATTTTATCATGGAAAGCTTACGCCTCTACAATGTTTACAAATTGTTCAACTTTATTACGAACAGGGTTTAAAAGCCACCATTTGAAAATATTAGCATTAGCTGCACACGTCAACTGCTACACAAAATTTACACACACGGCTAAATAAACAAACGAACGCATATTCATTTCTGTGCATCTGACTGACTATTTGATATCTGAAATTGAAGCTCGTAATCTCGGCGACATGGTTTCAACAAAACGGCACCACTTCCCAACATCGCACAGAGGGGAAACATAGGCCTAAAGTTGCTCTAAACTCAAAATATGAAAATCGTTTTTTTATGAAAAAATGTTGATAAACGGCAACCAGACTCTTTTCTACATTTGCTAACCAATCCAATGCAGCAGTCGATGGAACTCAGCCATACTGAAAACAAAAAGTAAATTTTCGAAAACTAAGAAATTAGGTGAACATTAAAATGACATTATTTTCGCGAAAATTTATATATTTCAAGATTTATTGTTTTTGTACAGTCTCCGAACAAGATTATTATTTAAAATTTTGATTTTGATTGATTTTACATCTTTGCTCTTTAATAATGGTGATACATCAGGGACGTACGCAGGATTTCATTTCGGGGGGGGGGGGGGGGGCCCAACATGACCAAAAATCATGAAATTAAAAAATGTTGTGTACCGTTACGTAAAGTCATTTTAATGGGTTATGGCCACTTATAAGAATCCATTTTCATGCATTTGTTTAAGAAATCTATTAAACCTTGAGTTTTTTTATTTATTTATTTATTATTATTATTATTTTTTTTTTTTTTTGAAAAAATCTTTCTGACAAATGCCCGCCTATAAAGCACTGTTTTTACAAAAGCAGTTTACGGTACCCACTGTAGTTTGAAGAGGAATAAACCGATCAGCATATATTTTTGTGGGATCATTACGAACCTAATAATCTTGTCCATTATCGAAATGGAATTAAAAAAAAAAAACATCAGTGGTTCCTAAAGTACTTTTTCTTCAAAAATAAATAAAAACAAGTAAGAAAAGTCTATAGTCGGACGGAGCCGACCATAGGATACCCTATACCACTATCCCTGGACAATCGCTCTCCACGGAACTTCTTTTCAATGATCGTGAAAATTTAGTTATCAAATATCAGAGATGTAATGTATAATACTTATGACCAAAACCAAAAAGTTATCTAGCATGACAAAGACATTTTTGTAGCAGGAAAGAAAATTTAGTTCACACAAACTAAAATGTAATGAAACCCACTTATGTAGTACTACTACTTCCGTTGTTTAACCGCTACGTTATTGAATTTTTTACCAATTTCACACAAAAGTTTCAGTCCATTTAACCAGCTAAGTATTATCTGATCTTCACGTTGGTTTGTACGCTTCTTCTTCATCATAAACTCAAACTTTGTTTAAAATTTTGCGGGTTATTATTTTGACCTACAGAGCCGCTACAATATTGGTTAAAATTTTGTTTTTGGTCCATTTCATCCCCTGAACATTTCACGATCATCACCAAAAACTAATCATTTCTATTCTGGCCCGAACCCAATCTCCTTAAAAAATTTTTTACAATCGGTCCATAATTGCGGCCTTAAGCTTGTTTACAATTTTTAATGGACGGACACACATCGCTAAATCGCTTTATCTCGTCGAGATATGAATTCCGGCTTACCAAATAAGGGGTCTAGGACGAATATTTCGTGGTGTTACATAAACTTTTGGAGAGACAATATGTAGCATGTTATAAAAATGTGGTTCTCTACACAAAACCCATTATATATTAGGCAGTAGGCCCGTTATCTAGCAAACACTTTATTGCAATTTACATCAGAGGAAAGGTCAGTAGTTTTTTCCCATATGTAGGCTACTTTGCGAAATATATATGTCCTCAAGGAATTAAAATATAGACCAAAAATAAAATTTTTATATTTTTCATACAAAAGTAATGGTCCATTTCAGCCGCTAAAGAATATCAGATCATCATTCAAAATTGTAGGCATCTTTTTCGACCTATACTCTTGCCCGGTGCAAAATTTCGTGACTATTGATGTATAATTGCGACTTCTAGCGAGTTTATTATTACACTACAAACAAATAACAGAATATATTAGGCTGTAACTCTGTTATCTGATCATGCACACCAACATAATTGGCATCAATTGAAAGGTCAAGCGTTCCACTTTCAAATATATCTCACTTGTCCGGAATGTCACTTCCAGGAATTAAGATATAAGCTGTTTATTAAAAATTTTCACAATTTTCACACAAAAGTTTTGGTCCATTTAACCCTCAAAATACTATCCGATCGCCATCTCAAATTGCAAGCTTCTCCTTTGTGATATACTCTTACCTTATTTAAAATTACGCGTTGATCGGACTATTATTGAGACCTACAGAGCCGCTACAAAATTGGATAAATATTATGTTTTTGGTCCATTTCACCCGCTAAATATTTCACGATCATCACCAATAAGAATAGGGATCTATTCTGATCTGAACCCGACCTCCATACAAAATTTCGTGACGATCGGTCCATAATTGCGGGCTGGAGCGTGTTTACAATTTATAATGGACAGACGGACGGACGGACGGACGGACTGACGGACGGACACACATCTCAAAATCGCTTTATCCCGTCGAGATATGAAGAATGGTATACCACATTAGGGGTCTCCGACAAATATTTCGCGGTGTTACATTAATTTTTACCAAAACAAACTTATAATACCCTTTTCCACATTGTGGTATAGGGTATAAAAACAATTTTTAAAAATTTTGTAAAGTTAAAATCGAAATTTCGATTTTAACAAAAATAAAAAACTGTAAAAATTTGATATTTTTGTTGGACTCCGTCAGCAGTTTTTTAAAGACTCTATCGGTTAATCACATGCTTTATGTGTGTAATAGTCCTACAAAAACATATAAAGACCGGAGCATCCGTTTGCGAGCTACAGTGGGCACCGCTTTCAATAGTGCCTCTTCGAGGAAAAGACTTTTTTAGTTTCTATGCTAGATACAAAACACAATAAATGTTTCCCATCGAAATCTCATATCTCGGTAAATTTTTGTCCGATGGACTGGAGATTTTGACCCATATTCTATTCTACATGTATTTTAAATTGAGCCAAAAAAATTAGATTTTTCGAATTTTATATGAAATATTGATGCATAGCATATAAATTCAATAGAAAGAATTCATAATATTAAGGATACAATTTTAAATATTGACAGAGTAGGATATTTAGAATTGAAAATAGAATATAATCATATAGGTCCACGTTATGGTTTATCGCAAAATTTTACAAACACAAAGAATTGCCGTTATCTCTGCTATAGCAAGATTTTCACTATTTCGATGATCTTAGCTTAATTTTTAAGAATATCGTCTGTCGTTGATATGTTTCCAAATGAAAACATTAAGAAAAATTTAACAGTTTTGGAAATATGGTGCGAAATGTATACAAATTATTTTTAGATATAGTATAACATTTGAGGCAATAAATGTACTTCCAGTTCATTATTTCTCCAAATATTTTAGTCTGGCCCTAGGTATATTTATACAAGGTAGAAGTGACAACCTGCTGTATTCTTACTTTTTTTGTAAATTTAGTTTTCAAAATGTAATAGGGTCTACTCATAAATTTTGAAACTTCGAAATTTGCTACCATAAAATTATTCTTTTCACCGTAAACGTGTAATAACAATGAATTACGACAGTTCTTATGCTTTATATTTACATTTTGATTCAAATGTGCTCAATTTTAGAGGATTTTCAAAATGTATTTATGTCTTTCCTGAAAAAATTTTTGGAACGACCCTATTATTCAATATTTATTTTTAACAATTAATTTTCAATAACAACAATGTTGTTTTTGTACATTTTTTAGTTGTTGTAATTCTTCTATATACCTTTTATAAATTTGCCTTGGTCTGGCCCTTATCTACAAATTTGCTTCAGAGGTCAGAAAAAGATTTTCATTGGTTTCAGAGATATAGCCCAGAGTTGGTTTAAAAAGTCAATATTTAACAATGTTTGGATAATCCGAGCTGGATCTGACTCAACAAAACGCAACTAGGGCTTCTATATTTTGGGTCTGTACTTTCACAAAATCCTCACTTCAAATTGTTTGCACAAGACCACATTAAAAATGTTGCACAATGTTATTTACCGGAGGAGATAGAGTCTAATTCCAGGATTATTTTCATACCCTACGCCACTATGTGGGGAGGGTATTATAAGTTGGTTTTGGCCAAAATGTTTGTAACGCATCGAAATAATGGTCGTAGACCCGTCTGTCCATCTAAACCTTGTAATCACGCTACAGGTCGCAATTTTGATCGGATCGTCACGAAATTTCGAGGGTTAATGAGGGTCTCACAGAGGAAGAAGCCTTTTGATTTTGATGATGGTCGGATAATATTTAGGGATCGGAATGAGCAAAAACTTTATTTGGAGAAAAAGTCAACATTTTATTCCAAAGCACATATCTCAGCGTCCATAAGGGTCTACAAAAAGCAAAACATGGCAATGAAAGTATAAAATATCACCTTTACAACAATATTACGTAGGTTGTCGTAGGTGTAACTAAACTTATATAACAAAAGCTGTGGATCTAGGTCCAAGTTTTGGTATGGCCCCCATATAACGGTACTCCCGATTTACGGCATTTTGACGTTTTTATCTACATTTTCAGACCGATTTAGGTATCAATTTACATTTAGGGTTCTTAAATGTCAATAGACTTATATAACTAGTGGACATAGGTCCATGTTTTGGAATAGCCCCCATATAACGTTACCGCCCGCAATAGTCGCTAATAAAAACCAACTTCTTATTTTTGCTATTTTAATAATAATGACGGATATCACACCTTTGGTGTGGGACCTTCTAAAAGCAAAGCCTGACTAAGAAAGTAGAAAATCCCATCTTGGAAATTATGCAAAGTAGGTTGGCGTAGGTAGTCAAATAATAGAGATATCGCAATAGTCGTTAATGCATCCCTTTTTTCCACTTTTTCTGCAATCATCACGAAATTTTCTCACAGAGATAGAAGCCTATTGATGTTGGTGATTTCGACAGTAGTCAAATATAAAATTAAATATTAATTATTTTGGTTCAGTTCGCCTTAAGTCATTTGGTATAAAAGCCAGATAGGTGAAATCTTTCGTATCTCCATAAAAGAAATGTTTTCGAGTGAAAAGATTATTCACAGAGGTAGTGGTGTAGGGTATCACATAGTCGGCCCCGTACCGACTACAGCCTTTTCTCACTTGTTACTTTTAATATAATGTTACAAAAGAAGCGTTATAATTTTTGTTCTTCTTAATTGTACGATTAAAAGTTTTTGGACTCGATGACAAATACTTTGATGGACTTAGTTCTATATAGTTTTGACAAATAACAATCGATCCTTATTGAACCCCACATAATTATTCGCTAATAATAAGATAATTAATTTTGGAAACGGATTTTATTTTGAGAGACACTCCTCTCGTAGTATTTACATTTTTGTCAGGAAGCATGAACTTGTCCACGAAAAATAGGATATCGCTGTAAACAAGACTACAAATGATCCTCGAACAGTCTTTAAACTGCAATTATGTTAGAGTTATATGAGGGACCTGAAGATGTTGTCCAAAAATTCTCTTGAAACTTGATGTACTTTTGGAAGTTAATTTGCGAGTGGAACTAGGTAGTCCATACTAGGTTCGATTTTAGACTGAATCGGTTAGTCCCTTCGACCATTTTAGTTAAATTTTTTTAACTTTTATGGCAGAGGTACCGATATAACTTAAATTTAATTTGGACAAAACATTACGAGATCCATATCTTGGACCAAATCGGATGATCCGTTCGAGAGTTATTATGAGTTCCAACCTGCCAGACAAACAGAGATACAGACGGACGGACGGTGGTAAGTACTTCCATCTTGTCTGAAACGAATATCGTCCAAACATATGTGGAGTCTAAAATCATTATTTTGATGAGACCTCTTTGTTTCGTATCCTAGTGTATATAATCTAGTAACCTTAAAGTCTGAGGCTACAATTATACTTCGGTGATGATAAAGAAAAAAATGAAGTGACGCACAAAAATTCATTTGTCTTCATTATTTTCTCATACTGTTTTGCAGCTAATTTGTCTACAATAGGATAACAAAATTTTGGCGATGCTAGTAAAACGAATTTCTAAATGGCTTTCATGTTGAAGTCCACGAAGGACCGACTCTTCATACATTTTGTCAAATAGACATTTTTTCATACACTTCCATTCCCACAATACTCAACTCGTTATTTTTGTTGTTACAGAATGAGTTTTAAGCTTCGAGAGCTATATATAGTTCGAATATGACATAAAGTTGGAGTATATTCATTATGGAATTCGCATTTGATAGTGGAATGATATGACATGAAGAAGTAATTCAAATTTCATTGGAAGTTTCTCTCAAAAACAGCATACAAACAAAACATTTTCAAATATTTTCTTACAAAACTTGTTAATGATGAACATTTTCTGTTCAGAAACTTAAGCAAAGTATAAATTTTAATTTGAAATCTTCAAACATACAAACATTTTTATGAGAAAAAAATATAACTAAATTTGTTAAGCTACTGTAACTACAGCTTAACAAATTTTGTTCGACCAAACCATTTCGGGAGGGGCCCGGGCCCCCCGTGCCCCCCCCCCCCCCCTGCGTACGTCCCTGTGATACATATCCTCTTTATGATAATTTTTAAGATTACTACAATTTCAATAGTGAAAAAGTCTATTTCCCCGTCGTTTCCAGACCATAGTTTTTTCTAATGTTTTATGCGCTCGAGTCTCAAATATCAGATTCAATCATAAAAAAATTGCGCATATTTCCGAAAAAATCTAATTTTTCTCAACTAAAATATGAAATATTTTTATATGGAATTGCAAGGTTTACTCACACTAAATTTTGCTCCGCCTTATAACCGGGGCTCTTATTTATCAGACTAAACCAACACCTATCAAATATGTTTACATTATTCAGAAACATTCACGGCTTTTCTCAAGTGAATTGAGAAAAATTTAATTTAAGTAAGTTTCAAAAAATAAAATTTGGAATTAAATATTTGTGTATGGGACTATATATACATCTGTACCGATTTGTTTGAAAATTGGCTCAATTTTTTTTAGGCTAGTTCAGGTTGCATTTTTCAAATTTCAGTGATCTTGGTGCATTTTTATCTCATATCAGATGCGAATATATATGGAAGCTGCATCCAAATCTGGACCGATTTTCATTATTTTCTATAGGATTAATCCTTGTACAGAAGATATGCTTTGTGCAAAATTTTATATCAATCGGACTATAAATGAGCTTTCTATTAATTCAATTAATGGATTTATAACCGGAAAAAATAAATGTCATCGAATGTTCTTTCAAATGATAATAAACATTCCCCATTCAATTTGATGCATCTGTGTTTTTTAAAGAAAGTAGGGACCTCTAAATGATCACCCTTTATAAATCATAAAGCGAGTACACCAAATCATGGACCAATACTGACAATTTTTCGCGGGAAGGTTTACTATGCAATAAGAACTATTTGAAACGGATTACAGCAAATTCGTTTGACCAATGGCTTGGTAACAGCCAAAAACGTCAATTCAGAATGATTCTTTTCATGGGAACTACGTGACAACTTCGATCTAGGACTGTAATATTTTTGTTAGAGTGTTTTTAGGCCACGACGACCGGTTGATAAAAATTTCAGTTCGAAACTTAAGAGACTTAGGTCTCCTGCCCCACACAGCAGGTGCGACTTTCTCACTTCGGTTATCTTTTTCTTAGATATACCTAGTTGTTTCTACGAAATTGTAGAGACACATGACAGTGGGAGTAGTTAATATGGTTTACATATGCGGCTACGAGAGTTTTTAGGTGTTTCGGTTGAATTCGCATTTAAACGAATTCATCAGTCACACTTATTCTTGAGCTCGAGTTGTCATAAAATTGGAACTTTCACACTGTAAGCACACAAATCCAGCCTGTCATCAATAAATCATAAATATATGAACCAACGTCTGTATTATTATCTATAGCATTTCCAAATTAAATGAAACCTTTTCCAAATTGAATGAAACTTTTTCCAAATTGAATGAAACCTTTTCCAAATTAAACGAAACCATTTCCAAATTAAATGAAACTTTTTCCAAACCAAATGAAACCTCTTCCAAATCAAATGAAACCTTTTCCAATTCAAATGAAACCTTTTCCAAATTGAATGAAAGCTTTATTTTTATTGATAGAAATAAGCCAGAATATTTTGATAAGAGAACGAAATAAAAAATTATATGGGTTTTCAACGATTGTTTACTTAAATTCTAATCTTAAGCAACGACATAAAAGTCTAACTCGTTGCACGTTTTGCTTCCTTGAACATAAACATTTCATAATTTTTGGGCATCAATTAAGGTTATAGCGAAATAATCCTAAAGAGAGAATTTAGGTTTAAAAAATTTCTAATAACACTCTGACACAAAATGGAGGTGAAAATCTGGGGCAGAGATAATTCCTTTTGGGGATGAAAGCCCTTGGTGAGTATATTAAGAATCCCGAAGGACAGATCCGCAGTGAGTCGAAGTTCCGAGTTATGGCGTGATTAAGTTTCTGCTGAAGACCCTGTCAGGCATCTGAAATTAGCGTTATATCTTTGTCAAATGTTGTTCTAGCTTATTTTTGAGATAACACGTCTTCAGTCAAATCGAATGAGAATTATTTTCGTGGAACATTTCGACCTTCTAACTTGCATCCTTCAATGCCCTTTTCGTCCCTTATTTTAAGAACCGCTATAAAAGTACCACATTATGACGTTTTTCAGCTTCGAAATGTTCTGTAAAAATGTCGATCAGAATTTTAGGTACGACCCTGACTAAGAACTAATCGTTTTCATGGTCTGTTGTTTGAGCTGTTCGATACAATGCTCAATCACGTCAACGGTATTACGATCTATTGTCCGATAGCGAAGTACGACTCTGCCACACAATTTTATTTTTAAAAGTTTTTTTAGGATAATTTTTATGCAATAACTTAATAAGTAAACGAATATACATAATGATAGAATTAAACCGGTGTAATTTTACATTTTTAATGCCATATTCAGCAATGTTGAAGCCAATAGTAAAGGCATTTTCAAAAATAAAATTGTGTACCAGAGTGGTACTACGCGATCAGACAATCGATAGTAATATCGTTGACGTGATTGAGCATAGCACCAACAGCTCAATAAACAGGAGTGCTCCAATTATGTAATGAGTATGTCCATCGAAAATTCCACAAGCAGCAAATAGTGAACCACTTCATTATGTAATATTTAGCAATTTTTTAAACCTTAATTCTCTCTTTAGCATTATTTCGCTATAACCTTAATTGATTCCCAAAAATTATAAAATGTTTAAGTTCAAGGAAGCAAAACTTGCAGCGAGTTGCACTTTTATGTCATTAATTATGATTATAATTTAAGTAAAAAATTGTTGAAACCCCATATAATATTTTATTTCGTTCACTTTTCAAAATATTCTGGCTTCTTTTAATAAAAATGAAGGTTTCATTCAATTTGGAAAAGGTTTCATTTGATTTGGAAAAGGTTTCATTTGGTTTGGAAAAGGGTTCATTTAATTTGGAAAAGGTTTCATTCAATTTGGAAACAGTTGCATTTAATTGGGAATTTATAACATAATTTCTCGTTTCCACAACCAATAAATAATTCCTCAAGTCTGAAATTAGAAATTATTTAGCAGCAATTAAAAAAAGTTGTCTTGGATCGACAGTGTCAACGAAACACTATTTCTTTCTCTAATGTACTCTTTAATTACAGTCCACGCTCTCTTACGCAAAAGCTATCTGTAAAACAGGTTCCATTTACTCAACAGCGAAAACCTGCCACCGCATACCCCCCTGTACATGGGTAGGGTTCTTTGTTTCAATACAAAGAACTAAGAGAAGTGATGAGTCCATGTGGCGTTGGACGAAACTAGTCTTCTCTACCATCCCCTAAAGTAATCAATTTTAACTACATCCCACTTTAAACTTGTTGTTTTTAAATTTGAAAACAACAAATATGAGATTAAGCTTTACTTACAAATAGTAAGTAAAACACACATCTCAACAAAACTGCCAAAGTGAATATAATAATAATATTTTTTAGCCCGTATCAAGTAAATATTCCGTTCCCGATCATCATCGGCCGAGTTCCTAATCGAAGAATCATCATCAATCAATCACCTCCTCGATAATCGTTAAATCGTAGAACCCGATTGTCAGTAAGCATCTTCGTTCCCTAAACCTTAGTTTAAATTGAATGTTGTACAAAGTTCGAAAAATCGGTTACTACCACTTTGTTTAATTGGTGCCTGGTCGGGACCTTATGTCGTGAAGTATATCATTTTAATCAGAACCACAAGAACTTTCTGCTGCAGAAAAAAGATCAGTGACGTGGTATTAAAAAGGAAGAGCCCATTGCATTAGAAAATTTACTATAACTTACACAGTTGTGTGGAACATTTCTTAAGGTAAGGTCACATTAGGCAAATATTTGCTCCAGCGACCGGCATTGTGCGCTTACTAAAATCAAGTGGTGTTAATAATACATTGAATTTATGCTAACTTGCTCTCAGTAAGCGCACAATGCCGGTCGCTGGAGCAAATATTTGCCTAATGTAACTCTACCTTTATTCAATTATTTTCTTATATGTATGCATGTCAATTTAATTATATATGTAGCAAATTAAAATTACACTCATTAGTATTTAATTGAACAGAAAATTTAATACAATTAATTTTCATTTATTTTATAAGCCGTAGTTAATCTGAGACGATTAACTATTTTGTCTGATGATAGAAATGACTAATTAATATTCAAATAAATTTAAATTATTTTTCAATATTATCTGTATGGTTATGTAATAAATTGTATAAAATTATATAAATACCGCCACAGTTAGTTTTGTAACATTTTAATACATTGTTTTTTTTTTTTTTACAACAGTAATGCTTATTTATAAATAAAATTCTATAAATGTTTTTAATCGATACTGTAAAAATAACAAAAAAAATGTTCATTATTAATTATTACTGCATTTAATGCGATGAACAAAAACAAAAGAGCGAGATAAAAAAACCTATAACAGATAAATATGTATGTAAAACAGCAATAATGCCATTACATGGAAATTGTATAATCATTAAATATTTTTCATTTCGTTCATTCAACCACATATTTATGAATTATTTTATTAAAATGTTGAATTACGTTTTTAACAATAAATACACTTGAAACAAAATAATTTTACGCCACTTATATCCTTAGGGGATAAAAGATACCAAGGAACGCTGCTGGCCAGCTTTAACATGACAGAGCCCAGGAACGGGAAATCAACCAATACCGTACTAAAATAACACTGTGCAAAAAAATTTTAAGGTAATCTTCTGCAAACAATTTGAATTGAAAATTTTTTGAAAGTACAGACCCAAACGACAAAAATCCTAGTTGGTTTTTGTTGTGTCAGATCCAGTTCGGATTTTATATGGGGCCATCTAATCATATGTAAATATTGACTTTTTAAAGCAATTCGGGACTATATCTGTGCAACCAATACGAATCTGCTTCTGACATCTGAAGAACATTTGTCGATTAGGGCAAGAGTAAAATATTAAAAAAAAAAAAACAAGTAAGAGAGGGTTATAGTCGGACAGGGCCGACCATGTGATACCCTACTCCACTACACCTGGGCACTATTTTCTAAGGAAATTTTTTTATATGATTGCGACATATTTTAGCCGTCCGGTCATACATACACTCCGTTTTATTTCAATAACACATTTCAAACTTTTATTTGTACCTCACGGTGCACCTTAACTAATTTTAAATGGATGGTGCTTACTCCTGGGAAGTTTTTGCAGATTCTGAAACTACAATGCTCATAGATGAGAAATATCTAGAAACAAAAAAATAGCCGGAGGTATTTTCAAATAAATCGCGATTTAAGTTCACATTTTTAGGGGTTCTTTAGGTTTTCACGATTTTGCTTGGAAACCGCGACTCTTATGTAAATGGACCTAAAGGAAATGTTTCACAGCTACAACATTCTCCACAATATTGACCTTTATGATATTTTCGTAGGTTTTACCGTTTTTGAGATATAGAAGTTCAAATTGAGACAATGCACTGACTGTATCGCCTACGAAAATATCATAAAGGTCAATCTTGTGGAGAATTTTTACAACTACAACATTTTTTAGGTCCATTTACATAGGACTCGCGGTTTCCAAGCAAAATCGTGAAACCCTAAAGAGCCCCTAAAAATGCGAACTTAAATCGCGATTTATTTGAAAATCCCTCCGGCGATTTTTTTGTCCTTTATATTTCTCATCTATGAGCATTTTAGTTTCAGAATCTGCAAAAACCATTTAAATTTGGTTAAGGCACACCGTGTACTTCATTTTAGTTGACATTAGTCGAATATCCTGGGATATGTTTATACATATATCGTGTTTGTACTCTTATGAAGTATCTTTCAACAAAAAGTATTGCTTCGATAAAGTCCCGTTATATATATTTATAAATTTCTTTAAAAAGCCCAAAATTTGTACGGTTTGAAGTGTTTCACCTAAATAACACATTCTTTAATAATTTGAGTACGACTGTAAATTTTGAATGGAAGCTATTCATGTTTAAAACGCTAAAATTGTTCAAACTATGTCTTTAATTCTGGGAAAATAAGACGTTTTGAAGGCTGTGGCCTTTAAATGGCTATAATACGTTAAACATATGGCATAAGTTGACAGTTTCTTGTTATATTTATAGAGAACTAATGAAAAACGAATGATAAAGGAGAGATGCTGCAAACTGAACTTGAACTTCTACTGAAATTTGGGTACAGTTCTTCGTGAAACTTAAAATTCCTATGAATTTTATTCCATAACAGGGTCCAATGTTGGCATTAAAATAAGTTGATCGTTAAAATATTAGGTGATTTTTATTGCCTTTGTTCTGAAACATCATACTAAAAGAAAACCAGATCCTTCCTATACACAGAAAGAAAGTAGGTAAAATTTCTGAGGCAACTATAATGAATATTATAAGGAAAACGGCACTCTTTCCAAAATTTGTGTGGCAGGCAACCGAAGGAGTGTTCCGAGGTAGTCCATATTCAGACGTAATCCAAGTCTCTAAGAAATAATACGATGTACAAAATTAAGACCAAACCGGTATCTGTCTTCGAGAGTTATCTTAGGCACTAATCAGTTTAATATGCGTCGTCTAAGGAAGTATAGACTTGCCCCAAAAAAAATTTCATCGTCGTAAAGGGGCCGCAAGGCGAACACGTTCCAAACAAATTCAAAACGGTTCGAGAAGAGCTATTAAACTATTCTTTTCCCAAAGGAGTGGGCCCATATAGTCCATATTCGAACCTGATATAGCATGGAAGTAATATTTTCACATCCCTAGTTTAGGACAATTCTGGACTTCTGGAACTATCGTGCGAATAATCTTAGCGACAATTTTTGAACTTTTGTGGGGGTAATTAACGGAAGAGGTAGATGATATGGTCCATCTTCGAACTTAAACTAAGTTTGGACAAAATTTATGAGACCTAAAATTTGAATCAAATATGTTGATTCTTCGAGAGTTATCATGCGCACCAGCCAGCCAGACAGACGGATGGACATGGGTAAATCGACTCCAAATTGTCTGAAAATTGGCCTAAACATACTTGGGGTCTAAAATCATTATTTCGATAATCTCGTTGGCCTAAATGTTGAGGGTATAAACAAATATTAAAAGAATTTTAGAAATAGATTTTGGTGATTTTATCGAATCGATAAATGAAAAAAGACCAATATATCGAGGTACAATTACATTACTTTTTACCAAAGGTATCAAAAATTTCAAGACCCCATACTGCATTGTAATTTGTAACAATGTAAAAACCTGGGAATCCTTCTTTCATGATTTGAAAACTTTTCTATCATGATTGCGACATTTTTTAACATGGAATATAAATGTAGTTCTATGCAAGAAAATCACTAACAATAAAAACCACTTATATGTTGGTTTTCAAGTTTATTTTCGTAGATTGCCGAAATATGTATCCTAGAAACAAAATATAGACCAATAATTGAATTTGGATATATTTCCCACAAAAGTTCACCCGCTAAGAACTATCCGCTTATTATCCAACATTTTTGGCATCTTCCTTGACCAAAATTCTTACCTCGTGTAAAAATTTGTCAGCACTAAACTGTTACTGCGAACTCTAGCGTAGTTATGGTTACTATACACACAATTAAAACTGTGTAACTCTGTCATCTGATCACGTACACCAACATAATTGGCATCTATGGAAAGGTCAAAATATCGTAGTTTAAAAATATATCACGTGAGCAGAATGTGTCTACCAGGAATAACGATATAAGATACATATTACATTTTTTTCCAATTTTCACACAAAAGTTTCGGTCTATTTCACCCGGTTTATATGAGGCCCTAAAATCCAAACTGAATCTGACAGGGCAATTATGTTGCTATTATGTTGTTATTTTTTCTTCAGTTCTCTAAATAAAATCGTTGAGTAGAGACGGTAAAGTTAGTGAATAAATAAGTGTTTTGTCTTTTCTTAAAAAAATTGTGATTTTTAGTAAATTAAATGCCCAATACATTTTATAATTATATCAAAAAAGTGAATGAAAATATTTTATTGGACAAGGAAGAAATCGTTGTGTATTTAAATTGAAAGTAAGCACGCGTTTGATAATGTTTAAATAATAATGCTTTATTTAATAAAATATATAACAACAAAGAAGAATATAAATCGAATAAAAATGGAGTCGAACGTTTTGATCTGTTTGATGGTTGAAATCGAAGTGAACAAGTTAATAATAACTAGTAAGTAAAATGGCTGTTACTAAAAATGTAGCGAATAGTTAACTAGTACAAAAGATACATTGATAGAATAGAAAAAGCATAACATAGAATCAGTGTTGCCATGTGTTTGAAATAACTATTGAAATACACCACAATTGGTAATTACATCAATACATTTTTCAAATACATACATACATATGTATATATGAAATATGGATGTACCTTTTATTACATTATGTAATCATTTGGTTTCAGATGCCGATTTCCCGCTCATTATTTCAACTTTGAGGAGATGTATTTTATTTCAGAACTAAGGAAAGGCGTTCAACGGTGTTTCTATAAAATTTTTTTCTTTTTAAGAATGCGACTTTTTATAAATTATTTCATTCAGTTTTTCTTTTATTGAAGTCAATTATGTATTTCTTTGGAATTTTTTATGTACCTATGTGTCTGTTGTTGCTTTTGCTTTTTTATGCTTTTCAATAAACCACCACCATTTATAAATGTGTGTATATGTTTGATATAGCAAGTGTGTTTCACATTGAAATTTACGCTCCCTTGCTCCCAGAAATCTCCCACTGTGTTTGCATTTGTTTGCACCCAAACATATAATTTGTTTGCAGGACCAAAACATATGTTATGTTTGGCACTGATTGCAAACAAATATATGTTTGGGACATATGGTAGCATTTTTTCCTCCGCGTAGCAACGCGTAGCACACGAGATGGGTATGGGGTGAAAAGGAGAGAGGAGAAACGTCGTTTAGGCAGGAAAAAGAGAGATATGGAAAAGCGGTAGTGGCAAAAATCGAGATGTACTGGAGCCAGAATGAAGTCCGCAAACCCTACCAAAGAGTGAAACGTCAAACTGATGACTTTGGTACAGGCACATCCTTCTGCCTCTCACCAGCAAGGAAATTTGGTAACTGATACAGATAGTGTGCTAAGGATATGGAAAGAGCACTTTTCCAAACTGTTGGTATCCAATAGTAGCGAAGACGTCGAAGATACCACAGATCCAATCCCAGAAGATGGTATTGATTGTGTACCAACCGACCAAGATGCGGTAAAGACGACAATAAACCGGCTGAAGAGTAATAACGCAGCAGGAGCCGATGGCCTACAAGCCGAGCTGTTCAAAACCGGAGGTGACACGCTGATAAGATGTATGCATATGCTAGTTAGCACCATCTGGCAGGAAGAACGCGTACGACGACAATGATTGGAACCAAAACATCCTGTGTCCCTTCCACAAGAAAGGAGATAAGACTGTATGCTCTAACTATAGGGGCATAAGCCTTCTCCCGAACGACTAAAGCCTGTCCTTCCTTATGCTGCCGATATAGACTAGAGGTGATCGCGTGTCGTGCCGTGAGTAGTGCGTGTTCGTGCCTTCTCGAAAATCGCCGTGTTTGTGCGTGTCGTGCCGGAATAAATTTTTGGCCGTGCGTGATCGTGCTTTTTTAAGGCACGATTTTGCACGACACGACCAAACACGATCTGCACTATGTGCCACGATCGTCGTGCAGTCGTGCAAGAGACCATACTAAACACAAAAATCGTAGAAGAATATAAAACTGACCAAAAAATGCACCAACTGTAGTTTTCCTAAAATAATTGCTTCGTTTTTGTATTCTGGTACTTTTTGCCGTTTTGTTATGGAGAGGCCAGAACAAAAAGATGATGTTTGTTTGCCATTTGTTTTGATCATTTGAGAAGTAAATACAAAAACAACTCAGCGGGTTAACGCAATATACTGTCTTTGAAAATCAGTTGTTTGTCTTGCTAAATTTGATATTGAGAACATGTTGGGAAATTCTGTATTTGTAACCGGCAATGGTTACAACGTTGTTTCGAATTTTAAAAGATTTAAACGTATGCCTTGCGCTTGCCACAATTTGAACTTAGTTATGTATGATGTTGTTGAAAAACATACTCTTCCCGAATTGGGAAAACTGATTAACTGCTCAAAAAAGCTTGTAAGATATTTTAAACACTCTGAGCTAAATAACAAATTGTTGAAAACGTTAAAACAATATATAAGAACACGTTGGAATTCAACATATATTATGCTTGAGAGCATATACCAAGTCAAGAATGAGATTAAGAGTATTTTGCTCGAAAAGAATGAGTTGGATCGTTTATCTGACTTAAAGCTAGAACCACTATTGGGTTTTCTCAAAATATGCAAAGAGTGTTCCGAAAAATTAAGCTACTATGCACATTTTTGCCGTTTGGTCTGAAAAACTTTTGAAAGTTTGTTCAATTGATACCATTGACTCTCAATTCATGAAAGATTTGAAGCTAAAATGAAAGATTTGAAAGCAATGATTGTTTACATTGCTTAAACGCTTTGTACCAGCAATGGCACATCTTATAGGGATGTTTTTATTTCCGCCATTTAAGGAGATGATTTTTTTATTAGAAGAAAAAAGAAATTACGTAATAGCTAATGTAAAAGCAATGCTACTTGATGTACAAAGTGAGCAGGAAATGACAATGCCACATTTACACGAATTTTCAGAGTTTTTGGATCCAAAAAGAAGAAAAATGGACAAGCCTCTAATTGATAAGGAAATTGATACATATTTGGCGAGTGCCGTATCTAGCCAGACTGATGTTTTAAACTTTTGGAAAGAGTCTAATCTAAAATTTTTAAAAAACAATAAAAAATAAAATTTTTGTTCCGTGTTCGTGCATGTTCGTGCTTAATTTTTTTGGGCACGCGCCTATCTCTACCTTCGACCTTTATAAAGGCATCAGTTACTTCTTTTACTGATCGTCGCATGATGTCTATACAAAGGATGGGCGCGTACCCAAAAAAATTAGGCACGAGCACGGAACAACATTTTTATGCACATTCACGCACAAACACGGCGTTTTTCAAGAAGGCACGAACACGCACACTCACGCACGAAATTACAAAAATAGAGATATTCATATAGTTGTACAATTATTTGTTTAAAAAATATTCATATATCCATTTTTCTAAAATATACATATTGCAAAATTACTTATAAACTAATATTTACATAGTCTTATTTAAAAACATTATTTCCAGATGTGGAAAAAATCTCTCGCTCGTTGCTGAGCTGACGGGTATAGCCAAAATTTTCCTGGCTAATTGTTTTAAAAATTTTAGATTAGACTCTTTCCAAAAGTTTAAAACATCAGTCTGGCTAGACACGGCACTCGCTAAATATGTATCAATGTCCTTATCAATTAGAGACTTGTCCATTTTTTGGATCCAAAAACTCTGAAAATTCGTGTAAATGTGGCATTGTCATTTCGTGCTCATACTTAGAACACTCTATGTTCTCACTTTGTACATCAAGTAACATTGCTTTTACATTAGCTATTACGTCATTTCCTTTTTCTTCTAATAAAAAAATCATCCCCTTAAATGGCGAAAATAAAAACATTCCTATAAGATGTGCCATTGCTGGTACAAAGCGTTTAAGCAATGTAAACAATCATTGCTTTCAAATCTTTCATTTTCGCTTTCAAATCCTTCATGAATTGAGAGTCAATGGTATCAATTGAGCAAACTTTCAAATGTTTTTCAGACCGAACGGCAAAAACGTGCATAGTAGGGTATTTTCCGAGCTTAATTTTTCGGAACACTCTTTGCATATTTTGAGAAAACCCAATAGAGGTTTTAGCTTTAAGTCAGGTAAACGATCCAACTCATTCTTTTCTAGCAAAATACTCTTAATCTCATTCGCATATACCAATGCTCTCAAGCATAATATATGTTGAATTCCAACGTGTTCTTATATCTTGTTTTAACGTTTTTGACAAATTGTTGTTTAGCTCCGAGTGTTTAAAAATCTTACAAGCTTTTTGAGCAGTTAATCAGTTTTCCCAATTCGGGAAGAGGATGTTTTTCAACAACATCATCCATAACTAAGTTCAAATTGTGGCAAGCGCAAGGCATACGTTGAAATCTTTTAACATCCGAAACAACGTTGGAGCCATTGCCGGTTACAAATACAACTTATCCTCAATATCAAATTTAGCACGACAAACAACTGATTTTCAAAGACAGTATATTGCGTTAACCCGCTGAGTTGTTTTTGTATTTGCTTCTCTCTCATGAACAAAACAAATGGCAAACAAACATCATCTTTTTGTTCTGGCCTCTCCGTAACAAAACGGCAAAAAGTACCAGAATACAAAAAACGAAGCAATTATTTTAGGAAAACTACAGTTGGTGAATTTTTTGGTCAGTTTTATATTCTTCATTGATTTTTGTGTTTAGTATGGTCTCTTGCACGACTTCTAAAGGGAGCCCAAAAATATAGCACGATCGTGGCACATAGTGCAGATCGTCGTGTCGTGCAAAATCGTACTCACGGCACGACACGCGCCCACCTGTAATCAGTATGGATAAACGTATCGAGGTTCAACGATTGTGTTAGCTTGGCAATATCATAAGAATCAGCGATGATGATCCCGCTTAAAAGACGTATAAATACACGCCACATGGCGGTGCACGTAGAATTGGCTTCGATGGAGCAAACATGTGGATGACGAGATGAAAAGCCAGAAGGAGAAACAACAAACAGAGAGAACTGAAGATAGTTTCTTCGTTCGGATTATGGAACAAATGTTCTGTAATGGACCAGCTAAGTCCGTAAGTAAGTATATGCTCAAACTAAACTGATTTTATTAATATGGTCGTTTTAATTGTCTGATTTCATATCAACTCTTAGCACATGGACTGAATAACCCATTACAAAGTGATGTAAGAAAGCTAACTTCTATGTTTTACTAAGTAATTAATAGAGATGGTTGTCATGCGCTTAATCGAATATCGATGACAGTATACAGTCAGGGACAAAAGTTTACATACACCCCCTAAATCTCGGGTTTCAGGGTAAGTAATGATTTTTATGAAATTCCAAGTATACAGTTTTATTTCTTCTCGCTAATAAACAAAATTTAATAAAACAAAAGTATATTTCATAACACAAATAACGGTAAATTTTACAAAAACCAAAAAATGATGGGGACAAAAGTTTACATACACCCCAAGGAAATATGTATGTAATTTACCGTACAATTTATGGAATTAGCAGCAAAATTTATACATTCTATATTTTTGGCGAATGTCTCTGGGTGTTTGAGATATATTATAGAGAAAAAAAATAATTTTTGGGGGTTTAATGCCGTTATATAAGGTCGGACTTCTTGTATAGCTCATTAAAACTGACCCTTACTATATTCTTTGCGTTTTTAGGTATTTTACTCTATAAAAAGCACAAAATTAGTGTCAGATTGCAAATATTAAGACCCTAGAAAGCTTTGAAGTTGTTCTTGTGCAATATATACCTTCCTGGACGTCGATAAATTGACGTTTTTCCTCAGATTTCTCAGAAAGTTAATATATTTCGCAGAATTCTTGGCGCAAATTGCATACAGAAGCTTTGAATTGTCTTGTAATATGGTCTGATACAATCCTTGGGCATCTATTGAATCAGAACTGTGAAATATTCTGTTACAAACCTGCTCCCAAAGCTTCCAAAGCATCAAAATATAAGCAGTACTAAAAAGACATGAAATTTGTACCGTGAACAACGTCGTTTTCGTATTATGATCATTACCGTCACTATAGGGGCAAAAAGTTTCGTACAATTGTACATTTCTGAGTCAACTGATGTCCAAGGATTGTATCAGACCATATTACAAGACAATTCAAAGCTTCTGTATGCAATTTGCGCCAAGAATTCTGCGAAATCTATTAACTTCCTGAGAAATCTGAGGAAAAACGTCCATTTATCGACGTCCAGGAAGGTATATATTGCACAAGAACAACTTCAAAGCTTTCTAGGGTCTTAATATTTGCAATCTGACACTAATTTTGTGCTTTTTATAGAGTAAAATACCTAAAAACGCAAAGAATATAGCAAGGGTCAGTTTTAATGAGCTATACAAGAAGTCCGACCTTATATAACGGCATTAAACCCCCAAAAATTATTTTTTTTTCTCTATAATATATCTCAAACACCCAGAGACATTCGCCAAAAATATAGAATGTATAAATTTTGCTGCTAATTCCATAAATTGTACGGTAAATTACATATTTCCTTGGGGTGTATGTAAACTTTTGTCCCCATAATTTTTTGGTTTTTGTAAAATTTACCGTTATTTGTGTTATGAAATATACTTCTGTTTTATTAAATTTTGTTTATTAGCGAGAATAAATAAAACTGTATACTTGGAATTTCATAAAAATCATTACTTACCCCAAAACCCGAGATTTAGGGGGTGTATGTAAACTTTTGTCCCTGACTGTATATCTATACAAAGCAATCAATGTAAAATCAAATCAAACCAAACCTGATTTGTCGAATGTTACGATTATGATGACAATAATATGCAAATTAGATAGGCGACACAAATAAATAAAGCTTTTATTTGCAACAACAAAACAATTTCGTGGCGCAAGTGATAACAACAACCAAAGACATTTTTGTGAAATAATTGAAAATGTGAGGCGGTACTACATGTTAGTCATGTCATATTCGTATTACACACAAAATCTGCAACATGTTAGAGAACAACATCCTTTAAAAAACTAGAACGACAACAGGAACATTTTTGAGCTGAGAAACATTGTTCCACATACACACTTCCCTTTCCTACCCTCTTTTTGAGACGGAACTTGTTTTTCATATGCAGATTTGCTAAAGCGAACAGCATATTGTTACCCAATGTTCTTCTTCTCCTTTGAACATAGCGTGAAATGCACACTTTTTAATATCAGACAACCCGCTAGCGACTGCAGGCAACGAACGGTGGTGTGGCAAAAAACAGCGTTGATAGGACATTATTTCTAGCTGAGTAAATGCTATAGCTGCTTCTTATTATTACGTTGTTTTCAAAACTACACGAGAGCAATTTTGTCTGAAGGCATTATTAAATTATATTGTATGCGATGATGATGGCGAACATTAGGGTTGAAATAAAATATTGCAAGATAGACAAGGAAGCTACATATGTATAGGAATAGCAACCATATAATGCATTGAATCATTAAAAAAACAAATCTGTATTAAATGCAAAATTAAAAAATATGTACATAAATTTTGATCCTAATTTCTTTAGGAACTATGGGACCGATTTCTATAGAACTTAAATTGAAGAAAATCTGAAGAAGTTAACTGTCGGTAACAAGATTCATTAAAAAAGGGTTGTTAGTAAAAAACGATTTTGAATCAATATGCGGCATCCTATGAACAGTGTGACCTGGGCGCTATTCCACGAAACAACTTATCAACTTTTCATTTTGCACTTAGCAATATTTTTGACAATTAGCAAATTCTTGCGTTCCACAGAACCCTTATTTTCGATAAGTGATAAGTTGCTAATGATAAAGTGAGTTTGCTTAGTTTTCAAAAAAATGTAGCCCTCTTTTTGATTTCTGTTCCCCAAACGATCTTTCATCTAAGTGAAAAATTGTAATTGCGAAGTGTATTTTGCTAAGATTTTGCAAAAAAAAAATGTGCTCTTTCGTTCCACAGAAAACTCTGCATTTTGTTTTTGCAGACCAAATTTTGATAAGTTTGCATTAAATTTGCGAGGTAAACGTTCACTTTGCCAATGTACATTGTTAATGTAAGTAAAATTTTAAAAACGTTACGACGGGAGATTTTGTTCGGAAATATTGAAAACACGGTTATGACAAGAAATTGTAAGGATCGAATTAATTTTTCCGAACTTTCACCCTCCAAATCACCCCCTCTGAATCAGCCATCCTACTCCGAACTCCCACTCGCCGAAATTCCACCCTGCGAACAACCCCATTCCGAACTTGCACCCGCGAGTTCGCCACCCCACAAATCGATGTTTCTCGATTTTACTGTTTGAGAGACTATTTTGATTTTTTTTTATTCCCTCCACCATAATATGGAGTGTATATTAAGTTTGTCATTCCGTTTGTAACTCATCGAAATAATCATTTGCGACCCTATAAAGTATATCGTCACCATAAATGCCCGAAGACGTAACCGACATGAAAATCGAAATTCGAAATCGAATGAAAATCGAATTTTTTTGACGTAATATAAAATACATGTTCTGGCAAAATTTCAAGCTTCTACGTTCAAAAACAACGATCCTATTCAAGAAATGGCATTTCGGAAAATGCGATAATATTGCAGATTTTGTTGTAATGTAGGATCTCAAAACTAGGCACTTCAGCGGTTTTGGTTTCACTACTTATTCCCCTTCTTATATGATCGATAATATTCCATATACTCGCATTCATAAGATTAATATTCCATAAAACAGTTTTTAATTTTATAACGTTTTTTGCTTCTCCTGTAAAATTTTGGTTTTGTGGGTTACGTCTTCGGGCATTTATGGTGACGATATATATTCTTGATTAGCGTAAAATTCTAAGTCGATTTAGGCACGTCCGTCCGTCTGCCCGTTCGTTTTTAGCTACATATTCAGGCCGAATTAGTTATAATTTCACATTTAGGGTTCGCAGTGGTCGAGAAACTTATTCTCCTAAACTTACCGGCATAGTAGGTCCACCTTTTGTTATAGCCCCTATATAACGGTAACGCCCGATTTCAGATATTTTAGGGTTATTAGCAAGATTTTCATACCAAATTAGGTATAATTCAGTCAATCACTATGAAACGTTTCCACCAAAAATTATGGATATAGGTCCACGTTTTGTTACAGCCCCCTTATAACAGTACCACATAATCTCAGGTATTTTTAGGTTTTTGGCTACGTTTTCATACCGAATTATATATATATATATTTTAATTTTGAGTTTCTAGTGGTCAAATAACTTCTTCACCTTGTGGAGAAAGAAAACTCTATATTAGCTCAGGGTGGAGGGTATAAAAAGTTCGGCCCGGTCGAACTTAACGCTTTGTTACATGTTTTTTTTTTCGCTTCACTTCACTTTATTTTATTTTGTTTTACTTTATTTTATTTTCACTTATTTTATTTCACTCCATTAATTTATTTTGCTTTATTTTATTTTATTTTGTTTTATTTTATTTTAGATTATTTTATTTCACTTCATTTTATTTGGTTTTACTTTATTTTGTTAATTATTCATTTTATTTTACTTTATTTCATATATTTTTTTATTTCACATCATTTTATTTTGTTTTATTTTAATTTATTATTTTACTTCATTTTATTTTATTTGATCTTATTTTACTTTATTTTAATTTAATTTATTTTATTTTATTTTATTTTATTTTATTTTATTTTATTTTATTTTGTTTTATTTTATTTTATTTTATTTTATTTTATTTTATTTTATTTTATTTTATTTTATTTTATTTTATTTTATTTTATTTTATTTTATTTTATTTTATTTTATTTTATTTTATTTTATTTTATTTTATTTTATTTCATTTTATTTTATTTTTTCATTACTCACTTTTAATAATACCAGTTTCTTTTTATTTCTCTCGTCTCAATTTTACATGTCTTATTTATTATTGCCAAGTAAAAAATAATGCAAAGATGATAAAATGTTCTGTGGAACAAAAAGCATTCACACTTTGCAAGAGAACTGAGATACTTAACAAGATGGCGGAAAAATTAAGCAAGAGAGCACAACAACTGTGCTAAAAGAACAGTGATAGAAAATTTTGCTAAGTGCAAGGGAAACTGAAAAGTAATTTTGTGGAACAAAAAAAAATAAATTATCACTTTTCAAAATAAGAAAAGTGCAAAGTGAAAAGCGATAAGTTGTTTCGTGGAATAGGGTCCAGATCTAAAAAAGTGTTGCAGCTAAATCTGAATTGAAGTAATGCTAAAATAAATAATTAAATGCCAAAAAATGGGATATTATCAATCTTATACGAGTGGGAGTAAGTGATGAAACCAAAACCGTGGAAACGCTTGGTTTTGGGTCCGTCATTACAATAAAACCTGCAATTTTATGCCATTTGCCGAAACGACTTTTCTTGAATAGGATCGTTATTTTTTAACGTAGAAACTGAAATTTTGCAAGGGCATGTATTTTAGTCTTATGTATTAGATTTAATGAAAAAACTAATTTTGACTTTTTTCGAGACACGACTTCGGGCATTTATGGTAACGATATACATATAAGTAAAAGACAAAAAATTTAGTTTTCATGTAGGCAAGGTTTGTACTATTATAATACGCGAACTATTGTAGTTAACCAGAAACTATGACTATTACTGGATAAAATTAAGTGTTTTTGAACAAAGCTCAAAAATTTAGCAAAAAAAATAATTTGCGTAAATGGATAAACATAGACAAAAACACGTTGAAGCTATCGAGCTATCCATTCAAATGACGGACATCTGTCCGAAGTTAAAGTAGAACAATACAAAATGAAGATTACACTTCTAATGTATAATTTTTTAAAATTTCCACTGCATCCACCTTTTATGGATGCTGACACTTTGAAGCCGAATTTTAGGTGTTTTTTGTATTTTTGATTTAACTTGGACGCCTACTCTTGTATTTCAAAAAACCTATCATAGGATTAAAGTACTCGCGATTTCGCATAATTTGATATCTATATTAACAATGTAGCCCACACATCATCACAGTAATCTACTGACAAAGGCCTAAATTTAGTGCCATATTTTTTCTAAAAAACCTATGTTTTTGGGTGCAGTATTTACAATATCCTTTTGAGTGTGCTGGAACCAAACGATATTTTAGTTTTTCGGCGGTCGGGATCATGTAAATCATAGATCGTGAAAATCCATTCACTAGACCGGCGAAAACGGCTACTGCAAACATTGAAAAATTTGCGAAAAATGTTTTTAAAATATCGCAGATTATTTTGCGTTTTCTGTGGATCGTTTCTTTTTCAGTTAAGAAACAGACACACCACTCGGGTTTTTCCGGAAACAGAGGTTTAAAAAGTTAAGCGGTATGGAAACTGTATCCGAATTACCCCAAAAATACTGTGTGATGCTACATCCAAGGTTCTTGATGAATTTTATTTTAGATCTATGCATGCATTTTTTCACGGTTGATAGTGAAATCGGATGCGCATAAAAAGTGTGTGTACTTTCAAATTATTAGCGTTATACAATTTTTTGCACTCTAAGCTGCGGACGATGCTACATCGCCGCCGCCAAAGTAAATCTTGGTAAATGTTTACAAATGAAAAGAAAAGAATTCGTTGTATCGGGAAACCGCATGCGCATCAAGTGATTTTGAGGATTTCTCGATTTACGCGCATTTCAAAATGTGTATTACCCGATGCAGTTTTCCTTCAAAATTATTCCCCATTGAAAGGTACCCAAAATATATATGAACATCTTCCCTATCTTCCTAAAAATGTTAGTTTCTATTCAGGAAGCGATTGCAATGGTAAATGTGCGTTTTACCTAAAATAGATGAAGAACTCCGACCTAGTTTTCCTACATTTTCTTCAACTAACTCACAAAATAAATTTGAACAACTTTTTTTTCTTACAAACGTTTTTGTAAATTTGCTCAATATATCTTTTTGTTTTTGCAAACAGTTTCATTTGAATCTTCTCGATGTTTAGATTTCGTACATATTTTTTTAAATATATTTAAGATGCATCAACAGCTTGAATTTTATTAAAACATGTTGCAAACTATCAATTTCTTAATTCTTTCTTATTTTCCGCAAAAATTAAAAACTTTTTCACTGAAGTTATGGGACCTTAGTAATCATATTGTATGTAGGAAGACATAAATTTACAATGTTTCTCAATATAATGAGTAGCGCTTTTTTAAGATTTTTTCTTATTATCAGAATTGAAACCGCTATAACTTTTACGCGCAGTAACCGAAATTAGTATCTCGAACAAATTTGAGAATGGGAATGTTTTTATCAACACATTTTCGATGGAAAACTAAAAAATTTTGTCTTTTCCTCATATATTTTGATCAGGGTAAAATTCTTAGTCGATTTATGCATGTCTGTCTGTAGTACTCACCAAAATTGAGACACTGAAATTTAGGAAGGATGGGTTTTTTGTTTGCAAGCAGGTCAAGTTCGAAGGTGGACTATATCGACCCATGTTTCGGTATTGCCCAATGCAACGGTTCCGGCCGATTTCAGGTATTTTGCCGTTATTGACAAAATTTTCAGGCCGAATTAGCTATGATTTGGTATTTGATGTTCCAAAAACGTATCCACCAAAAATTGTGAGCATAGGTCCACGTTTTATTACAGCCTGGCTGTAATTAGCATTTAGTCTTCGTAGTGATCAAAAACGTAATTTTCGGGCAAAATTGGAAGTCATTTTATTTATTTAAATTTAAAGTTCCTAGTGGTCAAAAAATGTTCAATCTAAAATAATGGGGTTTGGTACTTTAGTAGCAAAAAGAAAAACTTATTATTCCCTATCAGTTCTGAATATTTCATGATGGAGGGTATAACAAGTTCGCCCCGGCCAAAACTAAAGTTTTTTTTTTTATTATATTTTATTTTCTTATTCATAATTTCATTTCCTCCCACGTTTTATTTTTTAATCACTAATTTTTAATCAGAGCTAAAAATTATCACGTTTTGTTTATAAAAAAGTACTAAAATTTTTGGGACTTTTTGGATAGAATAATGCTAAATAAAAAATTGAAAAATGTTAAAGAAAAATTCTAAATGCTAAATAGAAATTTTGCGACTAAATACAAAAATATAATGCTAGCCGCAAAAATACTAAAAATGTCACACTGCCTATGAATTATAACATAGATGACACTGTGCTACACGATAACTATTCATGGAAGACGAAAATTCCTTTGGTTTCTTTGGTCACTTCATTTTCAAATTTTATAACGATTTTAGATGTTCAACTTTAAACGGGCATAACTTTTTTTTACAATGGATTTCTATTTTTTTTTTCTTTAAAAGGGCGAATAATATTTTTAGATCACGCCATTATTTTTTTAAGTTCACCGCAGACAAGCACGAGTTAGACAATAGACAATCTGATGGAACGACATTACAGCGGTAAAAACATCATTAGCATCAGATTTAAGCTTTTTGGCATCCATATGGGCACGAGGCTGTCAGCCGATCAAAAAACACCTAACCAAATTTATCAAGTTGTGATAGATGGAAGGCATTCATCAAGCGTACTGGGTGTACGATCCACTGTGGTCCCAACCTGCGACAAAAATCGAAAAATCGATATCAGCAAATGTCAGCGACAATTCAGCAATTGTCTCTAAATATATAATATTTTAATATTCCATCAATGTTTTGTAATTTATAACTGTACTTAAGAAAGCAAAACAGAAGAAGTTGACATTACTTTTGCTGCAGCACGATAGCGATCCAAGTCAATGTTTACTCTTCGGATCGAACATACATCCAGCAATGTATATAAGAGCCTTCTACATATGACAAAGTGATCAATTTGGTCTCTTATTTTTTGATCTAGTAGGAATGCTTAAATGTGGTGTAATTACCATGTTTGTTGTAGCTCAGACTTATTCCATTGCCATATATAGAGACTAAATTTCCTGACTGTTGGACCAAAGATAAACTACTTTCCAATCATGACATTAAAATCGTCTAGAATAATTTTAGTGTTATGGGTAGGACATCGGTCTTCGTCTTTGTCCACGGTGGGAGCATGGAGAGATAATACTGATATTGAAGTTTCAGCAAGTCGTTCGTCCACTGGGGTGAAACTGTAACAACAAATCCGCACCATATCATTACAGCTATAATATATCTCATCACCTTTAGGTGTTATTGCGACGTCTTGTATCTTTTCCGTTACATTTGATATTCATGAACACCTGGCAGAAAAAATGGATTTTTCTCGTTAGAACCAGCAAAATTGGACAATTGCTCAAAAAGAGGCACTTGTGGATTGGTGCAAAGAAATTGTGAAAAAAAAACGTTCGTTGTGCTTCATACGACGTTTATAAGATCGTCACAGACGAATCTTGAATTTATGCTTAGGAGCTCGAATTAAAACAGGAATCAACCGTTTAAGGCTTCGAAATCGAGCCAAATCGAAAGAAAGTTGTTCATGTAAGAAGCACTTCGAAACAAATGCTCGCCTGTTCCTTCGGCAAAGCTGACGGTGCACAGTGTTGCCGCGTGGACAAAAATCAAAAATTGTGATGTTAACTTTTACATATGTTTATGATTTTTTCTTACAGTAAACACGTCCCATACAACGAATCTGAAAGAATTTTGTCGATATGTGCATCCATAATGAAGTTATAGCCCTTTAAATATGAAAAATATTTCCCAGGTAATCTAAAGCGGTAATCATATGAAAATTAGACAATTTTTAAAATAACATTTTCTGAAAAGTTTGTTGATAAAATTAAAAGTTTTGGATGGGGATTTGATGGGTGGGCTATAAATATAAAATTTTAGTACAAAAAGTTGACTTCAACTGCACATGGGCAATGTACCGTTATCAAGAAATCAAAATTTAAATTTGATAAAAAAAAATTCATATTCTTATTATTAGTAGAGCAGATCTTTTGATTGCCACCAATTGCCACCTCGGCTCTTGTTTTCCGGTTATTGGACATATCTTCCAAATAAAAATGTGCAAAAACTTTCTGCCCATCCCTGCAACCTTCTGAGATATATCGCTTCATATTTTATATAACCCCCATATATATCTTTTCCCGATTTAGCTACAACTTGTTAAATTTTGATCGGATAGCCTTAAAATTTAGTGCGTGTTATTTTCTTAGGCCCCTGAATAGCTACACCTATTTTCACAATAATCGGTTCAGATTTGGATATAGTCCCCATATATATCTATCCCCGATTTTGCTATAACTCGGTCAATTTTAATCGAATAGGCTCAATTTTAATCGAATGTGCGATACTTTCTTAGGCCCCTGAATAGACTTACCGACTTTCGTAAAAATCTTTTCAGATTTGGATATAGCCCCCATATATATCTTCCCCCGATTTTGCTATAATTCGCTCAATTTTTGATATATATTCTTCAAATTTAACATGGGATGTTCCTCAGGCCCCTGTTCAGTTTTACCGTTGACCTAGGTTGATGAATGTTTGCACAAGTACTTATGAGGGCACAGGAATGAAAAAATCAACTTTGGTCCATATCGGTTCAGGTTCGAATATGGCTTCGATATATAATTTCGCCCGATGTCACTCAATTACGGATAATTACGTCATATTTTCCTAATTTAATCAATATCTCACATACATTGCGTGTTTAGTGACAATATATATGAAAGCTATATCCAAATCTTAACCGATTTTTGTCAAAATCGGTGCAACTGAAAAGGCCTTAAGAAAACATCCCATGTTAAATTTGAAGGCTATGTTTCAAAAATTGATCGATTTATAGCAAAATCGGTGAAAGATATATATGGAGCCTATATCCTAATCTGTATCGATTACAAAATCAAATCAAAATCGGTAAAACTGAACAGTGGCCTGTGGAAACATACCATGTTCAATTTGAAGGAAATTCATAAAAAATTGAGCGATTTATAGCAAAATCGGGGAAAGATATATTAGGGAAGCTTATTCAAATCTGAACCGATTTTTACGATAATTGGTGAAGCTACTCGGGAGCATAAGAAAATATCACATATAAAATCTTAAGGCTATTCGATCAAAATTGACCGAGTTATAGCAAAATCGGGGAAAGATATATATGGGGGCTATATCCAAATCTGAACCGATATGGACCAAAGTTTAAATTTTTTATTCCTATGCCCTTATAAATACTTGTGCAAAAATGCATCAACCTAGGTCAACTCCTTCTATTTTTGTCCACATTTGTATGGAAGCGGCAACACTGTGCGGTGTGGCGACTATGTAGCTTAGGAAATGTAGGACGGTACACTACACTACAATTTGTTTGTCAAAAGTCTCCTGAAAAATTCGAAAGACGAACAAGAGAAGACGAATTATTCTGCATAAGGACAATGCGAGCTCTCACACATCGATTCAAACCAGCGCCTGTTTGACCGAAGAAAAAGGTGGAATTGATGGGTCATCCGCCGTACAGCCCTGACTGGGGATCCAATTCCAGCATGCCAAGAAAAAAAGGCGTGTTCAACGATTTTCGTATCCAGAAGATGCTGTAAAAGCGTTCTAAAAACCTGCTTTGGAGGTGCCTAAATCGGAGTGGAAAAAGGGATTCAACAATTGGTTTGAGGGCATGAAAAAGCGTATTAATCATGCTGCAGACTACTTAAGTAAGCAATAAAACTATTTTTGATAGTAAATATTCGCGTTTTCATTGTTAGGTCAGATAGTTATCGTTCAGCCCACGTACATCTCTTAGTGCTTATATACAAAGTTGGAACATTACAGGTGCAGATTTTAGATCATTGTCCTTAAAACGTTTGCGGGTCGTAAACTGTAAAAGAATTTATTTTTATTTCCCTTGTGTTTATGGATGACATCGCACAGTGTCACGACCGTGGCCAAAAATGGTCAAAATCAAGAACTTCGGAATACAAATTTTTTGATGAGAATTGATGGTAAACATTTCAGTTTGAAGGAATTTGAATTATAGTTTTGATTTTTCAAGTAGTTTTGTCCATGGGAGGGTTCATATCCGACAATTGTTGGAAATATGCAGTTTTGTATTTATTTTACTGAAATTAATAACTTGTATTATGCTCAAAAATTTTAATATTTAAAGTAATTTATCGTTCTAAAATAACTTTTTAAAGTTGCTTTGGATTTAATAAAAATGGATTTACTTAGACTTTGTGAACCAAATTTTTAAAAATAAAGTGGAGTGGGAAAAAATTTTATACAAGTGTATATCGATATTATTTGTTGGTTGAGTTGTGAAAAGTGAGTACTTCAAATGTATAAAGGTTCCAGCTGCAGAGGTTTGCATACGAACATATTATTTCTCTTTTTCAGCGACCACCTCACTCAGGGGTTACCATCTCTTTTAACAAAGCGCTTTGGAGTGTCGGCTACAGCGCGTAAACGAATGAACCGATCATCATATATTTTTGTGGGCTTATTAAGTAAGTAATAATCTTGCTTTAAAACGAGAGACTTTTAAAAATATAATATTTTTTAAAAAATTGTGAATAGCGAAATCAAAATTCGATTTTTTACAAAAAATGGTCCGTTTTTGACCATTAATCGGCCAAAAACGTTTTAAAGGCAAATTCTCATATATAAAGACAAGAGTTTGATGTATTCAATAAGCTCTTAAAAAATATGAAGACTGAACACCAAATTTCAGTCAATACACTGACAGATTTCTGGTGGAAAGTTATAAGGCCCCAACGAAGACGTAATACCAATTTTCAGCCATCTCCGTGTGATAACCAGACTAAAACCTCCAAAATACTAAAAATCTGGAGTTACCGTCCTATGGGGGCTATATGAAGGCGTGGACCTATGCAGATAAATTTCAAGGTGAACATTTTATGCCCCCAACGAAAACTAAATACCAAATCTCAGCAATTTCGGTGTAATATGAGGCTAAAATCTTCAAAATACCGATAATCGCGAGGTGCGGTTCTATGAGGGCTATATCAAAACGGGGATCTACACCCAAAATTTCAGTTGGAACGTTTCATACCTCTGCTGAAGACTAACCACCAAATTTCAGTAATTTCGGTTGGTCATTATGACTAAAACTTTAAAATACTAAAAATAGGGAGAAAATGGACCATTCCTGTTTTTTGTCCTGGAGATTATAAGTCAATAATAGGTACGTGTACCAAAATTGATGCACCTACAACAACTCCTTCTATTTTTGGCCACAGTTAATATGAACTCGCGACATAGTGCATCGTGGTGCAATGCAAGCACACCCTTCTTACACACTGTGTACCGGGGTTTGATCCAAGCCACATCGAATTTTCACCGGAGCGACATTTCCTGAGTATTTCGGACATGTAAAACTTCCCTAGAAGTGGTACATTTCTGACTCGGAATCTTGGTGCCTTTAATGATATGAGAGAAGTCCACATGTTCCTTTGGAGATGTTTGTGGGAATACATATATGTGTGTATATATTTTCATATGTGTGTATATAATTTGACTGCTAAAAGTTTGCAGCGCAACCTAATGTATTGCCATTACAATCACAGCAATTACCTACATAAGTATGAATTGGGTAACACAAATGCGTTCCTACAACTAATATAGCAGGCTTGTTCACTTATCTACTGCAGTCGAAGCAAAACTTTTACTTGCAACCCAATATGAACTTTGGCCAAAAAAAGTTACGACAGTGCTGTATCCAAAAATAAAAAAAGCAGGCTAGAAAAACATAATGAACATGCAAAATCAGCTCGAAATTAAAATCAAATGAAGGTTTGAAAAATATTTTAAGATTAGCTGATAGCTTTTATAATTTTTCTTTTATATAATTTTTATTTATAACAAATAGTTTTAAATAAAAATAAAAAATAAATAATTTTTTAAGATCGCAAAGCATTTTAGTTGGTAACAAAAGAAGTTTTGGAAGTTTCCACCGTAAATTTTTAGGCACTTGTAGGGTAAACATCATAAACAGTGGGTCTTATTATTACACCGATACACCCAAACAATATTTTCTACACCAAAAGAACCCATAATCCTTCGTATATTGAGAGAAAATCACTTTTGCGGGGTTTAAGGAACTTTCGGGTCTTTATCTAGAGAAAGCCCCCAAGGAATACTAAAAATCTTAAAACGGGACCTATACGAGGGGAACTGAAAAAGATTCTGGCCTAACGATGAAAACGCGAATATTTACCATCAAAAATGGTTTTATTTTTTTTTTTCTTAAGTAGTCTCCAGTAAGATTTATACAAACCATTGTTGAAGCACTTTTTCCACTCCGATTGAAACACCTTCAAAACATGGTTTTTGAACGCTTCAACAGCATTTTCTGGTGATGTAATCGTTGAACACGCCTTTTTTCTTGATGTGCGGGAATCAAGTGGAGTCACAGTGTTCCATGTCAGGGCGGATGACTCATCAATTCCACGTTTTGTCCCGTCAAAAAGCCGCTGCACAGCGGCGCGAAATTAATAACTTGCAAACGAATAGAGATATGTTTCTGAAATTTTGCACAAACTCAGTATGTGTCCGTGGGTAATAATGAACTAAATATGAACGACATTGGCTAATATTTTGGTATAGCCCCCATATAACGGTACCTTCTGATATTCGATATTTTGAGGATTTAAGCCACCATTTCCTTCCAAATTAGATGCAATTTTGTACTTAGGGTTTCTAGTGGTCACTACACTTTTCCACCAAAAATTGTGGACATAGGTCCACGTTATAGGCCACTTTTAAGGTACCTACCGATTTTCAGGGTGTAAGCTACATTTTAGGTGTAATTGTGTATTTGGAGTTCCCAGTGGAAACAAACATTCTCCACCAAAAATTTTGACATAGGTCTACGTTTTGGTATTGCCTCCATATAACAGTACCTCCCAATATTTTATATTTTGAAGATTTTGTCAACATTTTAAAACCAAATCGATTAGTTTAATTAAATTAAAATATATTAAAAAATGCCAAAGAGCTTCTGGCAAAACTACGTGGCCAGAAACTTTTCTAGTTCCCCTCCAGGACCAGGTCCGCGTTGCTGGCCTTTGAAACAGTTTTAAGTTACCTTTTCTTAATTCATCAATTATATTTTTCTTGCATCGCTAATTAGACGGGATCTGCAAGAGACTATAAATAAAAAAATCTTCAGAAATGTTGGAGTTGATATGTAATGTTAACATACATACCTCCAAAGAACTGATGACTTGAGGCATGCATTTATTTCATCAGCTGGAATAGTATAACCGGAAGTCTTTGTCTTAAATCTAAACGTGAATTGCTTTTTCAATTCTTCAAGAATCGATCTAAAGCTTCTGGGGAAATTGTATGTGCCATCGTACATTCGTTCTAGATGATAACTTTTATTTAAAATTGCATGTGTGCCCTTCAAACGAATGTCAAGTGGGAACTTAAGGGCCGGCTGTGTCGTCCTTCCACCTTCTTATAATGTGTCTTATGTAGCTAATGAAACTATAGATATCGATATGTTTCCTTCTAATCTAAACACTTGCTTTCCAATAAGGTCAAAGCTTGCTTTCCAATGAGGTCAAAGCTTATTATATCATCTTGTATTTCCATTGATTTGTAACATAATTGGGACCACTCCGGTCTTATGGCTAAAATATGTACCCAGGGTCGGGGAAACGGACATGTTCGTAATTGTGCATACATGTGTATATATATAATTGTTCCACAAACATCCCATAAGGGACAAGGGAGACTTCTCTCATATCAATGAGTGCACCCCGATCCATATTTAGCTCAATGATATGGGACCTACTGTTTATCGCCGAGTCCGAACGGCGTGTCTTAAGACACCACTTTGTGAGAAGTTTTACATGGCTGAAATACTCAGGAAATGTCGACAACATTACTGAGGGGTATTTTGGCACAGTTGCAAATTTTGATGTTGACTGGCCGGGGAATCGAACCCACGACCTTCAGCGTGCAAGGCGGATGTGCATACCATTGCACCACGGTGGCACCCATACATATATAGCTCATTTAAAAAATAGGGCACGTGGGTAACCCTCTCCTCCAAAATTCAACAGAATATATAGCAAATTTCCACCAGGGGTCATCGCTGTACATCGTCTGAAAATATTTCAAAAAGTGGACGTGTTCGGGTTTTAAGGCCACAAGTAAGTGCCGAGGGTCGGCGACACACATGGTGGTCATTATCTATCGAATTTATTTTAAAACCCCGCTCCGCCGAAATTCAACAAAATATATAGCTTATTTTCACCAGGGGACATACCTGTACATCATCTGAATATTACATGAAAATCGGTGCAGAAGTTTTGGAAATATAACACATCTAAAAATAGAATGGTCAGGGTACAGGTCCTAAATTCATTTTCAAACCGATACGTTCGCAATATTTACAAAAATAGCGTTTAAAAAAAATAGGGCCACAGGAGGTACGCCCGCTCCCTCCGAAATTCGACATAATATATATCCTATTTTCATCAGGGGTCACACCTGTATATTCTCTGAAATTTTCAGGAAAATAAGTTCAGCAGTTTCAGAGATATAACATATTTAAAAAAGTGGACATGGTAGGATCTTTAGGCCTAAATGAGTACCTAGGGTCGGAGATTCAACCATCGCTGCCTCGCAAATTTATTTTCTAAATGATACGTTCGAAAGTTTTTCAAAAATAGCGTTTTTAAAATTAGGGCCTAGGAGAGATACCCCGCCCCTTCCGAAATTCAACAAAATATAAAGCCTATTTTCACCAGGGGTCATCCATGTACATTCTCTGAAATTGTCAGGAAAATCGTTTCAGCAGTTTCAGAGCTATGACATATTCAAAAAAGTGGGCGTGGTCTGGTCTTTAGGCCCCCTCTAAGTAGTTAGGGTTGGAGATTCAACCACCGTTGCCTCGCAAATTATTTTCTTACCGATACGTTTGTAAGTTTTGCGAAAATAGGGTTTTTGGATATATAAAATATTTTTTTTTTTTAGTTTAGTTTAGTTTATAAGTCAATGGAATTCAACATCCTTACAGACTAGGATAAAATTACAAATAATAATTCTTAAGATAATATTCTTATAATTTCAAAGAGAATCAATGATATTATCAGCTTGATAAAGTTTGTAACCCAAGCAATGAACATCTACTCTTATAAGGAGGCATTTCAACTGGAAACATAGATTTCAGAGCAAACTTCGTAAAGTTTTTCTGGATTTGTTCTATACGCTCAATATGGGTTTTACAGGAGGTGTTCCATACAATTGACGCATATTCAATTTTTGATCTGACAAATGACGTATAAATAAGTTTTATTGTATAAGGATCTGTAAATTGTGCACAGTTTCGTTTAATAAACGCAAGAACTTTATAAGCTTTAGGTATTATATGATCGATATGCGGTATAAAAGATAATTTCGTATCGAAAATAATGCCAAGATCGCGAATAGTACTAAGATTTTCAAGAATATGATTGCTTATTTTGAAAGTAGATTGTATGGGGTTAAGACATCTAAAAACTGAAACATGGAAGCATTTTGAAAGATTTTAATTAAGCTTATTTATATTACACCACCGAACTAAGGTATCAAGATCATTTTGCAAATCGCGAATATCAGACAAAGAATCGACTTTAATATACAATTTCAAATCGTCTGCATATAAAAGAAAATTCGATTGAGAAAAGCACGATGAAATATCATTAATAAATAAATTAAAGAGCAATGGACCAAGGATACTACCCTGGGGGACTCCAGAAGTTTGAAAATATGCTCTTGAAACAAATCCTTCAACATTAACGTTACATATTCTACCGGTTATGTATGAACGAATCCACTTAAGAAAATTCGAGTGAAAACCCATATTTTCCAATTTTGTCAAAGGCTTTGCTAAAGTCGGTATAAATTGCTTCCACCTGGCTTCCTCGCTCTAATGCTGATTTACAGTAATCTGTAAATAATGTTAAATTAGTAGCAGTAGACCTTCCGGAAAAGAACCCATGTTGTTGAGGGGATATAATCGTACGGCAATAAAAAAACAATTTCTTGAAAATCACTTGTTCAAAAACTTTTGCGACGCATGAAAGTTTAGATATGGGTCTGTAACATTTTACATCGTCTTTTCTTCCTTCCTTGAAAATAGGAGTAATTGTTGTAACTTTCCATTTATCAACAAAAAATCCCTCATTCAGGGACAGGCGAAATATAAAAGCTAATGGAAAAACAATGCTCGATGAGCACTTTTTTAAGAAATATGCACATAGCCCGTCACTGTCACTTTTTAGGCTGTTTTTTATTGAATTAATGGCTTCTACGACATCTTCTTCAGAAATGTCAAAATTTCCAATATCAACTGGAGAAAAAGAGGCAGCTGGTAATGCATGATTACATTCTGCTGAAATTTGAAAATTGGATTGAAAAAAATCGGCAAACATATTAGCGATATCATGACCAGATTGAGAAATAACATTGTTATATTTCACTACCGATGGAATATCAGAAGATTTTCGCTTAGCTTTTATGAATGACCAGAAACTTTTTGGATTGTCTTTAATCTCGCACTCCTTTGAGATAAGATATTGCTTGTAAAGAAATTTATTTAAAACGTTAAATTCTCGTTCGTAACGAGAAAAATTAGCTTGATCTTCCGGATTGCCAAATTTAATAAAACGTTTGTGAAATTTGTTACGTAGATTTTTGATCTTCTTGAGACCTTTCGTATACCATGGTAACTTATACGGCTTTTTCTTTTTTAAAAGAACATTATTTTTGAGTATTTCTGAAACATTTTTTAAAAAAATGTCATAACATTGTGATGCATCATGAGGTGTAAATAATGACACCCAATTAAAAGTTGAAAGTATTGAATTCAGCACATTAAAATTGCAAATATTATAATTAAAATCTAAAACCTAATCTTAGCAGTGTGTCTATAAAATGAATTTCATAGCCTCTATTTATGTTCGTGGGCATAAGAAAACTGTTATCGTATGTTTTCGACCAACAAATACTGGATAGATTAAAATCTCCCGCTATACACAATATTGAATCTGAATGCATACTCCCCTCCAAAGTAACAATGTTAGATATATGCTTGGAATAAATATTATCTTGACTTCCAGGTAGAATATGAGACTTGTATTTTGACTTTACAGCAATGAGGACACCACCACCTCGTGAGCAACCTGTTCGACGGGCGTTTCTATCTTTCCGATACACATTAAACATGTTAAGATCAAAATATTCCGCATCGTAGAAATCAGAATTAAGCCTGGTTTCCACAATCGCAATTATGTCGTAGTCACATTGAGAAGTAAAATTCAATATATCTTTAGCTTTTGAACGAATTCCGGACATGTTTTGATAGAATATTTTTAAAACATTTGTTGGATTAATCAGCGGGAAGGGGTTGCGACTCCTTTCTTGGAAAATTTTTAAAAGGTCGTACTCTGATATCAACAGGCCAAAGCTTAGAGTTAAGAATATCGTTGTAAAGGCTTGGATTTACAGTACAGCATCTTTTTTAACCAATTTATAACATTCCAGGCTTGATTTTTCAATCTTGGAGTTATTTACGACATAATTAATTATTTGATCAGGTAAGACATTTGGCTTAAATGACGATAAATGGACCCACTTTTTGGAAACCACAACTTCCAGATCGTTAGTGACATTGTTTTCGCCAAAAATAACTGGTCCCCTCCTTTTTCTACGCCTTTGAACAGATTCCCAACCAACACTTGTTTGATCATTAGCTTCAAACGTGTGATCGTCTTTGTTTACGGCATTTGTTCCAATTGTGCCAACAGAAGATACAGATGACGCATAAGTCAGAACACGTTGCGTGCTAGCACTGTTTTCTGTTTGTTCAACGAAGGCATTAGTAGGCAAAGTTAGACTTTGGACCGTACCAACAACAGCACGGCCATCCGTCCCAATATTATGCGTTGGTTTGTTTTGATGTTGTTGCTTCCTTTGTGGTTGATTATTATTGCATTCTATTGCTTTCTTTAATTCTCTCAATTCTGTGCTCACCGAAGAGACAATAAAGGCCTTTAATTCTCTTACTTCGCTTGTTAAAGAAGACATGTGAGAAATTAAGTCAGACGTAATCGATAGACAATCATCGCAGTTGTACACAATATTTGTATTATTTACAAAAAACTCGCCAATATTTATATCAATTTTCGCACAGATAAAGTGGAATTTTGCTCGACAAACATGACATCCTATGAATTTCGCGTTTACCGGCTTGAAACACTTGGCGCAAACAGAGCTTGTTTTGGGATCCATAATAAACACGTCAGATCGATTTGAATGCTACTGATAAAATTTAAAAAGGTGGGCGTGATAAATATTTAAAAAGGTGGGCGTGCTAACATAGGATTTTTAACAAATAGGGCATAAGGGATGTAACCCGCCCTCTACGACATTCAATAAAATATATAACATATGTTCACCACTGGTCATACCTATACATTCTCTGAAATTTTCAAGAAAATTGGTTCACTAGTTTTGGATATACATATACCATATTTAAAATGCGGGCATGGTTGGGTCTTTATGCCCCAAGTGAGTACCTAGGGTCGGAGACACAACCACAATTGCCTCGCAAATTAATTTTCTCACCGATACGTTTGTAAGTTTTGCGAAAATAGGGTTTTTAGAAAGTAGGTGCAAAGGGAGGTACCCCGCCCACTCCGAAATTCAACAAAATATATAGCATATTTTTACCACTCGTGCTCCTTGTATATTCTCTGAAATTTTCAGGAAAATCGGTTAGGCCGTTTTTGAGTCTATACGGAGCATACATACTCACACACACACATTTTCTTTTATATATAAGATAAAAGAACTAAGTATATATAAGGAGTTATTAATTTTCCTGGCAAAAATTTCAACGTGAATACTTCTCCGGCCTTAGGCTGAAGTGAAGGCAGCGGGGCCAATGTGGTGGTTTTCCCGCTACTTGTGGTGATTTTTGAAGTACAAAAATCACTGTTTTAGCAGGAATTTCAACTATTTTGAGGTAAAAATTGCTACAGACCTATGGTACGTATGTGGTATATATCGATTTTTACCCCAGAACAGTTGGCACCCCTCGTTGAAGCGTAAAAGTTGTATAATTTGAACTGGATCTTCTTTTGGGAGTCATTACTTTTTCTATGAAAAGGATTTCGTACATTCTCTATGGAATGGATTTCGTCCAAACATGCTTGGGGTACCATAATAATAACCATAATTTCGATGAGGCACATTTTTGATCCTACAATGCATGTACCCTCGTTAACGTTAGCCTGTTGGCTAAAGATAAAAAATCGACGTAGATTTGTTAAAAATATTTTTAAAAAAATCCATCCTTACTTATTTCACATTTGGAAAATGACTTCATTTACGGATATTATGGAATGAGATAGTCAAATGAACTGTCAACCCAACCACCATAGCGGCATTTTACTTGCAATGTTTTTTTTTTTTTGGTTCATGAAGTTGTTGCTGTTTTCCGTCGTTTAAACCCGGCAAGTAAAAGTTTATTTTACCCTCGGTCTCATTAAACTATGTAATATTGGAACAAAATGAGGCGCTTGACTCCACTACACTACCCCTAGGCTAAACTTTTGTTCATTTTCATGTGACAGTAGTTGGTGTCTCTTTTTTGAATTTGCGAATATGTGTGCAGATGTGTTGCTTGGTTGTAGTGAAGTAATTTTGTGTCTTTTTTTTATTTCTATTTAAAGGACCAACATTATTAAATATTTAACTAATGTTGCCTTTTCATAGAACACACACCCATACGAGGAATATACATCCAGAGAAGCATGGAAGATAAAAATAATGTTATGGCCGATGTTGTCGGCAATATGAAGATGATGAAGGCAAGAGGAACTGATAAATGGTACAGCAATATGGATATGCAAGTTCTTTGTGCTGCTGCTGCTACACACATTCACATGCGATTATAAGAATGTGTTGGTCACAGATGTCGATTGCTAGCAACCCAAAAAAGGAGAACAAAAAAATTGAAATACAAAAAAGTTGTCTTGCATAATAGACCATCACATTGTCCTCCAAATGGTTTGTCGAGAAGTACCATCATCGTGCTACTAGTACTGCTGCTGTTAGTATTTTTTTAACTAGTGCCATATGACTTCAAATTTGGTTTGGATATCCTTGCTACTACTGCCAGCCAGCCAGGCTGCTGCCTGCAGCTTGTGTTTAAATCGTTGTTTTTGTTGTTGTCGCCGAGTTCTACTTTTATATTAAAAAGCTTAAGTGCTTCTGTTGTATGTTCATAGTTTATTGGGGCTTTTAAACGGCGGTAGTTTGTAATAGATTTAACAATGACTTTATTTTCCTGCGATACAAATTGTTGCTCATTTTTGATGTCTGGCTTAAAGTTATAGAGCCATTTTTTTAATAATGAATTTAGGAGAATGTTACACACATGACTACCATTTTTGGTATGTTATAGAGGCATAACAAATTAATTTTATTAAGCAGAGAAAATGGTTTACTATGGGATAAATGATTAACTTTTTTAAAAGACTGCTGCCTGAATTAGGGGATGAAAAACACCAAGGAACGGTTCTGACCGGATTTTACTTTTAAGGGGGGATGAACAACACCAAGGAACGGCTCTGACCGGATTTTACCTTTAACTGATGACTTGGTGGACTTTTACACCACTATTATCCAAATTGTTGATCCAATTACAGAATGCTTGTGAAAACATGCATAAATAAATGGATTAAATAAATACAATTATTGAATATTGACTGAGATTACGATCTAATGAAAAATAAATAAAATTGTACAATAGAATTTGTTTTGTTTTGGAATTAACAGGAGAGGTAAAAAAATGTTTCGTTCTTGGTGACCAGTAGTGAGATTCTCTACCGCATTTTTTTGGTTACCGACAAAAATCGGTCAAATTAAAACGCAAAATTATGATTGAAAAGTTTGAATGAAAGTTGGCAATATTGTTGCTATCGGTAGGACTTAGCGACAACTTTATTTTGATTACTAACTTACCGATAAATTTTTTTGATTACCGAAATTGTAAACATTTTGATTTGAGCGATTTTTGTCGGTAACCAAAAAAATGCGGTAGAGAATCTCACTACTGGTCACCAAGAACGAAACATTTTTTTACCTCTCCTGTTAATTCCCAGGAATTATATTGGTCCTTTTTTCATTTCAGATGGACACTGACGTTCCCGTGATGTAACCTGGGGAACTGTTTTTTTTTTTTGACGGATGTTAAAACTTCCCGGAATGCCTGCTCCATATTCGTTTGGTCAGGGCCGAGACGGAAATGGCTAAACAAAATCTCTCTGCAAATATAGATTTAGCTACTGAATTTACTGAAATTGTGCCTTCTGCTTCGTGTACGAATTTCAACGTTAATTTCAACATTCAAAATTTTACTCACCTAACCTTCAATACGATCCAACCAGGAACGTGAATTCATAAACAATTTTTATTTGCCGAGTTAATCTGTAGTGGGGTCCTAGCCTAGCCAACGCAATCGTTGCAACTCGATACGTTTAACTATACTTGCTTTGTAATAGGTAATTATTACACCTTATCAACGTGTAGCCTCTAGTCTAAAACAGAACGGCTGATAAGCCATTGGCTTCTGCGGTCTTATTATTCTTCAACCTCTTTACAGCTGTCTGTACCTCATCTTGGCTAAGCGGTATACACTAGAGTTATGATTTTTTACAAACTCATTTCATAACTCATTTCATTTTTCATTACATAAGATTACAAAAAATCTTAATTATAAGGTGATTCGGCGAAAAAACCACACACACACAAAATAATTTTAAACTTTGCATTTATCAGAATTATGGGTAAATTTTTGAAGTCACTGTAAGCAGATATATAATTGAAAATAAAATGTAAAGCCACATGAGATAACCAAACTGAGATAACATTAGTTTCTCATTAATTTTCTTTAATTCTGAGAATCATAAAAATGTCGTAAACGCATTTTTCAAAGATATAATTTTGTAACATAAAAAATAAAAATTCAAAATTTTATCAAAGTGGTTTGTGCATGACCATTTTAATATTTGAATGGAATAAACGTTATTTTAGTTATTAGTAGGCTTAAGTTTATTGATTCGTGCAACAGGAAATCATAACATTGACAAACAAAAAATAAATAATCGTATCAATGCTTATGTGATTGAAAAAGTTTTAGACTTGAAAAGAAATATTCCCACTCCCCATTCCGAAATAACTGTTTTATATAGTAACTAGGAAATTGCCCGCTAATTCGTATGCGGAAGTGATATAAAAAAATAAATAAATAATAGTTAATATGGAAATGGTAAACACTGAAAATTTTGTTTTTGAAATTTTGCCTGTTTTACTAATATCAATTTTAATTATACCCTACACCACAATGTGGTATACCAATCTTCATATCTCGACGAGATAAAGCGATTTTGAGATGTGTGTCTGTCCGTCCGTCCGTCCGTCTGTCCATTATAAATTGTAAACACGCTCCAGGCCGCAATTATGGACCGATCGTCACGAAATTGTGTATGGAGGTCGGGTTCAGACCAGAATAGATCCCTATTCTTATTGGTGATGATCGAGAAATATTTAGCGGGTGAAATGGACCAAAAACAAAATTTTTATCCGATTTTGTAGCGGCTCTGTATGTCGCAATTATAGTCCGATCGCCTGATGTTTAGAGGGTTAAATGGACCACAACTTTTGTGTGAAAATTGTGAAAAATTTTAATATACCGGTAATATCTTTATTCCTGGACCACACATTCCGCCCACATAAATAATATTTGGAAGGACAACTCTTTCCCTTTCAATTAATGTCAATTATGTTGATTTATGTGGTCAGATAACAGAGTTACAGCCTAATATATCCAGTGTTTTGCTTGTAATGTAATCAAAAGCATACTAGAGGTCGCAATTATAGATCAATAGTCACGAAATTTTGCCCGAGGTAGGGGTTAAGGTCGAAGAAGATGCCTACAATTTTTGATTATGATCTGATATTATTTAGCGGGTGCAATGGACCATTACTTTTGTATGCTAAATAAAAACATTTTATTTTTGGTCCATATTTGAATCCCTGAAGGCCATATACCGGCAAAGTCGCCTATATATGAAAAATTAACTACCGATCTTTCCTCTGATGAAAATTGCAATGATATGTGTGATTGGTAACGGACCTACTACCTAAGATATAATGAGTTTTGTGAAGAGAACCACATTTTCCTCCCATGCTACAAATTATCTCTATCATGACAGACAAATTCCCAGTTCTTACAAATTACGTGAAACCCTATCATATTACCTGTCCAATTGTCCAAAATTTAAAGATGTAGCAGAAATTGCTAAACAACGCCAATTTTCAAATTTAAGAATATTTCTTAAAATGTACTGTTTATAATTGTTCCACAAACATCCCAGTAGGGACAAGAGAGCCTTCTCTCATATCAATGAGAGCACCCCGATTAATATCAGCTCAATGATATGTAGACAGCGGAATTTTATGCAACACCTATTTTTATAAAATTTGCATATTTTGGGCTTCTAATTAAATTCCAATCGAAATATATCACATATGCAAAAATATGCGAAATGTATAAATTATGCATATGCAAATATTATTTTTGCGTACTGAAAACTTCTGTATTTTACATATTTTCGTATGCTACATATATTTCAATAATATCTTCTAAAATGTTTATGTGTACATTTTTCTGTTTGAAATTCACTTCAGACAAGTCAAAAAAATTGAGAAATCTGTAACCAGAGCCACAATCTTCAAAATGACGAAAATGGTGAGCTTTCGTTGTATGGGAGCTATATGAACGCCTAGACCTATACCGACAAATTTCAGATGGAAAGTTTAATGCCCCCAATGAAGACTTAATACGAAATTTTAGCCAATTCGGAGGGATATTGAGACCAAAGTACAGAAAATCGGTAGGTTCTGGTTATGGGAGCTACATATATGAAGACGTGCACATATAACGACAAATTTCAGGTGGAAAGTTTTTTACCTCCAACGAACACTGAATACAAAATGTCAGCCATTTCGGTTTGATATTAAGGCCACAACCTTCAAAATACCGGATATCGGGAGGTACGGTTCTATGGGAGCTATATCGTCAGTGTCATGCTTAAGTGTTCCGTACGCCATTTGCCTGTTTTGAGATAATCGCATTTTAATGTTTTGCGTCACAACTGTGTGGAGCTGGATAAAGCAAATATTTATATTTTTGACTTGAAATATTAACAAAAGTATATAGAATATATTTGCAAAAATTTAGAGGAATATGTATTGGAATATAAAAGTTATAGAGATTTTTTTTAAAAAAAAACATTTTTGTCGATTTGTTTCATATCCGCACTTATGACAAAAATGTGAAATATTGTAAATCACATGGAACAAAGTGGCAAAAAAATTTTCCATCTTTGCCTCAATAAACTAAATACTTCTAAATCGAAAATTAAAATTCTGACTTTTGAAATGTGTTTTTAAACTTGTAAGTTTTTAAAATATTTATTTCATAACTGAAAAAAGTTTATGCTTTCCCGTCGAGGCGTGGATATCTCGGAAACTAGAGCAGATAGGAGAAAGCCGACTAGAAATTCAGAAAGTGCATACCGGAAAACCCTAGAAACCACCTCTATCTCAAAAAGTCAAAAATTGCGAATGGAACACTTAAGCATGACACCGACGATATGAAGACCTGGACCTATAAATTTCAGGTCGAAAATTGTGATGAACGAATACTTAATACAAACTTTCAGCAAATTCGATGGCATATTTAGGACACAAAGTCTTGCATATGGTTTAGCAAATATGTCAAAATATGCAAAACATTAGGTCCAGACTAAATGTCAGTTCTAAATTTACTTATTGGTGCCACCATGGTACAATTGTTTGCACACCCGCCTTGCACGCTGAAGGTCGGGCGTTCGATTCCCGGCAAAATACTCTTCAGTAAAATTGGCGACATTTTCTGAGTATTTCAACCATATACAACTTCTCTACAGGTTGTGTTTTAAGACATGCCTTTCGGACTCGGCGATAAACAGTAGGCCCCATACTATTGCTGTAATATGAATCGGGGTGCACGCCCTGTCCCTTCTGTGATGTTTGTGAAACAATTATTATATTGTTATTTATACTTAATGTGATAAGGTTGGAGACTCCAAAAATTTATTTCTTACAATGAGCTTATTTGTCCAAAAGAAACTTTGATTTGCTGAAAGCTAACTCGCAGGGTAGTGGTGTAGGGTATCGTATGGTCGGCCCTGTCCTACTATAGCCTTTGCTTACTTGTTTTTATTTAAGTACTGTTCGTACCACTTTAGTTCGATTTTCAATAAATATCAGCCGTATCTCACCTTTACACATCAACAGCGAGACCAACGTTACACACCAATACTCACCGTAATTCCAAATAACGCAGATTCCAGCTCTGTCCATGCACCCAATAACAAATTGAGTACCATTAAGTAATTTTTGTATACTTATGGTACGTATTTCGACAACGACATATCTCAACCCTTCACTGACATTAATACAAAATAATAACAGTAGTCTTAATTCCAAATCTCGGGATACCAGCTGTATCTGTTCGTCCAATACCCAACTTAGTACCATTTAGTACTCTTCGTCTCCATAAGTACGAATTTTCAAAACCTTCTTCAATCCTACACTACAACAGTAATCTTAATTCCAAATTTCAGGATTCCAGCTTTATTAGTTCAAAGACAAATTGAACAAAATTTAGTAATTTTCGTACTCATAAATACGAATTGCCAAAACCACCTCAATCCAGCACTCCAACAATAACACTGTGTGTAATTTTTTGAGTCATGTTTTATTAACCATATTCTGACACCGCAGTGTGATAGAGACCAAAAAGGTGAAGACACTTGTCTCGCCGTTTTTCCCTATCTCATCAACTATTGCAATTATAGGTTTCCAAAGTTTTAAGGCTTTGATGTCAAAAGGGATCATTTTGTCAGGATCATATCTTCCAAACCGTTAAGAAATTTGATTTACTCTCAGAGGTAAAGTTATAGCTCTTGTTTTAAAGAACACAAATTGCGTTCTTCACCTGCAAGGTCAAAGTCGACAAGGTCAAATTTCTTTTAATTTTTAATCAAACCGATCCAAATTGTTCTAGAAAGTTGTTTATTGTAATGTACATTCTTGTGGTTGGTTGTTTGCTTCAAATTTGATCGGTTTGATATCTGTAGACCAAAACCCGAGAAAAAATGTAAAAAGATATTACATCCTGACGATTATGAGCTAGAAGTTGCTGTTTGATGGAGCTTATGTGCTCACAATGTTTGTTCTTTTTGAGAAGTACTACAACTTTGCCTCTGAGATTAATACAAATTTCCTTACGGTTTGGAAGATATAGTCCTGACAAAACCCCTTTTGACAGCAACGCCTTTAACCGCGAAAGTTGATGAGATAGGAAAAAAACGGTGAGACACGTGACTTTCCTTTTTGGTCTCCTAACACGCTGCGGTGTCAGAATATGGTTAATAATTTTCGTGTTGCATAGTGTAATTTTAATTTCATCTATCCGTTCACCCAAATTTAAATTGTACAAAATTTAGTACCATTTACTACTTTTTCTACCCATAAGTACGAATTTCTCAAACTTCCTCAATCCTACACTCCAACAGTAACTTTCATTCAAAATTTCAGGTTTTCAGGTTTATCCGTTCATCTAAATTCAAATTTAGTACCATTTAGGGCTTTTCGTACATGTAAGAACGAATTTCTCAATCCTACACTCCAACAGTAATCCCAATTCTAAATTTCAGGTTTCCAGCGCTATTTGTTCACCCAAATCCAAGTTGTACAAAATTTAGTACCATTTAGTACTTTTCGTACACATAAGCACGAATTTCTAAAACTACCCCCATATCGCAATCCTACACTCCAACAGTAATCTTAATTCAAATTTTTGGTTTCTTGTTCTATCCGTTCAACCAAATTGATGTTGTACTATATTTAGTACCATTTAGCAGAGATGGACAATGGGTAAATACCCGGTAAATTGGTTAAATACCGGATAAATACCCATTTGTGGGTATTAATTTAGGTATTTACTATATTGAATCGTCAATACAACTTTTTACACCCAATTCCAGGGTTTAGGTTGTGAAATCGTTTCATAATTAACTTATGGTGCCAAAGTTTAGCTGAAATCTTTTTTATATCAACTGAACTCCTGTCATTAAAATGGGGTCGCTGTGTCCATGTTTTGACATAGCCCCATATAACCGTACCTCCCGATTTAATGTTTTTTCATCCATTAGCCACATTATACAATCTCTCAATGTCTCAATGCCTACAAAATATCCCTGCAAAAATTCGTCAACGTAGGTCCACGTTTTCTTGTAGCCCCCATATAAGGTACCCCGATTTCGGGTATTTAGCCAAGTATTGGGTAAAAACTATATTGACGTAGGGTGCCAAAATTTAGCTCAACTCTTTCTTATATCAACTGAATTTCTGGTATCGAAAATGAGGTCTCTGGGTCCATGTTTTGATATAGCCCGCATTTAACCGTTCCTCCCGATTTAAGGTGTTTTTTTTATATATTAGCCCCATTTTACAATCTTATTGGCTGTAATTTGGCACAGTGAGTTCTCAATGTGTATAAAATATCCTTGCAAAAATAACGTAGGTCCACGTTTGACGGTAGCCCCCATATAAGGTACCCCGATGTCGAGCATTTACCAAAGATGGGGTAAAAACTATTTATCTGCTGAACAAAGTGACGTATGGTGCCAAAATTTGGATCAAATCTTGCTTATATCAGCTGAACTTATAGTACTGAAAATGGAGTCTAAATATGATTGTAAAATGTAGATAATTGGTGGAAAATACCTTAAACATGGGCCCTGTACAATTCCCAGAGTTGGCCTTAAATGGACTGTAAATTGGTTTAGAGTTGAAGCGGTGGCAACTCGTTGAATTGTAAAGTGCTTGATTTTTTGTGGAAATAAAAGGCAGCGGATGTAATTTCAAATATAAATTATGTTGCGGGTTTTATAGAGTTCCTTGAAACCTAATAGTTTGGCTTCTGTTTAACAAGTAAAAAGAAAACGTTGTTAGACATTTTGTTTTCGACAAAAGGCAGGGGAAACAAATGGAATTAAACGTAAAATTGATAGTCTTTCACCCAAATGAGTGAAAGCTCGTTTAGAGCAAAGGTTGCCAGAAGATTATTCTAATTAGTAACAGTTAGAGTATATTTAAAATTCAAAAGTTTAGTTCATAGTGTGGAATTCATTCACATAAAAACTATGTTGTGGAACGCAGTTCAACAGGCCCAGTTTTGCTATAGCCCTAGTACCTCCCGATTTAAGGTATTTTTTCACCAATTATCTACATTTCACAATCATATTGGCCGTAATTTAGCGCAGTGAGTTCTCAATGTGTACAAATATTCTATGCTATTTATACTTTCTTATTTTTTTTGAAATTTATAAGTAGGGATCACCCCTTAAACTAAAATTCAGAGCTCACATTTTGAACTTTGGTGTGAAGTGGATAATTTTATGGAAATACTAGCAGACCCGGGTACGCGTTGCTGGCCCGTTATATTGAGTTTTAATGACAACTTTTTATGGGCTTCATGGTTTACAATCCAAAAATGTGGTTTTTCTACCTCAATTCTTTGGGTCCATTGTCAAACCAAGTTATTCATTGAGGATTTTAAATGTATCAACATATTTTGATGTAACCCTTCTTTTCTCTTGCGGACTTTGTCGAATTTTTTTTCGGTCATTGCTGCTGTTTAGGATTTATTATCCCATATAAAAGTTAATAAAAATGGTAAACTCGAATTCTACCACTTATTGAGACATACTCGTATATGTTTTTATGGCCGGTTTCTCTAAGACGAGTCGAATTCAAATTCGTTCGAATTACTACGAAACTCATCTTATTGTAGAATTTTTCATTTGATTGAAACCAAAAATGAATCAAATATTTTTCAAAATACAGAAGTTTGGTGGTAGTCACGGTGCGCCTTAACTAATTTTAAATGGAAGGTGCTTACACCTGGGAAGTTTTTGCAGATTCTGAAACTAGAATGCTCATAGATGAGAAATATCAAGAAAAGAAAAAAATTGCCGGATTTTGCGATTTAAGTTCACATTTTTAGGGGTTCTTTAAGTTTTTACGTTTTTGCTTGGAAACCGCGAGTCCTATGTAAATGCGCTGTAAAAATTGTCCACAAGATTGACTTTTACGATATTTTCGTAGGTTTTACCGTTTTTGAGATATAGAAGTTCAAATTGCGACAATGCACTGACTGTATCGTCTCCTTATAAAACAATGTCATTACTGCAATTTCCCAAATTAAACTTATACATCTTGATAATGGTACAACCTAGGAAAAATAAATCAACCAATCTTGTAGAAAATTTTCAGATCTTCAACATTTTCTTTAGTCCCATTTTGATATGACATGCGGTTTCCAAGCAAAATCTTGAAGACTTAAGATAAAAACCTAAAAATTAGAACTGAACCTCTATATCTCAAAAATGGTACAACCTACGAAAAAACCTAAAGGTCATTCTTGTAGAGAATTTTCACAGCTACAACACTTTCTTTAGACTCATTTCGATGAGACATGCGGTTTCCAAGCAAAATCGTGAAAACCTAAAAAATCTCTAAAATTTTGAATTTTGATCGCGATTTATTTAAAAATCCCTCCGTCGATTTTTTCCGATTTTTTTATTTTTCTTATCTATGAACATTGCTGTTTCAGAATCAGCGAAATTTTCCCATGTGTAAGCGGTTTTCATCAAAAGATAGTTAAGGCGCACTCAGCATTCTATTGTTTTATAAGGAGGCGATACAGTAAGTGCATTGTCTCAATTTGAACTTCTATATCTCTAAAACGGCAAAACCTACGAAAATATCATAAAGCTACAACATTTTTCTTAGGCCCATTTACACTGGACTCGCGGTTTCCAAGCAAAATCGTGAAAACCTAAAGAACCCCTAAAAATGTGAGCTTAAATCGCGATTTATTTGAAAATCCCTACGGCGATTTTTTTTTTTGTTTCTTGAGATTTCTCATCTATGAGCATTGTAGTTTCAGAATCTGCAAAAACTTCCCAGGTGTAAGCACCCTCCATTTAAATTTGGTTAAGGCACACCGTGTAGTTCGAACGAATTTAAATGCGAATTGTCTTAGTGAAACAGGCCATTAGTTTTTCATGGCTGATGGACCGTTGAACCTCCCCATTAAGGAAATTTGTAAATATATAGTTTTTCTTAACAGGGGAGATGACGCGCCACCTCCGAAATTCATGACTACATGTATCACTGCACATTGCACATAATTTCATGAAAATAGTTTCGTTAGTTTTCGAGATATACTTACTTAGTATCAGTGTTTTGTACAGTGTTATTTTTGTTTGACGAGAGGTGGCTTTATTCCTAAACTGTTTACTCAGCCCAAAGTAGCATCTGTTAGCCAACACTATTCTTCTTCGTATTTCACAACTGATGTTATTTGTTGTGTTTATGGCGGTGCCGAGGTAGACGAAGTCCTTTACTACCTCAATATTATAGGTACCAACATTCACAGATGGTGCGGTGTTTATGGACATATTACGCGTCGAGTTTTCGAGATATAACGTACTTAAAACGTGGTCGGGACTTCAGGCACCAAGAAAGAACGGGGGGCGAAACCACCGTTGTCTCGAAAATTAATTTGCAGGCCGATGGACTCATGGGTTTAGCAAATATAGCGGTTATAAAACGATAGGCCCCCGAAATTCGTCTACAAATATATAGCATTTTTGACCAGTGGACATTCCTGAACATTCTATTAAAAATTCAAATTAGGTTCGATAGTTTTGGAGAAACAGTATATTGAAAAGAGTAGTATAACATATTTAAAAAAGTGGTGCGGGATTTTGGCTCCAAGTATGTACCTTGGATCGAAAACACAACCCCATTGCCTCCCAAAATCAATGCTGAAACCGATATAACATAAGTTTGGCATATATGTACATATAGCGTTTAAAAGAAAGGTGTGGGGAAGGTACCCCACCTCCTCCGAAATTCATGATAAACATATGGTAAAAATATGATAAAGATATGACGTTTTTTTTTTTAAATATGGCATATGGGAGGTACTCCACCCCCTTAGGTAAGGGCGGATACACAACCACAATTGTCTCGTAAATTAATTTCCAAACCGACACATTTGTAATTATTGTAAAAATAGCATTTTTAAAGAAATAGGGTATAGGGTAAGTGCCCCGCCCCTTCCGAAATTTAACCAAATCTGTAGTCTATTTTAACCGGGGCCATCCCTGTACATCCCTGAAAGTTCAGGAAAATCGGTTCAGTAGTTTTTGTAGAAATAATAGAAATTGAAAATTGAAAAAAAGTGGGCGCAAAAGAGAGCTTGATCAAAGTTTCTTTGCATAAAAACTCAAGTCGTGTTATGGCGCACATTTTACAGAAAGAATTATCGAAATCGGTTCAGCCGTTCTCAACTGATGCCATTACTAACGAACGACATTTGATGCTTATTTATATATATATATATAGCATTTTTAAAGAAATAGGTTATAGGGGAAGTACCCCGCCCCTTCCGAAATTTCACTAAATTTGCAGCCTATTTTAACCGGGGCCATCCCTGTACATTACCTGGCAATTTCAGGAAAACCGGTTCAATAGTTTTTGTAGAAATGATAAAAATTGAAAAAAGTGGACGTGGTCAAATTTTCTTTGCATAAAACCCCAAGTCGGGTTATGGCACACATTTTACAGAAAGAATTATCGAAATCGGTCCAGCCGTTCTCAACTGATGCCATTACCAACGAACGACATTTGATTTTTATTTATATAGATTTGGATGTATGTTCTCTGGAACTGAAAAATTAGCACACGATGAGATTTAGTGCATGAAAATATTCTACAAAAATGTTGCTAGGAAAATGTTATGTAGGGTCGGTCCACTTGGACAAGAAATCGATATTGTCATGTTTTCATTGTCCTATATCACTTTTACCCGATCCTTTCTCATGAAAACTCTATGATTATGTATTTCATTGAATTTCGTATATGCTATTGATTGTGTAAAAAACTCGGATACACATGAACTATATCTGTTCCTGGCGGACAGGTCCGGTTATTTGAATGTCTATATCTAAAGCCGTCATTGAGTATATAATGAATCCTAGAAGAAAGATTCGCCGTTTGTCAGACTTCTGCGTTATAGCGTTATGAATCTGTCGTTGACCAACACGAATTTATGATGTCCTAATTCAGAAGCGTAACCATCCGAATTTCATATAAAGTTAATAGATACGGTTTGTTGTGAAAGTAACAGGTAAAACTGATAAAAGACAATGAAAACGTGACAATATCGATTTCTTAGATATGGGAAACCTACATATAATTTTCGGTGGAACATTTTTGTAGAAAATTTCATTTTATTTTACTTTTTGGGTTCAAGAAAAAAAGGAAATGGAAGAAACTGAGCTAGAATGACAGCATATTTGACAGAAAGGTTTCTCATTCTATTTAACTGAAAACATGTCATATAAAAATAATGAAACAATATCTCCAAACAGAGATATAAAGCTATTTTCTCAATGATTGATAGGAGTCAATCAAAAAATGCATTATGTCATAACTCAGAAATTCAGGAAAGAGGTTAAAGGTCCAATCTTAATTCGGTTTCATAGAACTTTACTTTTGTTTGCAAACATGTGAAGAATAAATTGGGATGGATGAATGCACTACAATTCAGAGAATAGTAAATATAGTGTTTGCATATATATTTTCTTATACCTTTCTTTTAAAATAAATAATGATTTTAAAAAAAAAATTCTTGTTCCAAATTTAATGTTATATTTCTATAACATGAAAAAAATTGTGCCCGGAGTCGGACTCGAGTTATTTTTTTCGACTCCGACTCCATCAAATTTGCTTGACTCCGACTCCGAAACCCTGCTTGAACTCACAACCCTCGGTTTTGTAGTTGGACATACATGTTTTGTGCCACCGTACTCATTACTTTGTAATAAGTAGAGTAAGTAGCTTTGTCTCGCAAATTGCTACCTCAAGAGTAACCATTATCTTCTTTAGTTGTTTGCCTTGTTGCTTATCTTTAAATATTATAAATTATTTTCAAAATAATTTATTTCAATAGACGTTATTGAATTCATATTTCAATTTTCTTTCTTTTTCGTTCAAATTCCATAACTTTTGTCAAAACATAACAGGAGAGGACACAGCAAACATCATTGATATGTAAAAATCCGATATTAGCTGTTGTAAATCAAAATCCTTTAGACAAGTTAGTCTTTTGTGGCTTCAGATGCTACGGCTTCAGTTGGACAGACACACGTACAAAAACGAACATCAAAGCAGAAGAGTAGAGGATGGAATGGTTGTTGATATTTGGCTGGTATGTGATTGTTGCTGTTCATATTTTATGGCAGAATTCCTTTTTGGCTTGTTTCTTCTTCCAATGTCCAACGTCTAACGATAATAAATTATTTTCAAATAACAGCAAAGCAAAGCGAAACGAAACAAAGCTATACAAAATTGAAAAGAACACAACAGAGTAGAGTATTTCAAAACAATAGTAGAACAATGATAGTTTAGAGTTTTTTTCCTTCTGTTCCTTTCTTTCTGTGACAACAAAGACAAATGCAATAAACTATTGGCCACTAATAAATTGAAATGGATGAATTGCTGTTGATCCAGTCTAGGGAAATTCCTTCTGTCATTGTTCCTACTTGGGTTGGAGTGTTCGGGCAAGAGGAAGAAAGTATTGACCAACAATGTGGATTCATAAATAATTTGCCAAACAAAATCTGGAAAAAATATTTCTGGTTTCAACTTCTTCTTCCTGCTTTTCATCTGGCCAAAGACCTGACAAACAATATCTAAATCATTGTGGTTAAGTTTTGTCATTTTTCTGTTTACAAATTTTGTTTTGTTGTTTTTATTTTTCCTGTGGGATATTGAAGAAGAGACAAGTTTGAATAGATTTTTGTTTAAAAACACACACACACGCACGCACAACTACAGAGACACAAAGTTTAGATTTGAAAATGTAAAAAGAAAAAAAAAAACTACAAAATTGCTATTTTGTAAAAATGTTCAGATTATTTAAAAGCATAATAAATATTGAAATAACAAATATGTATAACAAGCAATTTACCCATAATGTATTACGTTTCACAGAATCCGGAACAATCTAAAATTAAGAAAACAAAAACAGAAATTTTGTGTAAATGTCTGTAATATTAAGGGGTAACTAATATTGGTTAGAGGAATGGAAATTGTCAATTTAATTTATTGCATTTTAAGTAATTGGTAAATGTTTCTGAAAAAAAAAAACTAAAGCAAGCATTAAATGTAATTATTGTAACAGAACGTTTTTCTGACATAGCTCAATGACAGCTCATGTGCAACTGTATAAAGTAAAGTTGACAAAGGGACAAAGCCAATGTAATGGTTTAAGATGGGGAAATTCCAAATCATTGTTGTGCCAGTAGATACGTGCTAACCGAAAGAGACTACATGACATTGGACGATCAGACCTGCTCGACAAACTGTCGATTGAAACAAGTAGGAACGACGACCCTCCGCCACAAGTTGTATTGCAGTAATTAGGAACAATTAGTTTCCTTTCGTTTATGAAGAAGACTATATACCAAATTTCAGCAAGTTTTTAGACTGAAAGAAGACTAAATACAAATTTCCGATATTTTGGTAAAACCTTCAAAATACCGAAAATCAAGAGGTACGTATCTAAGGGAGGTTTAGGAACCCGCGGACCTATACACGGTGCTCTTGAAACAATTTTCAATGGAAGGTGCTTACACCTTGGAAGTTTTTGCGGATTCTGAAACTACAATGTTCATAGATGAGAAAAATCAAAAAACCAAAAAAATCGCCGAGCCCTTTTTAATAAATCACGATTTAAATTGACATTTTTAGGTGTTGTTTAGGTTTTCACAATTTTGCTTAGAAACCGCAAGTCCTATCAAAATGGGACTAAAGAAAATGTTGTAGCTATGAAAATTTTCTACAAGATCGGTCTTTATAGTTTTTTCGTAGTTTTTACCATTTTTGAGATATAGAAGTTCAAATTGGGACATTGCACAGACTGTATCGCCCCCTTATAAAACAATATCATGAAGGGTGCGCCTTAACTAACTTTTGATGGAAACCGCTTACACAGCAAAAGTTTTTGTGAATTCTGAAACAGCAGTGTTCATAGATGAGAAAAATCCAAAAACAAGAAAAAATCGCTGTAGGGATTTTTAAATAAATCGCGGTCAAAATTCACATTTTTAGGTGTTTTTTAGGTTTTCACGATTTTGCTTGGAAACCGCAAGTCCATTCGAAATGGAGTTAACGAAAATGTTGTAGCTATAAAAATTCTCTAGAGGATTGACGTTTATCATTTGTTCCCAGCCTGTACCATTTTTGAAATAAAGAAGCTCAGTTTACATTTTTAGGTTTTTTTTTGTTAGGGTTTCGCGATTTTGCTTGAATACGGTAAGTCTTATCGATATGGAACTGAGAAAATCTTAAAGCTGTGAAAATTCTCTACAAGACTGGCTTAAGTAACTTATCCTTAGTTGTAACATTTGTTTAAATATATAAGTTTAAGTTGGGAATTTGCGGTCATGACATTGTTTTATAAGGGGGCGATACAGAATTGAATTGAATTTGAATTGTCCCAATTTAAACTTCTATATCTCAAAAACCTTAAACCCGACGAGAATACCATAAAGGCCAATCTTGTAGAGAATTTTCATAGCTACAGCATTTTCTTCAGTCCCATTTTGATAGGACTTGCGGTTCTTAAGCAAAATCGTGAAAACCTAAACAACCCCTAAAAATGTCAACTTAAATCGCGATTTATTTAAAAAGCGCTCCGGCGCTTGTAGTTTCAGAATCCGCAACAACTTCCGAGGTGTAAGCACCTTCCATTTAAAATTGTTTCAAGAGCACAGTGTATACCGATAACACTTTTCTCTATTATTTAAATATCGAAAAGAGGTTGATACCGTTCTATGGGGGCTATATGGTTGCGTGGACCTATACCGACAAATTTCATATGGAACGAAATACCGGAAATAGGGAGGTACCGTTTTATGGGGGCTATACTTAGGCGTGGACCTGTACCGACAATTTTCTGGGGGAAAGTTTTATAGCCCCCAACGTGGACTAAATACCAAACATCAGCCACATATGAGGAATATTGAAGCCACAACTTTCAAACCACCGAAAATCAGGAGGTACGTTCTATGGGGGCTATATGAAGGCGGTAACCTATACTGACAAATTTCATACGAAACGTTTAATACCCCAAATGAAGACCAAATACCAAACTTCAGCCATTTCGGTGTGATAATGAGGCTTGGGTGACGTAGAGGATGGGAGATACCAAGGAACGACCCTGACAGGCTTTAACATGGCAAAGTCCAGGATTTATCTTTGGCCCTCTCTCATCTCATGTGGACACTGACCTCCCCTTACTGTCACCTAAAGTAGCTGCCTTTAACATCCGTTAAAGGTAGTGAGCTAAAATGTGCCGCGCGTTCCCCCATGAGAACGTTAAAAACTTGGGTTTAGGCGCCAAAAAGCAGCCTACTATGAAGAAACAAAAGAAAAGAAAAACAAATACCTCTACAGTTGACGACCCACGCAAATGTTTTAAGGATCATGATCTGCGAATCTGCATCTGGAATTTTCGCACTCTTTATAGAGAGGGTGCAGTTTACGCATTGGCAGATGTACTTGAAAAGTACAAGGCCGACATTACTGCCATACAGGAAATACGATGGAATGGGAAAGGCGTCACAACAACACCTAAAGGTGACGCACTGTATTATAGCTGTCATGACACAAAGCATGAGTTTGATTGCGGATTTGTAGTTGGTCGGAGGTTACAACATCTGGTCTCCAGCTTCGTCCCAGTGAATGAAAGACTTGCTACAATACGTATAGAAGCAAAATTCTACAACATCAGCTTTATTTGCGCTCATGCTCCCACTGAAAACAAGGACGAACAGACCAAAGATTCATTTTATGAGCGCTTAGAAGAAACATAGGACCGTTGTCCTGCCCATGAAATAATTCTAGGCGATATTAAAGCCAAAATTGGAAAGGAAAATATCTTTGGCCCAACAGTCGGAAAATTCAGTCTCCACAATGAAACATCTGACAATGGTATGAGGCTGATAGTCTTCACAGCGGCAAAAAACATGGTAGTTAACAGCACCAGTTTTAAACATCGCGACATCCATAAGGGCACCTGGCTGTCTCCAGATCAGTAAACAAGAAATAAAATTGATCACGTTGTGATAGATGGAAGACATTCATAAAGCGTGTTCATAGAGTGCGTTCGTTACGGGGAGCAAACATAGACTCGGACCACTACCTAGTTGCAGCAAAGTTACGTACCCATCTAAACGTTGCAAATAAAGCACGAACAGACACAACGCGGAAGTTAGACATCGGTAATCTGCAATCGCAACAGAAAGCCACAGCATACTCCACTCTACTAGCCCAATTGCTTAATCAAAGCACTCCTCATCCCGATAACATATCAGCGCAATGGCAAAGTATTGCCTACTCCATGCAAACAGCCGCAAAATCCATACTTGGATTCCAAATCCCTCATCCAAGGAATCCATGGTATGACCAGGAGTGGCGTGCTGCTACCGAAGAGAAAAATGCGGCATAAAGGGCTACTCTACAACCAGTAGCAACACGTAGCGCACGGGAGAGGTATCTGGAGAAATTTTCACAGGAAAAAGAGAGAAATGGATAAGCGGGAGTGTGAAAAAATCGAGATGTACAAGAGCCAGAATAAAGTCCGAAAATTCTACCAAAGAGTGAAGCATCAAACTGATGGCTTTGGTACAAGCACCTCCTCCTGTAGAGACCAGCAAGGTAACTTGGTAACTTATACAGATAGTGTGCTCAGGATATGGAAAGAACATTTTTCAAACCTGTTGGTATCCAATAGCAGCGAAGACGACGAAGATACCACAGATCCAACCCCAGATGATGGTACTGAATGTATACCGGCCAGCCAAGATGAGGTAAAGATGGCTTACCAACCGAGCTGTTCAAAACCGGAGGCGACACGCTGATAAGGTGTGTTCATCAGCTAGTTAGCACCATCTGGCAGGAAGAACGAGTACCCGACGATTGGAACCTTAGTATCCTGTGCCCCGTCCATAGGAAAGGAGATAAGACTGTAAGCTCTAACTATAGGGGCATAAGTCTACTCCCGATTGCCTGCAAGATCGTGTCAGGGATATTGTGCGAGAGTCTAAAGCATATGGTCAACGATATAATTGGGCTATACCAATGCGGCTTTAGACCTGGCAAGTCCACCATTGACCAGATATTTACCCTGGGGCAAATCCTGGAGAAGACCCAAGAGATGCAGATCAACACCTACCACATTTTTGTCGATTATAAAGCAGCCTTCGACAGCCCACTATGTTCAAAGGTATTCCAAGCCTCAGTTAAAATAGGAAAGAACCTCTCCGAACTGTTTTGTACCAAAAGAGGTTTCAGGCAAGGAGGCAGCCTTTTGTGTGATATCTTCAACATACTGCTGGAAAAGGTTATACGAGAGGCAAACGTCAAAAGAAGTGGCACAATCTACACCAATAGCCACATGTTACTTGCTGATGATATAGACATCATGGGACGATCAGTAAAAGAAGTAACCGATACCTTTATGAAGGTCGAAGGAGAATCTGCTAAAGTGGGTCTGGCGGTAAACAGCGGGAAGACCAACTTGATGGTGTCGACTCGCAATGCGTCCATTAACTCGGACTAACTGTTGAAATTGGTTCTTATAATTTTGAGGTAGTAAATGACTTCGTCTACCTCGGCACCGCCGTAAACACAACAAACGACATCAGTTGTGAAATAAAAAAAAATAAAGAAGAATTGAATTGGCCAAAGATGCTACTTTGCCTTAAGTAAGCAGTTTAAAAACAAAGCCACATCTCGTCAAACAAAAATAACACCTTAGAGGTAGTTTACACTATATATCAATGTCATATGACACGAAATAAAAACATTCCATATTTACCCACGGATGCAATGTGGAGACGTGGTTTTTTTACATTTTTGCTGCTGTGGACGCACAGAGTAAATGGCGTAAGTAAAATCTCCAATATTACACATATTAGGGAATATATACCGGTGGAAGATTTCATGTCATATGACATTTACATATAGTAAAAACTACCCCTTACAAAACTCTGATACTACCTTTGCTGATGTATGGTTCCGAAGCCTGGGTACTTGCGCAAGCAGACATGGCAGTGCTTGGTGTGTTTGAGAGAAAAATTCTTCGAAAGACCGACGTCGCATGAACCACGAGCAGTATCTGCTATACAACGACATCAATATAGTTAAACGTATCGAGATGCAACGATTGAGTTGGCTAGGCCATATTATAAGAATGAGCGATGATGAACATGCTAAAAAGGCGTATAAATACGGGCCGCTTGGCGGTGCACGCAGAATTGGCAGGCCAAGCAATAGATGGCGCAAACAAGTGGATGAAGAGATTAAAAGGCGCGGTATTCCAGAAAGCGAAGCAATAAACAGAGATAAATGGAGATCTTTTCTTAGTTCGGCCTATGGAACAAATGTTCTGTAATGGGCCAGCTAAGTAAGTAATGAGGCTAAAACTTTCCAAATACCGAAAATCGGGTGGTACCGTTCTATGGGGGCTATATCAAAACGTGGACCGATATAGCCCATTTGCAATACCAAACATCCTAGGAGTAATAGAAACTACTATATTAAATTACAAAGCTCTATCTTAATTGCGAGCTGTAACTTGATTTCAAAAGACGGACGGACGGACATGGACGACTTAGCATTTTACCCTGATCAAGAATATATATACTTTATAGGGTATCCGATGAATATTTCAATGTGTTACAAACGGAATGGCAAATTTAATTATACCCTCCATATTATGGTGGAGGGTATAATAACTTGCGAACCTCTTCGGATCCGTCAGCGTAACGTCGCAAAACCTAACTGAGGTCCTATTTTCCTTTTTCCAAGGTTCGAGAGCGACTTAACCGTTGCCCAAAATTCACATACTCCTGCTCCAATGTTGCAACTGGCAAATGATTAAGCCACATACCTGTTAACTTCACCGACCAACCTGTTAACTTCTAGTGTCATCACGATCATTTGCTAATCCCGTGGCCTCTGTGGGGAAATGTTGTCTCACTTAGGGTATTCGGACAGCACACATAGAGAAAAGATATTGTAGGAGCAATCATATTCTAAAAACAAAATAGTGTGTTGTAAAAATCTGAAAATAAATATTGTGTCATTATGGTACCTGACACAAAATATATGGTTGAAACAACAATAGATATTTTCAGATTTTTAAAATACACTATTTTGCTCTCAGAATATGATTGCTCCTACAATATCTCTTCTCTGCGTGCAGGTATATGGCCAGAGGCAGTAGCAGTGATGATGTATCGGAACGCCGTTTCTGCTACCCGAACATCCGAGATCTCAGAAACGGTGATTAGTGAATTCTCCGAAACCAGGCCAATTAGCTTTCCCATGATTTATGAAAAAGCGACATTCAGAGGTGATGAAATCGGGTAGTCTGCTGATGGAGACAATAATTGGGAGGTGATCTGACCCAAGAAAAACAACGGGTTGCCAGGTGACATCGTAGGTGACAGCAATCTGCTCACTTCACCCCTGTGGTCGTTTCTGAGAACCGAATGCCACAACTCATAATGACCATTGAAGTCATATTAGACCAGTCGGTTATGACCTTCCATAATCATTGGTGTGCCTATAACCTGGAGTACAGCAATTTATTGGCGGGGTGTATACGTTAAGCAGCTCTAGCCTGGCAGTTCCACACCTGACTGCTACCGCCTCCTAAAACAACCACTCCTGGTGCGATGCTTCTTCAGTACCTACTCCCGGCATCTATTGCATCTCACAGAAGTTTGAGTGTACTGCTTGATACGTTTGTCACAAACCGAGCTCATCTATATTGGTCCTGGTTTTCCACTGTCCCAAGATTCCGGAGCAGACATTCCGGGATAGCAGCTCCCAACACAGAAACGCAACATTCAGTGCTGCCAGATGCCATTTTACATTTTTTTTTTTTGAAAGTTGGACAGGTGCATAAGTCTTTTCCCTATTACCTACAAGATAGAGTCAGTGATATTGTGCAAAGGACTAAAGCCTATGGTGAACAAAATAATTGGGCCATACCAATGCTGCTTTAGAATTTACAAATCCACCATAAACTAGATATTTTCCCTGAGGCAAATCCTGGAGAAGACCCAAGAGATGCAGGTCGACACCTACCACCTGTTTGTTGATTATAAAACAGCCTTCGACAGTCCCCCGTCCCCGCCAAGCTCATTCGGCTTTGTAAGATGACCTTAACTGATACCCAATCGTCATTTCAAGTAGAAAAAACTTCTCCAAAGAGTTTAGTGCCAAAAGAAGAAAAGAAAAAGAAAAGAAGTTGGTACCTATAATTTTCAGATATTGCACAAACAGATAAGGCAGTGCTTGGTGTGTTCGAGAGGAAAATTCTTCGAAAGATCTATGGCCGATCCGACATCGACATCTTATGAACCACGAGCTTTATCGCATATACAACGAGATCAGTATAGTTGCAACGATTGCGTCTTGTGAATGAGAGAAGATAAACCCGTTAAAAAGGGGTATAAAGGGGGAAAGTAGTTTCAGAAAGATTTTGTGTGCTGGTCTTCGGCCTATCCCTAGTCTAGTCTTCCATTACCAGAGTCTAGAAAAATTCCAATACATATGAAAAACATTGCTTTGATCGTTTTTCATATGTATTCGGCATTTCACAAATGTAAACGTACTATTCCAGCCGAATTTTGGATACCAGGATTATTCTTTGTATTCTCCAAATACGCTTTATAGTGTGTAACTTCGAAACTTCCTTGTGTAAACTGCGCCAAACCTCGTCTAGAATCTCTGATAACTGTCTCTCGCCTTGATATAAACATTCGACTAATTCTGCGTTCTTGTGTGAGATTTTATTTTATTACGGATTAGACCACCCACTAGGAATTACATCAATACACATCTAAACATCTCCATAACAAATATAAGAATTTTGCCATTGTTATTTCAGTCACAATTGCATTTTGACAAATTTAAAACACACGCAAATGTTTGCGGCATTAACCTTTCACCAATAAACCATTTATGAAAATGACTAAACGACCGCCATCGTCACTTAATTCCCACAAGAATCCAGTTGTCAGTCATTTGGCAATTGGCAATACCCTGTAGACAAAATATACCGAAAACTTTTCAATTTGTTTAGCAAATAAACAGTAAGAAGAGAAGTGAAAAACTGTGTTCTGGTTGCCAGTAATGGAAACATTTTACAACAAATGAAATCTTCTTTGGTCTCCTTTGTTTCTCAAGAAACAACAAATATTCAAACTTCTTTTAAAGAAATAAAAGTTTTATTTCCATTGATTGTAGCACAAAGAAAGAAACAAACGAATAATTGACATCACAACTCCTTAAGGGAGTTTATTTAACCATGGAATCGAAAAGTTTATGACTTGTTTTGATTATATTTTATTGTCCAAGACAAACTATTTAAATTTATTATTTAAATATTATTTTAATGCCCAACCGTCTGACGCATGGACGCAGTCAGACAAACTGATCAACCTACTGTGGTTGTATATAAACAACATAAAAGTGTCAAAATGAAAAAGTTTCATTTTGTCAGTTCAGACTTTACATCCGACTTTATTTGGCATTTTAAATTGAGTGTTAATAATGGGGTGGAATGGAGGTAATGTGAAAACGCTACACTACGTTGAGACAAAATCAGCTCGTGTATAAAAAAAGCCTTCAGTAGTAGTTGTTGTAACTGTATTTTTTTATGTTCGTTTTTCTGCTTAAACAGGCGCTGGGTCTATCTCCAGTTCTAGAAATGTGGGTTGTAGCCACAATGCTACTGGAGTTAATTAAGTAGGTTTGGTAGGGCAGTTAAAAAGGTGCAGTGCGTCGAGCGGGCCTGTGCCGCGTGCTGGGCATATGTTTTGCAAGATGTCATCGATCTTTGTCCTATAGGGATTCAGCTATCTGCACCATCCCGACCATAGTTGAGCCAAAACGTTTCAAAATTCACCGGTGAGTACTCTGCTCGTTGTACTCAAACAGAGTGGAGTACCACCTCCAGCTGGTCTGTAAATACCACCTTTTCAGCTGGTATATAAAGACCGCCTTCAGCTGGTCCATAAAGGCTACATTCAGGTGGTATATAAAGACCGCTTTCAGCTGGTCTATAAAGACCACCTTCAGCTGGTCTATAAAGAACACCTTCAGCTGGTCTATAAAGAACACCTTCAGCTGGTCTATAAAGAACACCTTCAGCTGGTCTATAAAGAACACCTTCAGCTGGTCTATAAAGACCACCTTCAGCTGGTCTATAAAGACCACCTTCAGCTGGTCTATAAAGACCACCTTCAGCTGGTCTATAAAGACCACCTTCAGCTGGTCTATAAAGACCACCTTCAGCTGGTCTATAAAGACCACTTTCAGCTGGTCTATAAAGACCACTTTCAGCTGGTCTATAAAGACCACATTCAGCTGGTCTATAAAGACCACATTCAGCTGGTCTATAAAGACCACATTCAGCTGGTCTATAAAGACCACATTCAGCTGGTCTATAAAGACCACATTCAGCTGGTCTATAAAGACCACATTCAGCTGGTCTATAAAGACCACATTCAGCTGGTCTATAAAGACCACATTCAGCTGGTCTATAAAGACCACCTTCAGCTGGTCTATAAAGACCACCTTCAGCTGGTCTATAAAGACCACCTTCAGCTGGTCTATAAAGACCACCTTCAGCTGGTCTATAAAGACCACCTGGTCTATAAAGACCACCTGGTCTATAAAGACCACCGTCAGCTGGTCTATAAAGACCACCGTCAGCTGGTCTATAAAGACCACCGTCAGCTGGTCTATAAAGACCACCGTCAGCTGGTCTATAAAGACCACCGTCAGCTGCTCTATAAAGACCACCGTCAGCTGGTCTATAAAGACCACCGTCAGCTGCTCTATAAAGACCACCGTCAGCTGGTCTATAAAGACCACCGTCAGCTGGTGTATAAAGACCACCGTCAGCTGGTCTATAAAGACCACCGTCAGCTGGTCTATAAAGACCACCGTCAGCTGGTCTATAAAGACCACCGTCAGCTGGTCTATAAAGACCACCGTCAGCTGGTCTATAAAGACCACCGTCAGCTGGTCTATAAAGACCACCGTCAGCTGGTCTATAAAGACCACCGTCAGCTGGTCTATAAAGACCACCGTCAGCTGGTCTATAAAGACCACCGTCAGCTGGTCTATAAAGACCACCGTCAGCTGGTCTATAAAGACCACCGTCAGCTGGTCTATAAAGACCACCGTCAGCTGGTCTATAAAGACCACCGTCAGCTGGTCTATAAAGACCACCGTCAGCTGGTCTATAAAGACCACCTTCAGCTGGTCTATAAAGACCACCGTCAGCTGGTCTATAAAGACCACCGTCAGCTGGTCTATAAAGACCACCGTCAGCTGGTCTATAAAGACCACCGTCAGCTGGTCTATAAAGACCACCGTCAGCTGGTCTATAAAGACCACCGTCAGCTGGTCTATAAAGACCACCGTCAGCTGGTCTATAAAGACCACCGTCAGCTGGTCTATAAAGACCACCGTCAGCTGGTCTATAAAGACCACCGTCAGCTGGTCTATAAAGACCACCGTCAGCTGGTCTATAAAGACCACCGTCAACTGGTCTATAAAGACCACCGTCAACTGGTCTATAAAGACCACCGTCAGCTGGTCTATAAAGACCACCGTCAGCTGGTCTATAAAGACCACCTTCAGCTGGTCTATAAAGACCACCTTTAGCTGGTCTATAAAGACCACCGTCAGCTGGTCTATAAAGACCACCGTCAGCTGGTCTATAAAGACCACCTTTAGCTGGTCTATAAAGACCACCTTTAGCTGGTCTATAAAGACCACCTTTAGCTGGTCTATAAAGACCACCTTCAGCTGGTCTATAAAGACCACCGTCAGCTGGTCTATAAAGACCACCGTCAGCTGGTCTATAAAGACCACCGTCAGCTGGTCTATAAAGACCACCTTCAGCTGGTCTATAAAGACCACCGTCAGCTGGTCTATAAAGACCACCGTCAGCTGGTCTATAAAGACCACCGTCAGCTGGTCTATAAAGACCACCGTCAGCTGGTCTATAAAGACCACCGTCAGCTGGTCTATAAAGACCACCGTCAGCTGGTCTATAAAGACCACCGTCAACTGGTCTATAAAGACCACCGTCAACTGGTCTATAAAGACCACCGTCAGCTGGTCTATAAAGACCACCGTCAGCTGGTCTATAAAGACCACCTTCAGCTGGTCTATAAAGACCACCTTTAGCTGGTCTATAAAGACCACCGTCAGCTGGTCTATAAAGACCACCGTCAGCTGGTCTATAAAGACCACCGTCAGCTGGTCTATAAAGACCACCGTCAGCTGGTCTATAAAGACCACCTTTAGCTGGTCTATAAAGACCACCTTTAGCTGGTCTATAAAGACCACCTTTAGCTGGTCTATAAAGACCACCTTTAGCTGGTCTATAAAGACCACCGTCAGCTGGTCTATAAAGACCACCGTCAGCTGGTCTATAAAGACCACCGTCAGCTGGTCTATAAAGACCACCTTCAGCTGGTCTATAAGGACCACCTTCAGCTGGTCTACAAAGACCACCGTCAGCTGGTCTATAAAGACTACCGTCAGCTGGTCTATAAAGACCACCTTCAGCTGGTCTATAAGGACCACCTTCAGCTGGTCTATAAAGACCACCTTCAGCTGGTCATAAAGACCACCTTCAGCTGGTCTATAAAGACCACATTCAGCTGGTCTATAAAGACCACCTTCAGCTGGTCTATAAAGACCACCTTCAGCTGGTCTATAAAGACCACCTTCAGCTGGTCTATAAAGACCACCTTCAGCTGGTCTATAAAGACCACCTTCAGCTGGTCTATAAAGACCACCTTCAGCTGGTCTATAAAGACCACCTTCAGCTGGTCTATAAAGACCACCTTCAGCTGGTCTATAAAGACCATCTTCAGCTGGCTGGTCTATAAAGACCACCTTCAGCTGGCCCAGAAAGACCACCTTCGCTGGTCTATAAAGACCACCTTCGCTGGTCTATAAAGACCACCTTCAGCTGGTCTATAAATACCACCTTCAGTTGGTCTATAAAAACCACCTTCAGCTGGTCTATAAAGACCACCTTCAGCTGTAAAGACCACATTCAACTGGTCATTTTCAACTGGGCTATAAATACCAATTTCAGCTGTCCTATAAAGACTTCCTTCAGCTGGTCTATAAAGGCAGCCTTCAGCTGGTATATGAAGACCGCCTCAAGCTGGTCTATAAGGACAGTCATCAGGTCTATCAGTCTACTAGGACAGCGCTCAGCCGGTCTATGAGGACTGTATTTAGCTCATATATAAAGTGTCTGACCATAAAACAGTCTTTTTTGGGTAGTTGTTGGTCATACGCCCTACTGTAAGTTCTTTATATTCCCGTACTTCCACACATAGTTGAAGGCACTAAACTGTCATTCTCATATTTCACTATGTATGTTGTTATTAATATTGTAGTGTTGTAAATTTATATATAAATTTCCATCACCATCATCATCATCAGCCAAAAAGGAAAATTGTAGCTGCAACAGCAATCATCATTGTTGTTGTTGTCATTGGTGTTTTCACCACCCCAGACTGGGATAATCATTGTCATCATCAGTCGTCATCATGATCATCGTCGTAGTCTTCGTTGTAGTAGTCATGGTCGTAGTTATCCTCAACATTATATTTCTGTTTTTATTCAGCGACAGCAACAACAACTAGAAAATGTTCACTTTAACTTACAATTATTCAGACAGACAACCGACAATAAATTGCAATTTCAAGTCACTTAAAATTCAACAAATACGAACAAATGGCAAACGCTTACAGGCGACACATTGTCCTCATACACCCACCCACTCACATGTCGTAAAAAACAACCCGGTAGTTGAGGGTCACATGTGTTCACACGAAATGTAAAAAAATGGATATAAAACATACAAAATCATCAGACATACCCGTAGATATACATATATGTATGTATATGTAAATATATGTACATATTACGAATCCTGCGCTATTGCTGCAACTTCTGTTCCATAAACTACAAAACTGTGAAACAAAACACCCGCTTTCACAGTTAAATATAAAAATAAAGGGTCTTAATGTTATCATCATCTTGCTCGGTGCATGTCATAACCCGAAATAAGGAATGATGTAATCGTGTGCAAGTGCAAACTTTAGGTAGGGTAACGGTTATATGAGACGGAAATTGTAGAAACCATTCATAAGATGAAAATTCATCACACTTTCCATGCCATTGGAGCTTTGTAGAGGTAAAATATATTGCAAGATACAGGGAGACATAAAAGAAGAGGATAACAAAATTGAAATAATAATAGAAATAGAAATAATACACGTGACTTAACTCTTAAAGCCTTTCGATACATAATGAAGGGTTATTTGTAAAATAATAGATGATTCTGAAGTGATAGAACATATAAGAATACATATAAGCAAAAAGCAACTTGAGGTGAACTATACAGAGAGGTTGAAAATGATGCGTAAACTCTTTAATAAAAATTAGAATGAGGAGAAGAAAACAAATGCTAAATTTCAGCCACTTTGATTAGATATCAGCTCGTAGAAATTAAGGGTCTGCTGCAGCCGTTGCTAACTAAAGCGATAAATTTTCTTGGTTTTTAAAGCACATAGACAAACATACCTCACCTCAAAATAAATTCAACCATCCTCTGGGAAACTTTGTAACCACCATAGAAACCACCAACTTATCAAATAACCTTCGTTATCAAAACTTTGTTTATTTATTTTCTTAAACAAGCCATACCCAGGGATACCTTCTAGGCTTTTAAGTAGTGTTGGCTTTTATTTACCAGTAAAGTAAAAATTTATTGGTTTTTGGTTTTAGTTGCTTTGACATGATTTAGGAGAGTGTCTCAATTTAAGCTTGGTTAATGCTAACTTTTGTGTTTGTCAACCTAACCACTTATTACTGTTGTTGGTGTTGTTCATTTTTTGGAAGTTCATTGTATTCCCTTTCTTCATCAGGGTCTAGTTTTTTTTCGTTGCTTGCTTGTATTGCCTGCAGATGATGAAATTAAGAAGTAAATCCCAAACAATCAACCACAAATCCCTTCACACATTTGTCAACACTTTATCAATGTCAATAAGCTAGGGAGCAACAGTAGGCCAGTATTTCAATGGTACTTCGTTTTGCTTGGTGGACCCAACCCTCCCGCCATGTGGCAATGTCATGTTTGGTGGGGACAAAACAAAAGGCTGTCGGCCACACTTGGTTAATTCTAAGGAATAAATAAAAAAATAAAGGCCACAGCAGGCCGCCTGCCGGCCAGTTAGCTACCCAGACATCTAACCAACCATCCATTCAGCCAAAAACACAGTAACGAAAAATGAAAAGAATGACAAACTACTCAATCAACTGTTATTTTTTGTGACAAAGTGTGTCAATAACAGTTTTTTATTTGTTTGCAATTTCAGTTTTGTGTTCTTTTTTCAACAAAGGATTTGTTTTAGATGAGGCTGCTGTTGTTGTTGTTGCTGTGGGTCCCAGTCTTGGTGTTAATACGGTGTTACTTCTGTTTGTCTTGTTCTCTCTTTGTGGATGAAAATATTATTGTTTTTCTTTTGAGGTCTTGTTCATTCGGTTAGTACGATATCCAATTGACCATTTTTTCTAAACCATTTACAGCGTTTAAAGTTAACAAGAGTAAATATACCCCAAACCTTAGGAACACTGAGAGAAACCCGCTATTATGAATTCAACGAAACAGTTCAAAACAAGAAGATAATATTTTATTTAGAGGTGATGTGGATTTTATTAAAAATATTGTTTCAGTGACGAACCAAAGGCGTGGATTTTATTAAGAATATTTTTTCAATGACCATCAGGGGCTTGGATTTTATTAAGAACATTTTTTAGTGACGATCCAGAGGCGTAGATTTTATTAAGAATATTTTTTCATTGACGATCCAGAGGGGTGGATTTTATTAAGAATATTTTTTCAGTGACGATCCAGAGGCGTGTATTTTATTAAGAATATTTTTTCAGTGGCGATCCAGAGGCGTGGATTTTATTAAGAATATTTTTTCAGTGACGATCCACAGGAGTGGATTTGATTAAAAATATTTTTTCAGTGACGATCCAGAGGCGTGGATTTTATTAAGAATATTTTTCAGTGACGATTCAGAGGCGTGGATTTTATTAAGAATATTTTTCAGTGACGATTCAGAGGCGTGGATTTTATTAAGAATATTTTTTCAGTGACAATCCAGAGGCGTGGATTTTATTAAGAATATTTTTTCAGTGACAATCCAGAGGCGTGGATTTTATTAAGAATATTTTTTCAGTGACAATCCAGAGGCGTGGATTTTATTAAGAATATTTTTTCAGTCACAATCCAGAGGCGTGGATTTTATTAAGAATATTTTTTCAGTGACAATCCAGAGGCGTGGATTTTATTAAGAATATTTTTTCAGTGACAATCCAGAGGCGTGGATTTTATTAAGAATATTTTTTCAGTGACAATCCAGAGGCGTGGATTTTATTAAGAATATTTTTTCAGTGACAATCCAGAGGCGTGGATTTTATTAAGAATATTTTTTCAGTGACAATCCAGAGGCGTGGATTTTATTAAGAATATTTTTTCAGTGACAATCCAGAGGCGTGGATTTTATTAAGAATATTTTTTCAGTGACAATCCAGAGGCGTGGATTTTATTAAGAATATTTTTTCAGTGACAATCCAGAGGCGTGGATTTTATTAAGAATATTTTTTCAGTGACAATCCAGAGGCGTGGATTTTATTAAGAATATTTTTTCAGTGACAATCCAGAGGCGTGGATTTTATTAAGAATATTTTTTCAGTGACAATCCAGAGGCGTGGATTTTATTAAGAATATTTTTTCAGTGACAATCCAGAGGCGTGGATTTTATTAAGAATATTTTTTCAGTGACAATCCAGAGGCGTGGATTTTATTAAGAATATTTTTTCAGTGACAATCCAGAGGCGTGGATTTTATTAAGAATATTTTTTCAGTGACAATCCAGAGGCGTGGATTTTATTAAGAATATTTTTTCAGTGACAATCCAGAGGCGTGGATTTTATTAAGAATATTTTTTCAGTGACAATCCAGAGGCGTGGATTTTATTAAGAATATTTTTTCAGTGACAATCCAGAGGCGTGGATTTTATTAAGAATATTTTTTCAGTGACAATCCAGAGGCGTGGATTTTATTAAGAATATTTTTTCAGTGACAATCCAGAGGCGTGGATTTTATTAAGAATATTTTTTCAGTGACAATCCAGAGGCGTGGATTTTATTAAGAATATTTTTTCAGTGACAATCCAGAGGCGTGGATTTTATTAAGAATATTTTTTCAGTGACAATCCAGAGGCGTGGATTTTATTAAGAATATTTTTTCAGTGACAATCCAGAGGCGTGGATTTTATTAAGAATATTTTTTCAGTGACAATCCAGAGGCGTGGATTTTATTAAGAATATTTTTTCAGTGACAATCCAGAGGCGTGGATTTTATTAAGAATATTTTTTCAGTGACAATCCAGAGGCGTGGATTTTATTAAGAATATTTTTTCAGTGACAATCCAGAGGCGTGGATTTTATTAAGAATATTTTTTCAGTGACAATCCAGAGGCGTGGATTTTATTAAGAATATTTTTTCAGTGACAATCCAGAGGCGTGGATTTTATTAAGAATATTTTTTCAGTGACAATCCAGAGGCGTGGATTTTATTAAGAATATTTTTTCAGTGACAATCCAGAGGCGTGGATTTTATTAAGAATATTTTTTCAGTGACAATCCAGAGGCGTGGATTTTATTAAGAATATTTTTTCAGTGACAATCCAGAGGCGTGGATTTTATTAAGAATATTTTTTCAGTGACAATCCAGAGGCGTGGATTTTATTAAGAATATTTTTTCAGTGACAATCCAGAGGCGTGGATTTTATTAAGAATATTTTTTCAGTGACAATCCAGAGGCGTGGATTTTATTAAGAATATTTTTTCAGTGACAATCCAGAGGCGTGGATTTTATTAAGAATATTTTTTCAGTGACAATCCAGAGGCGTGGATTTTATTAAGAATATTTTTTCAGTGACAATCCAGAGGCGTGGATTTTATTAAGAATATTTTTTCAGTGACAATCCAGAGGCGTGGATTTTATTAAGAATATTTTTTCAGTGACAATCCAGAGGCGTGGATTTTATTAAGAATATTTTTTCAGTGACAATCCAGAGGCGTGGATTTTATTAAGAATATTTTTTCAGTGACAATCCAGAGGCGTGGATTTTATTAAGAATATTTTTTCAGTGACAATCCAGAGGCGTGGATTTTATTAAGAATATTTTTTCAGTGACAATCCAGAGGCGTGGATTTTATTAAGAATATTTTTTCAGTGACAATCCAGAGGCGTGGATTTTATTAAGAATATTTTTTCAGTGACAATCCAGAGGCGTGGATTTTATTAAGAATATTTTTTCAGTGACAATCCAGAGGCGTGGATTTTATTAAGAATATTTTTTCAGTGACAATCCAGAGGCGTGGATTTTATTAAGAATATTTTTTCAGTGACAATCCAGAGGCGTGGATTTTATTAAGAATATTTTTTCAGTGACAATCCAGAGGCGTGGATTTTATTAAGAATATTTTTTCAGTGACAATCCAGAGGCGTGGATTTTATTAAGAATATTTTTTCAGTGACAATCCAGAGGCGTGGATTTTATTAAGAATATTTTTTCAGTGACAATCCAGAGGCGTGGATTTTATTAAGAATATTTTTTCAGTGACAATCCAGAGGCGTGGATTTTATTAAGAATATTTTTTCAGTGACAATCCAGAGGCGTGGATTTTATTAAGAATATTTTTTCAGTGACAATCCAGAGGCGTGGATTTTATTAAGAATATTTTTTCAGTGACAATCCAGAGGCGTGGATTTTATTAAGAATATTTTTTCAGTGACAATCCAGAGGCGTGGATTTTATTAAGAATATTTTTTCAGTGACAATCCAGAGGCGTGGATTTTATTAAGAATATTTTTTCAGTGACAATCCAGAGGCGTGGATTTTATTAAGAATATTTTTTCAGTGACAATCCAGAGGCGTGGATTTTATTAAGAATATTTTTTCAGTGACAATCCAGAGGCGTGGATTTTATTAAGAATATTTTTTCAGTGACAATCCAGAGGCGTGGATTTTATTAAGAATATTTTTTCAGTGACAATCCAGAGGCGTGGATTTTATTAAGAATATTTTTTCAGTGACAATCCAGAGGCGTGGATTTTATTAAGAATATTTTTTCAGTGACAATCCAGAGGCGTGGATTTTATTAAGAATATTTTTTCAGTGACAATCCAGAGGCGTGGATTTTATTAAGAATATTTTTTCAGTGACAATCCAGAGGCGTGGATTTTATTAAGAATATTTTTTCAGTGACAATCCAGAGGCGTGGATTTTATTAAGAATATTTTTTCAGTGACAATCCAGAGGCGTGGATTTTATTAAGAATATTTTTTCAGTGACAATCCAGAGGCGTGGATTTTATTAAGAATATTTTTTCAGTGACAATCCAGAGGCGTGGATTTTATTAAGAATATTTTTTCAGTGACAATCCAGAGGCGTGGATTTTATTAAGAATATTTTTTCAGTGACAATCCAGAGGCGTGGATTTTATTAAGAATATTTTTTCAGTGACAATCCAGAGGCGTGGATTTTATTAAGAATATTTTTTCAGTGACAATCCAGAGGCGTGGATTTTATTAAGAATATTTTTTCAGTGACAATCCAGAGGCGTGGATTTTATTAAGAATATTTTTTCAGTGACAATCCAGAGGCGTGGATTTTATTAAGAATATTTTTTCAGTGACAATCCAGAGGCGTGGATTTTATTAAGAATATTTTTTCAGTGACAATCCAGAGGCGTGGATTTTATTAAGAATATTTTTTCAGTGACAATCCAGAGGCGTGGATTTTATTAAGAATATTTTTTCAGTGACAATCCAGAGGCGTGGATTTTATTAAGAATATTTTTTCAGTGACAATCCAGAGGCGTGGATTTTATTAAGAATATTTTTTCAGTGACAATCCAGAGGCGTGGATTTTATTAAGAATATTTTTTCAGTGACAATCCAGAGGCGTGGATTTTATTAAGAATATTTTTTCAGTGACAATCCAGAGGCGTGGATTTTATTAAGAATATTTTTTCAGTGACAATCCAGAGGCGTGGATTTTATTAAGAATATTTTTTCAGTGACAATCCAGAGGCGTGGATTTTATTAAGAATATTTTTTCAGTGACAATCCAGAGGCGTGGATTTTATTAAGAATATTTTTTCAGTGACAATCCAGAGGCGTGGATTTTATTAAGAATATTTTTTCAGTGACAATCCAGAGGCGTGGATTTTATTAAGAATATTTTTTCAGTGACAATCCAGAGGCGTGGATTTTATTAAGAATATTTTTTCAGTGACAATCCAGAGGCGTGGATTTTATTAAGAATATTTTTTCAGTGACAATCCAGAGGCGTGGATTTTATTAAGAATATTTTTTCAGTGACAATCCAGAGGCGTGGATTTTATTAAGAATATTTTTTCAGTGACAATCCAGAGGCGTGGATTTTATTAAGAATATTTTTTCAGTGACAATCCAGAGGCGTGGATTTTATTAAGAATATTTTTTCAGTGACAATCCAGAGGCGTGGATTTTATTAAGAATATTTTTTCAGTGACAATCCAGAGGCGTGGATTTTATTAAGAATATTTTTTCAGTGACAATCCAGAGGCGTGGATTTTATTAAGAATATTTTTTCAGTGACAATCCAGAGGCGTGGATTTTATTAAGAATATTTTTTCAGTGACAATCCAGAGGCGTTTATTTAGAATATTTTATTTTTTTATTAAGAATATTTTTTCAATGACCATCCAGAGGCGTGGATTTTATTAAGAATATTTTTTCAATGACCATCCAGAGGCGTGGATTTTATTAAGAATATTTTTTCAATGACCATCCAGAGGCGTGGATTTTATTAAGAATATTTTTTCAATGACCATCCAGAGGCGTGGATTTTATTAAGAATATTTTTTCAATGACCATCCAGAGGCGTGGATTTTATTAAGAATATTTTTTCAATGACCATCCAGAGGCGTGGATTTTATTAAGAATATTTTTTCAATGACCATCCAGAGGCGTGGATTTTATTAAGAATATTTTTTCAATGACCATCCAGAGGCGTGGATTTTATTAAGAATATTTTTTCAATGACCATCCAGAGGCGTGGATTTTATTAAGAATATTTTTTCAATGACCATCCAGAGGCGTGGATTTTATTAAGAATATTTTTTCAATGACCATCCAGAGGCGTGGATTTTATTAAGAATATTTTTTCAATGACCATCCAGAGGCGTGGATTTTATTAAGAATATTTTTTCAATGACCATCCAGAGGCGTGGATTTTATTAAGAATATTTTTTCAATGACCATCCAGAGGCGTGGATTTTATTAAGAATATTTTTTCAATGACCATCCAGAGGCGTGGATTTTATTAAGAATATTTTTTCAATGACCATCCAGAGGCGTGGATTTTATTAAGAATATTTTTTCAATGACCATCCAGAGGCGTGGATTTTATTAAGAATATTTTTTCAATGACCATCCAGAGGCGTGGATTTTATTAAGAATATTTTTTCAATGACCATCCAGAGGCGTGGATTTTATTAAGAATATTTTTTCAATGACCATCCAGAGGCGTGGATTTTATTAAGAATATTTTTTCAATGACCATCCAGAGGCGTGGATTTTATTAAGAATATTTTTTCAATGACCATTCAGAGGCGTGGATTTTATTAAGAATATTTTTTCAGTGACAATCCAGAGGCGTGGATTTTATTAAGAATATTTTTTCAGTGACAATCCAGAGGCGTGGATTTTATTAAGAATATTTTTTCAGTGACAATCCAGAGGCGTTTATTTAGAATATTTTATTTTTTTATTAAGAATATTTTTTCAATGACCATCCAGAGGCGTGGATTTTATTAAGAATATTTTTTCAATGACCATCCAGAGGCGTGGATTTTATTAAGAATATTTTTTCAATGACCATCCAGAGGCGTGGATTTTATTAAGAATATTTTTTCAATGACCATCCAGAGGCGTGGATTTTATTAAGAATATTTTTTCAATGACCATCCAGAGGCGTGGATTTTATTAAGAATATTTTTTCAATGACCATCCAGAGGCGTGGATTTTATTAAGAATATTTTTTCAATGACCATCCAGAGGCGTGGATTTTATTAAGAATATTTTTTCAGTGACGATCCAGAGGCGTGGATTTTATTAAGAATATTTTTTCAGTGACGATCCAGAGGCGTGGATTTTGTTAAGAATAGTTTTTCAGTGACGATCCAGAGGCGTGGATTTTGTTAAGAATAGTTTTTCAGTGACGATCCAGAGGCGTGGATTTTGTTAAGAATAGTTTTTCAGTGACGATCCAGAGGCGTGGATTTTATTAACAATATTTTTTCAGTGACAATCCAGAGGCGTGGATTTTATTAAGAATATTTTTTCAATGACCATCCAGAGGCGTGGATTTTATTAAGAATATTTTTTCAGTGACAATCCAGAGGCGTGGATTTTGTTAAGAATATTTTTTCAGTGACGATCCAGAGGCGTGGATTTTGTTAAGAATATTTTTTCAGTGACGATCCAGAGGCGTGGATTTTGTTAAGATTATTTTTTCAGTGACGATCCAGAGGCGTGAATTTTATTAGGAATATTTTTTCAGTGACCATCCAGAGGCGTGGACTTTATTAGGAATATTTTTTCAATGACTATCCAGAGACGTGGAGTTTATTAGGAATATTCTTTTAATGGCCATTGACTTTATTAGGAATATTTTTTCAATGACCATCCAGAGGCGTGGACTTTATTAGGAATGTTTTTTCAATGACCATTGACTTTATTAGGAATATTTTTTCAATGACCATCCAGAGGCGTGAACTTTATTAGGAATATTTTTTCATTGACCATCCAAAGGCGTGGACTTTATTAGGAATATTTTTTCAATGACCATCCAGAGGCGTGGACTTTATTAGGAATATTTTTTCAATGACCATCCAGAGGCGTGGACTTTATTAGGAATATTTTTTCAATGACCATACAGAGGAGTTGACTTTATTATTAATATTTTTTCATTGACCATCCAGAGGCGTGGACTTTATTAGAAATATTTTTTCAATGACCATCCAGAGGCGTGGACTTTATTAGAAATATTTTTTCAATGACCATCCAGAGGCTTGGAATTTATTATTAATATTTTTCAATGACCATCCAGAGGCTTGGAATTTATTATTAATATTTTTTCAATGACCATCCAGAGGTGTGGACTCTATTAGGAATATTTTTTCAATGACAATCCAGAGGTGTGGACTTTATTAGGTATATTTTTTCAATGACCACCCAGAGGCGTGGATTTTATTAAAAATATTTTTTCAGTGACGATCCAGAGGCGTGGACTTTATTAGGAATATTTTTTCATGACCATCAAGTTCGGTTTATTACAAAAAACTTGTAAAAATTTCTTACCATCACTTTTTTGATTTTAAGAAAGAGCTTCCGCCTGAAGCACTCATACGTACACTTACAAATAAAAGGGATTGAAAATATGGGCAAAAACGTGTGCATTCGTATGCTTTACATCTTTTCAAAAGACCTACACTTTGGGTTGTCTCACACCATGCAATATCCATTCAATCTTTGGTAGATCCTATTAAACCCAACTACCCCATTATTTCGATCACATTCCAATAGTCAGTCACATACCAATCATATGTATCAAGAGACAACGTGTCAATGGCTTATAATGGCCATGTTACTGAAAACAAATATACACTGATGATGACAACAAACTTCGATGACGATGACGACTATGTCAACGAGAAACTACACCACACAAGCCACCAAGCATCACATCGACGACCTAAGAAATTTAAGAAAACCGGGTGAAAATAAACGAAATGAAATTCCCAAATGTATTATCGTTTCAATTTGAAAATATCATCACATATATGAATTGGCAGTTTTATATTTTCTTCTTTGTTGCTACCTTCAACAACAACTACATTTGATGTTTTATCTCTCTTTATTATTTTTATAGTTTACTTTTGAAATAAAAACAGAAAAAAGGGACAAAAAGGATAACGAGGCATTGTATACCCCAATGGAATATCTCAAATAGGATAACTATGATGACTAAAATTAACTTTAATATGGACTGTGAAAATGTTATTCATTTAGACAGGAACACACTTAAAGGTGGAAATTTCGTTTGACTTTTTTGGGTTTAAAGGAAACAGTGGACGATCGGGAAACATGTTTATTTTTATTTAAGTGTGAGTTTATATATTTAGTGTTGAGTGTTGAATTGACAATTGGAATGGTATCAAGTAATGGAAACATGTTCATCAATAAGAAATATAAGATTTCTGTCAGTATTTATATTGAGTTTGATAGTAAGCTAAATAAAATTATTTCACCTACATAAAATTATTTCATTCATGGAAAAATAACTGTTTAATATATGTTTTTATGCAGCGATATCACTTGTTCCTTCCACCAAAGTGTGGCCTTCCGGCAATTCATGTACCACAAGGTGCTCATATAGATATAACTTTTTATCATGTATCCTTTTGGGCACTAGGCTAAGGATATTTAAGTTGCAATCATTATCTATGTGTTCCTCTTATCATACAATACTAACTAGCTGTTACATACACTTTATCAGCGTATCGCTTCCGGTCTTGAAATAGTCGGCTGGTAACCATCAACTCGTGTTGCTTTATTCCTTCGACTCCTTGCTGTTTTGACCTCATTCTGGCAGGTCGGTATACATTCAAAATCATATTAAATTTTTGTATAATTAAAGGTTATCTAAACTCGACCTTTGTCCATTTTAGGCCTGATGTGCCTGACGAGATGAATAACCACCATGGAAAATATCGTACCATATTGGTTGGATGTGCAGGACTTCGCTAGCTATACCTTTTTTAATACAAACTTCTTAGCTATCCCTATTAATTCAATTAATTAACAAGTCAAAAAGTATCAGTCAGCTGTGCTGTCGGAGATAAACCCTCAGACTCTTACCAAAAAAATTATGTCGCATATAAAATATCTTATTATATAAAAGAGGTTAGTGATAAGTGAGGGAGTGAGTGACTGATCATGGCCCAGATTAAACGGCTGAAGCTAGAAACTTGAAATTTTGAGTATGGGTGCTGTTGGTGTGTAGGGGTGTGATAAGGCTGGGTTTTTGGAAATTTTGGAAGGGTACGAAAAGCACTAAATATGGTACCCTTTGTATTAGGCAAACGGGAAGAGCTAGATTGAGGATCACTGATAGGCAGTTAGAAAGATGTACCAAAGGGTTTTTCGAAATTCGAGCTACAAGTGTACGATAATTACTTAAAGTTACTAAATTTTGTCACAATTGTGTATTTCTAAAGAATTTAGCTAGAATCTCGATATTTGGTATGGGAATCAAGGTTGAAAAGTAGTATTGATATATGGAAATGATTTCGTAAATTCGTACTTATGGGTACGGAAAGTACTAAATGGTATTAAATTTGGTACAATTTGTATTTGGGTGAACGGGTAGAGCTGGAATCCTGAAATTTGGCATTAAGTGTGGGGTTAATATGTATATGGAGGTAGTTTCGGAAATTGAAAAGTTATGAGTGGTACTAACTTTGGAAGTACCCAGGCTTCGGAGCCATACATCAGCACGGGTAGTATCAGTGTTTTGTAGAGCGTTATTTTTGTTTGACGAGATGTGGCTTTGTTTTTAATCTGCTTAGTAAAACTAAAGTAGCATCTGTTGGCCAATACAATTCTTCTTTTTATTTCACAACTGATGTCGTTTGGTGTGTTTACGGAGGGGCCGTGGTAGACGAAGTCTTTTACTACCTCAAAATTATAGGAACCAACTTCCACAGTTGGTCCGAGCTCAATGGACGCATTGCGCGTCGACACCATCAACTTGGTCTTCTCAACGTTTACCGCCAGACCCACTTTAGCAGATTCTCCTTCGACCTTTATAAAGGTATCAGTTACTTATTTTACTGATCGTCCCATGATGTCTATATCATCAGCATAAGCAAGTAACATGTGGCTATTGGTGTAGATTTTGCCACTTCTTTTGACGTTTGCCTCTCGTATAACCTTTTCCAGCAGGATGTTGAAGAGATCACACGAAAGGCTGTCTCCTTGTCTGAAACCTCTTTTGGTACAAAACTCTTCGGAGAGGTTCTTTCCTATTTTAACTGAGGATCTTGTGTCAGTTAAAGTCAATTTACAAAGCCGGATGAGCTTTGCTGGGATATTAAATTCAGACATGGCTTGGAATACCTTTGAACGCAGCGGGCTGTCGAAGGCTGCTTTATAATCGACAAAAAGGTGGTAGGTGTCGATCTGCATCTCTTGGGTCTTCTCCAGGATTTGCCGCAGGGTAAATATCTGGTCAATGGTGGACTTGCCAGGTCTAAAGCCGCATTAATATGGTCGAATTATCTCGTTGACCATAGGCTTTAGTCGTTCGTACAATATCCCTGGCACGATCTTGTAGGCAATAGGGAGTAGACTTATGTGCCTATAGTTAGAGCATACAGTCTTATCGCCTTTCTTGTGGACGGGCACAAGATACTAAGGTTCCAATCGTCGGGTACGCGTTCTTCCTGCCAGATGGTGCTAACCAGCTGATGAATACACCTTATCAGCGTGTCGCCTACGGTTTTGAACAGCTCGGTTGATAGGCCATCGGCTCCTGCTGCCTTATTATTCTTCAGCCGATTTATTGCTGCCTTTACCTCATCTTGGTTGGGCGGTATACATTCAATACCATTTTCTGGGATTGAGTCTGTAGTATCTTCGTCGTCTTCGCTGCTATTGGATACCAACAGTTTTAAAAAATGTTCTTTCCATATCCTGAGCACACTATCTGTATCAGTTACCAAATTACCTTGCTGGTCTCTACAGGAGGATGTGCCTGTACCAAAGCCATCAGTTTGATGATTGACTCTTTGGTAGAATTTTCGGACTTCATTCTGTTGTCGAGATGTTGAAATCTGGTACTGCTAACTACCATTTTTTTGTTGCTGCGAAGTCTATCAGCCTCATACCATTGTCAGATGTTTCACTGTGGAGACTGAATTTTCCGACTGTTCGGCCAAAGATATTTTCCTTTCCAATTTTGGCATTAAAATAGCCTAGAATAATTTTAATGTCATGGACTGGACAACGGTCATATGTTTCTTCTAAGCGCTCATAAAATATATCTTTGATCAGTTCGTCCTTGTCTTCAGTGGGAGCATGAGCGCAAATAAAGTTGATGTTGAAGAATTTTGATTTTATTCGAATTGTAGCAAGTCTTTCATTCGCTGGTGTGAAGCTGGAGACCAGATGTTTTAACCTCCGACCAACTACAAATCCGCTACCAAACTCATGCTTTATGTCATGGCAGCTATAATACAGTGCGTCACCTTTAGGTGTTGTTGTGACGCCGTTCCCATTCCATCGTATTTCCTGTATGGCAGTATGGTCGGCCTTGTACTTTTCACCTTTTCTATAAAGAGTGCGAACATTCCAGATGCAGATTCGCAGGGCATGGTCCTTAAAACGTTTGCGGGGGTCGTCAACTTTAGAGGGATTTGTTTTTCTTTTCTTTTGTTTTTTCATAGTAGGCTGCTTTTTCTAGGGGAGGGTTACTAACCCTGCGCCCAAACCTAAGTTTTTAACGTTCTTATGGGTAAACGCGCGGAACATTTTAGCTCACTACTTTTAACGGATGTTAAAGGCAGCTACCCCAGGTGACACCACGGGGAGGTCAGTGTCCACTTGAGATGTAAGAGGGACCAAGATAAATCCTGGACTTTGCCATGTTAAAGCCGGTCAGGACCGTTCCTTGGTATATTTTATCCACTACGTTACCCTTAGGAAATATATATGTACCATTAATATACGAAAAGTACTAAATCGTTCTAAATTTTGTACTTGGTGTACGAACAGCGCTCGAATTTTAAAATTTGTTATTAGAGTCCCTGTTTGTGTGTGTGGGTTTTGATATCGAGGAGGTATAGGTGTGGGGTTGAGATATGGAGGTTTTGGAAATACAACAAGTACTAAAAGGGTTGAGCTTGAATTTTGGGATAGCAGTTGGAGATAAGTAGGAGGTTTTGTAAACTCGTACTTATGAGTACTAAATGGTACAAAATGTGGTACAGTTTGGATTTGTGAAAACGGATAGAGCTGGAATCCTGAAATTTGGACTTAAGGAAAGTACTGGATGGTACAGAATTTGGTATAGGGGATGGTGTAAAGGGGATGAGATAGAATTTTGAAATATTAGGAGGGAATTTTGGAAATTTGTACTTATGTACATATATGAAAATTGTTTCGGGGGAAACAGATAGAGCTGGAATAGATAATCTCTGTTGGTATATCGGGTAATATAAGGAGGTATTTTTTGAAGCTTATACCTAGGCGTACCATTTTGGTATTGGGTGTGAGAATAAAGCTGAAATTATGTAATTTGGAACTTAAAATGTATAGGAGTGCAAAAACTGTTAAATTTTAGATAAGGCCATGGGTGGAAAAATTGTATTATATATTGTACAATTGGTTTTATGTGAAAGCGAAGTAACTTACTGAAATTAAACCAGCAAAAAATCCTCCCAAAATAATGGGTTTTGTAAGGGATTTTTGGCAGCCGTAACTACTTACAAACCCATTATTTTAACAAGGGTATATCGCACTGAATTACTAGTTATTCTATGACCACTAGAATAACTAGCTATTCTACGGTCAGTGGAAGTTGAAAAATAAGCTATATGATAAAAAAATATTTTTTTTATTTTTTGAACAGTTTAGGTGGAATTTGTTTTCAATTTCAACACACTTCATATTTTTATTTTATTTCGCCCCTTACTGGATTTGAACACACGAGCTTGCGCACACGAACATTAAGGGTTGTTTCAATGTGCACCACTAAGTGTTCATTGGTTTTTTAAACAAAACGTACCCGGCCGGCGGTGAGCGTTCAACACACAACACTCTGACTTGTAGTCGGACACACTAGCTCTGTGCCACCGTCCTCATAACTTAATAAGGAGTAATTTAAGTAGTTATTTTTGTTTACATTACTTTGTAATGGGTTACATAATGACTAACGGATCCGAATTTTTGCTGGGAAGTAATTAAAAGTGCAGTAAGTTCATTTGGAAATGTAGCCACATGTGACAATTTTTTTTTCAAGAAGGTTTTTGTCCATTAATTGACATACCTTAAATAGACGGCAGTTGATTTTTTTAATTTGCATTTTTTTGGAATTCCGACTAAAGTACGAAGAGTACTTAAATTAATTTAAATATCAATTAACAACAATATTTTCATAATTCATCATTTCCATACCACATATTGTTTATTCCCTTTCCGCATACGAAGTATACGGCATTTTGCTAGTAAATAAATAAAAATAGAATAAGAAACAATACTTCTTTAAAAATTATTCATAAATTTTCTGTCACATTAGGGAGTAACACAACATATTGTCACACAACATGTATACCGCTTATAAGTATAACAAAAACTCTTAACTATTTGACATCTATCTGCGGAAATACAGATGTTATTTGTCGAAAGTTTCTGTTCTTTATGTTCCCAAAATAAGCTGCAGCAGCAGCAGCAGAGGAAGAAGAAAAAAATTCTTAACAATATCTTTTCGTATCCTCTTTTTGTAGCATTCTGCCAAAATCATATTAACTGTTATAGCAGCAATCATGCCCAATTTAATCATCTTCCACCACTTTGCCAAACACTTTCGGATTGTATAAACGTTGCTCATATATTTTTTTCGTTATCCTAGCAGAGTTGGTGTGTGTGTGTGTGGAGTTAGGTGGAAAATAAAGGATTCCAGGAAATACTGTGAAGGATGCTTAAATCTGTTGTAAAGACTTCGTTGAACATCAACACAACAACAAAAGTATTAGCTGAAAAAAATGAAGAGGAAAAATCGCTTAAATAAATACAACAACAAGTGTTAACATATAAATGACAAACATAATGTCAACATCATTTGCTTGTTTTTCTTCTCTTCTCTTCTGCGACATATTTCTTATGTTTTTTGTTGTTGGTGTGTGACACAATTTTTCCTTTAAAGCTATCCTAGAGAAATCATTGTTGTGACGACGTTGTATTATGTGGTGCTCTGCCGTTTGGTGCTACGCTTTTTTGCTCGGTTTCACTTCGCTGCTGTCGTTGTTCTGTTGCCAGACATCAACCCACAAAAGTTTAGCTTCCGTTAGCTTCCTTCTGTTGTTCATTTCATGACAAACATTTGTTCGTTCGTTTGTTTGTCTTTCCTTAAAAATCTTCCTTTTATTCAGTTGTTGTTTTGCTCGTGGCTTGTGTTAAACAGTCCTTCGTTCTGTTTGGCTATTGTTGTTGTTGCTGTCACCGCTTTTAAGGTTTAACGCTATGCGGATGATTTTAAAGTATTCAAAATCATCTTTAAAGGGCTTAAAATATGTACATCGAAGCAGATATTTCGGTTAAATACCATAAAAATAAACGTTGATGGTGTCGGTTGCTCGTAAACGTTTTGACAATACTTTGAATAATTTAAGTGGCATCTTTATGTTGTTGTTAAAGCAGATAATGATAGCCATATTTGAATATTGAAGAAGGAAGAATGACATTTTGTTTAGTCTGGGAGTTAAAATATGTTAAAAGTTAAACGTGTTTTGCGGAAAGGTTAAATAAAGGGGTGTTTCTTTTCCTCATTATATTCAGACGTTTGCCTGATAAGAGCATTTTTGTTTCTTCACTTCAAGAAATTCTAACACCAAAGTAGACATTTATTCCCAAGCTTTATGCGCAAAAATATATCATGAAAGGGAATTGTTTTGTAACGATCAGAGTTTCACGATTATATATCAGGTAGAAAAAAATATTATAATGCACTTAAAAGATATAAACTTTTTATAATTATAAACGATAAATATCGTGCAAAGTAGATGATTGGTGTCAGGACGTAATCTTTTACTGCCAAGCAGTTAAAAGAGTTATGACCACTTATAGAGAACGAACAAAACACTGCGAAAATTTGGTCTTCAGAATGGAAAATTGGAGATTGAAAATCATGACTGTAGGCCCGACTGTCGGGTCCATATAAAATGAAAATGAAGGTGTAATTGTCCTCATAACATGTTTCGGAATTTCCTGGTTAGAGTTCTTAAAATCACTCGATCGGATATGTTTGTATGTTGACTAAATTTTAACAACTTTATGCTTTGTATGTATGACGACCGACATTTATGTATACGTCACTAATGTTCCTAGGTGCGTATAATTGCTGCCGTTACTTATACTCTATAGCACGATCGGTCATGCCTTGAAGTCTTTTGTTTACTGTAATCCATACGATGTAGTTTGCATTCACCTAATGTTATCTGAGTCTTTAGTAATTAATTTTCGCAATTGAAATTAGAGTGATATTAGGGGGAGGGGGTATGATAATCGCTGTGGTAATTTTGGGTAAGAAGTTTTGTCAACAAATTTTGGGATTTTTCTCGAACTCCATCATATCGCTGTCAACCGAGAAATCATCGATCAACATGTTTCCGATCATCATATAATCGTATAATCAACATGCTTCGTCGCTACTGATAAACATAAAAAACCGTAATCAACCGACATTTTTATTATTTTTATTACCGATCTTGCATTATTAAAAATCGTCGCCCCCGATCACCAATGGTCGAGTTTCCGAAATTCACCAAATCGCTACCGTTTCCGATCAACTTTAATATTTTTGCATTTCACCTATATATCGAGCACTTCCCGCGAAAAGATGTAAGCGACATCTTTTCGATTTTCGTTTTTTTTTTACGGAAATCTATGAAGAATATTCCAACACACCATCTTCCAAATTTTTAGAACTCAGTCATGTACCGTTACGAAATTAGAGCAAAAACAATTTTGATGTAAGCGCCATTTTTGCTTTTTGTGTACATTTGTTTGTGACAGCGAATTGTCGCTTACATCAAATTGCACATTTACATACCATGTCGTCATTTAACTATATTACAAGAAATACGTTTTAATCTTATAATTCTTCGAATAAATACTTGCTATAAAATTAGTGTGCTTTGTTTTTAAATTGTAGATAAGAATTACTCTAAAAATTATTTGTTTCAAATAATTTTTTTTTGATGTAACAGCCACTTCTCAAAGTAAAAGCCTGAATGTGTGACAGCGAAAAAGATGTAAGCGACACAAACTACCGTTATATTGAAGATATTCCACAATTTTTTTACTTTTTCAGTAAATAGGATTTAATAACAGAACTATACCAAATTTGAATAAACAATTTTGGTTATATCAAAAGTTATTCAATAAAAACCGTCTCCTGTAAAATTAGCTTTTTGTCGCTTACACCTTTTTCGCGGGAAGGGCTCGATATGGTGGTTAGCCGGCACATCTATTCTACAATCATTGCTCTAGCAAGGAGGAACAAAGTGATAACATTGAATTTCATCTCGACTGAATTTACCCCAGCTAACAAGAAAGTCACGTTACACAACCTGTCTACTAGATAGGAAGTTGGTGCCTACAATTTTGTGGTAGTTAAAGACTTCGTCTACCTCGGCATCGTCATAAACAATATAAGCGTGGAATGCGGTCTTAACCTTGTTTTTGCACTTTAGCAACATCTTGTCAATCAAAAATAACACTGCTCGATGATTGTTCTCAAATTTTCATTAAAAGTAGTCCTTGTGATAGTAGACAAGTTTATGCTCCCTGATATAATGTCCTTAAATCTCTAAAATCTTCCACGCTGACCAACTAACGTCGACTCGATAACTATTAACAGGAATGACTCCCAAAATTAAATCCAATAGATGGCAAGGACGCTTAGAAGAAACATATGACCGTTGCCCTGCCCATGACATTAAAATTATTCTAGGTGATTTTAAAGCCAAATTGGAAAGGAGAATAGCTTTGGCCCCACAGTCGGGAAATTCAGTATGAGGCTGATAGACCAAGCACCGGTAAAAACATGGTAGTAAGCAGGCCAGATTAAAGCATATCGATATTCGTTAGGGCACCTGGCTCTCTCCAGATCAAAGAAAATGAAATCAAGTTGACCACGTTGTGATAGATGGAAGACATTCCTTGTTGCAGCAAAGGCACGTACCCGATTAAACGCAGCAAACAAAGTAAGAACAGACACAAAACGAAAGTTGCCTATCGGTAAGCTGCAATCACAACTGATAGCCACATATTCCACTCATCTGGCCGAATTTCTTAATCAAAGCACACCATGTTCTGATAACTTGTCAGTACAGTGGCAAGGTAAGGCCCACTCCATGCAAATAGCCGCAAAATCCATACTTGGATACCAGAGACCTCCAACAAGGAAACCATGGTATGACCAGAAGTGTCGTGCTGCTACCGAAGAGACAAATGCGGCATATAGGGTTACTCTACAATCAGTAGCAACGTGTAGCGCACGAGAGAGAGGTATCGGGAGAAAACGAGAGTGGATAAACCAGACATGCCAACTGTTCCGAGTTAAAAATCGATACGGACAAGTTTTGTTAAAATCTACCACAAATCACTACTGACTAAAACCAAAAAGAAACTACGAAAGTGTAAAAAAGGCAGAAATTATTAATTGTTACACAGAATGAGAGACATTTGAAAAGTCGCATATATAAGTTTTTAACAGTTTCATCAATAAAATATTCGATTCCCATGAATTTCTACATTTTTGTATCATGATCTGCCATTTAAATGTATGCTTTGTTTGCTATAAAAGTGATGACAATAAACAATGTTGCGTAAAATCGCTACACCCGCTACCTTAAAAAGCTAAAGTCGCTACAGTACACAGTGGATTTATTTCTTAAGGGCAATGAAACAAAAATAATAAACATTGATATAACATCTTAAAACTTTATGGACTATGTATTTATCACTATAGAAGAATCATAACAACTTTTGAGCACGATCGGACATGCTTAAGGTATCCTTTCGATGCTAAAACCATCCATATAGATACCAATTAATAATACCAACTAATTTTGTTTTAAACATCAATATAAAAACAAGCAAAAATATACATAAAAAGAAATATTTATTTATTAACGAGAAAATAACACTGTGTGTAATTTTTTGAGTCATGGAAAATTAACCATATTCTGACACCGCAGCGTAATAGAAGACCAAACCCTGATGCCTTGATGAAAAAAGGGATCATTTTGCCAGGCTGATATCTTTTAAACCGGTAAGAATTTTGGTTTACCCGTTGAAGCAAAATTGTAGCTCTCATCTTAAAGAATAATAATTGTGAACACATGAAATCAATTCAACCTCATCTTCAATGTCAAAATCGTTAAGGTCAAATTTCCGATATAATTTTTTCTCGGAATTTGGTCTACAGGTCTACCGATCAAAATTGAATCAAACAACCAATTACAAAATTGTACCTTAGATCTCAATAAACAAATTTCTAGAATATCTGTAGAAATGGTTCTTTATGTTCAAAATGACAAAACAAATGCGATTTTTATCCTCTTTTTTCGGTTTCTGCTCCATAGAAACTAAACCATTCAAAATTCAAGAAAACAAACAAGCTCAATGAAATAAAATGATGTTGGGATGTACACTTGGAGATGAGGACACAAGAACACTTTTCACACTGGTGGTTTATTCACAACTGATAATTATTCTACAATGTGTACAGGTACTTATATGTATACACCTTACAACATATTCAGGTATGTAAATATTTGCATTGGTACATTTCCAATACACCTCCTCAATGAAAATATTTACATTTCCTTTTTACTTTACAGTTGACATACAACTTACATTGACATACAATGTTTTCTTAAATATAGACACACTATAAATTATCTTACATTCTAGTATATACAGATACATATTTACATAATTCATTAATTTCATATTATCAACTATTTACATCTCAATTTAAATTATATTTCTATAGCAGTTTATCAAGCATTTTCTGGACTAACCATTTTCATCAAAATGCTTCACACTCTTCGTAAGGCTTCACACGTTCGTAACGTGTTCGCATTTTCTGTGGCCTAGTTCCATACTATGTTTTCTTCGTTTTCACTTTCGTTGGCTGACTCATAATCGCTCTCATCCTTCTGTTCTTCAACAATCTGGCTCACATTGGATTTCCTCTCCTTACTCGCATCATAGCAGCGCCGATTGCTGATTTTCTTCGGGCTGTACAAAAACAAATTTCCTTGTTTTCTGGCGAACATAACAGTTTTTCCTCTGTCTATTATTTTAGCACCTCTGCTATCAAACTTCACTGTTGCCTTTTCTGCTATTTTTACCACCGACATAAAATTACACTGCATCTCAGGTACGTACAGCACGTCGTTCAGCATGATGTCACAATCTGCCAGCCACACACTGCCTTTGCCTTTAGCAGCGATTTTCTTTTCACCAAGCAAATCGATAGTTTCTGTGTGCTCAACCAAATTCTCGAACATATCTCTTTCACAACACATGTGATTTGATGCTCCGCTGTCGACACACCACACGCTGGAGTTCAAAACGCACTTTTCGTTCGTCGATTTTAGCACTGCAGATGTGTGTTCTTTCTCGCTGGACTTTCCCTTTTCTCTGCACTGTGCGGCAACATGTCCTCGGCGACCGCACTTGTAACACTTCACATTGCCTTTGTTATTACCTGAGCGCCTGTTGCCATTCTTGTTGTATACACGCTTGCTTGATTCTCTGTTGCTTTGACCTTTTGCACCTCGGTCTCTACATTGTGCGGCGTAATGTCCTGAACGCCCACAATTGAAACACTTGAAGTTGCGATGATTTTTCTGCTTACTGGTACCTGCGTCGTTATTTCTGCCCTCGTTGCTTCTTTTTGCGTGTACCATAAAAATCTGAACGTCGTCGTCTCCTTGTGCGCTGTTGTTGACCTTCCGGCGTTCACATTCTTCACCCAATTTGATCTTGAGGGTACTCAATTTTGGCAGCTCATCGCTCGCTTCTAGCGCAATAACTAGACTGTCGTACGATCTTGGCAGGCTGGCTAGCAACATGATGACATACAGCTCCTCCTGTAGATCTATTCCAGTCTCTGCCAACTTTTCCACTTTAGTCACAAACTTGCAAATGTACTCCTGTACATCTTCATTTTCTGCCATGCGCATCTGGATGAGTTGCTTGAAGAGGGTCACTTTTCTTACCGGTCCCTTTGGACGATGTACCTCTTTCAAAGCTTCCCAAGTCTCTTTCGCTGTTGTGCAAGTCTTGATGTGAGCAATCTGCACCGGTGTTGCTGTAGCCTTTTCGTCTTTGCGCTTCCATGCTGCAACCTCGTTGGCATTCTTTTCATCTGGCACAGGCTTTTCCATCTCTCCATTAACCACCGACCACAAGTCTTGATGTACCAGGACACTTCTCACTTGTAGACTCCATGAGTCGTAGTTGGTATCATCCAATTTCTCAATGTTGTAGAGGGAACTCATTTTCCTTGCTATTCACTTTCACAGCTGCGCACTTTAATTTTTCACAATGTAATTACTGCTCACTTCTTGTTGATTTTTCCTTTTTCACTGCTGCTGGTTCCTTGTTGTCTCCATTTGTCACTTTATGCACACACACTTTTATTTCTGCCTGGGCTCATAACCTGTTAGGTATACACGAGGAAAACACACGGACACTTTTGTACACTTCGGTGGTTTACTCACAACTGATAATTATTCTACAATGTGTACAGGTACTTATATGTATACACCTTACAACATATTCAGGTATGTAAATATTTGCATTGGTACATTTCCAATAAATGACCTTCGCCTTAATAATGCAAAACAAAAAATGATTTCAGCATGAGCCAGGCTGGTATTCGAACCTGGGTCTCCGACAACCAAGTGACACGGTTGCCCGCGTTTTAGCGTTCTAAACCAACATCAATTTGTCAAAGCTTCCGTTGACAAATATTGATGATAAAAAAAATCTTCTGATACAGAAGGACAGATACTGATAACGGTGGAAAAAAGCTGCCATAGTATTTGTAATAAAGCATTGAAAAATATGGTTGCCATAAGTCGGACTATAGGAAAAGTTTGGAATTAAATAACTGGCATTAAAATAAATAATTCGAATATACAGTTTTCGAATGATTTGTGGTATAAATACTAGTTACCAAGCTTAGCCTTCATCCACCCACTAAAAATTACATTCTAATATGCGTGATGATCGGATTTAACTACCCGTGAAACGTAGCATAATGGTTGAATGTGTGGGAAATCGGTGGATTCCTAATTTTTCAATGTACCTCTTAGGTCTAAACAGCTCAACTCGAAAGATAATTAATTAAAATATCACCTTCGCCTTAATAATGGAAAGCAAAAAATCAACCACAATAATTTCGCAAAGATGTCAATAAACAACTTTCTAGAACATTCGAACTCTCTTGGAACGACTCTTAAAGGTCAATATAGCAAAAATCTTTAGAAAATAATTGATTTTTTTAGTTTTTTCTCCGAATCTGGTCAATAGATACTGAACCGTTTAAAATTCAAGAATATAAACAACTACAACAATTTACCTAAGATCTCAGTTAACAACTTTCTAGAACATATGAACATTCTAGGAACGGTCCTTTATAACAATACATAAATACAAGCATTAAACACGGAACAGAAACCTGTGCCAACGCCTAAAAACGCCGATTGTTCACATTTTGAGGTTAGGTCACAAAATTGAGTATACTTTTTAAATATAGACACCGAAAGTTAAAAATTAGTACAAAAATGGCGGCGGATATAAATGGCAAAAGTAGTTAAATGTTTATGGACATTTAATCAAAACACAAAAATATATTTAATTTGACAATATTTTGGCTAAAATTATTATGAACACTAGGATGAATATACAATCATGTATTTATACAGAAAATATGCTAAGACCTTCAGTAACAACTTCCATTTCATAAATCGTGATTAATATTTATATTGATTATGATATCAATTTTTTGTAAATACAATTTATTTGGTTTATTCACACCGCACTATTTTCAAGAAAGTAAATATGTTTTTGATGCTTGCAAAACAAGATACAGTTATAATTTGACAAAACATTATTAGTACATTAAAATTTGTCATGTTTAAGTCAAATTGACATTCATAAAACTATTATACACAGACATCAAATTTTTGATTTTTGTCATAAGGGCGCATACACTGTGCAGTAGCGATTTAAAATAAAAAATCGCTACAACTCTTAAAAAATGGTTTTTGTTAGTCAAAAATCACCACAAGTAGCGGGAAAACCACGAACTTGGCATCCCTGGGATAAACGCCTTTTCGGCAGGAAAAAGAGAGATATGAAAAAACCGAGATGTACAGGAGCCAGAATGAAGTTCTACCAAAGATTGGAAAAATCAAACTGATGTCAACTGCAGAGACCAGCAAGGACCCACACACAAGCTAAATACAGCTTCGTGGGTCGTAGAATATAATGAAATGTAAATATTTGGTAACTGGTACAGATGGTGTACTCAGGATATCGAAAGGTATTTTTTCCAAACTGATGGTATCCAATACTAGCGAAAACGACGAAGATACCGCAGATTCAATCTTATAAGATGGTATTAAATGTATACCGCCCGGCCAAGATGAAGTAAAAATAGCAATAAACCGGCTGAAGAATAATAAAACAGGAGCCAATGGCATACCAGTTGAGTTGTTAAAATCCGGAGGCGACACGCTGAGAAGGTGTTTGCATCAGCTAGTTAGCACCATCTGGCAGTAAGAACGTGAACCGGTTGCTTGGAACCTGATCATCCTGTGTCCCGTCCACAAGAAGGGAGATAGGACTGTGTGCTCTAACTACAGAACCATAAGTCTGCTCGATATTGTTCATAAGATAGTGTCACGGATAATGTGCGAACGACTAAACCCTATGGTCAACAAAATAATTGGGCCATACCAATGCGACTTTAGACCTGACAAATGCAACCATTGACCCGATATTAGTTTAAATGAAAAGTGCTTACACCTAGGAAGTTTTTGCGGTTTCTGAAACTACAATGTTCATAGATGAGAAAAATCAAAAAAAGTCGCCGGAGGGATTTTCAAATAAATCGCGGTCAAAGTTCACATTTTTAGGGCTTTTTTAGGTTTTCACGATTGTGCTTGGAAACCGCAAGACCTGTCGATATGGGATTAAAGAAAATGTTGTAGGAGTGAAAATTCTCTACAAGATTGGCATGAATGGTTTTTTCGTAGGTTTTACCATTTTTGGGGCAATGTACTGACTGTATACCCCCTACAAAACAACGTCATGCAGGATGCACCTTAACTAACTTTGAATGAAAACCGCCTACACCTGGGAATTTTCCGCGGATTCTGAAACAGCAGTGTTCATAGATGAGAAAAATCCAAAAACAAGAAAAAATCGCTGGAGGGATTTTTAAATAAAACGCGGTCAAAGTTCACATTTTTAGGTTTATTTTAGGTTCTCGCGATTTTGCTTGGCAACCGCAAGTTCTATCGAAATGGGGTTAAAGAAAATTTTGTGGCTGTGAAAATTCTCCGGAGGATTAATCGTTATGATTGTTCCTAGGTTTTACCACTTTTGAAGTATAGAAATCCAGGGCACATTTTTAGATTTTTTTATGTTTCTACGATTTGCTTGAAAACGGTAAGTCCTATCAAAATGGGACCAGAGAAAATCGTATAGCTGTGAAAATTCTCTATAAGAATGGTTTTCGTATTTTTTTCCTAGGTTGTACCATTTTTGAGATATATAGGTTTAAGTTGGGAAATTGCAGTCATGACCTTGTTTTATAAGGAGACGATGCAGTCAGTAAATTGTCCAAATTTGAACTTCTATATCTCAAAAATGCTAATAATTACGAAAACATCATAAATGACAATCTTGTAGAGAATTTACACTTTATTATACCCTCAGCCTTTAGGCTAAAGAGGGCATATACACTTTGATACGATGAAAATGTGCCTCATCGAAATAATAGTTTTAGACCCCAAGTATGTTTGGACGAAATGTGTTTCAGACAATTTGGAGTCGATCTAGCCATGTCCGTCCGTCTGTCCGTCCTGCTGGCTGGAGCGCACGATAACTCTCGAACGTATGAACCGATTCGGTTCAAATTTTGGCTTTCGTAATATTTTGCCCCAACTTAGTTTAAGTTCGAAGATGAGCTACGTCGGTCCACTCCTTCTGGTACCTCCCCCACAAAAGATCGAAAATGTTCGAAAAGTTTGTGTGCAGGATAACTCTTGAAGGAAGTAACCGATTTGGTCCATTTCTACCAGACTTAGATGAGGTTCCAATATGGACTCAATCGGTTCATTCCTTCGGGTACCTCCCACACAAAGTTTCGGAAAAGTTCAGTTTAGGACCTGTTCATGAATCGCTTTGATTTTTGTTGCAGTAACTTCTATTCACTGTCCTCTATACGACAGTACAAGTTTCATTAGGGGCAAGTCCATCCTTCCTGAGAAAATAGCCTGAAAGTTACCTATGATACCGTGTGTAGTGGTTGGAGCGCAAGATAACTCTTGAACGGATCTGCCGATTCGTCTAAAATTTGGCCTTCGTAATATTTTGTTCAAACTAAGTTTAAGTTCGATGATAAGCCATATCAGCCTACTCCTTCAGGTACCTCCCCCCAAGAGTTCAAAAATGTTCGGAAAAATTCTGCGCATGATAACTCTTGATGGTAGTGACCGCTTTGGTCCATGCTTTACCCATCCCAGTATATCTACCAAATATATATCAGGTTCGAATATCGACTACATTTGTCCACTCCTTCGGGTGCCTCCCAAACAAAATTTTGGATATGTTCACTTTAAGGACTGCTCTGGAATCAATTTGAGTTTTGTTGATGCAACTTTCATTCAATGCCTCAGTTACGACGATAAAAGTTGTTTCAGGGGCAAGTCCATACTTCTTGAGAAAACAACCCTAAAAGTGTAAAAACCCTCTATGGCACCATGTAGTGGCTGGAGAGCACGACAACTCTCGAAACAAATACTGAGTTGATCCACACTTTGCATATCGTAATATTTATTAGAATATTAGATGAAATTCGAATTATAGGTCCACTCCTTCCGGTACCTCCCGCACAAAAATCGATAATATTAGCTAAAATAGCATAAGCGATATTTGTCGGTTCATACGCTTAAAATTGTCAAAACCCCTTAAATATACACGTTTTTGGAAAAAAAAGTGTTTCAATTCACACAGGCTGAGGGTATATCTCTGTCGGCAAAGCCGACTGATCCTTTTTTACTTGTTTAATCCCATTTCGATGGGGTTTGCGGTTTCCAAGCAAAATCGTGAAAACCTAGAAAAGCCCTAAAAATGTGAACTTTTACCGCGATTTGTTTGAAAATCCCTCCAGCGATTTCTTTGTTTTTTTACTTTTCTTATCTCTGAACATTGTAGTTTCAGAAACCCCAAAAACTTTCCAGGTGCAAGCACCTTTCATTTAAATTTAGTTAAGGCGCACCATGGCAGCCTTCGACAGGGGTATTCCAAACCATGTTTTTTGTGGAGAAGTTTCGGGATAGCTTAGAATCTATTTCGTTTAAAAATTGTAGCTAAAATCCCCAAACACCTTAAATCGGGAGTTTTTGGTAGTCGAGAAAATCAAATGTCAAAGTGCAGCTATTTCGGTCAGAAAATGTAGTTTAAGGCCTTAAAATGCCTTAAATCGGGAGGAACCGTTATATTTTTAGTGGAGAAGTTTTTTGGTTATCGAAAGCCTCAAATGTAAAATTTTAGCAAATTCGATAAAAAAAAATGTAACTGAAATACTTTTAATTGGGAGGTACCATTATATGGGGCCTATACCAAAACGTGGACCTATCTACATCCATTTTGTTGCAGAAATTGTTTGACCTCTTGATGTCAAATTTCAGCTAGTTCGGTCAAAAACGTAAATGTAATACTAAAACGTGGACCTATATAGCCCATCTTCGAACTTGCCCTGCCTATGGGCAAATATACTCGGTCGCAAATGATTAGTTAGTACCCAGCAAAAAAGTCCTCCCAAAATAATGGGTTTTTATAGTACTTTTTGGTAGTCCTAACTATTTACAAAACCCCCTACTAACCCATTATTTTAACAAGGGCATGCAGCAGTGAATAACTAGTTATTCGATGACCAATATAACCACTAGAATAACTAGTTATTTTATGGCCACTGGAAGTTAAAAAATAAGCTTTAAGTTAAAAAATTATATTTCCTATTTTTAGAACAGTTGTGGTGGAATTTGTTTCCAATTTCAACACACCTCATATTTTTTATTTTATTTATATTTATTTCGCCATTTGCTGGATTTGAACACACGAACTTCTGCTTTGTAGCCTAACACACTACACACTCGGCAACGCGTACGAACATTAAGGGTTGTTTGAACGCGTTCATATGCTTACATGTGATCCAGCAACTGTTCTTCGTTTTGTTAAAAAAAGTACCCGGCCGACGCTGAGCGTTGAACACACAACCCTCAGATTTGTAGTTGGAGCGCTGAGCCACCGTACTCATTACTTAGTAAGGGGTAATATAAGTAGTTATGTTTGTATACATTACTTAGTAATGGGTTACATAATGACTAACGGATCCGAATTTTTGCTGGGTAGCTGTAATTTTGTATTAGCAGGGATGATAGTAAAAATCCAGAGGTATAGGTTGCATAGTTCTTAAAATTATCATTTAGAAATCCACGATAATAGCCCTTACAGTCATAACTGTCCTAAAAATATATTATTTTAAAGTCTATGATACTTATTATGGTCCAAGGGAAGTATACACGGATTTCATTGTTTAGAACAGATTTTGAAACTGCTCACAGGGGTGTTCCACGTAAATCAGTGCGATTGATATAAATTGCCGAGGTTCAACTTTTTGCAGCTCAACGGCCTACAAAGAATATTCTTTAAAAGTCCACCATTTGAGAAAGAATGTTAAATGAAAGCCACCAATCAAATTCATTTAAAAAATAATTTATTTTCTAGAGCAGAAGAAATGAACATGACCTCCTTAAACGCTTGGCCATATATATGTCCGTCCGTATAATAACACAAATAATTTGCATAACAAAACAAAAGAATTTGAACATCAAAAGGAAAACAATGCCCACACATTTTATTATACATATAATTTATGTATGTCAGTTTTTTCGTTCTCCAAAATGCGTTTAATTGCTCACAAATTGTTTTATTTCACCATAAAAATGTGCATTTTAAATGCATGAAGGAAGATGTGGTTCTCCATCGTATACACGTATGTATGTTTGTACATACATGCATAGTTTTAATTTAGTACAATATTTTACAGTTTATTAATATCAAAGAATTTTTATACTCTCCATTATAAACATGTATTGTGGAATTTATAATGGTATCCCAGAACAAAACAAAAGCAAACCCAACAAAATAGAAGAAGAGCACAACATGAAATTTGCAAAATAATTTGAAAACAAACTTTCCAAAAAGAAGAATGAAAAAATAACAAAAAAAAACTTGACCATAATAAACCTCTGAAAATGGCTAACAAAACAAACCATGAATGTGTTTTGTATGCAGGCGAAAGGAAACACAAGGCAATATTCAAAGTGAAAACCAATGAAATTTGGATTTAAGCCATACCACAACCACACACACACAACAAAGTATTTACCATTAAATACACATGAACAATAACATAAATGGCTGGATCATAGAAAAATGTAAAAAAATACAAAATAAAGGAACGTGGCAAACATTTTTGAATATGGTATAACGTAAATAAAATACTCATGCACATACACTAGCGGTCATCTGAATAGGTTTGAATTTTTTTCTTTTTATATGTTAAGGTATCTTCTGATGTGTTCGTATTGCAGATCCATACTATTTACTTTTTGAGAGTCCTATACTATGCCAACATTCCCAAGAAAAAACTTGACGGTGTTGCCATATTTTCGGAAAATATCCCAATTATAATAATAAATTTACAAAAAAGTGTCCAATTTTTGCGATCATCAGAATAGGTTTGAATAAAAAAAAATTGAAAAATTGTACTACCCAAGCAAATATTGCGCAGTTTTTTGGTTTAGTTTAGTAAAATGGAACATTCGGATAATTCCTACAACAAATTTGACCCGCTTTATTTGGAACGTGGGTTCAATTCTCAACATGGAAAAGTTACCAAGAACTTTCAGATAAAATCAAGAAATATTCAAACAAAAACCTTTTATAAACTTGCTTTAAATTACTTTTTGATTTCGTTAGATCTCTTCTGAGCTTCGAAAATTGTCTGAAAGCAAATACCAAGTGTAGCCATATTATTAGGATCGATAATTTAGAAAGGTCATTGAAAATAGTTGGTATTTTAGTTCAAGTTTCATTTTTTAACTAACCTTGCAGTACAAATTTATGCATTATCATGCTCACAAATCCACCATAGTTGCCCACATGTATCATAAATGTTCGAAAATTGGTATGGAAGAATGTTTCATCGACGACAATAAAGTAGAAAATTGTAATTCAAATTTAAGTCAAAGGGGCATGATATCACCGACTTTTATAGTGCTGTAATACCTACATAGTCAAGTCAAAAAGTTTTTTTCTGTTCACAAGTCATAAAACAAACACGAATAAGTACAAAAGAATGGACTGCTGAGGTTATACAGCACTATAAAAGTCGGCGATATCATGCCCCTTTGACTTAAATTTGAATTACAATTTTCTACTTTATTGTCGTCGATGAAACATTCTTCCATACCAATTTTCGAACATTTATGATACATGTGGGCAACTATGGTGGATTTGTGAGCATGATAATGCATAAATTTGTACTGCAAGGTTAGTTAAAAAATGAAACTTGAACTAAAATACCAACTATTTTCAATGACCTTTCTAAATTATCGATCCTAATAATATGGCTACACTTGGTATTTGCTTTCAGACAATTTTCGAAGCTCAGAAGAGATCTAACGAAATCAAAAAGTAATTTAAAGCAAGTTTATAAAAGGTTTTTGTTTGAATATTTCTTGATTTTATCTGAAAGTTCTTGGTAACTTTTCCATGTTGAGAACTGAACCCAAGTTCCAAATAAAGCGGGTCAAATTTGTTGTAGGAATTATCCGAATGTTCCATTTTACTAAACTAAACCAAAAAACTGCGCAATATTTGCTTGGGTAGTACAATTTTTCAATTTTTTTTTATTCAAACCTATTCTGATGATCGCAAAAATTGGACACTTTTTTGTAAATTTATTATTATAATTGGGATATTTTCCGAAAATATGGCAACACCGTCAAGTTTTTTCTTGGGAATGTTTGCATAGTATAGGACTCTCAAAAAGTAAATAGTATGGATCTGCAATACGAACACATCAGAAGATACCTAAACATATAAAAAGAAAAAAATTCAAACCTATTCAGATGACCGCTAGTGTACGTATATATTGTCCTGATAACGCAAACGTGTTTTTAATGTCGATTCTGTTCAAAAAAGTTCCTGCACCAACAGCGGCTTTTGATATTTTTTCTTTATAAAAATTTTGATTTTAAATTTTGCAACAAACATTTTGTGTCTATGTATGATTTATTTAAGGTAAAATAAAGGCTCAAAATATCGGGATTTACCGAAAATTGTATATTAGACATATCGTCGGTGCAATGCTTAAGTGTTCCATACGCCATTTGCCCGTTTTGAGATAATCGCATTTTAATGTTTTGCGTCACAACTGCGTGGAGTTGATTAAAGAAAATAATTATATGTTTGACCTGAATTATTACTAATAGTAAATATAACATATTTGAAAAAATTTAGAGGAATATGTATTGGAATATAAAAGTTATAGAAACATTTTTAAAAATAGAATTTTTTGTCGATTTGTTCCATATCCACACTTATGACACAAATGTGGAATATTGTGCACCATATGGAACAGAGTGACAAAACCATTTTCCATCTTTGTTTCAATAAATTAAAAACTTCTAAACCGAAAATTAAAGTTCTGATTTTTGCAATGTGTTTTTAAGCTTGTAAGTTTTTAAAATATTAATTTCATAACTAAAAAAGTTAAAGCTTCGCGTCGATCGTGGATATCTCGGAAACTAGAGCAGATAGGAGAAAGCCGACCAATAATTTAGAACGAGCATACTGGAAAACCATAGAAACCACATGTATCTCAAAAAGTCAAAAATGGAGTATGGAACACTTAGGCATGAAACCGACGATATAGACTTTCAATACAAAATATTGAATTTGAAAGAGGAAAAGTTAGATGACACCGAGAAGGCAATCTTTTGAAAAAAAATTGCAAAACTATCCCGAACTTTTGTGAACAATTAGGAGTTTAAGTGCGGGAAGTACCACAATGAGTGGAGCAATACAGGCCTTTCGCAGGAGTGCGAAAATTTAACAAACTAAACTAACCCCATTTCAACGTTCCACAAACCCTACGGTACCGCCGTAAGGAAGCTTCTCTTCGTGGGAATGGTTCTACTGACCCTCTAGTGTTCTCAATCCCGGAAAATGCATCCTTTTTGCAATTTATTTGCAATGGACTGCGAGGTAAGATCGAGGAAATAGTAGATTTCATGAGTTGGAGGAATATCAAGGTCGCTGCGGTGCAACAAACCAAGGTCAACAACAACTGTAGCTTACAACGTTGTGATGGAATTAGAGGAGAGTGCCCTTGGATCAGAACATCTGCCCATAATTGTCTCCATTAGCAGACAACCCGATTTCATCACCTCTGAACGCTGCACGTTCGTTAATCATAAGAAAGCTGATTCAGAGAGTTCACCTATCACCGCTTCAGAGAACTGCCCAATCCTTCTGATGTTCAGGTAGCGGAAAATACGTTTCGGGACATCATCACTGCTGCAGCCGCTCGCCATATCCCTTCTGGTCGAACAACCGAAGCAAGACCAAACTTCCCAGCAGAGGCGACGGGAATTGCAAATGAGCGTGATGAGCTTTGTCGAGACAACCCCAATGACCCTAGAGTCAGGGAGCTGACACAGGAAGTTAACAGGCTGGTCAGCGAACATAAGCGGAACAAGTGATTAAATCATCTGAAGAGTTGCAACATTGGAGCCGGTATAAGTGAATTGTGGGCAACGGTTAAGTCACTCTCGAACCCTGGAAGGATGAAAGATAGGACATCAGTCACGTTTGGCGACGTTACGTTGACTCATCCGAAGAGGTGCGCAAGTTATTTCAATCGACAAAGAGTGACATGACGAAGAGGAGAGTATTACATCGCATCAGATCTCTTCCTGCCGAGGATGAACCACAACAGTTTACAATAGATGATATTGCGAATGCCATCAGGAACGATAAATCATCCTAAGCGTTGGGCATTGATGGAATCTCCATGGTAATGCTGAAGCAGCTAGATGTGGGCTAGGGAGTGGAGTATCTCACTAAAGTTCTCAAATTGTGACTAGCCACCCTGGGTAGGGTGGTTCCGCTACAGCAGCCAAGGCTTGAGGCCTTAGTCATCCCCAGTATCAGGAATAGCTATCAAGTTGCCGATCATCAGCATGGATTCCGTAAGCAGCACAGCACGACCACAGCGCTGCACGCCATCTCCACATATATTTGTCAATGACTCAACCAGAGACCGCCGTGTGATAGAACAGTGATGGTTTCGCTTGACTTATCAAAAGCCTTTGATACAGTCAGGCATTCCACGCAGTTTGAGGACATTGAGCAGACAACCCTCCGGCCAAGCTTGAAACGTTGGATAGTCAACTATATGTGTGGACGCTAGTCGTACGTGGAATTCAGGAACAAAGAGTCCAAACCCCGTAGAGTGAAACAGGGAGTTCCCCAAGGTGGGGTTATATCTCCGGAACTGTTTAACCTCTACCTCTCCTGTATTCCGCCCCCTCCAGACGGCGTCGAGATCGTAACGTATGCGGATGATTGCATGATCCTGGCGTCAAGTACCTTCCTATTTAACCGATCTTACCACCTTTTTCCACTCTAGGAATATGCAGATTTCCACCACAAAATCTACTGCCACTCTGTTCACCATATGGAAAGCGCAGTTTGGACGAGAGTTAAATGTCATGGTCGACGGTAGCAGAATTGCGACCACAAACTGCCCCAAAATTTTACGTGTCACATTCGACACTACATTCAAGTCATGAGCACACGCCAAAGCTATCTGCGACAAACTGAAATGCAGGAACAAGGTCCTCAAGTCCCTAGCCGGCAGCACTTGGGGTGCAGATAAAGCAACCTTGCTGGCCACATATAACGCGATAGGTCGGTCTGTGGTAAGCTAAGCGGCTCCAGTTTGGTCCCCGAAATTATGGGATACGAATTGGAAAAAGATTCAAACCTGTCAGAATGCCGCTCTGAGAGCACCAACATGGTGCCTCCTCAAGTCTTCAGTGGTCCATCTACATGAGGAGGCAAAGATTCTTCCAGTAAATAATGAGATGCTTTCGTTGCAGTACTTGCTTGGGTATCACCGTGAGAGCCATCTGCTGGCTAGGCCCGACACATTCAGGCACATCAGGAAGGATATTCAAGCTCTAGGGAGGGAGGTCCAACAATATAGGAGAGAACCCCTAGATCAACAGGCATATCAAGCAGGTTTAAATAGTATTCACACGGATGCAGTTGCTAAGGCCATAAGCAAATATAGTGTGAATAAAGTTCTTGGAGTACGTCCCCATCTATCGCAGCTGAGGAGCGTCAGCTGCCACGACAAACGAGAGTAGTTTTGGCTCAACTACGATCAGGATATTGCAGTCGCCTAAATTCTTATTAGGCGGAAATCGATCGCGCCGTGCAAGATATCTGCCCAGTATGCGGCATGGCACTGTTACAACAACAACAGTATTTACATCGTTATTCAAGCTCATCTTGTCGCTTTAATTCAGCATCAGGCAAAGGGTGCACGCACGCTCTTTGGGAGCGTACATTTATTCACGTATACAACATGTGGAGAGAACAAAACAATTTAGTCTCAGCTGAGCAGGCAATGAAGAAGGTTGTGTGTCGCTTCGTTTGATTTTTGTGCATGCGTCCCCTAAGCGAAATGGCTATTAAGCATGTAATGTCTCCAATACTAATGCAAACAACGCAATGTGCGTTGGTATGGGTTTCCTGATGCTGCTTTAATTCCAAAATTCTGAATTTAATGCATTCGCATATATAATTTCAATTTTGCGGGGGCGCAACCATTAACTGAATTATGTTTTCTTCACTTACACTGTGCAACATTTTTGAGCCAATCGCGTGCAAACAACTTCTGTCCAGAATTTTATGAAAGTAGAGGACCAATGGGCAAAAACCGTATTTGGGTTTTGTTTTCTTAGATCGGGTTCGGTTTTTATGGCCTCATCTAAACATGGTAAAAGATCGAATTTTTAAAACAAATCGGGTCTGTATCTCTGAAACCAATACGAATCTTGTTTTGGCATCTGCAGCAAACTTGTAGATAAGAGCAAGAAGAAAATATTTGGAGGAATAGTGAACTTGAAAAACTGCATTTATTGTCTCAAATTTTATAATATATCGAAAAATTCTATAATTTGTGTATATTTCGCAGCGTATCTCCCAAAATGCTAAATTCTTCTTAATATTACCTTTTTGGAAATATTATCTGGAATGTAATACACAGCTCTTCAGAACATTATATTGTTGTAAAGTGCCTCTATAGCCTTGTTTATAGCAATGTTTTCAACAACAATTTGGTAAATATTTCAATAATTCATTGAAATCCCCAACATGAGAATAAACAGCCTGTGTGAACATTGAAATAAGTTTTGTAAAAGGTATGTTATGAAATACCCCTTAAACAACATGAAATAACAATTTTGGAGTTTCAGAATGTTCTGAAGAATTGATGGTCACATTATTTGGATAATTTTTAGAATGGTTACTTGTTTCAACTTCCAACAGTTTAGTTGTTACTGACCAGAATTTCAGAAATTATGTAAACTTTTCTATATTTTAACGAGTTTGATGAGCTAGATGCAGCTTTTCCTAGTTCATCTGTATGACACATAAGTTCTACTACTTTAGGGCTACAATATTGCTGAAGACTGCAAAGCAAAATTCTTATTAGTTTCGGAGATAAAGGTCCGATCACTGGAAAAAGGCTAATTTTAGGTCGGTTTAGATGAGGCCATAAAATCTAAACCCGATCTAAGAACACAAAACCCAATTAAGGTTTTTGTAGTCTCAATATGTACTTTCAGAAAATGCCCATTAGAAGTTGTTTGCATTTCCAGTGTTGCACAGTGTTATTGTACTTCCAATTTGCCACTCCAAGTTCATTAAATATAGAACATACCAATCAGAATCCTCGTTTATCTTTTGAACAGTTCGGACAGAGGTGGAAGCGATCGTTGATCCACGGAATTCGAACATTCCTTCCGTCTGTTTTGCCAACAAATCGATCGGCGTCTTTGCTGCTATAACAAATGTTCTACTAATTGCACTCCAGATGAGTTAATCCATGACTTTACGACTTGAATGGTGGCTTTTGACACTGTTTAACCTCTTCTATGGTCTTTGAAACCATCACCTGAGCTATATCATCAGTAAAACTGACTATATTTGACATTACATAATGTTCCACAGCAGCGGTCCCAGAACCGATTCCTGTGGTACTCCTCCTGTGATACAGGCCATATTCTAACCTGATCTAGCAGGGACGGACGTACGCAGGGGGTGGGCCCTGGGAGGCCGGTTTTCGTTTGACTACTCTTTTTGGGTCGAGGAATTCTGAAATTAAAATAAAGGTCTTGAGACTTTAAACTCAATCAATTTGTTGCAAATGACACCATATTCTCTTGTCCGATAGGTACAATAAATATAAACATAAAATTCACGAGTTTATAAAGAAAAAACAAAAATTGCAATAGTGTCAAAAATTCATAAAATGCTCCGAAATGGCGCGATTTGTGAGCAAATTGGTCCAGAACGCTTTGGCAATGATTTTAAATTAGACTACAAAAAAATAAAAAATTTAATTAAAAGCAAATATGTTGTCATAACACCTAAAATTAAAAAATGCATTACTGAACTTCAATGCATTTGGTGCGGAAACTTTTTTCGCGATGGAGAAAAAATTACACCTTTTTTCATAATAGTTTTTCATGCTCTACACGGCTATGTGGTGGTATTTTTGATATTTGCAAAAAAGTGCAAAAAGTTATATCCCTAATGTACATATATCAAGCTTTTTGTAGAAAATTAACTTATGTTGAAACTGAGGTATGGGGTATTGTAACTCGCGATCAGTTTTACTATACCATAACTTTTGACCGCATTTCGGTAAAATAAATTGTTTTAGCCCGATTCACCGAGGGGTTTCTTAAAATAATAATTTGAGCGGAAGCTGTGGTCGTACTAATGTAAAAAAATCGAAAAAAATCGTTGAATCAAATGAGTTTCGTTATTTTATTTTCCAATTAGTGGTTTTACAACACAATGTAGAGCTTAATGCTCAAAGGAGAAGTTAAAGAGTACACTTCAGAGTTGAAGTTTCTAATGTATGATTTTTTAATATATCCACTGTATCTACCTCAAACGGATGCTGACATTTTGAAACCAGAAAAATTGGGTTTTTTGAATTTTTGCTCTAATCGCGACGCGCAGCTGGATTTCCCTAAAAGCTTATTATTTGATTATAGTACCCGCGATTTCGCATTTTTCAATGTATAACATGAGGGTGTAGCCCTCACAGGATCACAGTAATCTGCGCCCAAACACGAAATTTTTGTGCGTAAATTTTTCTCAAAAACCTATTTTTTTGGTTTAAAATTTACAAACGTCAATCGATTTCCGTGGAAACCCGCGTAAATTTAGTTTTTTTGCGTTCTGAATCTAACAAGCCACGACGCGTAAAAATCCACCCACTAGATCGGCGGATATGATACCCCTCAAATTTCGAAAATTTGCAAAAAATTATTTTAAAAATATCGCATAATAAAACGTGTTTTGGATGTGTCAGTTCTACTCAAATAAATAGATCGATACGCGTGTTTAAACTGCGCGAAAACAGATATTTAAAAACTATCGTAAATCCAGAGATATAATAGATTTTTTCTAAAAATTGAGTGTGATGCTACATCCACGGTTCTTGATGGATGGCATTGAAACGGCATAGAATGATGTATTTTTTAATGGTGATTTTTGAAATCGGATGCGCATAAAATGTAAATGAACTTCGCGGAAATTATGACCATTTTACTGTGTTTTGCACCCTAATATGCAGCATATGCTACATCGTGGTCGCCAAATAGAATTTGACAAACTGTACATCAAATAAGAGGGATTGATTCGCTGTGTTGGAAAATCGGATGCGCATCATGTCATTTTCATAATTGCGCGGTTTATATGCATCTCAAATGTTGTAATATTCAATATAACATTATTTTAACGTTATGCCACCATTGGAATTCCTTGTGATCTGATATAAGGTTCTAATAATATTATCCAATAGGAAAACTATAAACGAAAAATTTGTTACAACTAAATATCATCATTATTGCGTGAAATTTTGACGAAAATGCCGAAGAACTCAAACATTTTTTCTCCAACTTTTCATAGAAAACCATAAAAAAATAAAATTAGAATAATATGATTTTAATTTTTTCGTAATATTTTCTTCGTATTTTTGCAAATAACTTGAATACTATAGCTCCAACCTTCACAACTTAGGTTTCATTTTACTCCTCAAAATGTCTGGATGCTGTTATAATTTTTTTATATATTTTTCGTAAGTATGAGCGCTATTGTTTCAAAAATATGATTGTAAATACGTGAAATTATTTAACAAATTTGATTTTTCGCGAATCCATTGAGACTTTGCGATTATTTTTTTGCGTCATCGCAAAGGTTACGAATTCAGTTCACGATAATAGGATATAACAGCTAACAATATTAAGCCGCGATTTTTTTTAGAATTTTTTCTAATTATCATAATTGAAACAGTCATATCTTTTGCGCGCAACGATCAAAGTTAGTAACGAAAACAGATTTGGAATGCTGATTTTTTTCTTAATCTATGTACCAAAAATCATTGATGTAGTATCAAAATTTTTTTTTTTATTTTTTTGAAATGAAAAAGACAATTTTAGAAATGTTTCCTGATATGTATCCTCAGTCTTTAGGCTAACGATACAAATTTACCTCATCGAAATAGTGGTCTTAGACCTCTCATTTGTTTTCCCGAAATCGGCATCAAACAATTTAGCCCAGTTGATCCATCTGTCTGGCTCGAATGCATACTAACTTCCGAACGGATCAACCGATTCGGTCCAACTTTTGAATCTCGCAATATTTTGCCAAACTTTAAGTCATATCAGTCCACCACAAGAAGGTCCAAATCGATTTCTTCGAGACATAGATTAGGTTCCAATATAGATTATATCGGTTCATTTCTTCAGGTACCTCCCACACAAAATTTTAAATAAACTTTAAACATTATATATCAAGTGCCAAGAGGGTCTATATGGAACAACATCTTCGGATACCTCCGTCCAAAAGTTCAGCATAAGTACAGTTAAAGGCCTGTTCGTGGATCCATTCGACATTTTGACTAAAAGTACTCCTTGCGGTCTTGTTTACAGCGATTTTCTATTTTTCGTAGTAAGTCCATGCTTCCTGAACTAATGGTACAAAAGCTCTAAATATTACTGTGACCAACTAAAATGACGGATTTACAGGATAACTACCAAAAGAAATGACTTCCAAAATTAGCTCCACTTCCAAAATGGACTATATCTGTCCATTCATTCAAGTATCTTCTCCACAAACGTGCAAAACTTTTACGCTTTTATCGAAGTCAAATTTATGAGGACAACATAAGCATTTAGCCGCAACGCACACAATCTTGATGTTATATACCACAAATGTTTCGATATTTTTTAGTCGGAGGTATACGTCCAAAAATTCTAAAATTCCCTGACTACAAAATTTTTAGGAAAAAGATTTGGGATTTGTCTATAGATTAAAGTCTCAAGTCACACAGGCTGAGGGTATATCTCTGTCTGCAAACCCGACAAATACTTTTTCACTTGTTTTCCAGAAAACAAAAAATGTATGCATTTGCATAAGGTTGTCTCCGTTGTGCCGATTGAGTCCTTGAAAAGTTTGTAATGTTATGAATAAATAAGCCGGAACAACAACCTTGGGGTATTAGATGCAGTTTTTTGGACTTAACACATTTTGTCTGAACTTAGCTAAAATTTTCGCGAGCTTTTTTCACAGATAGTTTGGATCAAACAGTACAGGGAGTAGGATTCGGAGTCTATGAGTCGTAGTTTTTATCGCCCGACACCTGATACAAATGTTTTCTTTTTCTTAATATATTTTTCTTAATTTTTTAGTTGGCTTGCACGGACTATTTCACTTTTGGTAAAATGGTAAAGTTTTTGTGTTTTTATGACATAAAAGAATATTTTTTTCTTACAATAGCTGAATATACTATCTGCTTTGCAAAAAAGGAGCTGTACAAAATTTTGATTTAAAACAAGTAAGAAAGTATCAGTCAGCTGAGCCGACAGAGATATACCCTCAGCCACGTACCCGAAGAAAAAAAGTTAACACAATACTTCTGTAGGTTTTTTAGCTGTTGGGAAAATTTTCCAGGATGGAAAGGGCCGCAAAAAACTACATGATGCAACAAAATTCAGAATGATCCAAGACGAGTGCATTTTTTCCAAACTTTGGGTAGGGTGTACCCATAGGAGTGATCCGATGTAGTACATATTCGGACCTAATACAAATCTGTAGGAAATATTTTTTTTCTTTATTAGTCTATGGATATTTTCCTTACAGACTATATAATTAAATATGTTGTACTTAATTTTCTGAATTTAAATATATTACAATTTTACTTTTCAATTTACAAAGTTTGAGCTAAATCGATTTCTCTCTTAAAGGGTTATTTTACACATTAGCCAGTTTAGGTGGTGCCGGTAGGATTTTCTGGACCTTTTTGGGTCATTATCTCAGGAAGTATGGACTTTCCCACGAAAAAAAAATTACAACGCCGTGACAGGGGCCGCAAGTGCAACCTGCTGCATCACAAATTAATAAGATCAGAGAGGAGTTGTTAAACTATACTTTTTCCAAATTTTGTGTGGGAGGTACTCAAATAAGTGGACCGATATAGTCCATATTAGAACTCGATCTATGCCTGAAAGTAATATTACAAATAGCAAAGTTTGGCTCAATTTCGTTATTCCCTCCTAGAGTTATCATGCTCACAATCTTGGCGAAAAATTTCAAACTTTTGTGGGGGAGGTGCCGGAAGGAGTGGACCGATATGGTCTATCTTCGAATTTAAACTAAGTTTGGACAAAATATTGATAGACCCAAATTTTTAACCAAATATGTTGATCCGTTCGAGAGTTATCGTGCACTCCAACTACGACACATGGTATTATATGGGTTGTTTGCAGTTTTCGTGCTGATTTCTGAGGATATATGGACTTGCTCCTGAAAAAAATTATATCGTCGTAATGGGGGTAGTGAATACAAGTGGCTGCAACAAAAATCAAAGCGATTCGAGAGCAGGCCTTAAACTGCACTTAAGCAAAATTTTGTGTGGGAGGTACCCGAAAGAGTGAACCAATAGGGTCCATATTGGAACCTCATCTATGTCTGGTAGAAATGTCACGATGTGCAAAGTATGGACTAATTCGGTTACTCCCTTCAAGAGTTATCGTGCGGACAATTTTTCCGAACATTTTTGAACTTTTGTGGGGGAGATACCTGAAGGAGTGGACCGATATGGCCCATCTTCGAACTTAAATCAAATCTGGACAAAATATTTCGATACCCAAAATTTGAACCGAATCGATTGATCCGTTCGAGAGTTATCGTGCGCACCAGCCAGCCAGACAGACGGACAGACAGACAGACAGACAGACAGACAGACAGACGGACGGACATTGCTAGATCGACTCAAAATTGTCTGAAACGGATATCGTACAAACATACTTGGGGTCTAAAACCATTATTTCGATGAGGCACATTTTTGGCCGTATCAAAGTGTAAATACCCTATTTAGCCTAAAGGCTGAGGGTATAAAAATATAAAACGTTTCAATAAGACTGGAAAGATAGTGTGTGATATGTACTTTAAAGAAGAAGAAAAGGCGTTAAGTTCGGGCCGAACTCTTATATCCTCGAACACATTAAAATACTGAATATCTCTATTCGACAATCCCTGTATTAAAAGATGGATCTATTTTGACTACTTTCTGCATGGAGGTTCTCCGTGGACATATATCAGCAATTCTCTGCGGGAATTATAACTCAAAATGCCAAGAAAGAGCTAATGTGGTTGAAAATTCTGGGATAGACCAAAACGCAAACCTATATGGGTAAAATTCTTTTGATGATTTTTGGTTACTACGTCAATTCTGTTGCAGATTTTAGTTAAAAAATTTTAAAATACCGTGCGGAACATTTTTATGGGACTATTATACTATGTTCCAAATTTCAAATTTGTATCTAAAATACTGTGAACTCTCTCTATTGAATTTATATACTTTGTGTCAATATTGCAAATAAACAAGAAAAAAGTATCAGTCGGCTTTGCCGACAGAGATATACCATCAGCCTATGTGAATTGAAATTTCATCTACGGTCAGATCGAATGTATTTATGGTCTTTTCATTATTTTGTGGCCTTTTTTTAGACATTAAAGTTCAAAAGTGTTACAGAGGAGGTACGGAGGAGGTATGGACGGGCATAGTCCATTATGGAAGTGGATCTTATTTTGGAAGTCATATATTTTCGATAGATATCGCGCCCACTAGTCATTTTAGTTTGTCTTATTTTGGGAGTCATATCTTTTCGATAGATGTCGCGCCCACTAGTCATTTCAGTGGGTCTTTATATAACTTATGGACCAGTATGCCAGGAAGCCTGGACTTGTCCACGGAAAACATAATACCGTTGTAAGCAGGACAAAAACGAACAGCATCGACATACATTTCCAAAGGATCTTCGAACAGACCTTAAACTTCACTTAGACACAAATGTTGAACTTTTGTGGAGGAGGTACACTAAGGTACCTCCATTATAGAAGTTAAACTAAATTTGGACAAAATATTAGGAGATCCAAAGTTCGGGCCAAATTTTATTCAAGAGATATCGTGCATACCCTTTAAGTGACATTTTTAAATATTCGGGAGAACTACCGGAAGTTATGGACCGGTATAGCCTATCATTGAACTGAAAGTATGACAAATAATCAGGAAGGCCAAATTTTGGACCAAATCGGTTAGTTCGAGAGTTATCGTGCTCTCCAGCCACTACATATGGTGCCATAGGGTATTTTTACATCTTTCGGGCTGTTTTCTCAAGAAGTATGGACTTGCCCCTGAAAAAACTTTTACCGTCGTAATTGAGGCAGCGAATGCAAGTTGCTTTAAAAAAATCGAAGTGATTCGAGAACAGGTCTTAAAGTGAACTTATCCGTAATTTTGTGTGATAGGTACCCGAAGGATTGGGCAAACATAGTCCATATTCAAACCTGATATATATCTGGTAGATATATTAGAATGTGTAAAGTATGGACTATATCGGTCACTCCCTTCAAGTCTTATCGTGCGAACAATTTTTCCGAACATTTTTGAACTTTTGTGGGGAGCTACCTGAAGGAGTGGGCCGATATGGCTTATGTTCGAGCTGAAACAATATTTGGACAAAATAATACGAAAGCCCAATTTTGGACCAAATCGGTTCATCCGTTCGAGAGTTATCGTGCGCACCAGCCAGACAGACAGGCAGACGGACGGACATTGCTAAATCGACTCCAAATTGTCTGAAACACATTTCGTCCAAACATACTTGGGGTCTAAAACCGTTATTTCGATGAGGCACATTTTGCCCGTATGAAAGTGTACATACCCTCGTTAGCATAAATGCAAAGGGTATAAAAAAACCTTTAAAATAGCTTTACGTAACGCTGAACAACATTTTTAACTTTTATGATTTTTGGTCAAGGTGGGCCCCCGAAATGAAATTCTGCTTAGAAATATTACGATGTGATATGTATGGACCAAATTGGTTGCTCCCTTCGAGAGAGTTCGAGATTCCCGATGGAGTGAACTAATATGGTTCAAGTTCGAAATTGTTCTAAGTTTGGACAAAATATTACGAGTTTATAGAAGCTTGATAAAATTTGTTGCTCAGCTCGAGAGCTAGGCATTCAAACAGAACATCCATTAAAGGAAAATAAAATTTGACATTTAAAATTTGTTCTAAATTTATTTTATGATTCTAGCTATCTGCATCCTTTTAGTTATAATGTCTGCAACGAAATATGTTGTAAATGTTACCGATTCACAAAGTCACATTTCACAATCTGCTATGATGCAAATCTGTGTGCTTGAATTTTTGAGACATACCAACAAATGAAAAAAAAAATTTGGCGGTTTAAAGTCCATGTGTTTATATTTGTGTAAATCAATGGTTTCAAACTTTAAAATAACAAGCCATACCATACATAACCAGCCACAACACACAAACACCAAAGTTGAGAACAAACAGCAACCACAACAGACTGACTATAAGTCTTCGTACGTTTCAATGTGAATTCTTACAGCCGAGATATAGTCAAACATTGAAAAACACAAGCAAATCTGTTTGGAAAACATTTGCATCCGGCTCAGTGTAAGATGATAAGTACTCTGACAAGCAAACAAAAATGTTCAAATATATCACCAATATTTTTGAAAATTTAACATAGCTGAAGCCAAGGTTTACCCTTTTAGAACACGCGACTCGTGATTGTATATTGTACAAATTAAATACTTTTGGATAAAATGAAATGTTTTTGGACGTGGCAAAAAATATTGGCTTTAAAAGATAATTTGCGTGGAAGCTGTGGCTACATTTATGTTAAAAAATTTGTAAAAATGGGTTGAAGCCACCATGTCTTTTTTTGTTATCTCTCGATTTGTGAGTAAACCACACTTCCCTCGAGTTTCATGTCAAAGTAAAAGTAGAAGCAAACTAAATAAGGATCATCTCACTAATGTATTACTTTTCAAAATTTCGTCTGCTTCTACCATTAAATGATGCTGACATTTTGAAGCCAGATTTACAGTGTTTTTTGAAATTTTCTTCTAATTTCATTCCGCAAACAGGTTTTTCAAAAAATCGTATATAGGATTGAAGAACTCGCGATTCTGAGTTATTTGATACGAATATTGTGAATGTAGTCTGCACAGCTTCATAGAAATTCGCATACAAATGCGAAAATTTTGTGCGAACAATTTTCTAAAAATCATATTTTTCGGGCCTAATTTTTACAATTGTCACTCGATTTACTCGTACTTGATTGCACATTTTAGTTTTTCACGTTCCGGGTCTTATAAATCATTCCCCGTAAAAATCCATCTACTAAAACGCGAGTTACAAGAAATTCCAAAGTAGAAAAAGCATCTAAAATTATTTTTGGAAATATCGCGTATTTTATCGCGTTATCTACGGTTCGTTTCCTCTGCAATGAAACAACTAGTACAGCATCTTCGTTTTAGCGGAAACAGAGATTTGAAAACTTCACTGATAAGGGAGCTACATTCATTTTATCCCAAAAAATAGTGTGTGATGCTACATCCACGGTTCTTGATTGATCGCCTTGAATTAGATATATATCGATATAGATTTTCATGGTGAACACTGAAATCGGATGCGGACAAAAATTGTATGCACTTTGCGCAAATTAGCGATATTTTATAGGTTTTTTAATGCTAGGATGCATCCGATGCTACATCTTAGCCTCCAATGTAAATTTCGAAAAATATATTTAAATTAAAAGATATGATCTTGCTGTACATGAAAATCACATGCGGACAAAATGATTTCGATAATTACGCGACTTACACGTATTTTAAAATTCATATAAATTAAAATGGTTTATTTGACCTCTGTTTCCATTTTATATGCTTTGAGATATATCCTCATCAACCCAATTACCTTCCCTAATGGGAAAGCTTTAATATGAATGTCAATAAAGCAAAATCCGTCTATTTTATTGGGTGATTTAAGCAAAATGAAGGAAGTATTCCTATAGATTTTTCCAATATTTTCTACTACATAATGCATGTGAAAAAATATTTTTTCAAACAAAAAATTATTTTTTTGACCAAAATATGTGCTTATTTTGGCTGTAACATCGAAACTAAAACACCAATCTGTATGATTGTAGTCTCATTTGATTCCCCGTGAAGTTTTGATCCACAACAAATTTTTATGTAATTTTATGACCACTAAATGGCCTTAATTTTGAAAAAAAAGTTTACTTATATTCAATAATTTATCAATTTTATGTACATACCGCGAGTTCTGTGTAACATTTTGCAGGTATTATGCAATCTACTCGCTGAAGTCACTTCGAGAGAACTTTTTTGTAACAATTGCGCTCATTAAAATAATTAGCGTTTTTATAATATTTTCTTTTTTAAAAGCCGAAATAAAACCGCCATAACTTTTGTCCGCAACAACCAAAAATTGGCTCGCGACCAGATTCGTACTGGGAATTTTTTTCTTAACCTACATATCAAAAATCGTTGATGTAGCGCGAAAAAAATTTACCAATTTTTTTGGAAATGGAATATGAAATAATTGACAATATTCGTGATATATACAAAGAGAAAACTGTTGTAAGAATAAAGGATAGATGTCGTTTAAGGTTACTATTCTTTGTAAAATAAACGTTTCTTCATTGCTATTTTAAAATTATTGAAATATTAGTTGACTTCCAAGTGGGAGTGATAGTATTCGGTTAGTTTGAATCAGACCAAACTTTTTGTAGAGCACTTTATATGGTAAATTTCAAATTTCCTTTTCAATACCATTGAAAAAAAATTGAATTTTTTTTGAGAGCACATCCGCAATTTTTTGTACTTTGGTTAAGAAAAAAATTGTGGTTTCAAATATGTTCGCGTTCACAAAATTGGATACTGCACCCAAAAGTTATAGGGGGGTTTGTTCCCTTATAAAGAAAAAATATTTAAAAATTCCCTTTGGGTTGTAATAAAAAAAATTTAAACATAAATCGTTAACAGAATTTGATATCTATCCGTAGATGCTAAAATATTTTCAAAATTTAGTTTTATTTTCTCGGAAAATAAAAAAATAATGAAGAAATCTTGGCGTAAATTTTATTTATTCAAATTTAGAGTCCATAAAAATCTCTAAAAAATTAATTAAAAATACGTACAGAATCTAGACAACGCGTAGACAAATGTGCGACCAAAATTATAAAGATTGGGTTCATTGCATGCATATTACATCAACATCAAAAGACGAAAACTTTATGTTGAATTTTTTTTTTCAAAAATATATATTTTGGTTTAATACGAAAAATTGGAGAAACATTTTTGGGAGTTATTCTACTATTTCGCTAATTTTCCATACAAAACCTGAATTATTTTGCTAAAACTATTACAAGGAAAATAATTTGTCATCGTGAAAGTATATTTGCTTTTTGTGATAAGCAATAGAAATAAGTAGTAGAGAGTAATAATTAAATTACAACCAATGAAAAGACACAAAAATTAAAAAGCGTGTAATTCGCGAATCCCTTTAAATCAGTTGAGGTTGCATCTTACTATTCAATTCGCGGAATTGTCAAAATATATTTTTGCAGATTTTCCTACTTTCAAGGTATCTATATCCGGCGTTTTAGTGGATGAATTCGAATTCGCGGATTGGCTTATTAGATCCGGCACATAAAAAAACTAAAATCACGCGGGGTTCAGGGGTACTTGTACGACAGTTGTAAATTTTAAAGCCAAAAAATAGGTTTTTCAGAAAATGTACGCACCAAATTTTCGCCTTTGAACTCCTAGTACTAGGAAGTTGTACGGAGCACACTCATGAGATATACATCGAACGACGTGGAATCGCGAGTTCTACAATCCTATAACTAGTTTAGAATATTATCTAGTTGCACCCTCTAATTAGAAGAAAAATTCGAAAAACACTGAAATCAAAACTTCAAAATGTCAGCATTGATTGTAGGGGGATGCAGTGTATATATCGAAAAGTCATACACTAGAACCATGTTGCCCAAGGGGTATTCTTTAGTTCTTTCTTTGAGCACAGGTTTGAATTTTGCGTGGTTTGGCCACAAATCATGAAAGAACACAAAAAACTTGTTTACTTCAACACATTTTTCCCATTTTTATACCCTCAGCCTTTAGGCTAAAGAGGGTATTTACACTTTGATACGACCAAAAATGTGCCTCATCGAAATAATGGTTTTAGACCCCAAGTATGTTTGTACGATATCCGTTTCAGACAATTTTGAGTAGATCTAGCAATGTCCGCCCGTCTGTCTGTCTGGCAGTCTGGTGCGCACGATAACTCTCGAACGGATCAATCGATTCGGTTCAAATTGTGGGTATCGAAATATATTCTCCAGATTCGATTTAAGTTCGAAGATGGGCCATATAGGTCCACTCCTTCAGGTACCTCCCCCACAAATGTTCAAAAATTGTCGCAAAACTTGTGCGCACGATAACTCTTGTAGGGAATAACCGATTTGGTCCATACTTTGCATATCGTGTAATTTCTACCAAACTTAGATGAGGTACCAATATGGACTCAATCGGTCCACTCCTTCGGGTACCTCCCACACAAAATTTCGGACAAGTTCAGTTTAGGAGCTGCTCTCGAATCGCCTTGATTTTTGTTTACGCAAATTGTATTCGCTGTCCTCTATACGACGCTGTAAGTTTCATTTGGGGCAAGTCCATACTTTCTGAGAAAATAGCCTGAAAGTTACAAAAAACCTATGACACCGTGTGTAGTGGTTGGAGCGCAAGATAACTCTCGAACGGATCTGCCGATTCGGTCCAAAATTTGGCTTTCGTTATATTTTGTCCAAACTTAGTTCAAGTTCAAAGATGGATTATATCGGTCCACTCCTTCCGGTACCTCCCCCACAAAAGTTCGAAAATGTTCGGAAAATTTGTGCGTACGATAACTCTTGAAGGGAGTAACCGATTTGGTCCATACTTTGCATATTATGAAATTTCTACCAAACTTAGATGAGGTTCCAATATGGACTCAATCGGTAAACTCCTTCGAGTACCTCCCACACAAAACTTCGGAAAAGTTCAGTTTAGGAGCTGCTCTCGAATCGCCTTGGTTTTTGTTGTAACATCTTGTATTCACTGTCCCCTATACCAAGGTACAAGTTTCCTCAAGGGCAAGTCAATACTTCCTGAAAAAATAGCCTGAAAGTTTAAAAACGAACCCTATGACACCATGTTTATGGGTGGAAGCGCAAGATAATTCTCGAACGGAAATTCCGATTCCGGCCAAAATTTGGCCTTCGTAATATTGTTTCGAAACTTACTTTAAGTTCGTAGATAAGCCATATCGGTCCACTCCTTCAGTTACTTACCCCACAAAAGTTCAAAAATATTCGGAAAAATTGTCCGCACGATAACTCTTGATGGGAGTGACCGATTTGGTCCATACTTTACACATTCTCATAATATCTACCAGATATAGATCATGTTCGAATATGGACTATATTTGTCTACTCCATCCCGTACCTCCCACACAAAATTTTGGATAAGTTCACTTTAAGACCTGCTATTGAATCACTTTGAATTTCTGTTGAAGCAACTTACATTCGCTGCCTCAATTACAATGGTAAAAGTTGTTTCAGGGGCAAGTCCATACTTCTTGAGAAAACAGCCCGAAGGGTGTAAAAACCCCCTATGGCACCCCCAAGGTCTATGTCGGTCCATACCTTTAAGTACCTTTTCCGCAAAATGTTTGAACTTTAATCCTAATCAACATTTTTGTCGGTTCATACGACCAAAATTTTGAAACCCCCTTAATACTCGTACATTAGTTTTTTGTGAAAAAAGTGTTTCAATTTGCACAGGCTGAGGGCAAAGCCGACTGATACTTTTTTACTTGTTTTATATTACCACCAACGCAGCTTCCATGAAAATTATTTGTTATGGTCCATATTATGAGATCGTGGCTAAACACTTCAATTATAATAAATATATTCATATTTTTAAAATATATTAACAGTTCGCGACTTATTAAATGGTGAAGCTCAACTTCAACGATTGTAAAACTTTTTTGAATATTACCAAAGGCAATGGGTCCTCAATAATTTGTGATATACTTTGCTATATATAAAGCATTGAAATTTAATAGAGATCTTTGGATTACATATAGAGTCAATGATACAAAAATGGGTCAAGCCATTCCTCTTTTTGTGTGACCGATTTCGAGTATTTTTACTATTTACCCATGTTTTCTAACTAATTTCCCCAAACATTGGTATTTTAAGCTTCCCTAGGGAAGACTAAATACCAAATATCAGAATAATATGGTTAAAACCTTCAAATTAAAAAAAAATTGGGCGGTACATAGGACGGTACCGCCCTTTTTTTTAGGCTATATCAAAACGTAAATTTATGCACATAATTTTTATCAGAAAAAATTTGTTGTTCACTGGAAACCGCAATGCAAACATTCAGCCAATTTGGTCGAGAAACATAGGTACAATCTTCAAACTACCGAAAATCGGGCAGTACCTGGGATGTTTCAGTACCTGGGATGTTAGAGAGGTTTTACCGTTGACCTAGGTTGATGAATGTTTGCACAAGTACTTCTGAGGGGACAGGAATGAAAAATATCAACTTCGGTCCATGTCGGTTCAGGTTTGAATATGGCTTCCATATACTGCAAAATATGTTTGTGTCATATGTTAGAGAGGCTTCTTTTTCCTCCATGTATCAATTCGACCGAAAAATGCCACTTTGCATCAGCACCCGACCACTGTCCAGCCGACAGCAACGAAATTGTCATCGAACAGACACTACCACCTGACCATATCAACGCCATCACCCTCAAGACGATTATGTATAACAACCCGATAACCATCGAGCCGTCGGCAACAACCTAATTACCCGAGAATCGTCTAGTATGGTAACATTATAGTATACTGAGGATGCTCCACAGAAATTCAGCGTCTATTGAATGTCGGTCGCACCGTTGCTTGGCAATTGATCTGATCGGGCAATTAACATTTAAAACCATCCATATCCTATTCGTAGAACCTCTCTTCATTCACCAATGTACTTTGGTTTAGAAATGCAACAAAAACGCATTATTTTCCATTGAACAGGTTTCAATGCTCGGGGATTAAGCGGGTGGGTGGACAGGCAAAAAAATCATTAAAATTGTTGTAACCAAAAATGCATTTAAATACTGGTCAGACAACCAGTTAAGTTAGTGAGTGCACTCTTGAATTGTACCACCCTCAAAGACAAACCATTGAAGAACATGGCGTAAAATGTTACAGCCCTACTTGCTATAACCACACACAAGCAGTAAGAAGTAACAGTGTTAGGCCGATTTGCAACGAATTACGCAAGTGTTGTTGCTACAACTGACTGACGTTCAATTTTTTTTTGCTATTCCATTGCTAAGCAGATTTCTTCATAGTGGATTGTGGTTTTTAAATGAAAATCATAATAAATGCCTGCCAACCCGCAGCACTGACAGCAACATCTTCATCGTTGCCTGGCGGACATGGCTATAATGGCAACAAATGGTGCAGCAGCAGCTGGACAAGCTGCAGACAAATATTTATGGCTTCTATTCTTTTTGGGATTTGTGGGCATAGCGAAACTAGTTTTGTCTCATTTTAACTGGAGGTCTTTTTTCCTCCTCATAGCTCTTTTAAGTTGTCATTAGTTTTTTCTTTTCTTACTCACATTTTTTGCAGTTTTTAATTAAATCTACAGAAAGAGTAATGAAATTCGCGCAAAATGAAATCGTCATTATGTTGAGCCACTATGAATGCAACATTTTCTTTCTTTCAAAAAGAAAGTTATCAACATAAATCACAACATTCAGATGGTTTCATACTTTACTACTTAGCTTGGAGATATCTCTCTTGTAGTGAAGTAGTCATTACAACGTGGTTGGAGTGGCGAAGTTATTCTGTATTTTTATATTTAGGTGATGAAAAGATTGTTTTTGTTGGAACTACGGAACATCATGCTGTCTAGTTTGTTGATAGCTTACTGTCCCTAGCCTATGACCGCATAAAACATAAAAACTATAACAGGAGTGCTTAATTTTTAAAAGAAATTATTTATTATTGTAGAGTCAATAGAAATTTCAAGCGTAGATTTTTAGGCAATCTATCGAACAATATCCATATTCCTTTAATATTACAAGAACACGACTTGGCCGGGGGTGTTTTGGACTTTCGAGCCAATATCGAGGAAGTATGAAATAAGCAAGAATGGCGTTCCTTTTTTACCCTCCACCACGAACTGTATTGACCTGAATAGGAAAAATTATGAAAGTATTATGAAAGTACCAAACTTGTAGGATCAAAATATATTAACTGATAATACTCCCTTTAAAAAGCTCATATGGGGCGTCATCGTTGTTCTATGCAAAACATTGATCAATATTTACAATTTTCTGAGTTGAGATTTTGTATCCTCTGGCAACACACAATATTAAATTGCAGCAATCTCGGTTGGAAAAATGGACAAAACATGTAAAAAAGTTTCAGTCGGCTTTGCCGACAAAGGTATACCCTCTGCCTGTGTGAATTGAAACACCTTCTCCGCAAAAAAAATGTATGTATTCAGGGGTCTTGCCGACGAAGATATGGATTAGGATAAATTTTCAAAAATTTTGCGGGGAAGGTACCTAAAGGAATGTACCGGCATAGTCCATTTTGGAAATGTGTCTTACTTTGGGAGTCTTCCTCTCGATAGGACCATTATATCAGGAAACATTGACTTGTCCACGAAATACATCATATCGCTGTAAACAGGGCTACTTCGGTAAAATTTTTCAAAGTAGGGATATGCAGTGAAATGCAATAATCGGTTTTTCGATTATTCGATTTTCATGAAAAAACTTAAAACTCTGTCTTCGGTTAGTCAATTATTTCAGAATGTTTTAAAATTCGATTTTCGATCATTCGTTAACCGCCGAAAACCGATTATAATGGAATACAGTCGACCATTTTCTTTGATGCGATACCTGATGTACATATGTATGTATAGAAAGTACCGTCGATTATGCGGTTTTAGCACACCCAATAGCCAACTACGACTAATAGTCGATAACGATTAATAGTCAACCACGAATTAAAATATACTAAAGCTGTCAGTTTTGAATGACAGCTGTGTTGTTGCTTGCTAGTGTGGCCGTTCATTTTTGTCATTCATCATGCAACCGCAAAATGTTTTGTGGTTGCTGGACGGTTTGACAGTTATCGATAATTGCGAAATATCGACATTCAAAACTGACAATGTGTACCCAGCTTACGACTAATGGTCGATACGAATAATAGTTGACTCCGTTTTTCGAAAGTCGATTAAGAATAATCGATCATCCGGTTTCGCACAGTCAGTAGCCGACTACGTCTTTTAGAAATTTGACGGCTAATAATCGATTAGTCGATTAACTGAAATCGATTTTACGTATCACTATTCCAAAGGATTATCGCACAGACCCTTAAACGCACACACAAACATTTTGATAATTTGTGTGGCACGCAGTATTAGGTTCGGGACTTGTCGTGTGCACCAGCCATTACACATCCTGGTCGTTTTTCGGGCCACTGAAAAAACTTGTACCATCGTAATAGGGGCCTTGAGTGCAACCTGTTGCAAGAAAAAATCAAAACGATTGGACAAGAGGTCCTAACCTGCACTTTTCCGAAATTTGGTATTTGGGAGTTACCCGAAGGATTTGATCTATGCATTGTACATATATTACAATGTCCAAAGTATGGACCAAATCGATTACTGCCTTAGAGAGTTATCGTGCGCACCATTTTGCCGATAAGTTTTGAACTTTTATTGGGGAGGTACCCAAAGGAATGAACCTATATGGCCCATCTTCGAACTTAAACTAAGTTTGGGCAAAATATTACGAAAGCCAAATTAACCGATGTGTAATTCATTCGAGAGTTATCGTGTGTACCATAAACTACACATGGTGCCACAGCGGGGTTTTACAGCTTTCGGACCATTTGCTCAAGAAGTATTGACTTGACCATGAAAAAACTTGCACCGTCGTAATGGGAACATTCGGTGTCAAGTTGTTACAACAAAAATCAAAACGATTAGAAAGGAGATCTTAAACTGCACTTTTCCCAAATTTTGTGTGGGAAGTACCCGAAGGAGAGGACCGATATACTCCATATTCCAACCTGATACATGACTGGATGAAATAATACGATGTGTAAAGTCTGCACCAATCAGAAACTCCCTGCAAGAATTATCTTGCGGATTTGCCATATTGGTTGGAGCCGTCAGGGTTTCTTGGAGCTTTTAGGCCAATATCTCAAGAAGTATGTTCTTACATACATACATATATTCCCACAACATCCCCGAAGGGACAAGCGAGACTTCTCACGTATCAATGAGTGCACGCCGATTCATATTGGCTCAATGATATGGGACCTACTTTTTATTGCCGAGTCCGAACGGTGTGTCTTACGACACCACTTGTAGAGAAGTTTTTCATGGCTTAAATACTCAGGAAATGTCGCCAGCATTACTGAGGGGGAATTTTGCCACCGTTGGAAATTTGATATTGCTTGGCCTGGGATTCGAACCGCAGACCTCCTGGGTGCAAGGCGGACATGCTAACCATTGCACCACGGTGGCCCACGCAAGAAAAAAATTGTACCGTCGCAAAGAAGCCACAAGGACAACCTACTGAACGATCCGAGAGGAGCTCTTAAACTTAACTTTATCCGAATTTTGTGTGGGAGTTGACCGATATAGTCCATATTCGAACCCGATATATGTCTGGAAGGAATAATACGATGTGCGAAGTTTGGACCAAATCAATAGGCACTGTTCAAGAGTTATCGTTCACACCATTTTACAGGAAAATGTTGAACTTTTGTGGGGGGAGCTACCGGAAGGAGTGGACCGATATGGCCCATTTTCGACATAAGTTTGGACAACATATTAACATACCAAAAATTTGGTTCGAATCGTACGTACAGACAGACAGACGGCTAAATCGACTCCAAATTGTCTGAAACAGATTTCGTCCAAACACACTTGGGATCTAAAACCATTACTTCGATGAGGCACAATTTAAGTCGTATCAACGTGTATATACCCTTTCTAGCCTGAAGGTTGAGGATATAAAAAGGGATAGAACTTCTCCGAACAGTTTAGTACGAAAAGAGGTTTCAGACAAGGATACAGCCTTTCGTGAGACATATTTAACATTATTCTGGAAAATATTATACGAGGTGCAGATTTTAAAAGAAATGACACAATTTACACCAATAGCCCACATGCTACTTGCTTATGCTGATAATATAGACATCATGTGTCGAGCATTTAGAGAAGTAACTGATACTTAAAGACCAAGTTTTGATATATTCAATAAGCCGACAAAAATATATGAAGCCTAAACACAAAATTTCAGTCATTTCGGATAAAATCTTCAAAATACCGAAAATCGAGCGATACCATTCTATGGAAGCTTATCAAAACGCGGACCAATACCAACAATTCTCTTTAGGAATATTTCGCAGTCCTAGGGCTCAATTTTTGTTCTATGAAAATTTGAAATGAAAAGTTTTATAAAGGAAATAAATGTCAAATGAAATCGGCTACTTCTGTTGGATAATGTGACTAAAACCTTCAAAATACCGAAAATCTGGCGGTATCGTTCTATGGGGGATGTATGAAAACGTTGACTTATACCCATAATTTTTATCAGAAAATTGTTTTGTCAACTGGGAACCTTCAATGCAAAAATTCAGCCAAATTGGTACAGAAACTTAGGTAAAATTTTCAGAATACCGAAAATCAGGAGGAACCGTTATATGGGGAACGTGGACCTATGTCCGTAATTGTTATCAGGAAATTTGTCTATCAACTGGGAACCCTCTACCTCAAAATTCAGCCAACTTGGTCGATAAATTTAGCTAAATTTTAAAAATATCCAAAATTGGGAAGTACCGTTATATGGCAGCTATACCAAAACGTGGACCGACCTTCCAAATTTTTTGCCCTAGACATTGCCAGCCAACAATAAGGACTTGTACCAAAATTCATCCAACTATTTTTTGGACAACGTTTATATGAACTGGCGACATAGTGTGTCATAGGACGAGGATCAACTGTGGAAGTTGGCTCCTATAATTTAGAGGTAGTTAAAGACTTCATCTACCTCGAGACCGTCAAATACACTACAAATAAGAAGAATTGTATTGGCCAACAGATGCTACTTTGGTAGTTTGAAAACAAAGCCACATCTCGGCAACAAAAGTAACACTTTACCAAACGCTGATACTACCCGTGCTAATGTATGATTCCGAAGGATGGGTACTGCGCAAGCAGATAAGGCAGTGCTTGGTCGAAAGATATACGGCTTATGAACCTCGAGCTTTATCGGCCATACAACAACATCAATGCAATTAAACGTATCGAGATATAACGATTGCGTTGGCTAAATAATGCCATAAGAATGAGACCGTTAAAGAGGCGTACAAATGTGTGGCCCGTAGCGGTACACGCAGAACTGGAAGGCCAAGGCTTCGATAGACCAGAAAGGTGGAAGACGAGATCAAAAAACGCCTTATTCCAAATTGGAAGCAAAGCACCAAATAAAGAGGAATGGAAATCTTTTCTTAGTTCGGCTTATAGGACAAATGTTCTGTAGAGGGCCAACTATATAAGTATGTTGTTGTCCCAAACCTCTTTTAGAACTGAACTGAATTATTAAAAAAATGAAAACACCGCATAATTAATTAAAAAATCCCCCATCAATACAGATAAAAGTCGATTTTTGCCACCTCCGAACCTTTTTAATCAGCGAAAATAATTTCCTAAAAATTCAATTCATTTAATTAAATTTATGGATTTCCATAAAGAAGAAATGGCGATAAAAACTTTTGTTTTATTTCTAAGAAAAAAAAAACATTTAATCATTCAAATTTAATATTCTTCAATAACAAAGGCCACAAAGAAAACCAAAAAAATAACAACCGAAAATCACGGCATAAAGAACAATAAAACACCGGAGAAAAATAATGAAAACTCCCCATGCAAAATAAATTCTTCTATTCTGTAGTAAATTGTTTCCTCTTGAATTTTTTGGTTTGATTTTTGTTGTGTTTCTATCCTCCGCAGCAAATTGTTACGGCGAATAAATACTTTGTATAATTATATATTATTTGCATGGTGTACAACAACAACGAGAAGACTTAACATTGAGAAATCAATAAGCGTTAAGTTTTCTCTTGAATTTTATATCTGCGGTCCAACCCACGAAAAATGCCTGCCAACATTTTCAATTGTTGGTGGTTTTGGAAATTTTTGGCGGCCGGACTGGCCGCACATAACATTAAAAGCAGACACAAAATATTTCAATTAATTTTACATAAAATGTTTGCACAGCCACCCTTTATGCGGGTAGGCTGACAGTGTGTACTCTACAAATGGTAAATGTGAAGAAAAGGTTTAATAGATAATATAGTACTTACCGTAGACGATTTTGAAATATTGTCAGTCGCAGCTGCAAAAGAAAATGAAGAAATATATTAAAATGAAATAATTCATATATTATATCGACACCTCCAAATAATAGTTTGCTAATTCTGAACAGTGAGTTTTGCAGGAAAAGCTCTCAAAGTGTGGAAATTTTTTTGAACTTCAGTACTATGCTAAGTTAATATTTGTTTATAACTTCTGTTCGGATTGACCGATCATTACCAAAATTTGACAGAATTTAAGTTAAACGACGTTAAATATAAAAATGTAAAGAACTTGAAAACATGCTAAGTCGACTTAGCATACTATTGTTTGGAGGCGTCGATATGTATACAAATAAAATTAAATACGAAAGTACGGTCCATTTGCCTACAAATAAATAATAAGAAGAAATTTGCAGAAATCTACAAAAAAAACAAGTAAGAGAGATATGCCCTCAGCCTGTGTGAACTGAATTACTTCTTTTTCAAAAAACTTATGTATTTAGGGGATTTTCAGAATTTTGGGAATATGAAATTGCCGACAAAAATGTGGATTTGAATTAAAGCTGAAAAGTTTTGCGGAAGAGGTACCTAAAGGAATTGACCAACAAATTCCATTTTGTTGGTGGGTCTTATTTTGAGAATCATTCCTCTAATAGATATCGAGCCCACCAGTCATTTCAGTTGGCTACCATATAATTTAGACCATTGCAACATTATATCAGAAACGTGCACTTGTCACGAAAAACATATTACGGTATACAAGGACACTAGGCGTACCTACGGTAAAAATTTCCAAAAGATACTCGAACAGACCCTTAACCGCACTTAAAGAAAAATGTTGAACAATTGTGTGGGTGGTTCACTACTTGGGTGAACAGATAGGGTCCACTTTTGAACATAAACTAAATTTGGACTAAATGTTTCGAGATCCAAAGTTTGGACCAAATTGATTGCTCCATACCATTTTAGCGAATATTTTCGAACTTTTGCGGGGAGGTAACGAATTGCGTCTAATATCCGAAGAAATATTACGATATGCAAAGTGTGTACCAATGCAATATTCGGTTCGGAGTTGTCGTGCGCACCAGCCACTACACATCGTCGGTGTCATGCTTAAGTGTTCCATACGCCATTTGCCCGTTTTGAGATAATCGCATTTTAATGTGTGAAGCTGACTTAAGAAAATATTTATATTTTTGACTTGAATTATTAATAATCTATATACGAGGGCGGTTCGGAAACTTCTTAGCCTATCAATGAAAGAGAATAGTTAGTTTTTCAAAAATATTTTTATTTTTCAATATAATCTCCTCAAAACTTCAATGCACTTAGTCCAACGCTTTTCTAGCAATTCTATCCCTTGATTAAAATAGTTTTCCTCAAGGTCTTCAAAATAGTGGTTTACAACTGTAATTGCATCTTCATTTGAGGTAAAACGCTTGCCAGCAAGGAATTTTTTAGATTTGGGAACAAGTAAAAGCCACTGGGAGCTTAATCAGGAGAATAAGGTGGGTGGTCAAGCAACTCGTACTTTAATTCGTTGATTTTAGCCATTGTCAAAACACTCTTGTGCGCTGGTGCATTGTCTTGATGAAAAATTATTTTTTTGTGTTGTAAGCCAGGACGTTTTTCCCGAATTTGTACATTTAATTGATCCAAAAGGTTGCAATAGTACTCTGAATTTATTATTTTACCCTTTTGCAGATAGTCAATCAATAAAATACCTTTGAAGTCCCAAAAATTTTTGCCATAACCTTAAAATCCATTTTATTTCGCTTAAAACGATCCAAACAAGCTTGAGAAATGTTCATTCTTATGCGTTTTTGATCGACTGTTAACAAATGCGGCACCCATCTTGCAGAAAGCTTTTTCATCTGTAGTTCTTCATGCAAAATTAAATGGACTCGATCATTTGAGATGCCCATGATATTAGCAATTTCACGCACTTTTATTCGTCGATCATTTAATACCATATCATGCACTTTGGCTACAATTTCTGTTGTTGTTGCTGTTTTTGGGCGTCCACTACGTGGTTCATCTTCAATGCTTGTACGACCACGTTTAAATTCAGCAACCCAATTATTTACTGCTGCATATGAAGAAGCACTTTCACCTAACACATTCACCATATCATTATGAATTTCTTGTCCCGATAAACCTTTTTAAATGGTTTTATTTAGCTCACCCCGTTTGTTTTTTTTATTTATTTATTATTTATTCTTGGGTCAAATTTAGTAATTCAAATTTCACCCTCTTCCTGTCAACCGATTAATCTGAAATTTTCTATACACTTTGGATTTTGGTGAAAATACAACTATATTTATTCATTATCATTATAAATTCAAGATGGCGGCCGCTACAAAATGGCGGATAACGTAGGTTTTATCAATCCAATAAATATCGGTATCAAATGAAAGGGCTCAACAAGCTCAACAACAATATACTATAAAAAATTGAAATCCAAGATGGCGGATAACGTAGGTTTTATCAATCCCATCAATATGGGTATCAAATGAAATGGCTCAACAAGCAGAATACAATATACTATAAAAAATTGAAATCCAGGATGGCGGCCGCTACAAAATGGCGGATAACGTAGGTTTTATCAATCCCATCAATATGGGTATCAAATGAAATGGCTCAACAAGCAGAATACAATATACTATAAAAAATTTAAATCCAAGATGGCGGCCGCTACAAAATGGCGGATAACGTAGGTTTTATCAATCCCATCAATATGGGTATCAAATGAAAGGGCTCAACAAGCAGAGTACAATATACTATAAAAAATTTAAATCCAAGATAGCGGCCGCTACAAAATGGCGGATAACGTAGGTTTTATCAATCCCATCAATATGGGTGTCAAATGAAAGTGCTCAACCAGTAGAATACAATGTACTATATAAAATTAAAATCTAAGATAGCGGCCTCTACAAAATGGCGTATAACATAGGATTTATCAATCCCCTCAAAATGGGTATCAAATGAAAGGTCTCAACAAGTAGAATACAATTTACTATGCAAAATTGAAATCTAAGATGGCCGCCGCTACCAAATGGCTGATAACAATTTTTTATCAATCCCACCAATATGGGTATCAAATAAAAGGGCTTGACAAGAAGAATACAGTGCACTATACAGTACATCTTATACACCCGAAAGCCATACAGTTTCCAGCTAAGTACAATAACGGGACGGCTGAAAGAAGAATGTTGCCTTTAATACTATCATGGGCTTCTACTATACATAAAATGCAGGGCAGCACTGTGGATCACGATAACCCAAAAATTTGTGCAAATTCGTACAAATTTTTACTGAATGCTGTTCGATAACAAAATTATCCAGCAAAAGAAAGCGAGTTTGGAGAGATTTTTGGTGAGTTTTGTGACTGAGAACTTGCAAATTTTTGCTGGGAAAATTTGTCCCGCAAATTTGCAAGTCTGATCAATGTAAACAACTCGAAATGTTAGCATTTTTGACCAAGAAAATATCACAATTGCACATTTTCTTTAGATTCTTAATCGTTGTAGTAGGATTAAAGCATTAAATAAGTAAACTGCAATTTTAAAATTTATGTTTTTGTTCCGTTTGGTTTAAAATATGAAAAAACAAATTTCATACATTTTCGGAAACAGCTGACGTTATAGCAAGTTTTTGCAAAATGTTGTTCGATAACTTTTTGCAATTTTTCTTGCTTGGGAGAGAAAAATTCAATGAGAGAGGTTGCTGGAACTGACTGAGTAATTATTGCTGGGAAAGTTATCGTACACACCTAATATCATAACGCCCCTATTCGTTTCATAATCGATGGTTTTCTGCAATTCTTGTTTTCACCGCTGAACACGATATTTCACTCAATTAATTGAATACGAAGGAAGGAATGCGATCGTAGGAATTTGAATTTAATGCTGAATATATATAGCAGAGGGATCCGATCGTTATCAGGTAACCACCTTCGTCTGCTTTTTTTCTGACTTCTCTGTTTAACATGATCTCCCAAATTCTACTTGCATTGCAAGTTCGGAATTAGATGCAATTGCACGGACAAATGCGGTAATTGAATTTTGACTGAGACTGTGCAATCCAGTTCTTGGTACATTGTTCCTTGTTAGAAGAGCTATTCCATTCAGGGACGTACGCAGGATTTCATTTCGGGGGGGGCCCAACTTGACAAAAAATCATGAAAAATTCAAATGTTGTGTCGCGTTACGTAAAGCTATTTTAAGGGGTTATGCCCACTTATAAGTATCAGAAAAGCCATTTTCATGCATTTTTGTACGAAATCTGTTAAACCTTGAGTTACCTTCTATTTTTTTTTTTTTTTTTGAATAATCTTTCTGAAAAATTCCCGCCTATAAAGCATTGTTTTTACTAAAGCAGTTTGCGGTACCCACTGTTGTTTTTAAAAGCATAAACCAATCAACATATATTTTTGTGGGATCATTACAAACTTAAAAATTTTGTCCATTATCGGAACGGAATTAAAAAAAATCAAATTTTGAACAGTTAAAATCAAAATTTAAAAAAACACTCGGTAAAAATTGATATTTTTCGGACTGCTTCAGCAGTTTTTTAAAGACTCTCGGTAAGCATATGATTTATGTGTATAATAGTCCCACAAAAACATATAAAGACCGGAGCATCCGTTTTCGAGCTACAGTGGTGCCCACTTTCAAAAGTGCCACTTCGAGGAAAATACGTTTTTAGATTGTATGCTCCATACAGAACACAATAAATGTTTCCTTTCGAAAGCTTATATCTCGGTAAATTGTTGTCCGATGGACTGAAGATTTTGGCACATATTCTATTCTACATGTACTTTAAAATGAGAAAAAAATCGATTTTTCGAATTTTATATGAAATATTGGTACAAAGTATATAAATTCAATAGAAAGAATTCATAATATTTAGGATACAATTTTAAATATTTACAGAGTAGGATATTTAGAATTGACCAAAAAAAATATCGGGCCACATTCGGTAAAGTCGCCATGTAAAATTTAAGCCCCGTTGAAGTTTTTATACCCTACACCACTATGTGGGGAGGGTATTATAAGTTGGTTTTGGCCAAAAAGTTTGTAACGCATCGAAATAATGGTCGTAGACCCATACTTATATATACCAAAATGAATGTCTCGACGAGCTGAGTCGATCTGGCTATGTGTGTCCGTCCGTCAGTCCGTCCGTCCGTCCGTCTGTCCGTCTGTCCGTCTGTCCATCTAAACCTTGTAATCACGCTACAGGTCGCAATTTTGATCGGATCGTCACGAAATTTTGGATGTTGATGGGGGTCCGGGAGGGGAAGAAGCCTATTGATTTTGGTGATGGTCGGATAATATTTAGGGGACGGAAAAGGCAAAAAACTTAGGTGGATAAAAAGACAACGTTTTTTTCCAAAGCGAATATCTCAGCTTCTACATTGGGTATACCAAAAGCAAAACCTGACAATGAAAGTAGAAAATATCACCTTTCTACTGATGTAAAGTAGGTGCTCGTAGGTGATCAAACAACGAAGATATCACAATAGTAGCAAATAAAACCCCAATTTTCATTTTTGCGATTTTTATTATATTGACGAATATCACAGCTTTTATTGGAAACTTTCCAAAAGCAAATCCTGACTATGAAAGTAGAAGATCCCGTCTTTACAATGACGTAAACAAGGTCGGCGTAGGTAACCAAATAACGGAGATATCGCAATAGTCGGTAATACACCCCATTTATCCATTTTTTGGAAATCACGCTACAGGTCCCAATTTTGATCGAATCGTCACGAAATTTTGAGGGTTAATGGTGGTCTCACAGAGGAAGAAGCCTATTGATTTTGGCGATGGTCGGATAATATCGGAATGGGCAAAAAAACGTATTTGGAAAAAAGTCAACATTTTATTTCAAAGCCAATATCTCTGTTTCTTTAAGAGATATATCAAAAGCAAAACCTGGCAAGGAAAGTAGAAAATATCACCTTTACAACGATGTAAAGTAGGTTGTCGTAGGTGGTCAAATAGCAGAGATATGGCAATAGTCGATAATGCATCCCATTTTCCGATATTTTTGTAATCACGCCACAGGTCGCAATTTTGATCGGATCGTCACGAAATTTTGGGGGTTAATGGGGGTCCTAAAGAGAAAGAAGCCTATTGATTTTGATGATGGTCGAATAATGTTCAGGGGTCGGAATGGGCAAACACTTATTTGGAGAAAGGTCAACGTTTTATTTCAAAGCCAATATCTCTGTTTCTTTAAAAGGTATACCAAAAGCAAAACCTGGCAAGGAAAGCAGAAAATATCACCTTTACAACGATGTAAAGTAGGTTGTCGTAGGTGGCAGAGATATGACAATAGCCGATAATGCATCCCATTTTCCGATTTTTTTGTAATCAAGCCACAGGTCGCAATTTTGATCGGATCGTCACGAAGTTTTTGGAATTTTATGCGGGTCCCACAGAGGAAGATGGATTATGTTCCCTAAAATAAATGTTTACCAGTGAAAAGCTTATGCACAGGGGTAGTGGTGTAGGGTATCACATGGTCGGCCCCGTCCCGACTATAGCCTTTGCTCACTTGTTAATAATAAAAATAATAAAAAAGTACAGGCCCACGTTATAGTTTATCGCAGAATTTTACAACCACAAAGAATTGCCGTTGTCTTTGCTATAGCAAGATTTTTACTATTTCGATGATCTTAGCCTAATTTTTAAGAATATCGGCTGCCGTTGTGGTTGATGTGTTTCCAAATGAAAATATAAGAAAAATTTAACAGTTTTGGGGATATGGTGCGAAATCTATACAAATTATGGAACTTTTAGATACATATATTATAAAATTTGAGGTAATAAATGTAGGTTTTCCAGTTCAATATTTGTCCAAATATTTTATTCTGACCCTTATCTACAAATTTGCTTCAGAGGTCAGAAGAAGATTTTCATTGGTTTCAGAGATATAGCCCCGAGCTGCTTTAAAAAGTCGATAACAAACAATGTTTAGAGGTGGCCATAAATTCCAAGTTGGATCTGACTCAACAAAACGCTTTTGTACTTTGGGCCTGTACTTTCAAAAAATCTTCACTTCAAATTGTTTGCACAAGATTACCTTAAAAATGCTGCACAGTGTTATTTACCGGAAGAGATAGAGTCTGATTCAGGATTATTTTTTACTTTTAATATAATGTTAAAAAACTTTGACAAACACTTTGATGGACTTAGCTCTATATAGTTTTGACAAATAACAATCGATCCTTATTGAACCCCACTTAAATATTCGCTAATAATAAAATAATTAATTTTAGAAATGGATCTTATTTTGAGATACACTCCTCTCGACAGTTACCGCGCCCATAAGCTATTTTAGTTGGTCACCGTAGCATTTAGAGCTTTGTCAGGAGCATGAACTTGGTCACGAAAAATAGGATATCGCTGTAAACAAGACTACAAAATGTCCAAAGGATCCTCGAACAGTCTTTAAACTGCAGTTATGTTAGACTTGTATGAGTGACCTGAAGATGTTGTCCAAACATATTCTCTTGGAACTTGATGTACTTTTGGAAGTAATTTTGCAAGTGGACGAAGATAGTCCATATTAGGTTCGATTTTAGACCGAATCGGTTAGTCCCTTCGACCATTTTAGTGAAAATTGTTGAACTTTTATGGCGGAGGTACCGATATGACTTAAATTTAATTTCGACAAAACATTACAAAATCCAAAACATGGACCAAATCAGTTGATCCGTTCGAGAGTTATCATGAGTTCCAACCTGCCAGACAAACAGAGATACAGACGGATGGACGGTGGTAAGTACTTCCATCATGTCTGAAACGAATATCGTCCAAACATATCTGTGTGGAGTCTAAAATCATTATTTTGATGAGACCTATTTGTATCGTATCCTAGTGTATATAATCTCGTAACCTTAAAGTCTACGCCTACAATTATACTTCGGTAATGATAAGGAGAAACATCAAGTGACGCACAAAAATTCATTTATCTTCATTATTTTCTCATACCGTTGAGCAGCAAATTTGTCTAATATAGAATAACAAAATTTTGGTGATGGCAGTAAAACAAATTTCTAAATGGCTTTCAAGATGTAGTCCACAAAGGACCGACCCTTCATACATTGTATCCAATAGACATTTTTTCATATACTTCCATTCACACAATACTGAACTCGTTATTTTTGTTGTTACAGGATGAGTTTTAAGCCTCGAGAGCTCTATATAGTTCGAATATGACATAAATGATATGACATGAAGAAGTAATTCAGATTTCATTGGAAGTTTCTCTCAAAAACAGCATACAAACAAAAATTTTTAAAATATTTTCTTACAAAACTTGTTAATGATGTTCAGAAACTTAAGAAAATATAAGTTTTAATTTGAAATCTGCAAATATACAAGATTTTTATGAGATAAAAATATAATAACTAGTTACAGCAGCTTAACAAATTTTGTTCGACCAAACCATTTCGGGGGGGGCCCGGGCCCCCTGTGCCCCCCCCCCTGCGTACGTCCCTGATTCCATTAGTTGCCGTTCTTTGTGTGTTTCGGATGCTTGAAGTCTTGTCACACTAACACGTGACTGTTGTCGATTACTTGGTCAACCAATATTTAATTTCGACGTAAATAACATATTCAAATTAATATCACAAACTAATTAACGTTTAATAAGTATTTACCTACTTATGTCGCCGATAAAGAATATTTGTCAGATAATTCGACCAAAAAATCGTCAGTGCCTCCGATTTCATTTTTTTTCCAATTTTGTACCTTTTTCCTCATAACTGTGGAAACCACTTTCGGCGTTACCATCTTCATCTTTTCAATCGGAATCTGACCGAAACCACCACTAATCTTTACAAACTCTAAACTAAGCCCTCTCCTTTTAACCATTTTTCGCTGTTAATTTCCTATAAAGACACTTGAAAATAAATGAAAATCGCTTTGATTGTGAATAAGAAATTCTATACAACTTTCAAAAATTTACAAAACAGAGGCGTACAATGGATCCTCACAGTTAGTGCATATACAATTTTCGCCAAAAACTGTCCAAATAAGTGTCAAGGTATACTCCAAACGTGAAGCTCGATAGAAATTTATGGAAAACTTGACATTCTAGAAAAAATATTTTTGCAAATTTTTCGCGATTTTTTTTAGGTTTTATCCTTTTCTGCCATGAGACCATTCCGAATTGGTGCGAATTGTCAAAATCTGTTCAGCCGTTCTTGAGTTATAAGCGTAGTAACTAACATCATCCTTTTTTATATATATAGAAGATTAAATGACAGCACGCATTTCTAATTTTTCCATTGTAAAAATGAACACCTGTTTCTATATGAAGGAGTTGCCAGATCGAAACAAAATTTAACATGTGTTCACAACAGAGATGGAAGTTTCCAAAACACTTAACTTTTTTCTGTTTATACCGCGCTTTTGGTGCTAGGCTAAGATGTTTCCGAACTGCCCTCGTATATAAAATTGAAATTTGTTTGTACGTTTGTTTGTGCCTTATAGACTCGAAAACCGCTGAACAGATCTTACTAAAATTTTAATGGTACATTGCTACATGGCCTGGAATGAAAATAGGCTATATCATTTTTTGAAATTTCACGTTGATCTGGAGATATAGCGTCAAAACCGGAGGTACCTCCAAAAAATGTAGATTTTGTATGCAAATATCTTTAGAACTATTACAGATACAATCTCCAAATTTTGTACGTGTGACGAAATTTGATGTAGAAATAAATTTACCAAATTATATTCAAATCGGTTCCGATTTGAATATAGCTCCCATATACATATATTTTCGGCCGATTTTCTCATTTTATGTACCAAACATGCTATTTATGTCCAATTTCAATAAAATTTGGAATGTGTGACGGAACTTGGTCTGGAAATAAACGTACCAAATTATATCAAAATCGGTTCAGATTTGGATATAGCTCCCATACACATATATTTTCGGCCGACTTCTTTATTTTATGTACCAAACACGCTATATATGTCCAATTTCGCTGAAATTTTGAATGTCTAACTAAATTTGTTAGAATTTAGAAGTCATCATTATTTATAAAAGAACTTTTAGTTGGGAAGGAATTGACCAAGGCTACATCTACTAAGTATCATATCTTTGAGAGACTTCTTAAGATTTATGTTTTATTATGATATATCTAAACCATTAGGAATACTTATAGGCGGAAAGGAGGAGTGTTACCTCCTGAAACATACAAAAATACCATAGTAGCTCCATAACAAACGTGAATAGGTATATAACGCGCACCAACTTAGAGAAAAAAATTTAACTTTTGTGGTTGAGGTACCCAAGGGAGTGGATCGATATAGCCCATCTTCGAACTTAAACTAAGGTCGGACAAAATATTACGACAGCCAAATTTTGGGCCAAATCGGTTAACCCGTTCGAGAGATATCGTGCGCTCCTGCCAGCCAGACAGACGGACGGATAATGCTAAATCGACTCCAAATTGTCTGAAACGGTGAATACAAGTTGTTACAAAAAAATCAAAATGATTCGAAAGGAGGTCTTAAACTGCACTTTTCAGAAACTTTGTGCGGAGGTAGATACCCAAGGGATTGGACCTACAAACTCCATATTACGATGTGCAAAGTTTGAATCAAATCGGTTCGAGAATTACCGTGCTCACAATTTTGAACTTTTGTTTTGGGAGGTATCGGAGGGAGTGGACCGATATGGCCCATCTTCAAACTTAAACTAAGTTTGGACAAAATATTACGAAAGCCAAATTTTGGACCAAATCGGTTAATCCGTTCGAGAGGTATCGTGCGCTGCTGACAGCCAAACAGACGGAAGGATATTGCTAAACTCAAGCGAAAACGGATATCATTGTTTAGAAAACCCATATCTAGTACAAATTCTGGACTGTTAATTGCGATGGAAAATAAGTGGATGAGTAAAAGAAAATAATGATGAGTAAAAAAATAAATCGTATCGCATCGGTTTCTTGTCTGGTTACACTAAATACGCTACAAATCAATTTCCACCGAATTACATAAATTGCAAAGAGCGGCCATACTTCTAATAACCTGAGCTTGTTGACATTTTCCAAACGACAATACGATAGCTACTGTGGGCATAAATGTATCTTAAAAGACATTGAATATATCGATTTCGTTATCCCGACTAGAAATGACTGGAAACGAAGTAATCAAAGACATACAGAACTAAGACAGGAACAAATGCATATTCCCAAAATATGTGATAATGGTGTGGAATTTTGGTTATAAATGGCTAAACAATTTACTGGAATAGTTAACAGCAATGTTAATTGCTTTTGTTTCCCATAGATGTTGCCGGAGTTGGCTTCTACTTCAAGAAAATAATTCTACTATTTATGGACTTCCATTCAGAACCCTACAGGAATATTGATGTTCGTATGGAGTATACAAACTAAAAAGCTTTCTAAAGTCATCATGTAGACCAGTAGCATAATACTAAGTCCTTATTGCCGCCACATAATTTCACATAGCGTTCACTTGGATCAACACCAAATATCTATTTATTGAAAATTTCAAAAGGATTCTTTAAATAATTTCCTGATTTTCTGTAGAAAATTTCCACCTACCAGCCACCCATCAACGGCGGCATAACCACAAAGAACAACTACATTGGGATGCCAAGTTGAATTTGAATACATCTTCTTCTTGTTCTTTATCATGTTGTATTTCAAAATTATGCTGGTAGCGGTCGCCAATGAGGTTTCAAGTCCAATTGAAAAGTTAAAGGCTATGGCAGCAACGTTTTGATGCTGATGGTAACCGCAATCACTAAAACTAATAAAATGTTTCCTTCAGTTGAACCTCCCTCTTATATCCAGTCATCACTATTTACCCTGCTGCTGCTGCTTCTTCGAGGAATAATACTTTGCAATGATGAAATTTGTATTCTAATAAGGCGTTGAATTGACAGTGATACTGACAGACAGACAGTTGGTGCTGTATTGACGAGTGTTTAGTTGGTTGTTTGGGTAACTCTGGGATATGCCAAGTTTTCTGTTTGTTTGCTTTTTTTGGTTTGTTGGTGGCTGCAGACTTTTCGGTTTACCTGACTATTTGTTTATTCATGAAGCACTTGATTTTCTGTCTGATATTCATTAAATCCTTCTTCCGTTAAAAGTATAAAACTGATATACTTTGTGCCGCAAGTTCCCACACCTCTTCATTCATTCGTTGCTTCCGGTTTTAATTTCTCTTTGGGTGGAATATTTTGTTAAGCATTGAATAATTTTATTTTACATCCATAGTCCATTTATTTGGCCACCACCATTGGCGTCTTTATTTCTCGTTTTTGTTGATTTTGTTGTGACGAAGTTTGGCATCTTGGCCTAGAATTTGATTTGTGTTCTCCCACAGTCAGTTCTGAATTTTTGTAAATGGAATTTCATGCAATTTATTCGGAGTTTTAAGTGAAAATTTTTCACATATAGTTGTGACTCCCCTGAGACTTTTGCCAATTGAAACCCAGAAACATCTGACGGACAAACACAATTCATTTATCCTGCAATGACTGTTTTTGTAATTTGTTATTTTATTTTCCCAACAAAGTATTGATGCAAAAGTGTTTATTTTGTGTCTTTTAACTTTATGTTGATTCTGTGAACTTTGTTGGGGGTGCTTTTTTGTTGACCTCTGCTGCAAGAAAGTTCCTTCTTGCTCTGCTCGCGAAAAATATGAAAAACTCTAGACAACCATCACCAATAGCACCGCTAAAGTCAATTGCTTGAAATGTATTTAAGTATCTGTGAATGATGTTCGCAACGTCATGGTTTGTTGGAAAACTTTTCAATTTGATTTTTATATTTCAAAAGACCAGAAAAGCTGAAGTCACAGCATGTGGTAGTGGCCTGGGAAATAGAGGATATTTATTCGTAAATATACTTAGCCGTGATATCTTGAGAATTTACTATGAAATATTATAAAATTGAATATTTTATTCTTGAAAATTGATTTATATATTATTGACTATGTTGATGAAATTAGTTGCGAACTATGATCATATGTACTATGATATGTTCCGGGAAATCATTTGGGGAGTAGCGTATTATGATCAACTTTCATAATTGGCCCTCTGCAAAACATTTGCAATATAAGCTGAACTATGAAAATATATCCATTCCTCCATGCAATGTTTAGATCTCGTCTTCCACTTGATTGCCCCATCGAAGCCTTGGCCTTCCAGTTCCGCGACATGGCCCAGCCAAAACATTCGTTGTGTCTCGATACGTTTAAATCAGAGAAGGGCTTCTTTGCAAAGAAGTATAGTGAGGGCGCCCACTGAGTTGTTTTTGCATTTGCTCGCTCTCTCACTTACAGTGTACGTGAATAACAACAAACGATAAACATCATGTGGTTGTTGTTGTTTTCTTCACCCATACATACATACATACTAAAACATTGATGGAAATTCTTGGGCAACGCTGGTTTAAATAAACTGATGTCGTTGTATAGGTGATACACCTCTTGGTTTATACGACGCACAGTGGCTCAGAATCGGGTTTTCCTTGGGCAACACTCTTTAACTTTTGAACGGATAAAGCTATTTTCATATTTTTTTACCCTCAGCATTTATGCTAACGAGAGTAGGGTATATACCATTTCATACGGGTAAAATGTGTCTCATCGAAATAATAGTTTAAGACCCCAAGTATCTTTGGACGAAATACGTTTCAAACAATTGATGTGCGTGAAGATAAAAACTATTTTAACTAGCGGAGACAAAAACCACATTACTAGTGGTATAACAGTTGTATAACAGATTCGTAGGAAGGTAAAAACGATTTTGAAAAACGATTTTCAAGGATATATGTTTTAGAATATTGCTCAGGATGTAGAGAAGATGCACGCCTGTATAGCACTAAGCATTTCATTGTAGCAATTTTGAGAAAATTGGATGTTTTTTGAAAAACAAAAAAAAACTATTTTTTAAGGATATCTTATGTTTTGGCCTATTACTTAGGATCTAAAAAGGATGCGCCTATACGGAAGGTGGCGTTGGAAAGCTTTCATTGTAGAAAATTTGAGAAAAACGGAATTTTTTCCAAAAAAATATATTTTCTAGGATGTTTTGGCTCATTGCTCAGGACCTAAAAATAGTTCGCGTATACGGAAAGCACCGTTGGAATGCTGACAGTGCCTACTTTCCAAAAATGCATAGCAATAAAAATATATTTTTTGGAAAAAATTCCGTTTTTCTAAATTTTTCTACAATGAAATTTTTACTGCTATGCATTTTTGGAAAGTAGACACCGTATACGCGAACTATTTTTATTTTATACCCTCAGCATTTATGCTAACGAGGGTATATACACTTTCATACGGGCATTTTGCCTCCTCGAAATATTGTTTTTAGACCCCAAGTATGTTTGGACAAAATGTGTTTCAGACAATTTGGAGTCGATTTAGCAATGTCCGCCCGTCTGCCTGTCTGGCTGATGCGCACGATAACTCTCGAACGGATGAACCGATTTGGTCTAAAATATGGCTTTCGCAATATTATGTCCAAACTTAGTTTAAGTTGGAAGATGGGTTATATCGGTTCACTCATCCCGATAACTCTTGAAGGGAGTAACCGATTTGGTCCATACTTTGCACATCGTGAAATTTCCAACAAACTTAGATGAGGTTCCAATATGGACTCAATCGGTTCACGCCTTCGGGTACCTCCCACACAAAATTTTGGAAAAGTTCAGTTAAGGACCTGCTCTCCTATCGTTTTGATTTTTGTTGTAACAACTTCTATTCACTGCCCCCCATACGACGGTACAAGTTTCATGAGGGGCAAGCCCATACTTTCTGAAAAAAAGCCTGAAAGATGCAAAAAGCCCCTATGACACCGTGTGTAGTGGTTGGAGCGCAAGATAACTCTCGAACGGATCTGCCGATTCGATCCAAAATTTGGCCTTCGTAATATTTTGTCCACGTATAGTTTAAATTCTAAGATAAGCCATATCAGTCCACTCCTTCAGGTACCTCCCCACAAAAGTTCAAAAATGTTCGGAAAAATTGTGCGCACGATAACTCTTGAAGGGAGTGACCGATGTAATCCCATCCTTTGCACATCCTAATATATCTACCAGATATAGATCAGTATCGAATATGGACTATATTTGTCCACTCATTCGCGTACCTCCCACACAAAATTTCTAATAAGTTCATTTTAAGACCTGCTCTCGAATGACTTTGATTTCCGTTGAAGCAATTTGCATTCGCTGCCTCAATTATGACGGTAAAAATTTTTTCAGGGGCAAATCCATACTTTTTCAGAAAACAGCCCGAAAGGTGTAAAAAATCCCTATGGCAGCATATGTAGTAGCTGGAGAACACGATTCCCCTCAATATTTAAACAAATTTCACTAAAATGGTATGCACGATTTCTCTTAAACAAATATAGGCGTGAAGATATATTGGAACATGTTAGCAAAGACACTATTTAGCGAAGACACATGTAGTTAACAGAACTTTGATAATGGGTTAACAGAGCTCTGTTAATGAATTAACTGAAATCTAATTTGACAGTTTTAACTATTTTTGTTTATTTTTCGAGAAAAAAAATAAATATATAAAAAAATATAAATATATACCTTAACTAGAGTTATGTTTACTCTTCCAAATAAAACGTAAAGAATATTTTGTCCTCAAATGTATAAAAAAGTAACATGGAGAACAAGACTCATTGTGCCAAATCTACAAAAGATGGGCGGATTATACTCGGCTCGAATGAAAGACCTCTCGAATAGCTCTCTGTTCATAGATAATTTATACCCATGGTGTCAAAACTATAAAAATTGGCGGATGATACCAGGCTTAAATGAAACGTCTCTCGAATAGCTACCAGTCCATATACAGGTTTTCCTCTCTGAAATTGTTTTCAGATAAAACCTACACTGGGCCCATCTATGAAATAGACACTGAACAGAATAGCCCACAGTGCTAAAAGATGGGCGGACGAAACTTTGCTTAAATGGAGGGCCCATCGAATAGCTATCAGTCCATATATAGGTTAAATCTGAAAACAATTTAAGAGAGGGCCTACATTGGGCCAATCTATGAAATAGACACTGAACAGGATAGCCCACAGTGCCAAAACTCCAAAAGATGGACGGATGAAACCAGGTTCAAGTGAAAGGTCTCCTGAATTACGATCAGTTCATATATAGGTCTTACCAGGAAACAATTTCAGGGAGCTGTATTTGGCAAGGAAGTATTCGTACATTTTTTAAAACGATTTTCAAGGAAATATTCGTGGATTTTTGAAAAATATTTCAAGTAATTATTAGTGGATTTAAAAAAATCAAGCAAATATTCGTGGATTTTTTTTAAAGATTTAAAAGGTTATTGTATGATTTCATAAATCTATATTGGACCGTTCTCTTTTTAACAGAATATGTTCACAACATGCATTTTTTGCAATAACAGTTTTGGCGTGAAAGTAAGCGATTATGTTTTTTGCATTTCCTGGGAAGATATCTATATTGGACATATGTATAGACACTGAACAGAATAGCCCATTGTGTCGAAACTATAAAAGATGGGTGAACGAAAGCAAGCTCAAATGAAATATCTCTCGAATAGCTATCAGTCCATACATAGATGTTATCTGAAAACAATTTCAGAGAGCTGTATTGGACGATTTAAAAAATCTATATTGGACTCATCACTTTTAACAAAATATTCCATGGTGCCAAAACTATAAAAGATGGGCGGATGAAACTTGGTTTAAATGAAAGATTTCTCGAAAAGCTATCAATCCATATATATATATATAGGTTTTATCTGAAAACAATTTCAGACAAGGATCTACATTGGGCCCATCTATGAAATAGATAACTAACAGAACAGTCCACTGTGCCAAAACTATAAAAGATGGACGGATGAAACTTGACTTAAATGAAAGATTTCACGAATAGCTATCAATCCATATATATATAGGTTTTATCTGAAAATAATTTCAGAGAAGACCTAAAATGGTCCCATTTATGAAATAGACACTGAACAGAATATCACACTGTGGCAAAACTATGGACGAACGAAACTTGACTCAAATGAAAGGCCTCTCGAATAGCTATCAGTCCATATATAGGTTATATCTGAAAACAATTTCGGAGAAGGATGTACATTGGACCCATATTCCTTATTTTTGTGTTTTCCAATAATAAAGATATAAATAAATAGAAAGAAAAATAAAAATAAATGTATAACTTTTTCTAACAATATTTCATACAACAACAATAACACTTTGGAAAACACTGATACTGCCCGTGCTAATGTATGGTTCCAAAGCCTGGGTACTTGCGCAAGCAGATAAAGCTATGCTTGGCGAGTTTGAGAGAAAAATTCTTCGAAGAATCTACGGACGAATGTGCGTTGACGGTGAATATCGACGTCTTATGAACCACGAGCTGTATCAGAAACCAATATTAAGTTGAACACGCCTAAAACAACATCTAAGCCTCCGCCCATTGTTGCTGATTCACGAGTATGTATGAGAGAAATCCAGCTTATAACCGGCGATGACTGTTTATACAAACGAACATCGATCGGAGAAGTATGAGTCTTGTATTAAAGTCCTAAAAGAAGCACTTATAGAGTTCCACACCTTCAACCCAAAGGGTAATAAATTATACACCATATTCTTGTATGGTCTACCAAAAGTAAATGTTAATGACATTATAGAGGATCTTAAGTTAGTTAGTTAGTTAAGTTTATTGAGACTTATAATGCCAAAAATTTACATAAAAAATAACAAACGAGAGCATAACTTAAAACTATAAAGTATTGTTTTAATTTTAATAAATTGCATATGTTAACAAACTGACATAATAACGATGTAATTATATTCTGCGGATGACAATAATTAGGCTTTAATATGCTTGCTCCCGGCATATGTATTGGCTAGTAGAGCTTTGTCTACGAATAGGGTTCTTAAAACTAAAAAATAATTTTTAACTTACAAACTAACTCAAAAACTAAAATAAAAAGGTATCCTAACCCCTGTGTATGCCGGGAGTTGGAGAAGAATAAAAATGTCTACCAGGATAATCAGTTTGTTCCTTCAAAATTCCAATTGGGGATAAATAATTAGTATTTGACCAACTAAAAGGCACTTCTAAATTTAAAATATGACGCATAATATTTCCTTCAAAATTTTAAAGATTCTGAACAATTCTGTGTACCATTTGGAGAGAATGTCCGGAGATTAGAGAATCTTAATAAATACAACCTTCCCCCAACATCTGTGACTGAAATTCAGACAAAGTTCAGTAATGCTAATGACGCTGTATACAAAGTTCAATTTGACAGAAAATCGTTCAATCCAAGTCACCTTAAAAATATTAAAACTATTTGCAAGATTATCGTTACTTGGAAAAAACTGCCTCATGTATGGCCACGGCGGTGATCATTGTAATAGAAAACTAGCCTGTATGACTTGTGCGAAGTTACATAAAACGTCGGAATGTCCACTTACTAAGGATAATAATAGCCCTCCAGTCTTCTCCTGCTTCAACTGTAAACAAGCTGAGTATGATAGAACTGATCATGTAGCAAATGATATTAAATGCCCATTACGTCAAAAATATCTAGATATAAGACAAAAAGTTACAACCAACCAAAGCCGAAGGGCCACGATTGTTGTACCCAGACACACGGGAGTCGCAGCAAATGTAAAAAACACACAACAGGTTTCATCGGTAAACCCAAACAGCAACAATCCCAGTTATGCTGACGCGATAAGAAATGAATGTGCGGACATTTATACAAACAACAATCATTCCCACGTTGGGCATGGAAGAAATGCTGGCGCCACAAGAAATGAATGTTCTGATCTATTCAACATAGACGAACTTTTTAATATTTTCTCCTACGCTCTTGATGAGCTAAGCAGGTGCACATCAAAAGTATGACCTCAAATAGAAAAAAAAGAAACTCTGATAGTTTAAACATTTTACATTGGAATGCAAACGGTATTACTTCATATTCTAATATGATACAATTTGAACATATTTTAAAACAACATAATATTCATATTGCTGGTTTAAATGAAACTTTTTATAAAGACCATCATAAATCATTTTTTGAAAATTATTTTATCTATCGTAATGATAGACAAAGTGTAAGTGGAGGGGGTGTAGCTATACTGGTTTGCAAAGACGTCTGCCATACCTTACTACCAGCAATTAACACCATATCAATTGAAAGCCTTTCTATTGAAATTATCATTAATCGCCGGAAAACCATAGTCACAACTGCATATTCGCCGAGATTCACATCATCATTTTCACATGATATTAAAACGCTAACGCCAGACTATGCGGATTTTATACTCCTCGGAGACTTGAACGCAAAACATTCAGCTTGGAACTGCATTCGGAATAACGCTGCCGGCAATGTACTTAACAATTTGCAAACAATTACATAACTTTTTTGTTTACTATCCAAGCATTCCAACTTTATATCCACATCGCCCAAATACTAACCCATCCAGAGTTGATATTGTTCTCAGTAATATATCCAATCCAATAACGGTTACCACAATGGATTATAAAATTCCTTCAGACCAGCGACCGATTCTGTGTTGCATACAGTCTCAATTTATGAAGGAAAATACCTATACTTATTCATATAAGCATACAAATTGGAGTTAAAACTACCATTGATTTGGCGCAGGATAATTATACAAGCAAACATACCATCGACAAAGAGATTGATAAATTCATCAATCTTACACTTACAGCCAGAAATCTTTCAACCCCTTTACGGAATATTCACCGCTGCAATGAAATCCCTCAGGATGTAATCTACATGATTGGCCAGAGAAAGAGGTTCAAAAGAAAAAAAAATCGATCACACAACACTTTTGAGTCTAATTTTTATGGTCAGTGTACCAAATTTCTCACTAAACATATAGACAAGAAACTAAATCTCAAAACTTCTGGAAAATATGAGACCTGGTGACAAGCGTTTCTGGAAAATCAGCCGTTCACTAAGGTGTAAATGGAAGGTTAAAATTCCAACCCTGAGTTCCGGATCTAAAGAATTAATTACGGATCTCGAAAAGGCCGAATTACTGGCCGAAACGTTTAAAAAATCCCATGAGCTTACCTCAAGGTACACTCACTCAATAGATCATATCGTAAATATAACATCGACAAACTTAAAATCCATGCCCCCATGTACAAGAAATGTTAAGTACATAACGTTTAATTAATTATCAGATATTATTTCCCAACTCAAGTCTTCAAAAGCGCCAGGCTTCGATAAAGTCCACAACATAATTTTAAAACATCTTCCGGATAATGCTATAAAACTCTTGGTTATACTTTTTAACAGCTGCATTCGACTGAATTACTTTCCTTCAGTTTTCAAAAACGCAAAAGTCATTGGTGTAGCTAAACCAAATAAGCCTCCTAAAATGCCAACCAGCTACAGACCAATTAGCCTTTTGAGCAATCTTGGTAAATTATTTGAAAAAGCAATACATGCTACAATTTCGGATTTTGCATCTGAGTCACATATCATTTCTGAAAATCAATTCGGATTTCGTCGAGAGCACAGCACAACTCATCAGATTGATCGTATCAAAAAGAAAGTAATTGTTAATAAAAGCAGGAGAAAATCAACTGGCTTAATCTTGCTTGATATTGAGAAGGCTTTTGACACAGTGTGGCACAACGGCCTATTATACAAAATGGTTAAAGAAAATATACCTACCTATCTCTGCAAAATAACTTCAGAATTTTTGAAAATCGAACATAAGCTGTCTCTGTAAATGATGCGGTCTCCTCATTTAGGAGTATACCAGCAGGAGTCCCACAAGGGTCTATTCTCTCTCCAACCCTCTACTCTATTTACACGTCAGATTTCAAACCACCAAAAGAAGTAGACACTGCATACTACGCTGATGATACAGCTCTGATATCGACTAGCAAGCTAACCTCAGCCCTTCTCAAGAAAATGGAGTTAAGCTTTAAATCATGTAACAAATATTTCAATAAATGGAAAATTAAAATCAACAATAACAAAACGCAAGCTATCATTTTCCCTTTCAGTAAATCACCAAAAAAACTACCGAGACGTCAACTACTCTTTAACGGAAATGCGATTGATATCGTTGATGAAGTAAACTACCTCGGAGTCATGCTAGATAAAAAGCTCACCTTCCAGAAACATATCACATTATCCTGTCAGAAAGCAATAAAAGCTTTATGGTCATTTCTTAACAGGCGATCTAGTCTAAGCCTGAAAAACAAGAACCTAATCTTCAAAAGCATAATCCGACCAATACTCTCTTACGCATCCCCAGTTTGGTACAGATCAGCAATAACTCATCTTAGAAAGCTCCAGGTTATACAAAACAAATGTCTGAAGATGATACATAACACTGGCAATACCCTACAATTATGCTTCACGAAGAAACGGGATATGAATTGTTCACTGATTTCATAAAAAGATTAAATGAAAATTATTTAAACAAAGTTAGAAACTCACGATATCCCAGGATACGCGAGTGTATAGAGGTCCCTTAATGCTACATTGCTCAATATCATAAATTATCAAATTGAAAATTGCTGAATTAAACTTGATTATTTCAGAATAATCAAATTTTAATCCTCAAATTTTCCACACATATTTGGAATTTATATTTTGTAAAATATATAGATTATGTCCTTTTTTCCTATACCTAAAAATATACTTCAAACACGTTTATATATTATAATCATAACTAGAAACTTATTTGCTGCAATATCATATCTGCATATACATATCTCATAATTTGTAATATATACTATATATAAGTAACTTGTTAATTTGGATAAATAAAAAATAATTTGTAATATCTATATCTATATATATATAAAATTCTTCGAGACTGCCATGATGTTCGAAATTAAACTCCTTCGAAACGGCTGGACCGAATTCGATGAAATTTTGTATGTGAAGTTTTTAGGTATGAGAATAGGTTTTTAGCTATTTTTTATACTGGTCAGTGGAGTGACCAGGGTACCTCCCCACAAAATTTTTTAAGAAAACGTGAAATCTAAGATGATTTTGAACGTATTGTATAAAAATTGATTTCAATACTATGGCAATAACTGTCTTGATCCTGAATGGTCATCTCGGAAGTGGAATATCGCGGTCAGCCCAATTTTTTAAAAATGTATAATTATAGGTAATGTCCTTAATTTTAGTAAGCGTGACTACAAAAACGCTATAAACACTGGCTTCAATAAGTGGGAATGTGCGATAAACCCCACATTTTGGAATACAGTACAATCCAAATAATGTTAAATGTCCATTGACCGAAATTCAAAAAAATCGATTGAGAAATCAGGCAAAACATAATTTCAAAGATGGTTAAATAACTAGAACGTATAAAAAATGTGCATTGGTCACTAAAAGGATGGGCCAGCAATTCGGTGTATCTATAACCTATCGAAATTATATAGGGTTCTTTAAGACTGACATGATTTTCTAAATTAAACTTTTGAATCGGCTGAACCGAATTGAATGAAATTGTGTGTAGCTTCATAAGGTGGGAGAATACCGAAAATGGACCCAACAACGGGTTTAAACAAATCGCTAAATATCAGCGATTATTAGACCTATTGGTACTCAATACAATTGAAATTGTGGCCTCTGCCATTAATTTGCGTTTTGGAAGCAGAATACCGCGATTGCGTCCAATTTTTGAAAACTTTATTCTTACTGATTAGATTTACAAATTTAGTAAGTGACAGAGAACTAGCATGAACATTGACTTCAGTGCTTGGAATAACTCGATCAAGATCACGTTTTTTTAATACAGCAAAGTCTAGATAAACCCTATAGCATTTTGAAGTCATTTTTAATGAATCACAGATGTTTTCATGTTTAGGAGTGCAAAATAATAACGTGTTCAATGAAACATCTCTCTGTTCACAAGAAGTAAAAACGACGTTAAGTTTGACCGGACCCAAGTTTTATGCACACCACCATAAATTATATTGAAATCAGGTTTAAGCCATTCTGGTTGAAGAATGTGGCTAAAACATTCAAAATCCCCAAAAAATCGGTAGGTATCGTTTTATGAATGAAAACATGGATTTATACCGACAATTTGATACCTCCAAGGAAGACTAAATACCAAATATAGCCATTTCTGTTAAATAATGCCGCTAAAACCTTGAAAATATTGAAAATCGGAAGGCATTGTTCAATGAGGGCTACCTAAAAAACTTCTACCGAATATTCTATGCGGGAATGTTTTATACCCACAATGAAGATAACACACCAAATTGCCATAGCCATTTCGGTGGGATAATGAGACTTAAACCTCCAAGTTATCGAAACTCGGGAGGTACCGTCCTATATGCCGATAATTCTGTGCAGAAATGGTTAATACCCCAAGGCAGACTAAGTACCAATTATAGCCATTTCGGAATAATGTGGCTATAAACTTGAAAATACCGAAGATCGAGAGGTACAGTTTAATGAAGACTATTTAGAAACCTAGACCTGTGCAAAAATGCTTTACGCCTCTAAGGGAGACTAAATACTATAGTATTGCCATTTCGGTAGGATAATGCGGCTAAAACCTTGAAAATTCCGAAAATCGGGCGGTCAGTCGGTGCTATTTTCAATACCAAACATGATACGAGCAAAAATAGAAACTTCTGTACCAAATTAAAAAGCTCTATGTTAAATATCGCGAGCTGTATCTTGATTTCAACAGATAGACGGACATCGTTATATTCACTTATTTTTATGTTGATCACGAATATATACTTTATAGGTTCTCCGACAAATATTCCGAAACAGAATCATAAAGTTAATTATACCCTAAGCCATACACGGAAATCCAAAAACGACGGGCCGGCAACGCGGAACCGGTTCAGCTAGTATATATATAAAATTCTTCGAGACAGCCATGATGTTCGAAATTAAACTCCTCCGAAACGGCTGGACCGAATTCGATGAAATTTTGTATGTGGAGTTTTTAGGTCTGAGAATAGGTTTTTAGCTATTTTTTATGCTGGTCAGTGGAGTGACCAGGGTACCTCCCCAACAAAATTTTTTTAAGAAAACGTGAAATCAAAGATAATTTTGAACGTATTGTTTAAAAATTGATTGCAATACTATGGTAATAACTTTCTTGATCCTGAGTGGTCATCTCGGAAGTGGAATTCGCGGTCAGCCCAATTTTTTAAAAATTTAAAATTATAGGTAATTTTAGTAAGCGTGACTACAAAAACGCTATAAACAATGGCTTCAATAATTGGGAAAGCGCGATCAACCCAACATTTTGGAATACAGTACAACCCACATAACGTTAAATGTCCATTGACCGAAATTCCAAAAAAATCGATTGAGAAATCAGGCAAACATAATTTCAAAGATGGTTAAATAACTAGAACGTCTAAAACATTTACATTGGGCACTAAAACCACGTGCCAACAATGCGTTGTATCTATAATCTATCTAAATTTATGTCAAGTTCTTTAAGACTAGGGTTTTGGGTTTTCCCGGTTTTTATCATTCACGGGAAACGTGAATCAAAAAATCGCCATTCCCGGGAATCCGGGATTTCCCGGGAAATTTTAAAATACAAGAGTGGATCAATATTTCCGTGATTTTTTTATCTTCACATAGTAATTTAAATGAAATACAATATTTTCAAAGAGTGACGGGCTCAAAAATGGATGATTTAAAACGAAAAAAATAGGGAAAAATTCAATATGTTGCCCGGATTTTGCCCACACTGACCAAGGAAAGTAATTTGGCTCAAACAATGAAGTTATTGATCAGAAATTCCAATTTTATGGACCTCGAAAATCATATCAGTCAGCTGTGCCGACTGAGATATACCCTCGGACCTAAAGAAAATAAGCAAACACAATACTTCTGACGTTTCTAGGGGCTTTTTGAGTTTTTGAGGCAATTTTTTAGGAAGAATGGATTTGGATTTCGAAAAAAATTGTACCGTTTTAAATAGGGCCGCACATAAATCATGTTGCTGGACCGATATAGTCCATATTACAACATGATACGTGACTAGATGAAATAATACGATATGCAAAGATAGGACCAATCAGAAACATCCTGCGGGAGTTATCTTGCCAATTTTCCATTTTAATTGTTGCCGTCAAAGTTTCTTGGAGCTTTTAAGACATTATCTCAGGAAACATGGAATTGCCCCCGACAAAATTTGTATCGTAGTAAAGGGGGCCGTAAAGACAAATTGCTGAAAAAACTTCCAATCGATCCGAGAGGAAATCTAAAACTTCACTTTTTCCGAACCCGTTCTATGCCTGGAAGTAATATTACCAAATGCAAAATTATGACCGATTCGGTTATCGTGCGCACCATTTTGGCGATAATATTTGAACTTTTGTGGGGAAGGAACCGGAAGTAGTGGACGATCGATATGGTCCATCTTCGAACTTAAACTAAGTTTGAAAAAAATCTCGAATGCTAAATTTTTGACCTGATCGGTGGCTTCGTTTGAAAGTTATCGTGCGCACCAGCCAGCAAGCCGGACCCTCTTTAGCCCAATGGCTGAGGGTATAAAAATGACACTTTAAAATAGAAAATATTCTTTCGCACTTAAATAAAATAGAATAAAAATCCGTCGTTATAGACCATGTTTTTGGTACGGCTCTTATAACTTTTTCCCTGAAGACACTTTTGTAGATTAAAGTTATTTCAAATATTTTGTAGTTTATTGATTCTGTAAAATCTGAAAAAGTGACGGGCATAGTTTTTTTTCATTAATTCAATATTGGTTGTGATAAATATAAAAAGATATTTCCCGGGAAATATGATTTTTGTTTCCCGGGAATCGGCTGGACCGAATTTGATGAAATTTTGTGTGTAGGTTCATAAGGTGAGAGAATACCGAAAATGGAGTGGGGGACTTCCCCCACATCGCGTTTTAACAAATCTCGAAATCTCAGAGATTATTAGACATATAAGTATTCAATACATCAGCAATAGTGGCCCCTGCCATTAATGGGTGTTTTGGAAGCAGAATTCAGCGATTACGTCCAATATTTGACAACTTTATTCTTACTGCAAACACGCGATGAACGTTGACTTCAGTGCTTGGATTAACTCGATCAAGATCACGTTTTTTATACAGCAAAGTCTAGATGAATTCAACTAGCATTTTGAATTCATTTTTCACGAATCACAGATGTTTTCATGTTTAGCAGCTTCAAATAATAACGTATTTAGTGAATCAGCACTTTGTTAACAAGCAGTAAAAACGGCGTTAAGTTCGACCGCGCCAAACTTTTTTACCATTCGCCACAATTTATATTGAAACCAGATTTTAGCCATTTCGGTTGGATAATGTGGCTGAAACCTCCAAGGACGACTAAATACCAAATATAGTCATATCGGTTGAATAATGCGGCTAAAAACTTGCATATACTGAACATTGGGAGGCACCGTTCTATGTAGTTTATATAAAAACCTAAACATGTACCGCATAGTCTATGTGGGAATGTCTTCTACCCACAACGAAGACTAAAATTAGGCAAAACCTCTTTACTATAGAAAATCATGAGGTACCGTTCTATGGGAGCTTTATCAAAAGTGGACTGTAGCGACAATAACGGACACCAACAAAACAAATAATAGCCATTTCAGTTTAATAATTTGGCTAAAATCTGGAAAATACCCAACATCGGGTGCTTTATCAGAAACTGGACACAGAATGGGAATGCGTATACCCAAAGGAAGACTAAATCCCATTTAATGGCGAATACCGAAAATCGGGTGGTACAGTTCCATGGGGATTATAACAAAACGTGGACCGGTATAACCCGTTTCCAATACCAAACATCCTTGGAGAAATTCATTACAAAGTTCAATGTTGAATATTGCGGGCTGTATCTTGATTTTAGCTGCAGAACATCGCTACATTAATACATTTTTATTCTGATCAAAAGAAAAAATCGAAGTGTACCAAACGGAAACAAAAAGTTTATTTATACCCTTCATCTTATGGCGAAGGGTACAATTAAACGATTTTTCTATTTTAAATCTGGAGATACAATTACATGAGAGTTTTGCTAAAAATTATATTTTATCAAATTACAAGAAGAACGCATAATTACGTCAAATCGGTTCGAAAATCGCAACATTTCATTCGTAGTTCGATTATTCTATGTGTAATTCAAATTATTCCATTTGTAATTCGAATTATACCTTTTATAAAAAAAAGGAACAAAAGGAATAATTCGGATTACAAATGAAATAGTTCGAATTACAAGTAAAATAAGTCGAATTACAAATGGAATAATTCGAATTACAAATATAATAATTCAAACTACTAACAGATAAATTCGAATTACAAATGGAATAATTCGAATTACAACTAAAATGATTCGAATTGAATCTGAAAAGGTTATAAATGTTTACACGGAAAAATAAAAACGGGCCAGCAACGCGGACCGGGTCAGCTAGTATACTATATATAAGTAACTTGTTAATTTGGATAAATAAAAAATTGAATTGAATTGAATTGAAGCACCTAATATATAAGATTTTAACAAATTTAAAATAAAAACTTATAAAAATACGAAACCGGATACGTGGTTGTAAAAACGTCTTCACCCTGGTGTATTACCTTTTCGCGGAAAAACCGTTGTTTTGGGGAGATGCCGAATTCATTAAACTAACTGAATCAAAATATTTTCATAAGTGTACATCCTTTAGTACATTCTTCTGCACTACTCCGTGATAACGACGAGAGAAATTCGAAATATGAATTGAAAAAGACGATTTAAACTGGCTATGTTTCCGTTATTGACAGCTCAGTAACGACACATTTTTAACTAGAATCCAGTTTAATTTCACACTTTTTTCGTTCAATAAAAACACCTTAAAATATCTTGATTATTAATTCACATATAATTTTTGCACTTCATTTATATCACTAGAGCAACGACAGCTGATAGAGTGGATCCGACAACATATCAATGTTGACAATAACATCCACAAATCCAATATTTAACACCGGATAAATGATAATTGTTGTTGGTTTTTTTCTTTGTTGATATTTTATTAAACATTATTTTATTTTGTTCAATTAATTTATTGTTGAAGTAACCTTTGGCAATTTGTTAAATGTCTGTCGTCCACTCAGTGGTGTAGTTTATGGCCAACACTTTTTGTCGGTTATGTCAATTTGTGTTTTTTCGATCCTTTGTTTTTGTTTTTCAGAAAATAAAATATTGTATTTCGATGAACTAAAACTGTATTTGACACATTTATCTGATAGCAATCCATAAATAAATCATTCATTGACTTAATGATTTATGATTTATTTCAGTTTATAATGGATGTGTGAGTGTGAGAAGTTCTTTTTTATTATTGTTGTATTTGTATTGACAATTAAATCAGGAAACCATCAATTGCCACTTGAAAAGTTATAACAAAAACGTATTAAACAGAAAGAAAAGACAATAAAAGTGTCATAATTTGTCACACTTGTTTAATTATACTTGAAAATGGTTTTACAAATATATTCTCGATTGTTTATATGTGTAGCGAAAAAGGAAATGAAGGTCGATATAATAAGACAGTTGAACAGATATGTATAGCTAAAACAAAAAATAAATATTTCTGTTCTCTTAAGACCTTGAATACACATATTTGGCTATTTTCTCCTCCACACAATGCCCGCTACTTCGTAAGCGGAAAAGGAATAATATACAAATAAACAATATTTAATATGGAGAACACTGAAAATTTTGATGTACTAATACCTATTTGAATTAAATATCAAAGTTTCTTTCAAGTACTGCTCGTATACGTTTTGTTCGAATTTCAAAAAAAGACCTCTACACTTCAACAGCGGCCTACATTTTAAATTCAAGTCCATGTTTTATTAGAACGGTATGGGTATTTTGAAAATTTTATCCACATTTTCCAACCGAATTTTGGAATTTGTGATAGAAAACCATTATTCAGAGGATGTTACCCTATATACAAATTAATTTTTTCTCAGTATGTAAAAACTTTCTTGTAAAGCATCAGCCGCATAGATCTACCATTTCAAATGAGCTTACTATAACGTTTAGAATAGACAACAAAGATAAAAACAATTTTGTTGAAAATGTACGTTTGACTTTTTGATTTCAGTACATTATTTAGAAACAATAGTACATTATTCAGTACAATTTTTAAAATCCAGGACCTTAGCTCAAATGTTACAGTTTTATATCTACTTGTTCACCCAATGTTAATGGTATTACATGTAGAAACCTTTCATACATTTAAAGACGGATTTTAATAAACATTCTGATCCAATCTCAACAGTTATCCTCATAACAAATTTCATTTATCGATTCACCCAATACCAGTGCTTCAATATTTGGTATTATTTAATATTTCTAGTACACTTATTGTACGACCACCTCTGACAATGAACCTGGCAAATCAATAATATTTCAGAATTTCACTTCTATTCCTTAGCCCAATACCAAATTTATTGCAATTTTGTTTCTTTTTCACGCACTAATGATATATGTAATTCCATCTTCATTGCTACATCCAACGTCAAATTTAATAGCATTTAGTACATTTCGTATTTCTCAATAAATCATCCCGCCCTCAGCCTAATTTTAGAATTTGTATGCATTTCAAAAATCCGTATCTAAACCATAGCCGACCAAGAAGAGGGCACACAAAATTCTCAATATTTGCAACTTTTGGCAGTGTGTTAGTAACGTTGTATGCACGCATGCTGCAAAACAAAAACAAATCAAAACATTTGTGTGCTCTTTCGTTGCGTTCGGGTCGTGTGTGTGTGAATTGCCGAAAAACTCCGTAACTTTAACAATACCAAAACACGACATTGATCTAAACACCAACACAATCACTCATACAACAATTCGAAATTCCACATACATATATCCCATCATGCAACACCAAACTGGTACCAAATTTAGTACTTATAGTATGTATAAGTTTCAAAAAATACTTACTTTTATCCAAAACTATATCCCAACCGCGATTTAGTATTTATACCCTACACCACTATGTGGTAAGGGGTATTATGTGTTAGTGCATTTGTATGTAACATACAAAAGGAAGCGAGATAGACCCATAGTTCCTTCTAGGGATATACATAGAATCACTTTCTGAGTCGATTTATGCATGTCCGTCCGTCCGTCCGTTCGCAACATACAGGTCGCATTTGTTGACCGATTTCGCTGAAAATTGGGGAATACCATTTTTTTAGCCGTCGGAAGATCAAGTTCGAAGATGGGCTATATCGGTCCAAGTTTTGGTATAGCCCCCATATATATTTTCGGCCGGTTTCACGTATTTTCTGTAACACACACGCTATATATGTCCGATTTCGATGAAATTTGGAATGTGTGACTGAATTTGGTCTAAAAATAAATGTGCCAAATTATATCGAAATCGGTTCAGATTTGGATATAGCTCCCATATATATGTTCGCCCGATTTCACGTATGCGATGTACCAATCACGCTATATACGTCCGATTTTAATGAAATTTGGAATGTTTGACTGAATTTGGTATAGAAATAAGTGTGCCAAATTATATAGAAATCGGTTCAGATTTGGATATAGCTCCCATATATATTTTCGGCCGATTTCACGTATTTTCTGTACCAAACACGCTATATATTTCCGATTTCGATGAAATTTGGAATGTGTGACTGAATTCAGTCTAGAAATAAATGTGCCAAATTATATCGAAATCGGTTCAGATTTGGATATAGCACCCATATATATTTTCGGCCGATTTCGCGTATTTGCTGCTCCAAACACGCTATATAAGTCAGATTTCAATGATATTTGGAATGTGTGACTGAATTCGGTCTGGAAATAAATGTGCCCAATTCTATCAAAATCGGTTTAAATCTGGATATAGCTCCGATTTATATTTTACATATTCACAGTGGTGTAGGGTATCATATAGTCGGCCCCGCCCGACTTTGATCCTTTCCTTACTGGTTTTCGTATACATTAGTACGAATTTCCGAACGAATTTTTCCATCTCCACTCTAAACGTCAAATGCTGTACTAATCTCAGCTCTACCCCTTTACACAATAACAATTAGGAACAAATTCTGTGCCATTAATAATTTTCGTAAACTTATTGTACGTATATCCACAACCAGTGGCTATAATACCAAATTTCCGAATTCCACCTCATAATACCATTAATACTTTTCGTATGAAAGTACGAATTTCAATAACTATCTCCAACAGTAATTGCGAATTTCAGGATTCAGGATCCGTCCACCCAAATCTAAATTGTACAAAATTTAGTACCATTTATTACGACTTAAGTACGAATTTCCAAAACTTCCTCAATCCCACACTCCAACAGTAACCTTAACTCGAAATTTCAGGATTCCAGCTCTATTCGTTCACCCAAATATAAATTGTACTAAATTTAGTACCATTTAGTACTTTCCGTACCCATAAGTACGAATTTCCAAAACTACCTCAATGCTACACTCCATAAGTAATCTTAATTACAAATTTCGGGATTCCAGCTCTATCTCTTCACCCAAATCCAAAATGTACCAAACTTAGTACGATTTAATACTTTCCGTACCCATAAGTACGAATTTCCGAAACTACCTCAATCCTACACTCCATAAGTAATCTTGATTCCAAATTTCAGGATTCCAGCTCTATCCGTCCACCTAAATTTAAATTGTACCCTATTTAGTACCATTTAGTACTTTCCGTACCCATAAGTACGAATTTCTAAGACTAAGTCAATCCTACAGTCCAACAGTAATCTTAATTCCAAATTTCAGGATCCCAGCTCTATTCGTTCCAAAAACCCAAATTGCACCAAATTTAGTACTTATCGTACCCATAAGTACGAATTTCCAAAACTTCCTCAATCCTACACTCCAACAGTAACTTTAGCTCGAAATTTCAGGATTCCAGCTGTATCCGTTCACCCAAATATAAATTGTGCCAAATTTAGTACCATTTAGTACTTTCCGTACCCATAAGTACGATTTTCTGAAACTACCTCAATCCTAAACTTCATAAGTAATCTTAATTCCAAATTTCAGGATTACAGGTCTATCCGTCAACCTAAATTTAAATTGCACCAAAATTAGTACCATATAGTACTCTCCGTTCCCATAAGTACGAATGTCTAAGACTAAGTCAATCCTACAGTCCAACAGTAACCTAAATTGGAAATATCAGGATTCCAGCTGTATCCGTTCACCCAAATATAAATTGTGCCAAATTTAGTACCATTTAGTACTTTCCGTACCCATAAGTATGAATTTCCAACACTACCTCAATCCTACACTCCATCAGTAATCTTAATTCCAAATTTCAGGATTCCAACTCTATCCGTTCAACTAAATTTAAATTGTACCAAATTTAGTACCATTTGGTACTTTCCGTACCCATAAGTACGAATTTCCAAGACTAACTGAACCTAAAAGTAATCTTAATAGTAATCTTAATTCCAAATTTCAGGTTTCCATGTCTATCTAAATCCAAATTGTACCAAATTTGGTACCATTTAGTACTTTTCGTACATATAAGTATGAATTTTCAAAACTACCCCCATATCTCAATCGTACACTTCAACGGTAATCTAAATTTCAAATTTCAGGTTTTCAGCTCTATCCGTTCACCTAAATCCAAATTGTACCAAATTTAGTACCATTTAGTACTACTCGTACACATAAGTACGAACTTCCAAAATCATTTCCTTATATCAACACCACTTCCCAACCTTGATTCCCATACCAAATATGAAGATTGTAGCTATATCCGCCCAAAATATACAATTGGTACCAAATTTAGTAACTTTTCGTACACTTATAGGTCGAATTTCCAAAAACCATTTGGTACATCTTTCTAACTCTCCATCAGTTACCTTCATTCCAAATTTCAGTACTTTTCGTACCCTTCTATATCGAATTTCCAAAAACCCAGCCTTATCTCACCCCTACACACCGACAGCAACCCACAGTCAAATTTTCAGCTTTCTAGCTTCAGCGGTTCCGTCTGGGCGATGATATGTCAGTCACTCACTCACTAAGCTCTTTTATATATATAGATATTTTATACTAGCAGACCCCGGTCCTCGTTGCTGGCCCGTCGTAATGAGTCTTAACGACAACTGTTTATGGACTTTATGCTTGACAATTCAAAAATAGGTCTTTTCTACCTCACTTCTTCGGCCCATTGTCAAACCGAGGAGGCTTTTAAATTTATCAATAGATTTTGTCTCTTACGACTTTGTCGGATTTTTGTTTAGGATTTATTATCGTCCATGTCTCCTGTCTTTATCCTAAAGCGATCTAAGTATAAAAGTTAAAAAAATGGTTAAGTCGAATTCTACCGCTTATGGAGACTTATATGTTTTAGTTTTTCACAGCTGATGAATCGCTGAACCTCACCATTTAAGGAAATTTGTAAATATATCGTTTTATTGATCGGGTGCGCAACCACCGTTGTCTCGAAAATTAATTTGCATGCCAACATTTAGCAAATATAGCGATTATAAAACAATAGGCCCCCGAAATTCGTCTACAAATATAAAATTTAAAAAAGTGGGTGTGGTCTGGTATTTTGCCTACAAAATGTATGCTGAAACCGATATAATCATAAGTTTGGTTTATACATATAGCGTTTAAAAGTAAGGCGTGGGGAAGTTATCACACCTCCTCCGAAATTCATAAAATATACATAACAACGCCAAACATTGAGCTTTTGCTGCATGTTTGATGGAAATCGGTTTTGAAAAAAGTGGGCGTGGTAAAATTGTACGCGTGGTCAAGTCTTTGGGTCCTAAAAAAGTAGGTTAGGTCGGAGACACAACCACAGTTGTCTCGTAAATTAATTTCCACAGTTAATTTCCAAGTTACGAAAAACCCCATGACACAGTGTGATGTGGTTGGAGCGCAACATAACTCTCGAACGGATCAGCCGATTTGGTATAAAATGTGGAGTTCATAATATTTGGTCCAAACTAAGTTTAAGTTCGAAGATATACCATATCGATCCACTATTTCAGGTACCTCAAAAAGATTGAAGCAGCCGATTTGGTCCATACATTATACATCCTCATATATCTACCAGATATAGATCAGGTTCGAATATGTACTATATTTGTCCACTCCTTCAAGTAACTCCCATACAAATTTTCGGATTAGTTCACTTTAAGACCTGCTATCGAATCATTTTGATCTTTGTTGAAGCAATTTGCAGTTGCTGCCTCCATTACAACAGTAAAAGTTGTTTCAGTAGCAAGTCCATACTTCTTGAGAAAACACCACGAAAGATGTAAAAAACCCCAAAGGCAGTTTAGGGTCTGTTCGAAGATGCTTTGGAAATGTATACCGATGCTGTCCGTTGTGGTTTTAATTACAGTGATATTATGTTTTCCGTGGACAAGTCCATGCGTCCTGGCATACTGGTAAAAAAGTTATACGATGACCCACTGAAATGACTAATGGACGCAATATCTATCAAAAAATATGACTCCCAAAATAAGATGCACTCCCACACTCCAAGTACCTCCTCCGCAACACTTTTGATCTTTAATCCTAATCCACATTTTTGGCGGCAAGTTCAAAAGGGCTACAAAGTTCTGAAAATACCCCAAAATACATTCGATCTGTCAGTAGATGAAAGTTTCAATTCACATAGGCCAAGGGTATATCTCTGTCGGCAAAGCCGACTGATAACTTTTTACTTGTTTTCATTTATAAAGATATAACATTTTAAAAAAAAAAAGGTTATAGGAGAAGTGCCCCGACCACTCCGGAATTCAACTAAATTTGTAGCCTATTTTTTTACCGGGGGCCACCACTGTACATTCCCTGACAATTTCAGGAAAATCGGTTCAGTAGTTTTGTAGAAAATACAAAAATTTTGGTCATGCATGTCGGCTTATGGCGAACACTTCACAAAGAGAATTATCCAAATCGGACCAGCCGTTCTCAACTGCTGCCATTACCAACGAACGACATTTGATTTTTATACCCTCAGAATTTATGCTAACGAGGGTATATACACGGGCAAAATGTGCCTCATCGAAATAATGGTTTTAGACCCCAAGTATGTTTAGACGAAATGTGTTTCAGAACATTTGGAGTTGATTTAGCCACGTCCGTCCGTCTGTCTGCCTGGCTGGCTGGAGCGCACGATAACTCTCGAACGGATCAACCGATTCGGTCCAAAACATTTCCCATAATTTCCCAAAAATCTTGGAGGAATTAACCGATTTGATCCATGCTTGGCACATCGTGGAATTTCTACCATACTTAGATGATGTTCCAATATGGACTCAATCTGTCCACTCCTTCGGGTTCCTCCCACACAAGATTTCGGAAAAGTTCAGTTTAAGACCTGCTCTCGAACCGCTTTGATTTTTGTTGTAGCAACTTGAATTCACTGCCCACATACTTCGCTATAAGTTTCATCAGGGGCAGGTCCATACTTCCCGAGAAAATAGCCTGAAAGGTACAAAAAAGACCTATGACACCCTGTGTAGAGGTTGGAGCGCAAGATAACTCTCGAACCGATCTGCCGATGCGTTCCGCAATGTGGCCTTCGTAATATTTTGTGCAAACTTAGTTTAAGTTCGAAGATAAGCCATATCGGTCCCCTCCTTCAGGTACTTTCCCCACAAAATCTCAAAATGTTCGGAAAAACTGTGCGCACGATAACTCTTAAATGAAGTAACCGATTTGCTCCATTCTTTGACAATGGTGAAATTTCTACCAGACTTAGATGAGGTTCCAATATGGATTCAATCGGTACATTCCTTCAGGTACCTTCCACACAAAATTTCGGAAAAGTTCAGTTTAGTACCTGCTCTCGAATCACTTTGATTTTTGTTGAAGCAACTTGCATTCGCTGCCTCAATCCATACTTCTTGAGAAAACAGCCCGAAAGTTGTAAAAAATCCCTATGGCACCATATGTAGTGGATGAAGAGCTCGAACCGAATACTTTGGATATTATAATATTTCTTCGAATATTAGATGAAATTCGAAGGTGGTGCTTATAGGTCAACTCCTTCCGGTACCTTTCCCACAAAATTTAGAAAATATTAGCTAAAATGGTACACGCGATTTCTCATAGACGTAGCAACCGATTTGGTCCAAATTTTGGATCTTTAAGTATTGTCGAAACTTAGTTTATGTTCAAATTTGGTCCCTATCTGTCCAATCCTTGTGGTACCACCAACACAAATGTTCAACATTTTTGTGTGGTTATGGTTCTGTTCGAAGATCCTTTGGACATTTTTGCCGAAGGTTTTCCTAGTGGCCCTGTTTACAGCGATATTATGTTTTTCGTAGGCTAGTGTGATAAAAAAGCCCTATTTATCGTTATCCCCCCAAATTTTTGAGTTTTAATCCTATCAATACTTTTGTCGGCTCATACGTCTAAAATTTTGAAACACCCCTCCCCCCCCCTAAATACATAAGTTTTTTTTTTTGGGAAAACAGTATTTCTATCCACACAGGCTGAGGGTTTATCTCTGTCAGCAAAGCCGACTGATACTTTTTTACTTGTTATTTATAAAGCTTTAATATTTTATATCTTATATTTTATATGTTATATTATATATATATTTTTTATCTTTATATTTTATATTTAACATTTTACATTTTATCTTTTATATTCTACTAGCTGAACTTGGTGCGCTTCGCTACCCCGCAGCATATTACTTGCAGCGCCAAAAAATATATTTTTGTCTTTGAATTTTAAACAAATTAATGTTTTTTTATTTTATTTTATTGGTTCGAAAATATGTACATTGTCATCTTAAAAACTAATCATTAAAAATATGGTAAAAAAACAACTTTACATCTATAAGTACACTAATTAATAATTACACTGTGCAACAAAATGGAGCTCAAAGACTGGGGGGTGAAAAATTCCTATTGGAGATGAAAGCCCTTGGTGAGTATATAAAGAGCCCCGAAGGACAGATTCGCCGTGAGTCGAACTTTCGCGATATGGCGTGATGAAATTTTTGCTAGAGACCCTGTAAGCCATCAGGAATCAGCGTTATATCTTTGTTCACTGTTGCTTTAGCTTATTTTTGAGATGACATGTCTTCAGTTAAATCGAATGAGGATTATTTTCGTAGAGCACTTCGACCTTCTAACTCGATTCCTTCAATGTCCTTTTCGTCCTTTATTTTAAGAGCCACTATAAAAGTACCACAAGATGACGTTTTTTAGCTTCGAAATGTTCTGCAAAAATGTCGCCCAGAAAATTTTAGGTACGGCTCTCATTGACAACAAATCGATTTTGTCGAGTTTTCGCGGTCGTTTTGTGCATTTACCCCTGTTCGCTCAGAAAAAACCTGTGTTTTGTGTTTTTGTATGTTCTGTAACGAATATACAAAAAACAAAATATATTCTTTTTCTGAACAAAAACAGGGTAAATGCACAAAACGACCACGAAAACACGACAAAATCGATTTGTTGTCAATGAGAGCCGTACCTAAAATTTTCTGGCCGACAGTTTTGCAGAACATTTCGAAGCTAAAAAACGTCATCTTGTGGTACTTTTATAGTGGCTCTTAAAATAAAGGACGAAAAGGACATTGAAGGAAGCGAGTTAGAAGGTCGAAGTGATCTACGAAAATAATCCTCATTCGATTTAACTGAAGACATGTCATCTCAAAAATAAGCTAAAGCAACAGTGAACAAAGATATAAGGATGATTCCTGATGGCTTACAGGGTCTCTAGCAAAAATTTCATCACGCCATATCGCGAAAGTTCGACTCACGACGAATCTGTCCTTCGGGGCTCTGTATATACTCACCAAGGGCTTTCATCTCCAATAGGAATTTTCCACCCCCCAAAATTTCGGTTCACAGTGTTATAATACTTAATTAAACAATATTTATAAACATTTATTGCAATGCTTTAGGATATACAATATTTTTTGTCTTTCCTTCGGGAGCGTAAACAAATAAATCACTGGGTCTCCCAACACGTGAACATGCCACGTGCAACTGACCATGAGAAAAGCAAGAGCTTGCTAAATTTAGGCCGCATACACCAAGAGTTTGCCCTTGGGATTTATTTATTGTCATTGCAAATGCCAAGCGTACAGGAAATTGCAATCTTTTAAAATTGAAGGGCATTTCCGTTGATATTAGAGGTATTCGGGGTAGCAATACATCTGAACCTATATACTTCCCCGTAATTATGGTAGCTTCAATTAAATTGTTGTGCAGTTTCTTTACTGTTAGTCTTGTGCCATTGCAAAGGCGAGGTGGGTCTATGTTTCTTAATAAAATTATAGGAACACCAACTTTGAGCACTAATTCATGTGGTGGAAAGCCTGGCAGATCCAAAGAATTTAGAAACTCAACTGGATAATTACAGCGTCGTCTTCAGTTGTCACAGTATCGATGGATTTATATTTTCTTGCATTTCCTGTAATTCTGTTTAATATGCTATTATTGACAGAGTTAACATCGATGTTTTTAGGAGCAAGTAATGCACGTTCACATAACCACTGACTGTTACTGATGTTAGCTTCAATATTGGGAAACACACAATCTACTAATTCTTCGATAGATTTAGTTAATCTACGGAAGTCAGAAGGCAATGCAATACATTTTGTGGCTGGGTCAACTGGTATTTTTCCATTTCCTAGATCCATTAGTTGTTTGGAAAAGTGGCTAGATGATTCGTTACATTGAAGTTGTGCACGCATGTTTTTTGTTAATTTCAACGTACGAACGTGGTTCCACAGAAAGGACGACTTTAGACATGCATTCAATTCATCTGCAGGTGTCGATCCTGGAATAACAGGCAGCGTTTATCGAAAATCTCCTGCTAATAGAACTAATGCTCCTCCAAAGAGCATAGAGTTGTTTCTCAAATCTTGCAGAGTTCGATCTAGTGCTTCCAAAGATTTTTTGTGTGCCATGGTGCACTCATCCCAAATTATGATTTTGCATGATTGCAGTACTTTACCCATTGACGAATTTTTCTTTATGTTGCAAGTAAAATCTTCTTGAAATTTCACTTTCACTGGTAGCTTAAAAGCAGAATGTGCAGTCCTTCCGCCGTCCAAAACGGTTGCTGCAATACCTGACGAAGCAACGGCCAATCCAATATTTCCATCTGACCGAACCCTAGCCAAAATCAGGGAAATTAAGAAGGTTTTTCCTGTGCCTCAAGGTGCATCAATGAAACAGAATCCTCCAGACTAGTTTTCGATTGCTTCTAACACAATATTGTATACCGATTTCTGTTCGGGCATTAAAAGCGGTATTTTGTCTGCTAGAAATGTTTTCAATTGACGAACATCATACGTGACTTCTCTTCTTAAATCAATGTCACCTACATTTTCCTCTGATCGAATCGGAGAAATCATACCCTCTTGGATAAGTGTCTTGTTTTGAATTTCCAAACATTTGTCTTCTAGTCGTATCAAAGCCTCATTGTACATTTCTTCAGAATATTCCAACGTTGCATCATCCCTGATGGTTCTTTCCCTGTTTAGGATATCTTCCGTCATGCTATCTTTAAATTTGTTTCATAGATCTCTTGGGCTGGTTGGTGAGCAAGAAACTAAAATAATTGCGAATAGTGTCCTAATCTGACACGGATTGTTTCCAATGCTTGAATCTGAAAGTGTTGTTTCCCAATGTGAATCGTTTTCCAAAAGATTACGTTTGTGGCATGCCTCTCTATAAGATGAACATATTTCTCCATCCACAGTTCTCAAGTGTTCGAATGATATCGGCCCATAAACGTTGACCAGAAGTAGTCGTAAATAAAAACACTCAAAATTTTGTGGATGAACGCTATATATCCTGCCCAGTGCGGGTTTTCCCTGTTTGCGCCTTTGAAATTTTTTTGATGTTGGAATCCATGTATAGTATGACGGTACTTGTGAATATAGCAAAGTTTTGGCGAACGGATCGTTTGCACATAATTCGAAAAATGCTGTTAAAGTCGTAGCCGGTGGCGTCACTGCTCTTTCTCGTGCATTTGCTTCGTTGAAATAAACTCTTTGCCCATTTTCAAGATGTACGGATAAGTGCACAACAGTTGGATAGCGTTGGTGGATAGGGAATCCCAAAATTCTCCAAACTGCCTCATTGCTGCTTATATAGCGTGCCATCTGATAATGACTTATTTCATAATTAGGATTTTGTAGTGAAAATACAGCCATATCCGAACCTTTATTCACGTACTTGCAGATGTATTTTATCGACTTCACTGAATTGCAACATTCCACATTGATGTGTGCCTTAAATGTTTTCGATAAAAGTGGACAGTAAGGGACTATCCAGCGATTATCTACATCTACTTCATTATTTCTCACTTTTATTACAAAAGATTGACCGCCATCATGTGTAGATCGGCGACGATAAATTAGATAGCCGTCGGTACCAGTTACGGTGTCTTGAACAAATTGCCGTGGATATTTTTTGGTGCACTTTCCATCTACCATGCATGGAGAATGTTGATTAATTAGTCCACATGGACCATATTCTTTACAACAACTTGATGTAAAATAGGATCCTCGTCCACGTTAGGTATTTCAGCAGATATAATATCATCAATAACATCGGGTGTAATCTTATGAACCAACCATATAAGAATATGAGCATGAGGAAGTCCACGCTTCTGCCACTCAACCGAATACATCCAACATCTCGTTTCTCCAAATACACGTAGCTTAACAATAAAATCCATCAGCGTTATCAGCTTCTGTCGGAACACCCGTGCTACTACATCATGTCGATGCACCGATGTCTGACCTCCGGATAAGACAGTTGTTATTTCCTCCTACTTTGGATTACATGTAAATGTAATGAATAAGTCCGGCCGACCATATGAACGCACATAAGCCATTGCATCCTGCGTATACTCGTGCATATGGCGGGGGCTTCCCGTAAATGTTGCCGGTAAAATTACAGCTTGTCCGAGATCATTGGGATTTATGTCATTTCGATTGTTTAAAGCATCGCGAAGATGAATGTAATCATCTGCACGCAATTTTGATTGGTGATGCCTAATATACAAAAGTCTTTCAGCTTGGCATAGATATCCACGATGTATTGATGAAATAACTCACGACAATTCAATATGTGGTTCGTAGCATTTTGACGGATCATGATACGATGAGCGTAGAAATTCATGCAGCTCACTTTTTTGCTGGTGGAAACATCTGAAAGAAAACATATAAAACGTGTAAATGCATATGTACTTTTAAAAATGTTTTTAAACAATAAATCTGCTCAATTTTACTTACTTGTTGCTGGATTTATTTGGCGAATTTGAAAATGGTATCCATCGTCTCCGTATGGAAAAATAATGGGATATTGCAGAGCATCGTACGATCGATGAGTTTCTGATATTCTATTCACCCTATCATCGAATCGAGGAACTATGATATCTCGATGTGCAACAGGATCTCCTACCATTAAAACTGCGACATCATTAGCTGTAGGTGCATTGTAGCGTCCTTGCTGTTCACCTACTGGTACCTTGTCAGCGTGTATTACAACCTGATGATTTGGTAGTAATTGTAGATCTTTATTGGCTTTCTTGAACGTCCGGACTAATTCATTGTTTTCATGCAACATTTTTTGCAATTTGGCAACAATTCGTTCTCTTGTGGCGGGATTGTATTGCCGACGTTGTTGGACTTGGTCAATATCATCTGCTTGTCCCATAAAATATATTTGCAGAAACTTATGATCTTTGATGGGTAACAATGACCCCATACGATGGTATATTTGGCCTTGGACACGAAATGTTGGCAGAAAATTGTCTTTAACGACTTTAGTGGCACCGAACGACGTCATCTGAAAACATGAATTATATTTTCGAATGTTTGAAAGGAAATGTTTAGATTCTGATGTTGTTCCCGACATCAGTGAAAACAATGGTTCCGGGGGTGACCGTAATTCAGGCAAGACTATTTTGCCATTACTACAGCAAATTCCGGGTGGTTCATTTTTGTATTTGAGCGCATTACAATGTTTACAAACATTATTCATTTCACCAATAGAGACTAATTCATCGTCGCTGTAATCCACATTTGAATTGTAATTGAAAGCGATGCGTTCATATACATTTAGATGGTTTTGAAATCGACGTTGATTATAGTTCCTGTGTGCATCACGTTCCTCTAATGTCTCATTAGATCTCCTTTGCGCTATTCTGGAGCGTTCATTTCTGAGGCGCCTTTCTCGTTCGTTTGGTGTTTCATTGCTTCTAGTATTCACTACTCTTAAACGACCATCCCTGAGACGACTCTCACGTTCACTGGATGACTCATTAGCTCTTAAAAATGACGATCTGGAACGTTGACTTCGAAGACGTAGATCATGTTGATCCGTTGTCGCATTAGATCTTGATGATGTCGTTCTATCATATTGATTGGAAACACGAATTTCATGTTGTTCTGGTGTCTCGTGATCTCTCAACGTTAAGGATCTACTTTGTTGACTACGAAGGCGTACTTGTCGTTGCTCGGGTGTCTCTTGAGCTCTCGATTTTGACGATCTAATTTGTTGACTACGACAGCGTACTTGCCGTTGTTCGGCTGTCTCTTCAGCTCTCAATCTTGACGATCTACTTTGTTCACTGGAAAGGCGTTCATTCTGCCGAATGGATGATTCGTTCGTACGTGAAGTAGACGCTAATACTCCTTGAGTTTCAAGTCGAACATTGTAGTGTTCCAATGTTTCAGTAGCTCTTGAAGTGGAGGCTCTATCCCGTGCATTGGATAGGCGGACTTCATACTCTTGGGGCGTTTCCTGTATCCTTAGAGACTGTAAAACCAATGCATTTTTAGTTTTTTTGCTTAGCGATGATTTTTTGGGGGGCATGTTGAATTGATTTTTTTTGCTTTTATGCGAACAATATGTATTTTTAATTAAATGTTGTAGCACTCTTCAGGAATAATATGTTATAATTCACTAATCACTTTTCAATAAATGTTCTTTTCGGGCTTTGCGACAATTGTTGAATAACACAAAAAGGTCTATGAACAGCTATTAAATGAATTGATTTTTTAAATATTCGTATTGCTTTTGTGCGAAAAATATGTATTTTAAATTAAATGTTGTAAGCACTGTTTTGGAATAACATGTTATAATTCACTTTATTTTTAATTAAATGTTGTTTGCACTCTTCTGGAATAATATGTTTAAATTCACTTTTTTACTTCACTTAAAAATGCACTCCGGGTTTTTTGACACTTGTTGTATAACACAAATCGATCAATGAACATCTATTTATATCACGTCCATTTCAATATTTTACCGACAGGTACTTATGAATGAGCATATTTATGGTGTATATATACCTGTATCAGCACGTGTGCGTTGCAAGCATTTCAAAAAATATCGCTCCAAAATGTGGCCTCTGTAAAAACCCATCCCTAACAGGTAGCCAACGGAAAAACAGAGCACAAAAAAGAACCCAAAGAGCATATCAGAGTTTATTAGTTTTCTACCACAATAATAAAAGTGGAAATTCCTGTTGGGATTCGCTATTTTTCATTAATTGTGAGAATCATAAGAAATCGTCAACGTTTTTTCCAAAAACAAAAAATATTCGATTCAAGTGCCATCCATAGATTTCTATGACCAATGTTTAATTTTGTTCATAGCATATGAGAATTTAAAGTTATATGACTTATCACTTCTTTTACATGGTTTACAAAAGAAAAAAATTATATTTTTTCACAAATATGTAATTTTAAGTGGTCTTTAGGTGTCATTTTTTAATATTTAAATTTAATAAAAGTTAGTCATTAATATTAAAAAGTTCTTTCATTATTTGTAACCAAGTTCCGTCACACATTCCCAATCTCAATGAAATTTGATATGTATGGCGTGTTCGGTGCATAAAATACAGGAAATCGGCCGATTTCAATATAATTTGGCAGATTTATTTCTAGACTAAATTCCGTTACATATTCGAAATTTCATTGAAATTTGACATACACAGCGCACAAAAGTACATCAAATTGGCAAACCATATATATAGGAGCTATATCGAAATCTGTACCCATTTCAATATAATTAGGCAAAATTTTTCTGGACCAAATTCCGCCACACACCCCAAATTTAATTAAAATTGTAAATACATAGCGTGAGGGCACCGACGTAGCCAGGGGGCTACGAAATGATTTCCGTTCCCATAGGATATTAGCTTTTGCTACACATTTTTTTAATTTTTGAATAAAATTTTAAACTGTTTTAAATTTTTCAAGAAATATGTAAAGTATTTGAAGGAGGTATTACCGAGAATTATTTAACTACATTGGTATACTTATTGTCCAACATATTTGGAAGTATAAAAATAATGAACACGTTTGGCTTTTTCAGCAATTTTCTGCATAGTTGTTGTTAAGTTTTAAAGGTGTTGCTTAAGCGTTTACTCGTAATTTTAGGCTGACTGTAAGTGTTATTGAGTTCAGAACAAGATGTTTTTTGTATTTATTGAACGTTTATAGTATATTACGTCCAATACTTTGGCTTTAAACAACACCTAGAAAAAACATTCTTGCGATCTTTTGTTTTTGAAATTTTTGATAAGAGCAATTCAACAATAAAAGATAAAATCGTTACTTTATGTTTGTGGTTTTAAATTTTTGTATACAGCCTCTAACACGTTTTTGTAATGAACTATTTTGAACATCATAATTTTTTATTATGTTTGAAATTTGCAACAAAAAAACTATGTCGACCATTTTTTATGATATAATTCTGTTCCAACGTAGTGTCGCCCGTTAAGATTATTTGAAACTGGTCCCTTGCTACAAATTAGTAAATGCCTATTGTACAAAAAAATGATTTTTCTGTCCTATTTGTATGTTTTGTCCGACCTTTCGAATGATAAAAAATCAAGATTATTGAGATTGAGGTCAAAGCTTTTTTTTATTTATTGCATATTATTTCCAATATTTCGAAATTACATTGAATTTCATCTTCAGGGATTTTTCTGTCGATTACTCGTTGAATTGTATTTTGGGAAGTATTTTCAATGGGTGCACTTTTCTAGAAATGTTCCTTTTTCCTTCTTCAGCAAAGGACTTTGTGACGACAAACAAAATAAACAAACCTGCTAGGAAACAGATTCTTCTTCGTCAAAATCTCAACAAGTATCAGTCGGCTTTGCGGAAAGGAATATACCCTGAGCCTGTGTTAACTGAAACTTTCATCTATGGACAGATCGAACAGCGGCTACACAACCGAAATCCCTTAACCCAAAGCTATGTATTAGGAGATTTTCAGAATTGTGTAACCATTTTCGGACGTATGAACTTGCCAACAAAATATGGATTTTATCATTGATCACAAGTGTTGCGGAGAAGGTATCTGAGGAAATGGGAGTCAATCCTCTTAAAAAATATTGTGCCTAAGGTCATTTCAGTTCTTCAATTATTATTTTCAGCTTTTTTTTAGGAAATATGGACTTGCCCACGACATAATACAGCTCTAAACACAAGAAATACCTTCAGTAAAATTTTCTAAGGTTCCTAGAACAGATCTTAAACTGCATTAAACAACTATTTTGAAGATTTGTGAGGGATGTACCCAATCTGGTCCATTTTCGAGCTAAAACTAAGTTTGAACAAAATATTACTTTTCAAGAAAAATCGCACATACCGCTTTAGCTAAAATTTTTGAAATTTGGGGGGGAAAATACTATAAGGAGTAGACCGAAAATCACCATCTTCGAACTTTATATAACGCTCTCAGAAATATTGCGATAACAAAGTTTGGAGAGTATAAAAAATGTAGATTGTGACAAATTGTATTTATGGATTTTTGCTAAAAAGTGTATACATGTATAGACCTAGGATGGGGCGCCAGAATTTCATTTTAAAACAATGCAAGATTGGTTGCAGATTTTTCCTATTTCCTGATCAATTTATGAGAAGATCCACAATAGGAAACCAGAATTTCTATGAGAGAAGTCTGACGATTGTACGCCAAAATTAGTCTGTTGACATATGCACGATTGGGCGACAGAATTTGTCACTTACATACCCGCGATTGGGTGCTAAAATTTCATCATGGATAGACTCACTATTGCTCAGCATTAGTTCTCTATCAAAAAACACTATCAGCCTTCAAAAATTCTTTGTGATAAGATCTTCGATTGGACACTAAAATATATTTAGGGAAATAACTGCAATTGGTTTCTTTATGACAATAAAAACGATTGAATTTCCGAAATTGACCATATTCTGAAACGGCAGCGTGATAAAAGACAAAAAAAGAAGACACGTGTCTCGGTGTTTTTTCCTTTATTTAAATAACTCCTAATTTTTACCTGTAAATATAAAAAGTGGATAACGCCATGATATCCAAACGTTCCCTCTGCTTAAATCAATTCTCTACTAATCCCATTTCCTTCCATAAATTACTCAATAAAATTGGAGTGGAAACTTGAAGCCGTGATTTTGAAATTTTGTGAAGTAGAAAACAAAGAAAAGGTTCTCAACATTCCATGTAAATGAAAAAATTAAATGTTAAGATATTTCTAAGCTTTCCCGATTGTATAATTTTTCTTTTGGTCTTACTAAGTGACATCACTGAATAACATAACATAACATTCACTGTAGTTGTGGGTTATTTGATAAACGATATACCCAAAAAGATTGCGATTATTAATATATCCATTATTTTGAACATATATTTACTCTAATATATTTTCAAAAAAGTTCTGAAAACAAGAGGAAATTGGGCAAGAAGTCTTAACTCATTCTAAATAAAACATAGTAGTGAAAACAAGTGAGCCAAGACTACAGTCGGAGCCGACTATGTGATACCCTACACCACTACCCCTGTTCATAAGCTTTTGCCTAATAAAATTCAAAATATTAAAATTGGGATAGCTTGGCGCCTTTGCTCTGAATGTCTTCATTAACACAGGTCAATTTTTTTGAAACGCATTTAAGTGCATCGACAGTACAACCCAAATAAAAATGGAAAAGTAGGATGTATGCCAACCATCAATAGGCTTCTTTCTGTTTCCGATCAAAATTTCGTAGTGTGATTGCACAAAAATGGAAAAAGGAATTACCGACTATTGCGATATCTCTGTTGTTTGACCACCTGTGACAACCTACTTCACATCGTTGTCGTGCTTTACATCATTGTAATGATGGGATTTTTTACTTTCAGTGTCAGACTTTGCTTTTGGAAGGTCCCGAACCAAAGCTGTGATATTCGTCATTATTATTAAAATCGCAAAAATGAAAAGTTGTGTTCAATTAGCGGCTTTTGCGATATCTTCGTTGTTTGACCACCTACGACAACCTACGTAACATCGTTGCAAAGGTGATATTTTCTACTTTCATCAGCAGGGTTTGCTGAAATAAAACGTTGACTTTTTCTCCAAATAAGTTTTTTGCCCATTCCGACCTCTGAATATTATCCGACCATCACCAAAATCAATAGGCTTCTTTCTCTGTAGGATCCCCATTAGCCCCCAAAATTTCGTGACGATCCGATTAAAATTGCGACCTGTAGCGTGATTACAAAAAATGAAAAAAATGGGATGTATTGCCAACTATTTTGATATCTCCGTTATGTGGCCACCTACGCCAACCTACTTTGCATCACTGTAAAGATGGGATTTTGTACTTTCATAGTCAGGCTTTGTTTTTGGAAGATCCCCAACCGAAGCTGTGATATTCGTCATTATTATTAAAATCGCAAAAATAAAAAGTTGGGTTCCATTAGCGGCTATTGCGATATATTCGTTGTTTGATCACCTACGAGAACCTACTTTACATCATTAGAAAGGCGATATTTTCTACTTTCATGACCATGTTCTGCTTTTGATATACCCCATATTGAAGCTGAGATATTCGCTTTGGAAAAAAACGTTATCTTTTTCTCCAAATAAGTTTTTTGCCCATTACGATCCCTAAATATTATCCGACCATCACCAAAATCAATAGGCTTCTTCCCCTCCGGGACCCCCATCAACATCCAAAATTTCGTGACGATCCGATCAAAATTGCTACCTGTAGCGTGATTACAAGGTTTAGATGGACAGACGGACAGACTGACGGACGGACGGACTGACGGACGGACACACATAGACTCAGCTCGTCGAGACATTCATTTTGGTATATATAAGTATGGGTCTACGACCATTATTTCGATGCGTTACAAACTTTTTGGCCAAAACCAACTTATAATACCCTCCCCACATAGTGGTGTAGGGTATAGTTATTTCATCAGTAATATAAGCCCAAAATAAGGTTTACATCATTGCTAAACAAGAAATTTTCGCTAACATGAACTTTCAACATTTTGGTCAGAAATGAAATGAAATCCTGGCTACGTCCCTGCGTGAGGGGGATATCAAACACACAAAGTGGGCCGAAAATATATACAGTAGCTATATTCAAATTTGAACCGATTTCAATATAATTTGGCAGATTTATTTTTTGACCAAATTCCATCACACGTTCGAAATTTCACTGAAATCGGGCTCATATAGCGTATTTGCTGCATCAAATACCTCAAATCGGTCCAAAATATATATGGGAGCTATATCCAAATCTGAACCGATTTCGATATATTTTGACATATTTATTTATAGTCCAAATTCCGTCACACATTCCAAATTTCACTGAAATCGGTCTCATATAGCGTGTTTGTGCATCAAATACCTCAAATCGGTCAAAAATATATATGGAAGCTATATTCAAATCTTAACCGATTTCGATATATTTTGGAACATTTATTTATAGGCCAAATTCCGTCACACATTCCAAATTTTATTGAAATCGGGCACATATAACGGGTTTGGTGCATCAAATACCTCAAATCGGTAAAACTATATCCAAATTTGAACCGATTTCGATATATTTTGGAACATTTATTTATATGCTAAATTCCGTCACACATTTCAAATTTCATTGAAATCGGGCACATATAACGTGTTTGGTGCATCAAATACCTGAAATCGGTCAAAACTATATATGGGAGCTATATCCAAATATGAACCGATTTCGATATATTTTGGCACATTTATTTATAGTTCAAATTTCGTCACATATTCCAAATTTCATTGAAATGGGACATATGTAGCGTGTTTGGTATATCAAATACTTGAAATCGGACGAAAATATATATGGGATCTATATCCAAATCTGAACCGATTTCGATATAGTTTGGTACATTTTGTTATAAGCCACGTTCCGTCACGCATTCCAAATTTCATGGAAATCGGACATATATAGCGTGTTTGGTACATCAAATACTTGAAATCGGATGGGAGCTATATCCAAATCTGGACCGATTTCGATATATTTTGGCAAATTTATTTTTAGGCTAAAATCCATCACACATTTCAAATTTGGAGTCTGTATCTGTAACCGTTCTATAGATATTTGCATACAAAGTTTAAATTTTTTGGAGGTTCCTCCGATTCTGATGCTATATCTCCGGATCAGAGCGGAATTTCGATGTGGTAATATACCCTGAAAATTTCATCAAGATCGGTTCAGCGGTTTTTGAGTCTATAAATTTCAAACAAACAAACAAACAAACATACAAACATTTTTCTATTTTATATATATAGATTTTTGATATTTTATAATTGAAATTTTATTTATTTTTTTATATTCCATATTTCCTTTTTTATTTTACTTTCTTATATTTTATATTTCATATTTTGTATCTTATATTTAATATTTTATATTTTGTATTATAAATTTTACATTTATATTTTATAGTTTGTATTATGTATTTTAGATTTTATATTGCTTGTTTTTTATCTTAATATATTTCATATTGTTTATTTTTATCATAATAACTGCACAACCATGACAAACAAGTGTGCAAATAATTTTTCTTATCATGCCATCGTGCTTGTAACTATTGTAACATTGTCCCGCATAACATGGGCCTCAACTAAAACCAACAATGAATTTTCTAAAAAAAAAATCTCAAAAAAATTTCATTCCCTTCCTTTATCAAATTATTAATGATTGCTTTTACAAATTTCATTTTAGCAAAAACTTTTGCCACGTTGATTCATCGTTTAATGCCATTACATTTTAAGCACAAAATAAACAAATATTCTTCATGCAAATGAAACGCATCATAAAATCTACGGACAGCAATTCATTTTTGTTAGAAATTAAGGATACTTCGTAATAACATTTCTCTTCGATTTATGATCCACTTGCATTTATTATACTGTCAGTTCTAGTTCGAGATAATGGTGGTGATGGGTTGGGGTTGCTTACGAAAAAAAATGCTTTATTGATTTCGTATTCAAACAAACTATCATCGTTTATGGCAAGCACGTACTTAATCGGCGAAACCAAAAAACCATTACTGAACCAACGAAATCGGTGAGGAAAAAACAGTTTAATGTAAACAAATTTCCACTTTTTTCCTCAGACAAATTACAGGGGAATCATGAGATTATACAAAGTGCTGGTGAAAGGAGGGGTAAAAACCACTTCAAATCATGTTTACGTTAGTAGAACATCATCGTCATGGCCATCACAAACCACCATGCACAGCGGCTCGCTAGCTAGCATCATCCGCAATATGCCAGTAGTTGAATTGGTGGTATACAAATGATTTGTTATGTTCTCTCCATTTCGATGGTAGCTCCAAGGCATAGAGATAGTTGGGAAAGATAAAGGCGTTACTATGGGCATTTGTCAAAAAAATCAAAACTCGTGATATGAGGTTGTGACAGTGTTGCCGTACAAGATTAAATGCAAGAAAAACCAATATAAAGGACTGGGTAGAACTCATAGCAAGAACAATTTTAAATACTACGTTCTTTGGGAGTATGTTATCTTCATTAAAACCAAAAAGTAATTTCCATTAGAATTATGGCATAGAAGTTCCTCAAAATCGCGTTATTAATAGGAAACCCCATCTTCATATAATAACCTGAATGCTGTACAAGCCCGAGAATGGCCAACTAAAATGATACTAGTAATAACGACAACTGTAGAAAGAAATCAGTGACATTGGTCATCTCCTTCAATTACCTCCTCAACAGAATTTCAACATATGTATTTAGTTAAGTGCAATTAAAGAGTGAATATTTACGATCACGTCGAATGGTGATTTTAGTAATTTTTATAAAGGAATACAATTTGAAAAATACAATCATAAAAATGTTTATAAATTTTGATATCGGGAAAAATATAGATATGTCGGCAACACTGGATGTAGTGTTGTTTACTCAACGTTTAGCCTTTGTTATTGCTGAATTTTTATACTATTTCTGTTATATTTTATGGTCAATATTCTGCAGAAGGAACAGACTATCAAAATTTATGTGATACAACACAAATTATTAAAAATTTATACCAGTTTTTTTCTTTGTATCAAATTGCAACTAGGACTTAGGGTAAGTTCGCAGCATTCATGTATAGAGATGGTATTTACCGGGTATTTACCCGGCAAAATTTCGCCAGCCTACGCAAATGGTTCGGCAGTTAAAGAGTTTTTACCCAAGGTTTGGGTAAATACTCGAAATCGGCGTACCCTTATATCGGGTCGACAGGCCCAAATTTCTTGACCCTGTTGGTTAAATATTTTTTTAAAACATCTAAATAAACCTCATCTGTCAAAAATCTGGATATTACCAACGTCACTGCTTGATATACAACCCCACACCATAACTGACAGCTTTCCGAACTTTAAAGTATGTTTAAAATTTTTGTTTTCCATTGCTGTAATGGATTTTCGCAATACTTTTTGAGAACCATCGTGATAGTACAACACAATTTTAGTTTCATCAGAAAATATAACGTCATCCCAATACTAAAGATGGCGTGAAAAGTTGTTTGTAATAAGTTTGAATAGTTTCTATATACAGTTAGTCAGCTTAATTATTACAAAACCAAAATTATTACAAAATTTTAAATAAAACATAATTTTATTGGTATACATAAATATAATTATTAATATTTTTATTTGCAGCTTGTAAACGTCTCTGAATTTAATAAATAAGTTTCGGAATGTCATATTCCAATGCTATTTTTTAGTCATTCTTCTTTAATGCATTTTATTTAGCCCCTCCTGCTAATGGGCGATTAATTTCCGAATTTTTTCTTCAGGCGTACCCATGAATTGCCGATAGGGTTAATATCTAAACTTTGGACTGGAGTATCAATGACTTTGACGCAGTTGTATAACAACTAAAAAGTAATTTTAAAAGCAAATTTAATTAGAACAAGTAAAAAAGTATCAGTCGGCTTTGCCGACAGAGATATACCCACAGCCTGTGTATATTGAAAAAATGTTTTCCCAAAATACGTATGTATTAAGGGGGTTTTAAATATTTTGGGCGTTTGAACCGACAAAAATTTTGATTACGATTAAAGATAAAAAGTTTTGCGGAGGAGATACTATAAGGAATGGATCGACATTGACCGTTATGTAAGTGGATCTCCAGCCACAACATATAGTGCCATAGGGGGTTTTTACACTCTTCGGGCTGTTTGCTCAAGAAGTATGGACTTGCCCCTAAAAAACTTTTACCATCGTAATTGAGGCAGCGAATGCAAGTTGCTTCAACAAAAATTAAAGTGATTCGATAGCAGCTCTTAAAGTGAACTTATCCGAATTTTTGTGTGGGAGGTACCGGATGGAGTGGACAAATATAGTCCATATTTGAACCAGATCTATATCTGGTAGATATATTAAGATGTGTAAAGTATAGACAAATTCGGCCACTCCCTTCAAGAGTTACTGTACGAACAATTTTTCCGAACATTTTTTAACTTTTGTGGGGGAGGTACCTGCAGGAGTGGACCGATCTGGCTTATCTTCAAACTTAATCTATGTTTGGAAAAAATATTTCTAAGGCCATATTTTGGACCGAATCGGCAGATCCGTTCGAGAGTTACCTTGCGCTCCAACCACCTTACACGGTGTCATAGGGTTTTTTTGTAACTTTCATGCTATTTGCTCAGGAAGTATGGACTTGCCCCTGATGAAACTTGTACCGTCGTATGGAGGGCAGTGAATGCAAGTTGCTAAAACAAAAATCAAAGCGATACGAGAAATGGCCCTAAACTGAGCTTTTCTGAAATTTTGTGTGGGAGGTACCCGAAGGAGTGGACCTATTGAGACCATATTGGAACCTCACATTACTCTGGTAGAAAGTTCACGCTATACAAAGTATGAACCAAATCGGTCCCTCCCTTCAAGAGTTATCGTGCGCACAAACTTTCCGAACATTTTCGAACTTTTGTGGGGGAGGTACCGGAAGGAGTGGACCGATGTAGCTCATCTTCGAACTTAAACTAAGTTTGGGCAAAATATTACGAAAGCCAAAATTTGAACCGAATCTGTTCATCCGTTCGAGAGTTATCGTGCGCTCCAGCCAGCAGGACAGACAGACAGACGGACGGACATGGCTAGATCGACTCCAAATTGTCTAAAACACATTTCGTCCAAACATACTTGGGGTCTAAAGCCATTATTTCGATGAGGCACATTTTCATCGTATCAAAGTGTATATACCCTCCTTAGCCTAAAGGCTGAGGGTATAAAAATCAAATGTAGTTCGTTGCTAATGGCATCAGTTGAGAACGGCTGGATCGATTTGCATAATTCTTTTTGTGAAATGTTCGCCATAACCCAACATTATGCAAAGAAAATTTGAACACGCCCACTTTTACGCAAACTTTTTTCAAATTTCAATTTTAATCTTTTCGACAAAAACTACTGAACTGATTTTCCTGAAATTTTCAGGGAATGTACAGGGATGACCCACGGTGAAAATAGGTAAGAAATATAGTTTCGGAGAGGGCGGGGTACTTCCCTATACCCTATTTCTTAAAAATGCTATATTAAAAATAATTACGAATGTATCGGTTCGGAAATTAATTTGCGAGACAATTGTGGTTGTGTCTCCGAACTTACCAAATTTTTAGGACCCTGTTGGAGCGTATTAAACATTTTGTTTTTATTTTTGAATTTGTTTTTATTTTGTTTTAATTTTGATTTTTTCTTTTCCTTTTATTTTTATTAATTTCATTTAATAACATACATATTTTAATTGGTTTTTTTTTTAATGTAAACATACTTGAAATAGTATAAAAATAGTATGTAAGTAATAATGAAGTTAGCTGTAAAGAAATATGAAAAGAAAATAGAATTAGAAATGAATTGTAATAAAGCTTCAGTTGTTGTACTTACCGCCTAATTGAAAGCATCGTCTCCAACTTCTGTTCTTACCGTCTGAAAGAATCCCAAAACCTAAAAAATAATAATAAATAAAATTAAATTCGAAATTATAAATAAATAGTTTTTGTAATTTGTTTTACTCATCGATTAAAATAAAGTGGAACAGACACAAATTCTTGGTCACGTCCACTTTTTAAAATATGTTACATCTACAAAACTACGGAACCGATTTTCCTGAAAATTTCAGGGAATGTACAGGGATGGCCTCCAATGGAAATAGGAGCCATTTGTCATATTTATAAAAGACGCTATATGTTTATGAATAAAAATTAAATGCAGTCCTAACCCAACTTAGGTTTGGAAACTTAGGAAAGAAAATTTTACCGCGCCCACTTTTTTCAATTTTCAATTTTCATTTCAATTTAAATTTTCAATATTCATTTCAATTTAAATTTTCAATTTTCATTTCAATTTAAATTTTCAATTTAAAGTTTTTCTACAAAAACTTCTGAACCAATTTTCCTAAAATTGTTAGGCAATGTACAGGGATGGCCCCTGAAAACTGACTACATATTTTATTGCATTCCAGAGGGGGCGGGGTACCTCCCCTATGCGATATTTTTTAAAAAGCGCTAAATTTGTAAAAATTACCCATTTATCGGTTTAAAAATTTACTGGCCTGTTTTATTAAATGTTATATCGCCAATACTACTGAACCGACTTCCATCAAATTTGCAGCAAAAATTCAATGTTTTCCACTGTTATCTATATTTCATGAATTTCGGAGGAGGTGGGGTACCTTCCCTACGCCTTTCTTTTAAACGATATATGTATAAGCCAAACTTATGACAGCATAAATTTTGGGAGGCAATGGGGTTGTGTGTACCCTACACACAGAAAAAAATGGCCTCTCTAACATATGTCCCAAACATAGCTTGCAGCAAACATATATTTGTTTGCAAGCAGTCCCAAACATAACATATGTTTGGGTCCTGCAAACAAATATATGTTTGAGTGCAAACAAATTATATGTTTGGGTGCAAACAAATACAAACCCAAAAGCTACAAAAAAAAACAAACACATGCACCAGTGGGCGCTATCTGAGAGCAAGGGAGCGTAAATGTCAATGTGAACCACATTGAAAACACATTTATTAATGGGGATGTTTTTTATTGAAGGGCATAGAAAAAAAGCAAAGCAACAAAGACACATAGGTACATACAAAATTCCAAGGAAATACATAACACACCTTAATAAAAGAAAAACTGAATGAAATAAATTATAAAAAGTCGCACTTTTAAAAAGAAAAAAATTATATAGAAACATCGTACAACGCTTCTTCTTAGTTGTGAAATAAAACGCATTTTCTTCAAAGTTGAAATCATCAGCGGGAATTCGTCATCTGGAATCAAATGATTATATAATGTAATAAATAGGTACATCCATATTTCAAACATACATATGTATGTATGTATGTATATTAAAAATATATTGATGTAATTACCAATATTAAATGCGATTCTAATAATATATTTCCATTCCATTCACTTTTTGATTCATTTAATTTACTAAAAAACACAATTTCTTAAAGACAAGACAAAACACAAATTTATACACTCACTTTACCGTCTTTACTCAGCGATGTTCTCTAGAGCACTGATGAAAACGACCAACATAACTACGAGTAATACCATTTTTTCTTTTCCTCTTCGCTTGCTACGTTGGTTAACAACAACAAAGCACGAAACAAACGTGTTTTACGCATTACACCAGGCACACAGTTCATTATTATAAACTCTTTGACAAAAATCCTCTCCAATCATAAAAAATATGTTCTAACATAAAAAATATGTTGGTACCCAAACATATTAAATTAAGATATGTTACAAAATGTTGCAAACATATATTTGTTGGGACATAAACAAATTATGTTTGGATACAAACATATATTTGTTTGCAATCAGTCCCAAACAAATATTTGTTTGGATCCAAACATATTTCTAACATATATTTTTCTGCGTGTACAGTATCACCAAAAACTGAATTTAATTTTTTGAATTAATCTCCGTTTTTTGAGATTTCACCCCTCTGTGCGTCGAAGGGTGATGCATCCATTGTTATAAAGGAATACAATTTGAAAAAGACAATCATAAAAATGTTTATACATTTTGATATAAATATAAATATGTTGGCAACACTGGATGTAGTATTGTTTACTCAACGCTTAGCCTTTGTTATTGCTGTAATTTTTATAAAATTTCTGTTCTATTTTATGGTCAACATTCTGTAGGAGGAACAGACTATCAAAATGTATGTGATACAACAAAAATTATTTAAATTTTACACCAATTTTTTCTTTGTATCAAATTGCAACTAGAACATAGGGTAGTCCGTCCGAAAAAAAACTATTTAAATGTCAAATTGAAATATGCTGTAGTCATAGCTTAACAAGATTTGAAATGTAAACATATGTATGTTTTCAAAACAGTTTCCGCCAAACATACTGTATGGCAATAATTCCCATACAGTCCTTTCTTGGATATAAAATTGTACCCTCGTAAAAGAAACAGCAGGTTCTAATTGCTGTGAGGCCTGTCCTTAAACTGAATTTTTGTCTAAAATTATAAAATTGTGGGTATCACAAGGAGTGATTCGATGCAGCCCATAATAGAACATGGTCTATGTCTTTACAACACAACGATGTACAGAGTTTGGACCAAATCGGTTACTTCTTTCGAGAGTCACCATGTGCACTATTTTAGTGACAAAAATTTAAATTTTGTGGGGAAGTACCCGAAAGAATATCTGAAACTGATTTCGTGCAAACATTCTTTCGATAAGCACTTTTTTATCGTATCAAAGTGTATATAACCTCGTTGGCTAAAGGTGGGTGATATAGAAATTCCATGTCTATAACTTAAAGCCTCAATTGTTTAATTTATATACAAAAAATTAATCAAAACAATTTATAAAATATCGAAAGGCACCGAAATGTGACCAGTAATGCTGAAGAAGAAAGCACTCATTACCATCTGTGAGATTGGTGGCATATGTTTACTAATTTTTACGATATGTTGTACACAGTATGAATCTGGATAGGTGGAAAATATTGAATATGATATCAAAATCTTTCACAGTTTAATAAATGATACAAGTTCAATTTCAATTATAGTAAACTGAAATAAACGGTGTTTCTAGAATCGACTTTTTTTTAAGTCAGTTCCATAGTGATTGTTTTGAAGTTTGCAGAAATTCCCTTTGGCATTCACAGGATTATTGCTTTCCTCGTAACATTGTACACAGTGTACATACGAACGCACCTTTATGTATACAAAAACACTCCTACATCCACTCACTCTTCTTGCAGACAGCAAAGAGTGGTTATATACACACACATTCAAAAGCACTACTAACAAACACTAAAACCAATATTTAAAAACTAAAATAAACTATTGTAAAACGATGAAATATCAGGGTGGTTATACACGATGGTCGTATGATAATTTTGTTTATAAGATGAAGTGTCATAGCATGGTTCTGATTGGCTATAGCACGGAATTATTTCAACCTCACAAGTAAAAATAACGATGTAAAACGCGAAGCCCGATTATCCGTAAAAAGGATTTAGATTGAGTCTTCAGAGCAGTGAGGCACACACAGCATTTCCGATGTCGGTAAAATAGAGAGGGTGCTTCCGCTACTGAAGCCAGGCAATGATGCCACCAAAGGTGAATCGTAAAGTCCGATTTGGAAAAAAATAGGTATAGAGAATTTTTTAAAAATAGAATTTTTGTCGAGTTGTTCCATATCCGCACTTATGACTCAAATGCAAAATATTGTAAATCACGTGGAACAATGTGACAAACAATTTTGCCACCCTTGCCTCAATAAATTCATACCTTCTAAAATAAATTAAAGTAAAGTAAGTTATATGTTATTAAAATATTTATTTTATACCTGAAAAGAACCTATGCTTTTGGGCCGAAACGTGAATATCTCGGAAACTAGAGCAGAAAGGAAAAAGCCGGCCAGAAAGAGCATACGTGAAAACCCTACCTCTCAAAAAGTAAAAAATGGCGTATGGAACACTTAAGCATGACACCGACGACAATTCGATCTGTGATGATTTATGCGGCGCCAGTGTGGTCCGCGTATATAAGTGCAACTCGATGGAAACATATTCAAACCCTTCAGAATGTTGCCCTGAGAACAGCCGTAAACAACTATCGTGTGAATGCGGTCCTCGGAGAACATCCAACATCTATCGCAGCTAAGGAGCGTCAGCTGCCTCGACAAACAAGAGTAGTTTTGGCTCAACTACGCTCGGGATGGTGCAGCCGTCTAAATTTCAATAGGACAAGGTTCGATGGCAGCGAGCAAAACTTCTGCCCACCATGCGGTACAGGCCGCACGTCACATTGCACCTTTTCAAATGCCATATCAATAACCTCTCGAAGCAGCCAAATTCCTGGACCTGGATATATGCCCAGAGCCAGATTAAGCAGAAAAACTGTTACAAAAACAACCGATATTTATCTCAAACACACAACGCACTGCCTTATCAGCTTACGGAAGTACCCTTCAGAACCATACATTCTTATTTCACTACTAATTTTCTTTGTTGTGTTTATAGCATTTCCGAGGTAGATAATTTCAACCAACTTCCACAGTTAGTTCGAGTTCTGTGGACGCATTGCTCATCGATTAATGCTAGATCCTTTTTAGCAGATGAATCTTCCACATTTATATACCCTCAGCATTGATGCTAACGAGGGTATATACACTTTCATACGGGCAAAATGTGCCTCATCTTTTAAGACCCCAAGTATGTTTGGAGGAAAGGCGTTTCAGACAATTTGGAGTTGATTTAGCCATGTTCGTCCGTCTGCCTGTCTGGCTGGCAGGAGCGCACCATAACTCTCGAACGGATCAACCGATTCGGCCCAAAATTTGGCATTCGTAATATTTTGTCCACACTTAGTTTAAATTCGATGATGGGTTATATCGGTCCACTCGTCCCGGTATCTTCCCCACAAAAGTTCGAAAATGTTCGGAAATTTTGTGTGCACGATAACTCTTGAAGGGAGTAACCGATTTGGTCCATACTGTGGACTTCGTAAATTTCTACCGGACGTAGACGAGGTTCAAATATGGACTCAATAGGTCTATTCCTTCGAGTACCTCCCACAAAAAATTTCGGAAAAGTTCAGTTTAGGACTTGCGCTCGAATCGCTTCGATTTTTGTTGCAACAACTCGTATTCATTGCCCCCCATACGACGGTACAAGTTCCATCAGGGGCAAGTCGAAACTTCCTGAGAAAAATAGCCAGAATATTCCAAAAAAGCGCAAGATAACTCTCAAACGGATCTGCCGATTCGGTCCACAATTTGGCCTTCGTAATATTTTGTTCAAACTTAGTTTAATTCAAAGATAGGTCATATCGGTCCACGAAACCTGAAACCTATTTGGGTACTTAACTATTCGGAGAGGTTGTTTTTTCTTTAAAGTCATCTTACAAAGCCGAATGAGCTTTGAGGGGATACCGGAGAAATTCCGACATGGCTTGGATTACTTTTGAACGTAAAGGCTGCAGTATGAATATTTGGTCAATGGTGAATTTTCCGGGTCTGGTTTAGTCCAATTATTGCATTGACCATAGCATCCATTTGCTCACACATAATCCCAACCATACATATATGCAATAGGGAGCAGACTCATAGTTAGAATCTTATTTCCTTTCTTGTGGACGGGATACAGGATGCTCAGATTCCTATCGTCGGCTACACATTCTTTCTGTCTTTCCATCGCCTCCAGCTGCCTTATTACTTTTCAGACGGTTTATTGCTGCATTTATCTCAGATTGACCGTGTGGTACACATTCAATACCATCCTCTAGGATTGGATCTGTGGTATCTTCGTCGTCTTCGCTGGTATTGGGTACGAACAGCTTGTTCTCTCCATATCCTGAGCACACAATCTGTATCATTCACCAAATTACCTTGAAGAGAAGGATCAGCCCTGTATACCGCATTTTGCTTCTCGGTAGTGGCACGACCTTCCTAGCCATTGCACAATGGTCCCAAATCGAAATTTTCTGGCCAAAACTATTTCCACTTCCATTTTGTATTGAAATTAATTATTATTTATAATAAATGTGTACAAACAGCAATTCTTACGTTTTATCGACCAAAATGACCAAAAACTGCCAAAATTTGTTGAACAGGGTGGTCCCGTTGTGTGGGGTCTAAACCAAAACATTGACCTATGTTAATAATTTTTGGTACGAAGGATTCATATCTTCCAAGAGGTCGAAATACCAAATTTCAGCCGAATCGGTCATAAAGTGTCGCTAAAATCCACAAAATATCTAAAATCGGACGGTACTTTTATATGGGGGCTATGACAAAAAATTGACCTATTTTCAAAAAAAATTATAAATACTTGTTTTCTACACTCTGAAACCCTTAAATATGAATTTTAAGGAAAATCGGTGGATAGATGTGGGTATTACCGTTCTGTTTCAATTGGATACTACGTACAGTCACAACAGGTATTTACAAAAAATTCTACCATCTTAAAATAGAAAAATCCACTTTATTTTAACTGTGGCAAATTTGAGCACGATTTGACTTCTGAATTTATTAGTACAGACCCCCTGCTATCTTTCAAATTCGATTTGGAGGTGGACATACATATTTGGATATTTTTTTAAAAGTCTAAGTATATTTAAAAAATATTTGTAAAAAATATTTTTTAATATATATAAGAACATTGATTTTATTACGCTAATTTTACAAATTTCATCGTTGTTTTTGTAAATATTATGAAAGTACTCATTAACAGCTCCCCGATTCATAATAACTTTGGTCTCACTTCTGTATATTTATGCAGCGGCGCAAAACAACAAAATTTGTATATTTTACAGCACAAAGTCTGTTTTTACATAAAAAAGTGTCAACTTTGGTACTGCGCCAATCAACGAATACTAAAGTTATTTACAAAAACTAATTATTTTCAGATGACTTGATGTGTTTTTTATTATTCTGTGAAAAAAATTAAAATTTCGAAACTTCAAAAATAGGGTTTTGGCCAAAAATTTCCTGATTGAAACCTATGTGCATTGTCAATGGGGTCCTTTGTGAAAAGCCCTTGTATCCAAGTGTGGATTTTCCAGCCATTTGCATGCAGTGGGCAATAATTTGCCACTGTGCTGATATGTTATCGGAACAAGGAGTGCTTTGATTACGCAATTGGGTCAGTTGAGTGGAATATGTTGTGGCTATCTGTTGTGATTGCAGCTTACCGAATTCCAATTTTCGTGTTGTGTATGTTCCCACTTTATTTTTTATGTTTAATCTTGTACTATCTTTGCGGCAACAAGGTGGTGATCCGAGTCAATAGGTGCTGCTCGGAACAATCGTACATCCAATACACTCGATGGATGTCTTCGATCTATCACAACGTGATCAATTTGATTTCTTGTCTTTTTTTACCTGGTGACAGCCAGGTCGATATGGTTAAATCTGGTACTGCAAAATACCATGTTTTTTGCTGTTGCGGAATCTGTCTGCATCATTCCATTGTCAGATAATTCCTTGTGGAGACTGAATTTTACGACTGTTGGACCAAAGATAGTCTCCTGATCAACTGATTCGGTTCAAGATTTGGTCTTCGTAATATATTGTCCAAACTAGTTTATGTTCGAAGATGGACCATATCGACTCACTTCTTCGGATACCTCCCTCACAAATGTTCAAAAATCTTTGCTAAAATGCTGCTCACGATAACACTTGAAGTAAGTAAACGTGTAGGTCAAAACTTTGCGCGTCATATTTCCTGCTGACATATAACAGATTTGAAGATGAACACTACCGCCCCACTCTTTCACAAATTTTCAAAAATTTTGGGACTCCTGTCAGATTGCCATGAAATTTTTTGCATCAAGTTGCGCTTGCTGTCTAATAAGTACCAAATCAAATTACTTATTTGTCTAAAACTTTGCACATTGTAAAATTTCTCCCAAACGTACATCATGTTTTACAATGGTTTATATTGGATAACGTCTTCGGATACCTCCCTCATAAAAGATTCAACATTCTTGCTTAAGTGCACTTTTAGGGCTGTTCAAGAATAGTTTGCAAATTTTTACCGAAAGTAACAACTGTGATCCTGTTTACAACTATATAATTTTTTTCGTAAGCAAATCCATGCTTCCTGAGTTTATGGTTCAAAAGTTCTAAACAACTCACGGTGAGCAACTAAAGTGCCTGATGGGCGCCACATGTGCTCAACGTTTCGCTCGCGCTTAAATCAAGTACGAATATGAACTATGTCGGTCCAATTAGTTCGGGTTCCTCCCACACAACATTTCAAAGTTTTCAAAAGTGGTCAGTTTAGTTTTTCTACCCTAAAGCTGCTAAAACGCTACGGCCACCACCTGTAACTCTTAATGGGAATCCTCGATTTGATCCAATATTTGCACATCATAATCTTTCTTATTTTTGTACCCCTTCAGATTCTGGTTACAACAATAGAGCACATCCCGGATTTTAAAAACTTGGTCCTACATTTAATAGCCGGCCATCGCCAATTAAAAACTCTCACACATCCCTTTGCAACCTTTGCACATATGTATGTATTGTTAAAAGCACACACCATACATACACCCAAATTCCCCATCATGTTGCTTTAGAGACATGTATATGGTGATTTATAGCTACTCCCCGGGCATCCATATGCTTGATTTATGGTTGTTATTGAAAAATTGCAAGTACGGCTTTTAATTATGAGAAACGACATTAGCTTTTTATATATTTTTTATGGTTTCCTCTGGCTTCGTTTGTTCGCTCATTCTCTCACTCCGACAAGCATTCAAGTCAAAGTGTGTTTATGACATTGTCCAACGGCAGTGCATTCCAAATGAATTTATTCCCCCTGTTTTTCTCAATAAAATAACAAAAATATCGCTACTAAAAGTCGCCTCTGTATAACGTTGAGGCAACGTCGGTCGTCAGTATGTGGTGCCACGAACCAATGTCATGCAGTTTTATAGAAAAGATACTCCGACATTTGAAGAAATATGAAAACAGGTTCAAAAAAAAGAACACAACGGAATTTTCTGTTAAATGCCCCTAGTATCGGGGAAAATGTGAGCAAGCTAAGGTAACATGAAATGGTGTGAGTGTATGTTTGTCTGCATGTCATAGAACACCTCTGCTATTTGGGTGGGGAAACGGATATAGTTTTTTGGCGACAAAACATGGTTTTACATGTTGGCACATAATTGAGTATGTTTTTTAATAGAATTTACAACCAGACCTGGGGGTATTTGGGAAATTGCCGGGACAACAAATATGTAAACGTTTTGTAGTTTTTTTTACTGCAAGTGGAAAGCTTTAAAAGCAAAAAGGGGTGGAGAAAAAATTTTTGGCTGAAATGTTTCCGTCTGAAAAAACAAACATTGTTTTGGAATTTTAGCAAAAATACTCTAAAAAAACTTTGAAATGGTCAATATGACCACGAAAGTAAATGTGCACACAGTTTGTGGGGTCATGACTTTGTTTGCACGTTTTACTATGAAATGTCCTGAAGACATAAGGTATTAAAAAACTCATAATGCAAATAACTCCAAAGTCTCAAAATAAAGTGTTGAGAACCATACTATTTTTGTTTTTTGTTGCCTTATTAGGATGAAGATCATTATTTATAAAAATTTTAAATTGATTGAATTAATGGAGTTACCATGATTTAAGGAGTTTGTATTGAAGGTGGTCTTTTGTTGTCTATAGGAGACCTCAACAGGCCCTCTGTTGTCCATAGAAGACCTCAAGAGGTCTACTGATGTCAATTGAAGAACTCAAGAGCTCTTATGTTGTCCTTGGAAGACCACAAGAGGTCATCTCTTACCCTTGGAGGACCTCAAGAGTTATTCTGTTATCCTCAAGAGTTCTTCCGTTGCTCACAACAGACCACAAGAGGCCATCTGTTGCATATAGAAGACTCTAAGAGGTCATTTGTTGCCTATAGAAGACCTCAAGAGGTCTTCTGTTATCCTTGGAAGACCTCAAGAGTTATTCTGTTGTCCATAGAAGACCTCAGATATTTAGTTATCCATAGAAGACATCAAGAGGTCTTATGTTGTCCATAGCAGACCTCAAGAGGTCATCTCTTGCATATAGAAGTCTTAAAGAGGTCATCTTTTGTCTATAGGAGATCTGAAGAGGTATTGTCCATAGAAGACTTCCAGAGGTCTACTATTGTCGATAGAGGAACTCAAGAGGCCTTTTGTTTTCCATAGAAAACCTCAAGGGGTCTTCTGTTATCTTTGGAAGATCTCAAGAGTTATTCTGTTATCCTCAAGAGGTCTTCTGTTGTCCGTAGCTGGCCATCTGTTTCAAATAAAAAACTTTAAGAGGTAATATGTGTTCTATAGAAAACCTCTGTTGTCCTTAGAAGACCTCAGGAGTTATTATGTTGGCCACAGAAGAACCTAAGAGGTATTGTGTTATGCAAAGAGGAACTCAAGAAGTCCTCTGTTCTTGTTGTAGTTGTAACGGCATATGATATGTTTGTAACTTCATTTATCTGCTTAATCTGGCTTTAGGTCTACATCAAGAGGTATTCTATTGTCCATAGAAGACCTCAAGAGGTCAACTATTGCCTATAGAATACCTTAACAGTCCGTATGTTGTTTATAAAATACCTTAAGAGGCCTTGTATTGTCTAAAGAACACCTCAAGTGGCCTTCTATTGTATATAGAATACCTGAAGAGGTTTTCTATTGTCGAAAGAAGACCTCAAGAGGCCTTCTATTGTCTATGGAAGACCTCATGTTGCCCTCTATTGTCTAAAGAAGACCTCAAGAAGGATTCAATAGTTATAGAAGACCTCAAAAGTCCTTATTGTCTATAAAAGACCTCAAGAGGCCCTCTATTGTCTTTACAAGACATCAAGATGCTTTCTATTGCCTATAGAACACCTCAAGAGGCCTTCTATTATCTATAGAAGACTTCAAAAGGCCTTCTACCTCAAGAAGTAGTCTGCGGTATATAGAAGACCTCAAGAGACCTTCTAATGTCTATAGAAGACCTCAAGAGGCTTTCTTTTGTCTATAGAAAACCTCAAGAGGCTTTCTTTTGTCTATAGAAAACCTCAAGAGGCCTTCTATTGTCTATAAAAGACCTCAAGAGGCCTTCTATTGTCTATAGAAGACCTCAAGAGGCATTCTATTGTCTATAGAAGACCTCAAGAGGCCTTCTATTGTCTATAGAAGACCTCAAGAGGCCTTCTATTGTCTCAAGAGGCTTTCTATTGTCTATAGAAGACCTCAAGAGGCTTTCTATTGTCTATAGAAAACCTCAAGAGGCCTTCTATTGTCTATAAAAGACCTCAAGAGGCCTTCTATTGTCTATAGAAGACCTCAAGAGGCGTTCTATTGTCTATAGAAGACCTCAAGAGGCCTTCTATTGTCTATAGAAGACCTCAAAAGGCCTTCTATTGTCTATAGAAGGCCTCTTGTAGACCTCAAGAGGCCTTCTATTGTCTATAGAAGACCTCAAGAGGCCTTCTATTGTCTATAGAAGACCTCAAGAGGCCTTATATTGTCTATAGAAGACCTCAAGAGGCCTTCTATTGTCTATAGAAGACCTCAAGAGGCCTTCTATTGTCTATAGAAGACCTCAAGAGGCCCTCTATTGTCTATAGAAGACCAGAAGAGGCCTTCTATTGTCTATAGAAGACCTCAAGAGGCCTTCTATTGTCTACAGAAGACCTCAAGAGGCCTTCTATTGTCTATAGAAGACTTCAAGAGGCCTTCTATTGTCTACAGAAGACCTCAAGAGGCTTTCTATTGTCTATAGAATACCTCAAGAGGCCTTCTATTGTGTATAGAAGACATCAAGAGGCCTTCTATTGTGTATAGAAGACCTCAAGAGGCCTTCTATTGTCTATAGAAGACCTCAAGAGGCCTTCTATTGTCTACAGAAGACCTCAAGAGGCATTCTATTGTCAATAGAAGACCTCAAGAGGCATTCTATTGTCAATAGAAGACCTCAAGAGGCATTCTATTGTCAATAGAAGACCTCAAGAGGCATTCTATTGTCAATAGAAGACCTCAAGAGGCCTTCTATTGTGTATAGAAGAGCTCAAGAGGCCTTCTATTGTGTATAGAAGACCTCAAGAGGCCTTCTATTGTGTATTAGAAGACCTCAAGAGACCTTCTATTGGTTATAGAAGACTTCAAGAGGCCTTCTATTGTTTATAGAAGACCTTAAGAGGCCTTCTATTATGTATAGAAGAACTCAAGAGGCATTCTGTTGTCTACAGAAGACCCCAAGAGGCCTTCTATTGTGTATAGAAGACCTCCGGTTTCTATTTGCAGCTCTTCAGATGATTTAACCACTTGTTCCTCTTATGCTCCCCAAACAATCTGTTAAGTACTAGTGTCAGCTCCCTGATTCTGAGGGTTGGCTTGACGAAGCTTATCACGCTCATTTGCTAATCCCGTCGCCTCTGCTGGGAAGTTTTGTCTCATTTCGGGTATGAAGATGCGGCGTTCAGAGGTGATGAAATTGGAGAAAATTATGGGGAGATTGTCTGACCCAACAGAAACGCAGGTTGCCAGGTGACGTCATTTGTCAGACCAGGTGACACGATGGTCATATCTGGCGAACTGTGACACTCTAGGCTAATTCTAGTAGGTGTCTTTATTGACAGCGCAAAACGTAGAGCTATCAATCTGCTCAACCAGCACTATAACAGATGGTGATGACTCTCCATAAGTATTTATCGGCCGGATGTATACGTGCAGCAAGTCTACCTCGGCAGTTCCACACCTGACTGCTACCGCCCAAACATTCCATGTACTGGTCAATAGATCCAGGCTTAAGCAATATAGGTCTGCATTGTACCACAATAAGAAAGCTAATCTTTCTTCCTTCCTTTCCTCATCGACTTCTGGTGCTATCCTTCCTCAGTACGTTGTAACAATCACAACTCTGTAAGCTTCAGTTGTTGTTGAGTATAGTTTCCTGCACCGTCGCGACCATGATATTCTTCCGACTTATCATAAAATGATCTATTTCCTTGACCTTAACTCGGATTTCATTGCAATTAAATTGCAAACGTGATGCATTTTCAAGGATTGGTACAGCAACGGCTGGTGTTAAGTGCTGAATGTGCGGCTGCTGTTGGGAGGGCTGCAGGGGATTATCTTATTCTGATGCAGCAACATAGACCCTATCGTAGTCACTCAAATGGTCGAGTCCAGAGGAACCCCTGAGATACACCCACATCTCCTGCATTTCACCGAAGTTTGAGTGTGGTGAATGCGGATGTGACAAACGAACACAGTCATATAAGTCCTTGGTTTTCCTTCGTCTCGACACGGGCCAAAATAATCCGGAGCAGGTATTGCGGGATATGCTGCTTCCAACACCGAAAAACATATATTCCAGATGCTCTCAAAATCGAGTCGCGACCCTCTGCACTACAAGGAACACAAAAGTCTGGAAAAGTTTGTACGTTTTCAAAAAGCTTCTCCGCCTAAAGCATTAAATTCAAATTAATGATGTTAAATTAAGATCACATATTTTTTAATCATCAAATCTACGAACTCAACAACCTTTAAAAATGAATTTATTACTTTTCCATTCATGTTGATGGAGGAGCAATGTCCTGGATCTGTAATAACATTTACCACAGCAAACACAATATTATCATTATTCATTCATTCAACAAGAGAGTACTGTTGTTGTTGTATTACTGGTTTGTCCATTGTGACTCTATGTGGCTCATTAATAAAGTATTTTTGTGTAATTGTAAAAGAATTTTAAGTAGAAGCTCTTCACCAGCAGCTGTAGCAGCAGAGTAAATGGAATCCCTTCATTTCAATGGGAGAAGGTACTAAATAAGTATCTGCCGCTGTTGTTGTTGCTGTTGTCGTTGTGGTTATAAAACAATTTTGTTAATTACTCCCTTTAACAATTCATTATTTTTTCAAGTGCTTTGAGGGATGTAATCCACAAGAGGCGGATAGAATCTTTGGTTTCTAGGATTAGAACAGTCAAGTAGTAAAAGCAACAACGCCAACAACTTGAATTTTACAAATTAAAATTTTGTTATACTTATTAGCAAAAAGCCAAAGATTAGGAAAACAAGAGGTGCAAATTAATGCGAAATTAATTATCTGAGGTTGTAGACACCACCTAATGGATGTTGGATGGGAGTCATGTTGATTTTTGGTAACATCCAGGTTATATGTTTTGATGGTATTGGAAATAAAGTTTCATTAGGTTAAAAACCGCAGTCACTTCTAATAAAAAAAATGTGAATTTCATTAGAATAAAAGTCTGAGACACATCTATTTCCAAAAAATAAATATTTTTAATATCATGTAATAAATCTTATAATGACCTTGGAAACATATTGAGAAATTTCAGGGTATACCCTTGAAACGTTTAATATTTTCTTTAAGAAGAGGAGTGCGGCAAACAAAAAATACTAATCTTTTGTATAGCAACTCAGCTTAATCTTAGTTTGGTTGTGTTAATGTCCCGAGGACTGGGCCAAATTGGTGTGAGAGATTGTGCCTAACGAAGCAAACAAGATCAGTTTTTAGATTAAAAGAATACAAATTCGATTAAGCACGAAGCAAGTCAATCTTTACTATCTTTAAATTCTTCAACATCAGCTTTATTTGCGCTCATGCTCCCACTGAAGAAAAGGACGAACAGACCAAAGATATATTTTACAAGAGCGCTTAGAAGAAACATATGACCGTTTCCCATGACATTACAATTATTCTATGCGATTTTAATGCCAAAATTGGAAAGGAGAATATCTTTGGCCCAACAGTCGGGAATTTCAGTCTCCACAGTGAAACATCTGTCAATGGTATGAGGCTGATAAACTTTGCAGCTGCAAAAACATGGTAGTTAGCAGTACCAGATTTAATCATCTCGACATTCATAAGGGCACCTGGCTGTCTCCAGATCAAAGAACAAGTAATCGAATTGATCATGTTGTGATAGATGGAAGACATTCATCGATCGTGTTGGATGTACGATCGTTCCGAGGCGCAAACATTGATTCGGGCCACTACCTTGTTGCAGCAAAGGTACGTACCCGTCTAAACGTTGCAAATAAAGCACGAACATGCACAACGCGGAAGTTGGACATCGATAGGCTGCAATCACAACAGATAGCCACAGCATATTCCACTCAACTAGCCCAATTGCTTAATGAGAGCATTCCTTGTCCCGATAACATAACAACACAATTGCAAAATATTGCCGACTCCATGCAAACAGCCGCAAAATCTTGGATACGAGAGACCTCCACAAAGAAATTCTTGGTAGGACCAGGAGTGTCGTGATGTTACCGAAGAGAAAAATGCGGCATATAGGGCTACTTTACAATCAGTAGCAACACGTAGCGCACGATAGAGATATTGGGAGAAAATGAGAGAAGATAAACGTCTTTTCCGCAAGAAAAAGAGAGAAATGGAAAAGCGGGAGTGTGAAAAAATCGAGATGTACAGGAGCCAGAATGAAGTCCGAAAATTCTACCAAAGAGTGAAACATCAAACAGGTGGCTTAGGTACAGGCACATCCTCCTGTAGAGACCAGCAAGGTAATCTGGTAACAGATACAGATAGCGTGCTCAGGATATGGAAGGAACATTTCTTCAACCTGCTGGTATCCAATAGTAGCGAAGACGATGATACCACAGATCCTAGAAGATGGTATAGAATGTATACCGTTCGGCCAAGATGAGGTAAAAACAGAAATCAACCTGCTAAAGAATAATAAAGCAGCAAGAGCCGATGGCTTACCAGCCGAGCTGTTTAAAACCGGAGGCGACGCGCTGACAAGGTGTATGCATCAGCTAGTTAGCACCATATGGCAGGAAGAACGCGTAACCGACGATTGGAATCTTAGCATCCTGTGTCCCGTCCACAAGAAAGGAGATAAAACTGTATGCTCCAACTATAGGGGCATAAGTCTTCTCCCTATTGCATATAAGATGGTGTCAGGGATATTGTGCGAACGACTAAAGCCAATGGTCAACGAAATAATTGGACCATACCAATGTGGCTTTAGACCTGGCAAGTCCACCATTGACTAGATATTTACCCTGCGGCAAATCCTGGAGAAGACCCAAGAGATGCAGATCGACACATATCATCTTTTTGTCGATTATAAAGCAGCCTTCGACAGTCCCCTCCGATCAAAGGTATTCCATGCAATGTCTGAATTTGGTATCCAGCAAAGCTCATCCGGCTTTGTAAGATTTTTTTAACTGATACTAGATCCTCAGTTAAAATTGGAAAGAACCTTTGCTGGAAAAGGTAATACGAGATGGAAATGTCAAAAGAAATGGCACAATTTCACCAATAGTCACATGTTGTTTGCTTATGCTGATGACATAGACATCATAGGACGATCAGTAAAGGAAGTAACTGATACCTTTAGGAAGGTCGAAGGAGAATCTGCGAAAGTGGGTCTGGCGATAAACGGCGAAAAGACTAAATTGATAGTGTCGACGCGCAAAGCGTCCATAGAGCTCGGACCAACTGAAGTTGGTACCTATAATTTTGAGGTAGTTAAATACTTCGTCTACCTCGCTACTGCCATAAACACAACAAACAACTTCAGTTGTGAAATAAGAAGAATTGTATTGACCAACAGATGCTGCTATGGTTTAAGTAGGCAATTTAAAAACAAAGCCACATCTCGTCAAACAAAAATAACACTATACAAAACGCTGATACTATCCGTGCTAATGTATGGCTCCAAAGCATGGGTACTTGTGCAAGCAGATAAGGCAGTGCTTGGTGTGTTTGAGAGGAAAATTCTTCGAAAGATCTACGGATCGATTTGCGTTGACGGCGAATATCGACGTCGTATGAACCACGAGCTATATCAGCTATACAAAGACATGAATATAGTTAAACGTATCGAGATGCAATGATTGCGTTGGCTAGGCCATATCAAGGCGTATACATGCCACGTGGCGCTGCACGCAGAATCGGCAGGCCTAAGCTTCGATGGAGCATACAAGTGGATAAAGAAATGAAAAGGCGCGGTATTCCAGAAAGCGAAGCGAAAAACAGAGATAATTGCAGATCTTTTCTTAGTTCGGTCTATGGAACAAATGTTCTGTAATGGGCCAGCTAAGTAAGTAAGTAAGAATGTATGTAACACCACCACACCAACAACACCACTGTAAATAAAAAGGTAAAAATATTGTTTCCAACAATATTTATTCAATAAAGAGATTTTATTATTTTTATTATCAAAAGAATTGATACTGGTGTTTTTCTTTTTGGTTTTTTTTATTTCTTTTTATTGCTCCGCAAACATTCAAGTTGTTATTACTTTCTAGCTTTGGTGGTCATCTACAGAACAGCTGAACTAAGAAAAGATTAGGGATATCGTGTTTATACCCTACACCACTATGTGGGGAGGGTATTATAAGTTGATTTTGGCCGAAAAGTTTGTAACATATCGAAACAATGGTCGTAGACCCATACTTATATAAACCAAAATAAAACTCAAATGACGTTCGTACGTGAATCAAAAACTCGACCAATTTACAACCGATTTGTTTCGCGTTTGTCTTAAAATGTTCGTATTTATCCAAGGAAGGATCTGACGTATTTTATTTTTGAGATATCGCGAATCTGCGAAAATTTGCAAAAATTTATTTTGAAGAAAGATTGTCAGACAAAATTGTCTCAAAATGTTCGTATTTATCCAAGGAAGGATCTGACGTATTTTATTTTTGAGATATCGCGAAAATTTGCAAAATTATATTTTGAAGAAGGATTTTCAGAGAATAATGCTGCATCGCCTGAAAGTAACTTTGGATATATAAATCATTGAAATTCCACGTTGATCTGGAGGTATAGCATCGGGATCGGAGGTATCTCCAAAAAAAATGTAAAAGTTGTGTATATGGTAATATTCAAAAAGGTTTTTCAATCGTTGAAGTTGAGGTTCACCATTTAATAAGTCGCGAACTGTCAATATATTTTATACAATATGAATATATTCATATTAATTGAAGTGTTTTAGCCGGGGTCGCATAAAATGAACCATAACAAATAATTTATGTGGAAGCTGTGTTGGTGGTAATATTAAAACAAGTAAAAAAGTATCAGTCGGCTATGCCGACAGAGATATACCCTCAGCCTGTGCAAATTAAAACACTTTTTTCACAAAAAACTTATGTATTTAGGGGGTTTCAAAATTTTGGTCTTATGAACCGAGAAAAATGTTGAAGTTCAAAAATTTTGCGGAAAAGGTACTTAAAGGAATGGACCGACATAGACCATGGCACCCCCATAGGAGGGTTTTACACCTTTCGGGCTGTTTTCTCAAGAAGTATGGACTTGCCCCTGAAACAACTTTTACCATCGTAATTGAGGCAGCGAATGTAAGTTTCTTCAAGGTGATTCAATAGCAGGTCTTAAAGTGAATTTATCCAAAATTTTGTGTGGGAGGTACGGGATGGAGTGGACAAATATAGTACATATTCGAACCTGATCTATATCTGGTAGATATTATGAGAACGTGTAAAGTATGGACCCAATCGGTCACTCCCATCAAAAGTTATCATGCGCACAATTTTTCCGAATATTTTTGAACTTTTGTGGGGTAGGTACCTAAAGGAGTGGACCGATATGGTTTATCTACGAACTTAAACTAAGTTTGGAAACAATATTACGAAGGCCAAATTTTGGCCGGAATCGGCATTTCCGTTCGAGAATTATCTTGCGCTTCCACCCATAAACATGGTGTCATAGGGTTTGTTTTTCAACTTTCAGGCTATTTTTTCAGGAAGTATGGACTTGCCCCTGAGGAACTTGTACCTTCGTATGGGGACAGTGAATACAAGATGTTACAACAAAAACCAAAAAACCAAAATTTGAACCGAATCGATTGATCCGTTCGAGAGTTATCGTGCGCACCAGCCAGACAGACGGACAGACAGACAGACGGACGGACATTGCTAGATCTACTCAAAATTGTCTGAAACGGATATCGTGCAGACATACTTGGGGTCTAAAACCATTATTTCGATGAGGCACATTTTTGGTCGTATCAAAGTGTAAATATATATAAAAAGGGTAAAAATGTGTTGAAGTTTACAAGTTTTTTTGTGTTCTTTCTTGATTTCTGGTCAAACCACGGAAAATTCAGACCTGAACTCAAAGCAAGAATTGGATAATACCCCTGGGGCAACATGATTCTAATGTATGACTTTTCGATATATGCTGATATGCTAAAATCGATGCTGACATTTCGAAGTTTTGAAATCTGGTTTTTTTTTGAATTTTTCTTATAATTGGAGGGCGCAATTAGATAATAGCCCAAACTATTTATTGGATTGTAGAACTCGTGATTCCACGTCGTTTGATGTATATCTCATGAGTGTGCTTCATACAGCTTCTTAGTAATAGGAGTCGAAAGTCGAAATTTTGGTGCGTAAATTTTCTTTAAAAACCTATTTTTTGGCTTCAAAATTTACAACTGTGACTCAGGTACCCTTGAAACCCGGAAAATTATATTCTGCAAAATTATATTTTGATGATTCCGCGCATTGAACCGCGATTTTCTTTGGTTATTTTTACATAAATGGAATCCTTCATACGCGATTTTATTATTTTCCAAAACCGTGTGGCATATAGGCGGTCACTGAAATCGGATGCGCCTTATAATCTTATGTACATCGCGCAATTTTTCCCACATAAATGATTTTTGAACAGTAAGATGCAGCTGAAGGGACACTTTGGCCGCTGAGTGAAAAGTGGAAAAATCGCTACATATTGATAGAGATGCAATCGCTGTATCTGAAAAGCGCATGCGCCTTAACTGATTTTAACGAATTCGCGAATTATACGTTTTTTAACTTTTATGTTTTTTCTTTGGTTGTAATTTCAACATTACTTTCTATTTCATAATACTACTGTTTATCAAAGTAAGCAAATACACTTTCGGGTTTGTCATCGCATTTTCCCTGAAGAAGTTTCAGCAAAGTCCGTCAGTCCTTGCATCGAAATTTAGCGAAATAGTAGAATAACTCCCAAAGATGTTTTTTCTATTTTTCGTATTAAAAAAAATATATTTTTGAAATAATATTCCAAAAATAAATTTTCGTTCTAAATTCTATCTTTAAAATTTTGGTCTCATATTTTTCTACACAAAAACGATTATCCTGAAATTTTCAAGGAATATGCGGGGATGGCGAATGGTGAAAATGGGTTACAGAATTCTTTGAACTTCGGAGAGGCGGGGTGAAGAGATGTTGTTTTGTAAAAACTTAATATTTGCAAAAAATAAGAACGTATCGGTTTAAAATTTAGTTTACGAGACAATTTCATGGCAGAAAATCCGCGAAAAATATGCAAAATCAATTCGTAGAAACTATATTTCTCCGCATATTTCTACCGCGCCTTCGTGTTTGCATTATGTAATGTCAACAAACATTCTATACGCACCAGCTGCGATTAACTTTTTCATTTATCTCTATGTCAATTTTTATTTTAATAGATTTTAGTTTCCATTTTATTCAAACAATTTGTGTGGAAACTTATGCGAAAAAAAATTTAAAAAACGTGAGATTGGTCTAAATTGTAAGTGATTATTATTAGCTTCGATTTGCTGCTTTTTTTCAACATGGTTTTGGAAAATCTAATATGAAGACGCTAAAGGAGCGAACGGATATGCTGCCGGAATCATTGTAATTTTTGGGGAATCAAGAGTCACGTCATTTTGTATACAACATTTTAAAATATAAAAGATGAAGAGCATTGATTCAAAATGACTAGCCGTTACTATTGATATGATTATCATCATTCTTTTCTGTGGCTAAAAATATTAATTATGAAAAAATCTGATAAAATTGTCATTTCAACACAACAATGAACTGATACTGGTATTGAGAAATGATTCTGGAAGGACACTAAATAAAAAGGCTTCAAAAATACTTCATATCTGCAAATTTGCAATAATGTGCGTATAATAACAAGTTATCGAACTCCGCATTTGTCTTCTAGCAGTTCACATCGAGATGCCTGATGAGCTAAACTAACCCACCAGCGAATCGATCGTAGCATATATATAGTTGGGTGCGTGGTACTTCGCGGATTTCTATTTCTACAATGTCGCTTCCGGGTATGGTAAGCGGTTTATCATATGGCGAATGTCCCCTACAGGATCTTATATTTGACTCAATATAAGAGTGAGAAATGTCAATGTTGGTTAGAGAAACGGTATGTTGATATATGTACATATATAGCCACGAAAAAATTGGACGGGCACATTCGGGGGAAGCAATGACTCTCAAAGAACTCAAATATTAAATGCGGTATTTTATGAATCAGCACTATTAGATCGGTTTTAACTTCTTAGGTATCGTTTTCAATGTAATTCACAGTGCTGCAATAGGCAAAGCGGAAGTTGCAGTAGTAGGTACCGCGAGGGGACACTAATCTTCAATATTGTATTTGTTGATCACTATTTCTGAGGAACCATTCGAAGTTGTCCTTGTAGCAATTGCATTATTAAAGGTAAAAACTTCGAAGTCAATGGAAATCGTAATTATAATAAGCGTGCAATTATATTTGGGAATGACTTAACCAATGCTACAGGCATTAACCCGAACACATTGTCATCGAAGTAATTAGGTGAATGGGTGAATAGGAAACAGAAACTGTTAGTATTTTCCAAAACTGCAAGAGTCTACTAATTTGTAATATTTTTTCCGATAACTATAATGTTATCGTAGAAAAATAGTAGTGGAACAAAGCATATATTTTACTTATGGCATATCTAAATCATTATTGAAGTAAAAATAATCAATACCATAGATGGAATATGCACTTGGAAAAAAATATTACCATGAATAAAATAATTTAAAATATTAAAAAATTGGTAACATTAAATGTTACTAAAAGTATAGTCATTCCTTCGTATATTATCTTAGTCGGGGTAGCGAAGGACACCGGGTTCAGCTAGTACTTATATAAACCAAAATTAATTTCTCGACGAGCTGAGTCGATTTGGCTATGTGCGTCCGTCTGTCCATCTAAACCTTGTAATCGTGCTACAGGTGCAATTTTGATCGGATGGTCACGAAATTTTGGGGGTTGGTGGGGATACTGGATGTGAAGAAGCCTATCGGTGATGATCGGGTATTATTCATGGGTCGGAATTGGCTAAAAAACGTTCATATGCGTGCGTAGGGTGTTCGGCTACAAATCAAAAGTTCGCATGATCAAATCCAGCAGAAAGCAAAATAAAAAATATATGAAGTGTGTTGAAATTGAAAACAAATTCCACCTCAACTGTTCAAAAAATAGAACATGTTTTTTAGCTTATTTTTCAACTTCTAGTAGCCATAGAATAACTAGCTATTCTAGTGGTTACAGAATAACTAGTTATTCAGTGCGACATGCCCTTGTTAAAATAATGGTTTAATAGGGTGTTTTGTAAGTAGTTACGACTACCGAAAAGTTCTATAAAAACCCATTATTTGGTAATGATTTTTTCGCTGGTAGACTATATCGGTCCAGTCCTTCGGGTACCTCCCCCACAAATGTTCAAAATTGTGTACAGCCGAACTGTAAGTGTAAGTAAGTGTAGGTCTACGACCATTACTTCAATGTGTTACAAACTTCTTGGCCAAAACCAATTTATAATGCCCTACTCCCCACATTGTGGTGTATGGTATAATAACTACTTTCTGATATCTAGTAGTTTCATTTGAACAAGTCTGGTTTCCATACCTCTCATACAGGAACATACTCCTTTCAACAAGTTTGTATAGCATACATACTTCTAAGTGCTTCGCCTCAATCTTTACTAGGATCCTTCCCCTCGCATTTCTCGACAGAACAAAAATACCAAAAAATGTAATTTTCAAATTTATGCCAAAGGAAAAGTAGAAGCATAACACGACGTGTCCTTCCAAGACCACTGGCAATATTGCAAAAGCAAAACTGGGTTAATGAAATATCACACCAAATGCACAATGAGAAGAAAATGAAAGCCCTAAAAGAAAAGTATTGTCATTTCGCAGCCTCCAACAAGTAAACTCTCGAAAGACGAATAACAATAAGGGGAAAAAACAAACCTAGTTTTTTTCATCATTTCTAGAAGTTCTCCCAGAGTATTTTTACACACGGCTTGCTTACAATTTGTTTAATTTCATTTCAATTTGTTAAAAAGCTTTCTTAAGCGTTGCACATTATTCTTACCACAGGAGCTGTGTTGGCTAGCTTTTTTTCATTTCTGCTCTGTATTTTTCTTCTTTTATTTACCAGGGACACTGACAAAACCACCAAATGGTGGTGCTGGTGGTTGGTTGTTAAACGGAATGTAAGCCACAGGCTCAAAACAATGTAACAAAGAAGAAAATCTGTTGTTATACGTTTCCCATGGCCTCTCTCCCCCTTGCTCTAAATGTGTATCACAAAACGCAGTGCCAGAAATGAAAGGCTATCACAAATGGTTAAACAACAATGTAGCCCAACACCAATTGTATGATAGCTGCTGCACACACAAACACACACCTGGATGCCATTCCCCCAAGTGGCCAAACTGGGGAGATTTCTTTCTATTTTGTCACCTTTTAGTAGATTTCACGCTTTTTTGGAATTTCTTTTCTTCTCTACCCGAAGGACATCATTGTTGTCATACCAATGTTGTTTTGGCCCGGTGTAAGGTAAACAATTTGTTGTTCATGTAAATGCATAAAGATTGTATGCGGTTTAGCATTTTGTCGGACCTTAACAATTCTCAAGTGTGCAACATTTTGTTGCTGTATCGTGTAGTGTATGTATTTGTGCGTAGCGATAGTAGAAAGTGGAGTAGTGTAAAAAGTAGGGGATGAAAGATACCAAGGAACGGCCATGACAGACATTAACCTCGCAAAGCCATGTACTTGACTTGGTCCCTGTGCACCTTAAGTGGACAATGATTTTCCCTGGGGAGATGCCTTTAACACCCGTTAAAGGTAGTCATCCATCATGTGATGCGCGATCCCCCATATTAAGGTTAAAAACTTCGGTTGGACGTTGGGCTAGTAACCCATCCCTCCAAAAAACATCGCACTATGAAAAAAACGAAGAAAACAAGCAAAAAAGTATCAGTCGGTTTTGCGACAGAGATATACCCTCAGCCTATGTGAATTGAAACTTTCATCGACTGACAGATCGAATGTATTTAGGATCTTTTCAGAAAGTTGTGGCCCTTTTTAGACATTCGAACTTGCCGACAAAAATGTGGATTAGGATTAAAGTTTAAAAGCGTTGCAGAGGATGTAATTGAAGGAATGCACAGTGAATGCGCCCATGGGACAAAAATGAAAAATGTTATGCCTGCGTATAACACTTTTATGATCGTTAAAGTGTTATAAACATTCCAAAATTCACTGTACTAACAATGTTTTGACAATTTATAACGGTATATTCTGATGGGAGCATCGTAAACATATGTGCTCATTCTTAAAAATAGTGCGTTGAAAACGGAAAAAATAAAGTGCTTTACAAATAAAACAAAAATATATATGAAATCAAATATATATAACGATTTATAAAATGGAAGTTGTTATTCAAGATATGAGCTTATTTTCTATATCATTTCATCTGTGCATAGTGATCCTTGCGTATTAATAATAACAGCCAACAAAATATGTTAAAGTATGTAATATTTTGGTTTTTTGACAAACTTCCCATAAGCTTTTAACTAGTATCGCTACCGATCTCCGCCGCCTCATTAGCATATTTCTCTAGCTTTAGGTGTCAAGATTTAAAAAATGTATAAGTTAGCTGCGGAAATTTGCGGATGTACATGGTGTAACCAATTTTGTGATATAACCTCTAAATGAAGAATTTGGAAAAGGGCCCAAATTTTGTAAAAAAACTCCCAAACCCTAAAGTTTTTAGTACTGCTTTGGTCCAAACATTGCATATCGTAATATTTCTCCGAATCTTAGATAGAGTAAAGATGGTACATATCGGTCCACTCCTTCCGGTACCTCCCCCTTTAAAGTTCAAAAATATTCAATAACATGTAAAGCTCGATATCTCATAAACAGAGCAACCGATTAGGTCCAAACTTTGGATCTCGTAATATTTTTTCCAAACTTAGTTTAAACTCGAAACTAGGGCATATCGATCCACTTCTTAGGGTACCTACCTCACAAAAGTTCAACATTTTTGTATAAGTGCAGTTTAAGGTCTGTCCGAGAATCCTTTGGAAATTTTTACCGAAGATAGTCCTTGTTATCCTTTTTACAGCGATATCATGTTTTTCGTGGGCAAGTCCATGCTTCCTTGTATTATGGCTCTAAATTAAACAGTGATCGACTGAAATGAGTGGTGGTGCAAAATCTATCGACAGTAATAACTCTCACAATAAGACCCACTTACAAAATAGAGTACATCCGTCTATTCCTTCGGGTACTTCCTCCGAACCCTTGTGAACTTTAATCAAAATCCATATTTTTGTCGGCAAGTTCATACGTCGAATTAGAGGGCACAGAATTCTGAAAACCATCTAAATACACAGTTTTCTGTGAAAAACAGATTTTCAAATCACACAGACTAAGGGTATATCTGCGTCGGCAAAGCCGACGGATACTTTTTTACTTGTTTTACATTTATTTTTTAATACAACATTAAGTGGTTATATTAATTGATATGTATTTATATGGTTTTAGCATCGAAATGATACTTAAGCATGCCCGATCATGCTCAAAATTTGTGATGATTCTTGCGTAGTGATAAATACACAGTCCCTAAAGTTTTAAGATGATATACCAATATTTAATATTTTTGTCGCACTGCCCTAAAGGAATGCATCCACTGTGGAATGGTCTGACGTTGTAACGTGACAAAATGATCACGCACATAAAACCAACTACAGCAAGGCCCCACTACCCAACAACGTCACAACCAGGCAACTAAAACACACTGTTGGGCTAATAACATACATTTCTTCTTTGGGAGGAGTGCGTTACAGTGCAATTTGAGTTGATCGACAGAATAACAACTGTGGTGTAATTCTCATTCACTTTGCATGACTGCATACTTAAGTATTTCAGTTTTTTGTGGGAACGAGCTTGAGTACAGTTGTGTGTTCGTAGTCTGCCAACCGACACGGGAGTGTAGCTCGGTCGGGAAGTATTTTTGAGAGCTATCCCTTTTGTTCGGGTGTTGTTCCACTCCACCTTCTGATGTTGTTCCACTCCACCTTCGGGTGTTATTCCACTCCACCTTCGGGTGTTGCTCCACTCCACCTTCGGGTGTTGTTCCACTCCACCTTCAGGTGTTGTTCCACTCCACCTTCTGATGTTGTTCTACTCCACCTCCGGATGTTGCTCTACCCCACCTTCGGGTGTTGTTCCACTCCACCTCTGGGTGTCGTTCCACTCCACCTTCGGGTGTGGTTCTACTAGTCAGTACTCGTAGGTTAGTGCTCAGAGGTTAGCTTACAACTAACACTAACTAACGAGGACCCGAACAACCGAGCCGAGTGCTGAATCACCGAGTGGTCTGAGCAACCATACGAACACCGAGTGGCCGAACATCTACAGCACGAATCACCGAGTGGCCGAACACCGAGCGGCCGAACCCCGAGCACCGAATCACCGAATGGCCGAACACATAAAAACACAGAGTGGCCGAGCATCTACAATACGAATTAACGAGTGGCCGAACGCCGAATCACCGAGAGGCCGAACACATACGAACCCCGAGTGGCCGAACATCTACAACACGAATCACCGAGTTCCCGATTATCTTCAAATCGCCTACTACCGAACAGCGAATCGGCGAGTTCCCGACTATCTTCAAATCGCCTACTACCGAATAGCGAATCATCGAGTTCCCGTTTATCTTCAAATCACCTGCTACAGAACAACGAATCATCGAGTTCCTGATTATCTTCAAATCTCCTACAACCGAACAGCAAATCTCAAGGTTCCCGATTACCATCAGATCGCCTACTACCGAACGGCGAATCACCGAGTTCCCGATCATCATGAAATCATTTACTGAATCCAAGTTGCCGATCCCCTAGCCAATTATCCTTCTTATCGTATTTAAACATCAGCAGGTTATAAATTATGGCGACCCTGGACACGACTAAGTCTACCCCAGCCTAATACAAAACCACGTTACGTAGTCCATTATGGAAGTGGATCTTATTCTGGGAGTCATATCGCTCATTTACTCAAAGAGTGACACATCTCAAAAAATCAAGTTTCGAGAAAAACGCGTTTTACTCGTAAGTTGGCTATTGAAATTTGACTTCCTAACTTAAAAAGATTATTACACAACAAATAAAACAACAACCTGGACTATATTTTGCAACCACCTAGCCAGATATCAGTACTAAATTTCTGTGCAACATCAAGCATGATATGAAGTGTATTAGTGTTTGATAAACACAACAAACTTTTTTGTTGAATTATGTCAAACCTGTAGTAAATGTGCTGTAACTCGTTGAGTTTTAGATGTATAAGTATGAAAATTTGACACAAGATAAAGTAGAAGTCGTAGAAAATATAGAAATTGCTAACTCAGAAAACGCTTTTTTTGAGTTATGTCACTCTTTAAGCGAGATCTTTTTGATAGATATCGCGCCCACTTGTCATTTCAGTGGGTCATCGTATAACTTTCGTATAATGGAAGCAGCGAATGCACGATGTTTCAACACAAATCAAAGTTATTCGAGAGCAGGTCTTAAAGTGAACTTATCCGATATTTTGTGAGGGAGGTACCCGAAGGAGGGGACCGACCAGACTTCGATGAGGTTCGATTATGGACTTATAATCGAACCTCATCGAAGTCTGGTAGAAGTTTCAAGATGTGCAAAGTATGGACCAAAGAAACATATGACTAGGCGATTTTAGTGACAAAATTAGAAAGGAACATATTTTTCACACTACAGTCGAGAAATTCAGTCTCCAAAGTGAGACATCAGACAATGGTGTGAGGTTGATAGACTTCGCAGGGGCAAAAAACATGGTAGTTAGCAGTTAAACATCTTACCCGGCTATCTCCAGACCAAATAAAAAAAGAAATCAAATTGATTAAGGTTAGACAGATGCAAGACATTCATCGAGCGTGTTGGATGGATGTAGGAACGTTCCGAGGAACAAATATAGACTCGGACTACAACTTTGTTGCAGTAAAGGTACGTACCCGGTTAAATGTAGCAAATAAAATACGAACAAACACAACACGGAAGTTGCACATCGGTAAGCAGCAATCACAACGGATAGTCACAGCATTCACATTCCACTCAAATTGCCCAATCTATATAAATAAAAATCTAATGTCGTTCGTTGGTAATGGCATCAGTTGAGAACGGCTGGACCGATTTCAATAGTTCTTTCTGTAAAATGTGCGCCATAACCCGACTTGGGTTCTTATGCAACGAAATTTTGACCACACCCACCTTTACGCAAAATTTTTTCAATTTTCAATTTTTGTCATTTCTACAAAAACTACTGAACCTATTTTTCTGAAATTGCCAGGGAATGTACAGGGATGGCCCTTGGTTAAAATAGGCTAAAAATTTTGTTGAATTTCGGAAGGGGCGGGGTACTTCCCCTATACCGTATTTCTTTAAAAATGCTATCTAATATATAAAAGGCAATGTGTGTATGTTTGTATGTTTGTATGTTCCGAATAGACTCAAAAACGGCTGAATAGATTTTCTTGAAAATTTCAGATAATGTACTGGGAACACCGGTGGTGAAAATAGGCTATATATTTTTTTGAATGGTCGTCGCGGAAGTGAAATATCGCGGTCATCCCAAATTATTCAAAAATGTATTATTTCACATAATATACCTAATTTTAGTAAGCGTGACTACAAAACCGCTATAACACTGGCTTCAATATGTGGGATAACGCGGTCAACACCATATTCTGGAATACAGTAAAATCCCGATAACTTGAGATGTCACTATATAGAAATTCCGAAAAATCGATTGGGAAATCTTATGAAATTTTGTATGTGGAGTTTTTAGGTCTGAGAGTAGGTCGTAATCTATTTTTTTATCCCGCTAAGTGTAGTGGCCGGTGGTCCTCCCCACAATTTTTTTAAGAAAACCGCGATATTCAAGATACGTTTTAATATATTGTTTACAAATTGTTTGCAGTGCTATGGTACTTACAGTCTTGACCCTGAATGGTCGTCGCGGAAGTGAAATATCGCGGTCATCCCAAAATTTTCAAAAATGTATTATTTCAATTAATTAGAACTATCGTATGCTGTTTTTATACGGCTAAGAGTAGTGACCGGTGGTGCTCCCCCACAATGTTTTTAAGAAAATCTGAAATCTTTGATATTTTTGAACGTATTGTTTACAGATTGTTTTCCCTGAATGATTGCGGTCATCACAAGTTTTCAAAAATGTATTATTTCAATTAATATACATAATTTTAGTAAGAGTGACACAAAAATGATATGAACACTAGCTTGAACAAGTGGGATAGCGCGGTCGTGAGCTTTTTTAATATGGCTAAGTGTAGTGACCGTAGGTTCTCCTTAAATTTTTTAAAAGTCCATGATATTTTTGAACGTATTGTTTACAGATTGTTTGCAATACTACTGTAATTACCGTCTTGACCCTTAATGGTCTTCGCGGAAGTGTAATATCGCGGTCATCACAAACTGTTCAAACATTTATTATTTCAGATAATATACATAATTTTGCGTTCCTAAAAAATGCTATAAACGCTGAACACTAAACAATAAGTGGGATAGCGCGATCAAATCCACATTTTGGAATACAGTAAAATCCCGATAACTTGAGATGTCACTATCCAAAAGTTAAATCCACCAAAAATAGCGAAAGTCAGGAGCCACCCTTCTATAGGAGCTATATCAAAACGAGGACGTATACTGAAAATTCTCTGCAAGACTGTTTACGACCCCCAAAAGTGACTATATCTCCAAACTATCGAAAATCGGGAGGTACTGCTTTATGGGAGCTATATCAAAACGTGAACCTATAACTGTTGCATACCGAGGGCAAATAAAAAGGCGTGTCTTTCGGTCGATACGAATATTTATGCTCTCCTCTTTAAATTACATTAAAACCAAATTTTAGCCATTTCGGTGTGATAATGATGTTAAATCCTCAAAAATAGCGAAAATCAGCCGGTACCGTTCTATGGAAGCTATATCAAACCGTGGACCTATACTGACAATTCTCTGCAGTAATAATTACGACCCCAACCGAGACCAACAATCCAATATAAAGCAATGTTAATTGACGTGCACCGATCATTATATGTGGGTCACAAAGTGCTTTAAACTGTTAATTTATGGTGGAGGGTATAATAAAAGAGATTTTATATCTTAAATTTGGGGGATACCATTACATGGAATTTATGTCAAAACATTGATTTATATTATGAAGTTTCTAGAGGGATGCCTAATTATGGCTGTATCAATGCTGGGTACACACAGAGAAGAGATATTGTTGGAACAATCATATTCTAAGAACAAAATAGTGTATTTTAAAAATCTGAAAATATATATTGTTGTTTCAACCATATATTTTTTATTAGGAAACATGATGCCACAAAATATATTGTTGCGCCAACAATACATATTTAAGAATTTAAAAATACACTATATTGTTCTTAGAATATGATTGTTCCAACAATATTTTTTCTCCGCGTGTAGATAACTAAAGTTTACACGGAGAACCCAAACAACGGGCCAGCAACGCGGACCGGGTCAGCTAGTATCTATATAAATAAAAATCATATGTCGTTCGTTGGTAATGGCATCAGTTGAGAACGGCTTCACCGATTTCGATCATTCTTTCTGTAAAATGTGCGCCATGTGCGGATTTTTATGCAAAGAAATTTTGACCACACCCACTTTTACGCCCACTTTTTTCAATTTTCAATTTTTCTCATTTCTACAAAAACTACTGTACCGATTTTCCTGAAATTGAGGACCCGTGGTTCAGACAGGCTATACATTGTGTTCAATTTCGGAGGGGTTTGGTACCTCCACTATGTCTGATTTAATAAAACCGCTATATTAGCAAAAATGAAACGAGTGATTGAATTAATTCTTCCGAACAACCACCCTCTGAACCACCCCGTTCCGAACTACCGCGCTCCGAACTTCCACCCTCCGAACCAACCCGGCCCGAACTTCCATCTTCCGATCCACCCTGCTTCGACCTTCCACCCTGCTGCGGATTTCCACCCTCGGAACCAACCCGCATTGAACTTCCACCCTCCGATCCACCCCGCTTGGAACTGCCACCCTCCGAACCACACCCTCCCATCCACCCCGCTCCGAACTTCTACATATCGAACCACCCTGCTCCGAACATCCACCCTTAGATTCTCCGACCCTAGGTACTCATTTTGGGACCTTAAGACCCGACCACGCCCGAGGGACTTATTTGTGGCTATATGACCCGGCCACACCCACTTTTTTAAGTGTGTTATATCTTCAAAACTTCTATGTAATTTTCGATTTCCATGTATTTTTCAGATGATGTACAGGGATTTTGGAGGTGCTGGTTATACCCTGCGTCCTATTTTTTTAAATGCGCTATATATGTAAAATGTACAAACCATAAGACCCGAACACTCCTACTTTCTTAAATATATTACAAATCAATGGAAATACCAGATGTTACGCATAGCGAAGTCTTGGTCTTATTGGAAAGTAAGTGTTTAAATTAGAAGGCAACATATCGATAGCTATAGCTTCATCAGGTATATAAGATGTAAATTAAAAGAAGGTGGAAGGACGACACAGTTGGCCCTTAAGCCACTGAACATTCATGTGAATGAAGCGCACATTTGCAATATTAAATATAAGTTATCACCTGGAACGAATTTACAATGGCACATAATAATTTAAGAAGCAATTCACCTTTAAATTTTAGACAAACACTTCCAGCTATACTATTTCAGCAGATGAAATAAATGCATGCCTCAAGTCATCAGCTTTTTGGCGTTATGTTAAAATTACATATCGGTACAAACAAATTTGAAGATTTTTTATTTATAATCACTTGCATATCTCGACTAATTAGCAATGCAATAAAAATACAATCGCTGACTTAAGGTAAAATAAAATTTCTTCAAGGGCCAGCAACGTGGACCGGGTAGGCTAGTTTTAACTAAAATTACTTCTCGTACCATGTCAACAGCCGCAAAGTATATACTTGGATGCCAGAGACCTGCACCAAGGAACCCATGATAGGATCAGTAGCACACGAGAGAGTTATCGAAAGAAAAGGAGAGGGGAGAAATGTGTTTGACTTTGGTACAGGCAAATTCTCCTTAATTTTGGTAGCTGATACATATAGTTTGCTAAGGATATGGAAATATCATTTTTTCAAACTGTTGGTATCCAATACTAGCGAAGGCGACGAATGCACCACAGATCAAATCCCACAAGATGATGTTGAATGTACACCGCCAGGCTAAGATGAGTTGAAGACAAGAATAAACCGGCTGAAGAATAATAAGCCAGCATGAGCCGATGGCCTACCAGCCGGGCTGTTCAAAACCAGATACGCTGATAAGGTGTGTGCATCAGCTAGTTAGCATCAGCTGGCTGGCAACGGTGATTGGAACCTGAACATCCTGTGTCAGGGATATTGTGGGAACGATTAAACCTACGGTCAACGAAATAATTGGGCCATACCAATAAGGCTTTTGGCCGGATATTTACCCTGCCACAAATCCTGGACAAGACCCAAGATATGCAAATTAACACTTACCTTTTTTTGTCGATTATAGAACTGATTTCGACAGCGCCTTACGGTCAAAGTTATTCCAAGCCATGTCTGCATTTGGTATCTCCACAAAGCTCCTTCGGCTTTGAAAGATACCCGATTCTCAATTAAAATAGGAAAGAATCTCTCAGTACCAAAAGAGGTTTCAGACAACGAGACAGCCTTTCGTGTGATCTCTTCAACATCCTGCTGGAAATGCATATACATAAATTCGCACATGTTAATTGATTATACTGACGATGTTGACATCATGGGTCGATCAGTAAAAGAAGTAACTAATACCTTTATGAAGGACAAAGGAGTATCTGCTAAAGTGGATCTGGCAGTAAACGGCGACAACACCAAGCTGTTGGTATCGAGACCCAGTGCATTCTCAGAACTCGACCAAATGTGAAAACAACATCGGTTGTTAAATAAGAAGAAGAATTGTACTGGCTAACAGATGATACTTTGGTTTAAGTAAGCGGTTTAAAAACAAAGTCACATCTCGTCAAACAAATATAACTCTTTACAAAACACTGATACTTCCCTTGCAAATGTGTGGTTCCGAAGCTTAGGTACGACACGAGTATAGTTAAACGAGATACAGCGAGCGATGACAAACCAGGAACGAACAAGGAACTATTCCGGACAAGGAACTGTTGGAACTATATCCAGCTCTTGCGTTTATATAATTCCTTTAGTTCTTATAGCTCCTTTCGCTCTTCTCGCTCCTATAATTTAGCACATACATGGATTTTACTTCTTTGCTGTTTATTCGCTGTAATTTATTTATGTTTATGTCAATTCATCGACAAAATGATTAAACATTTCGGTCTTGGAAATATTTGCAAAGAAGGAAACAAAAAGAACGATGAGAGAGAGACTCGGTTAACTATTTAGGTCTCGGAAAAACGAACTATGAAGGAGAAAGATTCGTTGAACTAAATCGGTCTAGGAACTATTTGGAACTAGATTATCGGTCTGCTCCGGGAACTTGATAGCCCAACTCAAACGAACCCGCTCAAAATTCGTATAAATACAGGTCGCAGGGCTTTAGCCGACCAGGTAAGGAAGTGGAACGTCAGTTACGATGGGACACGCGGTCCGCTCGAATTCGTAGAACGACTGGAGGATCTGGCCCTCATGTACGAGGTGGGCATGGACGAATAATAATGCTCTGGTTTGGTTCCGCACCAATAACCAACACTGGAGGAAGTGGAAATCTTTTCCAGAGGACTTCATGCGGTTTTTCTTGCCAGCTCGCCATTTCGAGCATTTGGAGGACGAGATTCGGAGGAGGAAACAGAAGCCACGAGAAAGCTTCAAGGCATACACCCTTTGCATGCAAAACCTTATGCGGCATACAAACTATGACAACGACCAAAAATTGGAACGGATTTTTCGCAACGCCCTACCCGAGTACCAATGGTATATTCGTCGCCGCGATTTCCATACTCTTGGGGACCTGCTCGAGATGGCAGAAGATTTAGAAAGTCTACCACCGGGGACCCGCCCTGTTCGGGAACAGCATGTTGTGGACAAACGAATCATTTCGGCACAGTGCAGGAACCCCCAAGTGTTATTTTGCTGGGATTGCGGATGACGTGGAGTGCGGACAATAGCATGCTGTTGTCCCATGTCGAGAAATGGCAACCGGGTCCGCCAGAGTCGGGGGGAAGCGGACCCGATGATGTAGGAAGCTATCCTCCAGTTCAAACCTCACTATTCGCCGAGTCGACCAGCTGGTGGCAACTGTATTACTCGCAGGTCCGACGCCACCAGTAACTTCATAAGTGAGAAACTTAAGAACATAATAAATCATGAGGTCCGGACCGTGCCGTATGCAGCGACAGTCACCTTGGCTGACGGGTCTCGGCTGCAAATTTCGGAGGCGTCAACGCAGTCGTCACGTTCGGATCACGGCAACTTCAGCTACGTTTCCTTGTGATGCCCCATGCTACCGAGGAATTACTCTTGGGCTGGACTTTCTAACTAAAGGCGAGGCCCGTATCACATGTGCCGGTCTCACATGCGAGGCCCGGCTGAGCCTCCGAGAACCAGCACCACCGAAACCTGACAACCACAATTACATCGAGGGAGCCAGTTGCTCAGGAGCCAGGATGCTCCGGACACAGAATGGTAAGTGAGCATACGCGCGATGAACAGGTTAGAATAATGGAATTTTTAGAGAAAGAGCTATGAAGTTTTGATACCATTCAAAGACCGTCGACTATTGCTACCCATCGGATTACCATGAAAGATGACCGCCCCTTCAAGTTTCGATATGCTCCTCGATGAAAAGATAAGCGTCCCACAGCCATTACAGCTCCCCTATTACTCTGGCTCAAAAGAAGAATGGAACATGGAGACTGTGAATCGATTTCTGCTAGCTGAACAGCAGATCCGAACCGGATGCTTACCCCTTACCCCATATCGATTCCATCCTGGATCGTCTCAGAGAAGCGAAGTATGTCAGTAGTCTTGATCTGAAGGATGGCTACTGGCAAATTCTGCTCGAGGAAGGAAGTAAGAGGTACACCGCCTTTACCGTAGCCGGACGAGGGTTGTTCCAATGGCGGGTTATGCCATTTGGTCTCCATTCCGCGCCCGCCGTCTTCCAACGAGCGTTGGACAGCATAATCGGTCCGGCGATGGAACCCCATGCATTCGCATATCTCGACGATATCGTTGTCATTGGCAGAACTTTGGAGGAACATCTGGCTAATTTGGGAAAAGTATTTCGGCGCCTACGGGAAGCCAGGCTGCCGATCAATCCAGGGAAGTGTGCATTTTTCAAAAGGCAGACCAAATATTTGGGCCATGTCGTCAGCGGCGAGGGCATACACACTGACCGGACAAAATTGCCGCCATCGAGGGGATGACCGCACCAACAACGCTTAAAGAGCTGAGGCGATTCTTAGGGGTCGTATCGTGGTACCGTAGTTTCGTTCCCGACTTTGCTACTCTAACACAACCTCTTACCTCGTTACTAAAGAAAGGAAAGCACTGGAGATGGACGGAAGATCAGCAGACGGCATTCGAGATACTGAAGGCCCGACTCACACAGGCGCCAATCCTGGCCTGTCCCGAGTTTAGCCGCAAGTTCATTTTGCAGACCGATGGTAGCGACTGTGGCCTTGGATTTGTTCTTACGCAAGTGTTCGACGAAGGTGAGCGGGTAATAGCCTACGCCAGCCGCACCCTTAGTGGAGCAGAAAAGAACTATTCCGCCACCGAGAAGGAATGCCTAGCGATAGTGTGGGGGATCAGAAAGATGCGGCAGTACTTGGAGGGTTACCATTTCCAAGTGATTACCGACCATCTGGCGCTTAAGTGGCTAAACACAATAGATAACCCCACAGGAAGGTTAGCCCGCTGGGCATTGGAACTACAACAGAATACATTCTCAGTCGAATACCGAAGATGAGGTTTGAACGTGGTAGCGGATGCCTTATCACGTAATCCCACTGAGTTCTTGCAACGAGTGGTGGAGGGATCTATTATCCGATGCCGGTGGTTTGAAAACAAAATGGACGCTGTCACAACTAACCCGAAGAATTTTCCTGATTACTCTATTGTAGCAACACAACTCTACCGGCACATACAAAAGACCACCAATGACGACGACGATACGCCTTGGAAATTATGCGTCCCTACCCCACTAAGGGAACGAGTCCTGCATGAGAACCATAGTCAGCCTTCAGCAGGACACCTGGGTATCCGGAAGACGATCCACCGGACATGTGGGCGCTATTACTGGCCTGGCATGAACCGCGATATCACACGTTTTATACAGAGTTGCGAGTTGTGTCAAAAGTATAAACCAAACGGCCCCGGCATGCGAGATGCTGTTATCGGTGCCAGAGGAACCAGGGGCTACCGCATGTGCCGATTTTGTGGGATCATTACCACGCAGCATTCATGGTAATTGCATGATTTTGGTATTTCTCGACAGGTTCTCAAAATGGGTCGAGCTCATTCCACTCCGGAAAGCCACGGCGGAAGGAGTAGTCAAAGCTTTCAGGGAACTGATCCTAGCGAATCGCCAGCCCAACGCAAAAGGCCTCCGAACTTGAGGAAATCTTTGGAATCGTGAGGCGAAGTTTGGCACACGCGGGAGAGGACCAGCGGCGGAGGTACAATCTACGACGTCGCGATTGGACCCCGGTGATAGGCGATTCGGTGCTTGTCAAACAGCATCCCCTGTCAAAAGCTATAGACAAGTTCGCGGCAAAACTGGCTCTCAGGTATGACGGTCCTTTTGAGGTCGTTGATTTTCTATCCCCGGTCATAGTTCGTGTTCGTCGGCCGGAACATAATCGTGTGTTGTTACTCTCTCAGTCTCTTTAAGATAAATTCCTGTGACAGACTCTGGTCCCCCGCAAGCTATCCAAGCTATAGAGAGCGAACTTGTCGTTACAGTTTTTTAACTGATTCTTTTCCAGATGTTAAAATTAATAGTAATGTTTGGACTCGCCTTAAGTAAATGGTGATAATTTTCTGTATATCTGAAAATAAAGAAACGAAAGTGTTAAAAGGTCAGAGTTTATAATAATAGTCACTAATGAAATCTAATAATCAAAACTGTATGACTTATCATCACATACGATCCTCATTTACGAGGTATAAATACCATTTCTTGATTCCCATTTTAATACTTATGAAGTAAAAAACAAAAAAGCAAAAAACACTTGCACCAATCCCAAATGTACAATCTCATTAATATAATATTGTTCTTATTTCATTTATATATGATCCTTCGTTTTAATGCAAATGTACGCGTCAGTGTAAATTAGGTCAACTTTGTGATTTAAACGCTAATCTACACACCTCTAAATTTTAATAAAAATATTTAATATACTGTTACGGAATTAAGTTTACCTTGTAGAGACTGTATTAAATAAAACGAGGATTTATTTAGATTACGATTCTACAAAGCTTTATTGACTTTACTAAGCATACAACTTAACTCAACTAAGCATACAGATATCCTTTACTTCTTCTCTAACTGAGGTTTTCAGTTCGCGGTCTGAATTACAACTGACTAACTGCCTCACCGATGTTTCCAGACCGAAGATCTGGTAACATTTCGAATACCAACAATTCAACAGTGCAACACACACAACATATATGGGCGAAAGGTTGACAAATACAAGAGAATTGATTGATTGGACCATCAAAACAAACGTAAAATAGAGTGCAACAAAAACAATAGCAAAATAAATAGAGAAAACTGGCACTAAGCGATAACTGCATGATTGTAGTAAAATGAATGCCAAACAAGAATAAATACATCAATAACGTGGAAAGAAAGAACCTGAATGATTGAGAAATTCTATACAGCAATTGTGATTGAAACCTGTTTAGTCAGTAGTCACACGCGCAAAGTTTGCGGTAAAGAAAATTGAGTTTTTTGGTGAGTGCGGCGAGAAAAGACTATAGAGTGGCTCTTTCCTCACCGCTCTCAACCAAAAACTCAATTTTCTTTACAACAAACTCTGCGCGTATGGCCTAGACTATTTAAATATAGAAAACGGCATGCTTCTTCTTTAATGTTCGAAAAAAAATTGTTAAAGTAGGATGGCGTTAGTGTGCAAATAGAATTTCACCTAAAGAATGAGTTCGAAAAAATAAAATATTTATTTAATAAAATATTTGCTAATGAACCACAAAAACCGAAACGTTTGCTACAACGAAAGATTACACTGTGCGACAACAACAAAAAATTACAAGGAAAACTGAGCATGAAAGTAGAGCTGAAAATATCAAACTGGTGTATCGGTGTTTTTCAAGTTTACATCGGAAATCAACCGAAGTAGGGCAAGTTCCGACCATTTCTAGCTTTTTCGAAATATTCGAGTTAAGATATTGAATAAAGTTGATGTTTTGTTGGTAGGGTTCTGCTGTGTAGAGACGAGCCAAAGAAATATCCAACAGGAACATCAAAGAGTAGAAAGTAGTGGACTGTATTTTTTTTATTTAATTATTCCTCATAGCCAATGAGGAATAATTTGCGGTGAAATGAGAGATGAGAAATAAAACAAATTTATTAGAATATTTTCATAAACGTTATAATTCGTATGGTTTTTATTTCAGTATAAAAATTGGTTAGAGACGAGAAGAGGTGCTTACCAGTCGGTTAGTGCAAGAGAAGTGAAGTATTAAAAAGAGAAAGAGTACTGGTTAAGCCTACATTTTAGATGTTACTTTCGTCAAGAGAACAATTCATTTGGACGAAAGTAACCAAGAGACGAGATAGTTGGCAATTAGAACTTAAATCATATTTACATTAGCTATTTCTTAAAATACGTTACAAATAATATTTGAAATTCATAAAGATTACTTATAATTTTAACATAATGTAAAGTTGTTTAAACGAAGTTTGAACATGCTCCCCCGCCTTGGCCAGAATGGACAATACATAGTTGTTGATGCTATGGGTTAAGGGAGCCTCATGATGACCGCTGCTGTAAGGAGGAATGGAATGTGAAATCTTTAGCTCACTTTGTTGATCGATCTGGAATGGAAAAGACATTAGTAAAGTCCATGGAATACTGCATAGAAAGAAAACATGAGATGAGATAATAATTTATAAACCAGATATAATTAATTAATATAATTAAATTGGTGCTTGGGTTTTAAAAGTTCTTAAATTTTTAAGAATTTTTTAAATGAGTTTTCCCAGAGCCGGGCTTGAACTCGGACCTCCAGTACGTTAGTCCGACACGCTTACCTCTGGGCTACCGTGGTATAAGTCATGAGGCGAGCTTAGTATTGCATGTGACATGTAATTCAGTAAGATTACAACGTGGAAATTCGGCATTTGTTCATTTGCATGCGTATGCTATTTTTAGAACTTGGAGGAAAGTGAGAAGGTACATTTAGAAGTGAATTGATAATAATTTTGGATTTAAAGAAGTTATTTAAGTAAGAAAATACGATTTTGAAATTTGACACAAACTGGACTCGAACCGGCTTCCTTACACCTAGTAGTCTGCTGCGCTCCCACTAGGCTACCTACATATTCACATGGATCTCGGATGGAATCGACAAAGTATGTGTACTTTGTTTGTGATGTGTTTAAAAATAATTGATCACTGATGATTTGTGTTGATTTTATATTTCTAAATGATTATTTTGATTTGGTTCATCAAAGTTAGCAATGTTAAGCTCTATTTTTAGAAGTTATTGTGTAAGATTTCTCTTTCTTTCTTTTACCTCTTTATTTTCTAATTTTTGCTGCTTTTACTGGTAATTTTCCTTTGCTAGAATTTTTAAATGTTCTGGACTATTTTTTAAAGTTTTTAAATTTAATTTTTTACTTGTTTTTATTTGTAATTTCGCATGCTTACTTTTTCAGATAGTCGGGATCAATTTTTAAAGTTTTTTTTTGAATTAAATAAAATTTCGCTAGGAGTAGGGCTCGAACCTACGTCCTCTTGACTGCTAGTCGAGGACACTAGCACTATGCTATGTTAAGCTATTCCAAAGTTTGACATTTTTGGTAAGTGAGTAGGTGTGTGAACATAAGCATTGAACAATATTAACACTCAACGAAAAATGTGAGCTAGTGAAATTAATTACAGATATATTTTGAGAAGAGAATCAATCATTTAAAAAACTAACCAATAGGTTAGTCCTTCCCCACCAACGAATTGAGACTATTTCTTTGGGCAAGAATCAAATGTGTTTGTACAGATGTATTAAGATTATCACAAAATTGGTATCCAGATTTAATGCATGCACATTTATTTATAGATTTGGAAGTTTTTCTTGGTGAATTTTTGCGTTTAGGTCTCTTATTTTGGTCACTTGAAACAAAATTCGATGCAATAAAGTTTGCGGTGGAGGTAAGTGAATTTTCTGCGAATATTGGGCCACTAAGTACCCAGCCAAATATGGTTTTATACGCTGATGTATTGCCAAAAACATTTTTCTTAATGCCATCTAGAGTTATGAATCTTTCGACGTCTGCTCCAAGGATGATATCTATTTCAGAGGATTCATAAAAGCGTGGGTCTGCCAAATCAAGGTCTTTAAGAGAGTTGTGATCATAGATTTTAATAGAAACAGCAGGTAGAGGTTTAGTGACTTGCGGTAAAATTATAGCAGAAACATAGAATTTAATATTGTGCTTATTAGAAACAATTGGTAATTGACATTCAGCTTTGGAGACTTGTTTCTGACCACCAACGCCAGTGATTTCAAAGGAATCAGTATTTTTAATGGAGAGGTTAAGTCGATTTGCACAAGTTTGCGTAATAAAGGTTTTTTGAGATCCAGAATCTATCAATGCTCGTACAGTGTGCAATCGGCCATTGTTTTGAACTTGAACTAAAGCTGTTCTCAGAAGAATTGTATTGCTTGAGGTTGAAAAATTTGCTTGAATTTGAGACGAGACGGGTATGGCATAGTTTTCTATTTGAGACGAGGCGGGTATGGTAGAGCTTTCAATTTGAGACGAGTATGATTGTCGGTTTTTATTTGCATCATATTTGAGAGAATTGAGCATATCGTTGTTCGGATTTGGCGTATCAAAGCTGTTAATATGCAAAAGCGTGTGGTGGGTTTTGTGGCATATCAAGCAAGTGTTTGTAGATTTGCCACTAATTTTATTGTGAGATGAGGATAAGCAGTTGCCACATATATTACTTTTTGTAACGAAATCAAGCCGCTGTTGAGCCGCCAATTTGCGAAACTCAGCACAAGCTCTAACTTGATGGTTCGCATGACAGTACGAGCATTTTAAAGCAAATTTTTCATTAGAGTAATTTTTCGGAGTTTTAGAGTAATTTTGAGACGGGATTACTGCTTGATTTTCTTTTGTATTTCGAATACTTGCAATGCGCTCTACAACTCCGAATCTATTTGAAAGAAATTCATCGAGCTGAGACCAAGTTGGTAAGTCTCGATGGGATTTTAGAGATTGTTCAAATAGAGAAAGGGTTTGTTCTGGTAATTTTGTGGAAACTAAGTGGACCAAAATTGGATCCCAACTTGCTATATCGATATTGAGACTTTGCAATGTAGAGAGACAGTCTTTTACTGTAGAGTGAATGTTGTATATTGATTCGCTGTTTTCCTTTGTTGCAACAGGAATGTTAAATAAAATATTTATTTGCTTGTCTACCAAAACTCTTTTGTTTTCATAGCGAGATTTTAGAGAATTCCATGCCAGTTGGAAGTTATCATCGCAAAGGCTATATCTATTAATTATAGCCCCCGCTTCACCACTGGTTTTGCTTCTCAAATAATAGAGTTTTTGAGCTTGGGAAAGTTGTGGATGATCACTATAAACTGCAGTGAACATGTCACGAAAGCTAGGCCATTCTTCATAGCTTCCGTTGAAAATTTCCGTGTCACATGGAGGAACGTTGAGATAAATATCAGAACTTTCGAGAGGAGATTTATAGGTATTTAGCGATACTTGATCCGAATTTTTGTTTTGAGTGGTGTTTTTCTGCATATTTGTTTCGGATATTTTGAGAATGTCCAGAATTTGCGACTTAGCAGTGTAATAAGCGTCTGAAGTGACATTAAAATTGTTTTTGATGCTTTCTTTTATGTCCTTGACATTTTCAGATATAAGGGACAACATAATATTCTTGAAGTATTCTTGCACTAATACCCAGCGATGTTCTAAATCATCTAATTTAACTTGGAGAATTGTATCCGTCTGATCAATCATATCACATTGTGCAAATTGAGTGCAAATATTGTTCAAATGCTCGCAAGCGAACAAAAACTTATTGTGCTCCGGAGACGTTAATATAGCAATATTTGGTGTGTTTGTGGAATTGGATGCGGAAGCAGGAGAACTTTCTGATAGAGACATTGTGATCAATATTTTGTGTCGAAATTTGGCTGAAGTATTAAACAGATGTACTAATAATTTTTCTTGGGTGTAATTGAAGTGGTGTTGTTGTTCTGTGAATGATGAATATTGGTTTTGCAAATGATGTAACTGTTTGTTGGTTATCGTTTTATGTGAATTTAGAGACGGATTCTCAGAGAGATCACTATGAGTAAATATTGTTACACAATGGCTTATTTTTATAATGTTAGGGTTATGAAATATCGGAATGAAAACCAGATATTGAAAGTAAAGAAAAAATGCTGTACCAACTGACTTTTCACATTAAAAAAACTTTCGCCTTCGCTGGGAATCGAACCCACGTCCTTACGACTGGAACTTCAGAGCTTATACGCCGCACCACAGTTTAATGTAAGACGAGATTGGCAACCACTTATAGGAATCTATGAAATGTTCTTTTTGTGTGTAATAATAATAATGGAAATATTTAAGTATAGATTTCTATTTATAGAACACCACACTAGAATTATTATATTCTTGTTTCTTCTTCTAAGCTTGGTTTGAATTGGAGTTTTTGCGAGAACACAATGTGTACGTATGCTGAGAGATGAGTGCGATTTTTTAATAATGTTATGCTTGCTTGTCCGTGAGGAGATGGAATGACAATTGAAGTTTGTTATGAATATGAAATTAGAGGAGAAAGAGTGCGGGAAGTAGAATAAAAATTTCCTACGAATTAAAATTGAAAACTAAAAATGCTACAATCTGGGCGAGATTTGAACCCAAGACCTTCAACCTGAAAATATGACACGTTCACGTTGAGCTATCGTCTGATAAGGGAGTTTGGTAGCAACTTACAATTAGAAAAATTCAATTGAAATTTTTGAGTGGTTGTTGGTACCTCTTTTTGATCTCTAATTTTAATACTTTTATGCACTTTGGATGTTTATTTTTGTCACTTAATTCGTTTTTTCACACTGCAATTTAACTTTGGTTTTGCACTTACCGAATTACTGAAGTGAATATTGAACCGTATTTGGATATTCTTCAATATTACCTTAATTTTTGTTGTTATGTACTTGCTGGTTTCTTAAACGGCTACGAAGGACCATGAATAAAGTTGATGTTTTGTTGGTAGGGTTCTGCTGTGTAGAGACGAGCCAAAGAAATATCCAACAGGAACATCAAAGAGTAGAAAGTAGTGGACTGTATTTTTTTTATTTAATTATTCCTCATAGCCAATGAGGAATAATTTGCGGTGAAATGAGAGATGAGAAATAAAACAAATTTATTAGAATATTTTCATAAACGTTATAATTCGTATGGTTTTTATTTCAGTATAAAAATTGGTTAGAGACGAGAAGAGGTGCTTACCAGTCGGTTAGTGCAAGAGAAGTGAAGTATTAAAAAGAGAAAGAGTACTGGTTAAGCCTACATTTTAGATGTTACTTTCGTCAAGAGAACAATTCATTTGGACGAAAGTAACCAAGAGACGAGATAGTTGGCAATTAGAACTTAAATCATATTTACATTAGCTATTTCTTAAAATACGTTACAAATAATATTTGAAATTCATAAAGATTACTTATAATTTTAACATAATGTAAAGTTGTTTAAACGAAGTTTGAACAGATATCTTGGAATCCTTGCATTTTAGGTATATATTGTCTTTGGCAACTTTACAGAGGAGGATGTGGCGAATATTTTTTTTATTTAAAATTTTAACCCTCATGTGGTACATCAAAGGGGTCTTTTTGGCCCTTTTTTTCGAAAATCTTTCAAAAACTACTTTAAAATGTGATAATATCATATCCAAATATCCCACAAAATTGTTCGCCATAAAATTTTACTATAGGTCTCAGAATACACCAAATCTGTAAATCTTATCTAATCGCCAGGAATCTCTAGACATGAAAAACACGTTTTAGGATTAAAGTCAGACTTAATCTGAGTTTATTAAAACTTGGCCCACAAAACATAATTTTAGAGATAAAGACAAAAATATTCTTCGTCAAATTTCACTATTGGTCACCAAAGATATACTTACATTTTATATCATGAAAATATCAGTATAAATTTTGCAGAAAAGAAGCATGAAAATATTCGCTAATTTTTTTTAATGTAACTGATTTCCTACTTTTTTCGAGTTGGTACATAAAAGTAATATGCACTTTTTTGCACTTCATAATATTTTGCCTTTTAAGTTCGATGACGGATCATTCCGGTCCACTCCTACGAGTACCTCCTCCACAAAACTTCAACATTTTTCTGTAAAATGGTGTGAACGATAAATCTCGAAGGAAGCAATCGTTTTGGTCCAAACATTGCACTTCGTATTATTCCTTCCAAATACAGGTCAGGTTCGAAAATGCACTATACCGGTCCCGTCCTTACGGTACCTCCCACACTAAAATTGGAAAAAGTGCAGTTTGAGGACTCGCGAATCTTTTTTTGCAGAGGGTTGTTTTCACGGTCCCTATAACAACGTCACATTTTTTTCCGGAGTAAGTCTATACTTCCTGAGATAATGGTCCAAAAGCTTCAAAAACCCCTGTCGGCACTTTTACAAAAATGTTTCCAAGCTTAGTTTAACGTAATTAAATATTTCACGTTCTATGAATCAGAAATTTGCCTACTAAAAAATGTAGGTATATGTCAATGATTTGGTACCAGAGAAGCAAGCTCGTGATACGAAATTAATATATTTTATATTTATATAGGCTGAGGGTATATCTCTTTCAGCATAGCTGACTGATACTTTCTTAATTGCTTTTGGGTAAAAATCGCCAAATCGTTTCCCTTGTCCCTTCTAGGATGTTTGTGGCACAATTATAACACTTTTCTCTAGTTCCATTTCAATAAGACTTGTCGTTTGCAAGAAGTCGCACAATTTAAACAATTAAAAATTGTGACAATATTAAATGGCAAGCGTTTTATTTGAGAGATTCCATCATGAAAAATTATTTTCTAGTCTTAAGTGCATAACTAAATTTTTTGAATTATTTTATTTTTAACTTTTTAGTAAATACATTTTTTGGCCACTGAGAAGTCAATTTAGGCCGTAAATGTAGATAAAAACTTTAAATTGCCTGAAATCGAGTGGTACCGTTATATGGGGGCTACACCAAAATCTGGACCATGTCCAAAATTTTTGGTGGGGGAGTTTCTGTACAATTAGGCACTCCAAATACCAAGTAAGAGCCAAGTCGGACTGAAAATGAAGACAAAATCCACAAAACACCTGAAATCGGGTGGTACCGCTATATGGGGGCTATAGGAAAAAATGGAACTCCAAATACCAAGTAAGAGCCAAGTCGGACTGAAAATGAAGACAAAATCCTCAAAACACCTGAAATCGGGTGGTACCGCTATATGGGGGCTATAGGAAAAAATGGACCCATATTGGTTTTGGTTTCATATTCATGTATTGGCATCCAAATCTGAAAAGTGTGCAAAGTTTCAGTTCGATTAGTTAACTGCAAGTGTGTTAAAAATGAGTTACTAAATTTGAACTAAACGGACACCAAAGCAACTTTAATAACACTGTGCAACACGAAAATTATTAACCATATAACAACTTTGCCTCTGAGATAAATTCAAATTTCCTAACGGTTTGGAAGATAGAGTCCTGACTAAATGACCCTTTTTACATCAAAGCATCAAACTTTTGGAGGCCTATAACCGCGAAAGTTGATGAGATAGGGAAAAACGGCGAGACACGTGTATTCTCATTTTTGGTGTTCTATCACACAGTGGAGTCAGAATATGGTTAATAAAACATGACTCAAAAAATTACACACAGTTTAAAACACTGTAAAAACAAATGTTTACGCTCTTTCTATACATTCGGGTCATGTGTGTATAAATTGCCGAAAAACTTCGTCACCACTGTGCCTAACAAGAACATTATTGGAAAAAATGAAGGAGAAACTTATTTTCCGCTGGCAAAAATGAGAAATGAAGAAGTGAGCAAAGGCTATAGTCGGGACGGGACCGACTATGTGCTACTCTACACCACTACCCCTGTGCATAAGCTTTTCACTGCTAAACATTCATTTTAGGGAATATTAGCCAACTATCACCAAATTCAATATGCTTCTTCCTCTCTGGGACCCCCTTAGGCCACCAAAGTTTCGTGACGATCCGATAAAAATTGCGACATGTTGCGTAATTACAAAAAAAGATGGTAAATTGAATGCTATTGTGAGGGTGCCACCGTGGTGCAATGGTATGCACACCCGCCTTGCACGCTGATGGTCGTGGGTATGATTCCCCGGCCAATCAACATCAAAATTTTCAACGGTGGCAAAATACCCCTCAGTAATGTTGACGACATTTCCTGAGTATTTAAGCCATGTACAACTTCTCGACAAAGTGGTGTCTTAAGACACGCCTTTCGGACTCGGCGATAAACAGTAGGGTCCCATATCATTGTGCTAATATGAATCGGGGTGTACTCATTGATATGAGAGAAGTCTCCCTTGTCCCGTATGGGATGTTTGTGGAACAATTATATATATTATATGAACTATTGTGATATCTCCATTGTTTGACGACCTTCGCCAACCTATTTGTATCAATGTAAAGGCGACATTTTCTTTTTACATTGATAGGCTTTGCCGTTGGAATGTCCTACTAGAAGCCAAGATATTCGCAAAAGAATAAAACTTTGAATTTTTCTCCACATGAATTTTTGTCCATTCCCTGAATATTATCCGACCATCACCAATAGGCTTCTTTCTCTATGGCACTCGCATCAACTCCCAAAACATCGTAACGATTCGATCAAAATTGCGACCAATAGCGCAATTTAAAAAATTGAAAAATGGGATGCATTACCGACTTTTGAGATATTTCCGTTGTTTGACCACTTAAGCCAACCTACTTTACATCAGTATAACAGAGAACTTTTCTTCTTCCATTGATGGGCTTTCCTTTTTGAATACTCTCACTAAAAGCGGAGATATTTGCATAAGAATAAAACGTTGAATTTTCTTCACATAGGTTTTTTTCCCATTCCTACCCCTGAACATTATCCGACCATCGCCAAATTCAATAGGCTTCTTCTCTCTGGGACCGACAAAGTTTCCGATTAACCCACAAAATTTCGTGACGATCCGATCAAAATTGCGACCTGTTGCGTGATTTCAAAAAAAAAAAATAAAATACGATATCCCCTTTATTTGGTCACATACGCCAACCTACCTTGCACCATTGTAAAGAAGGGATTTCCTTCTTTAATAGTCTTTGGAAGGACCCATACTAAAGCTGTGATATTCGTCATTATAATTAAAATCGCAAAAATGAAAAGTTGGGTTTCATAGGCGACTATTGCGATATATTCGTTGTTTAACCACCTACGACAACCTAGAAAGGCGATATTTTCTACGTTCATAGTTAGGGTTTGCTTTCGGTATATCCCTTATAGAAGCTGAGATATTTCCTTTGAAAAAAACGTTGACTTTTTTCTCTAAATAAGTTTTTTGCCCATTCCGATCCCTAAATATTATCCGACCATCACCAAAATCAATAGGCTTCTTCCCCAAAATTTGGTGACGATCCGATCCAAATTGCGACCTGTAGCGTGATTACAAGGTTTAGAAGGACAGACGGACGGACATTCACAGCCAGATCGACTCAGCTCGTCGAGACAATCATTTTGGTATATATAAGTATAGGTCTACGACAATTATTTCGATGTGTTTCAAACTTTTTGGCCAAAACCCACATGATGGTGTAGGGTATAAAAACCCACTTGGGTACTTCAGCAACCGTAATTTCTTTTGGCCCAGCTTCCCTTCCAATCATAGCCTACATCAACTGAACAACCGACTTCATAACATCTGACAGACGTACATTTCAGAACCATAGGAATGCTGATTGGTAAGGGTTCAGCAAATGAAGATGCATTAAGTTTTAATCCACAGTGTAATCGATACACTCCCTTGTGAGGTTTGAATTAGAATAAATTTATGTAACTCAAAAGTAACAGAAAGATACACACACTTCTACACCATTAACAACCAAAGAACCTTTTTAACCAAAGAATATGTTAATAAAATGATTTCTCATTTTCATGTGACTGACAATTGCAGAACAACTGTCAATAAAGAAAACACGAAAAGAAAAAAAACTGAAATAAATGAATAGAAAAATTGAAAGAAATTTGACTTATGAGTTCTCTAAAGTATGAAAGAGTGTTAGAAAGGACGACAAGGACGAAGATGATGATTGTTGGTAGTGGTAGATAAATGACATGTCAATATTTTGCCTTTGCCTTCACGATTGATTGTTAACATCAGGAAACGTAAAGAACTAGAGATGTATTCCATGATAACTGAACGAGCGAAGCGAGCGAGTGAGTGAATGAGTGTTGCATTGCAATAACACGAATACTCCAAATGTCATTCTCAAAGCACACACAGAAAAAAAAACTTACTTAAATTTCAATGCATTCTTCCACACTTGAGAGAATTCGAATGGATGGCCATGCTTCGAAATGACATAGATGAATACGAGGACTTTCAATGGTTTACTTCGAGAAATCGAATAGCTTTCGATTTTTTTTAAATGCGTTTTCTTTTCCATTCGTGTTGTGGCCGGGCGCAAAAGAGATGGGCAAAGATTCTTCATTTTGGGGTTATGCTGATGATGCAGCTGTCATTTACAGAATTGCACAAATGATTGGTGGCACTAACGTTCTTCTTCTTTTGAGTTTTGCGTAACGTTCTGAGATGCTTTTGTCTAATGGCAAGACAGATGAAAAAAAATAGAAATCGGTCCTATCACTTAGTGGATGATGGTTAACGAGTAATATTTTTTGAAACGTTTTTAAGGACTCTAATGGTGAGTTCTTTGTCATAAATTAATGAGTTCAATATGAGAGTGACCATATTGAAAGTGAATGAAAAATTGCGAGGAATAACAAAAGGTAATCTGTCTAAAATAATAACAGAAGAAGAAAAACTGTGAAGATATAAATCAATGAATGGGCGATATTGAATTGTTTGCTGTTAAATAATCGACAATCATTAGTCGTTATCAAATGTTCGAGGGTGGATTATAAAAAAAAATATAAAAACAATGATGGCGTCGTTGTTATTGTAGCAACATGAAACCTACATAGAAGCATACGTATGATGCTTATTGTAGCAACATGAAACCTACATAGAAGCATACGTATGATGCTGGGCTGGCGGCCGCTGGCCGAAACACAATGGTTTCGGGTCAATCCGGTATGAACGAACCCGCTGCCGTGGGATTGGTAGTGTAGATCCTTCCTTCGGGAAATTATAGCTGGTGTGGGATGAGAGTCTTGGAGTAAATGCCAGAAGGTCTTTAAAAATCCACGTTTATTGATGTGATGGTCCTTTGGAAAAATATTCTTTAAAAATCCATGTTTATTGGCTTGAAGATCTTTAAAAATCCATGTTTATTGGCTTGAAGATCTTTAACAATCTACGTTTATTGGCCTGACGGTCCTTGGGAAAAATATTGTTTAAAAATCCATGTGTATTGGCCTGATAGTCCTTGGGAAAAATGTTCTTTAAAAATCAGGCTAATTGGCCTGCTGGTCCTTGGGAAAAATGTTCTTTAAAAATCAGGCTAATTGGCCTGATGGTCCTTGGGAAAAATGTTCTTTAAAAATCCAGACTTATTGGCCTGATGGTCCTTGGGAAAAATATTCTTTAAAAATCCACGTTTATTGGCCTGATGGTCCTTGGGAAAAATATTCTTTAAAAATCCACGTTTATTGGCCTGATGGTCCTTGGGAAAAATATTCTTTAAAAATCCACGTTTATTGGCCTGATGGTCCTTGGGAAAAATATTCTTTAAAAATCCACGTTTATTGGCCTGATGGTCCTTGGGAAAAATATTCTTTAAAAATCCACGTTTATTGGCCTGATGGTCCTTGGGAAAAATATTCTTTAAAAATCCACGTTTATTGGCCTGATGGTCCTTGGGAAAAATATTCTTTAAAAATCCACGCTTATTGGCCTGATGGTCCTTGGGAAAAATATTCCTTTAAAATCCACGTTTATTGGCCTGATGCTCCTTGGGAAAAATATTCTTTAAAAATCCACGTTTATTGGCCTGATGCTCCTTGGGAAAAATATTCTTTAAAAATCCACGTTTATTGGCCTGATGCTCCTTGGGAAAAATATTCTTTTAAAATCCACGTTTATTGGCCAGATGGTCCTTGGGAAAAATATTCTTTAAAAATCCACGTTTATTGGCCAGATGGTCCTTGGTAAAAATATTCTTTAAAAATCCACGTTTATTGGCCTGATGGTCCTTGGGAAAATATTCTTTAAAAATCCACGTTTATTGGCCTGATGGTCCTTGGGAAAATATTCTTTAAAAATCCACGTTTATTGGCCTGATGGTCCTTGGGAAAAATATTCTTTAAAAATCCACGTTTATTGGCCTGATGGTCCTTGGGAAAAATATTCTTTAAAAATCCACGTTTATTGGCCTGATGGTCCTTGGGAAAAATATTCTTTAAAAATCCACGTTTATTGGCCTGATAGTCCTTGGGAAAAATATTCTTTAAAAGTCCTCGTGTATTGGCCTGATGCTCCTTGGGAGAAATATTCTTTAAAAGTCCACGCTAATTGGCCTGATGGTCCTTGGGAAAAATTATCTTTAAAAATCCACGTTTATTGGCCTGATGGTCCTTGGAAAAAATATTCTTTAAAAATCCACGTTTATTGGCCTGATGGTCCTTGGAAAAAATATTCTTTAAAAATCCACGTTTATTGGCCTGATGGTCCTTCGAAAAAATATTCTTTAAAAATCCACGTTTATTGGCCTGATGGTCCTTCGAAAAAATATTCTTTAAAAATCCTCGTTTATTGGCCTGATGGTCCTTGGGAAAAATATTCTTTAAAAATCCACGTTTATTGGCCTGATGCTCCTTGGGAAAAATATTCTTTAAAAATCCACGTTTATTGGCCTGATGCTCCTTGGGAAAACTATTCTTTAAAAATCCAAGTTTATTGGCTTGATGGTCCTTGGGAAAATATTCTTTAAAAATCCACGTTTATTGGCCTGATGGTCCTTGGGAAAATATTCTTTAAAAATCCACGTTTATTGGCCTGATGGTCCTTGGGAAAAATATTCTTTAAAAATCCACGTTTATTGGCCTGATGGTCCTTGGGAAAAATATTCTTTAAAAATCCACGTTTATTGGCCTGATGGTCCTTGGGAAAAATATTCTTTAAAAATCCACGTTTATTATCCTGATGGTCCTTGGGAAAAATGTTCTTTAAAAATCCACGTTTATTGGCCTGATGCTCCTTGGGAGAAATATTCTTTAAAAGTCCACGTTTATTGGCCTGATGGTCCTTGGGAAAAATTATCTTTAAAAATCCACGTTAATTGGCCAGATGGTCCTTGGGAAAAATTATCTTTAAAAATCCACGTTTATTGGCCTCATGGTCCTTGGAAAAAATATTCTTTAAAAATCCACATTTATTGGCCTGATGGTCCTTCGAAAAAATATTCTTTAAAAATCCTCGTTTATTGGCCTGATGGTCCTTGGGAAAAATATTCTTTAAAAATCCACGTTTATTGGCCTGATGCTCCTTGGGAAAAATATTCTTTAAAAATCCACGTTTATTGGCCTGATGCTCCTTGGGAAAACTATTCTTTAAAAATCCAAGTTTATTGGCTTGATGCTCCTTGGGAAAATATTCTTTAAAATTCCACGTTTATTGGCCTGATGCTCCATGGGAAAATATTCTTTAAAAATCCACGTTTATTGGCCTGATGGTCCTTGGGAAAAATATTCTTTAAAAATCCACGTTTATTGGCCTGATGGTCCTTGGGAAAAATATTCTTTAAAAATCCACGTTTATTGGCCTGATGGTCCTTGGGAAAAATATTCTTTAAAAATCCACGTTTATTGGCCTGATGCTCCTTGGGAGAAATATTCTTTAAAAGTCCACGTTTATTGGCCTGATGGTCCTTGGGAAAAATTATCTTTAAAAATCCACGTTAATTGGCCAGATGGTCCTTGGGAAAAATTATCTTTAAAAATCCACGTTTATTGGCCTCATGGTCCTTGGAAAAAATATTCTTTAAAAATCCACGTTTATTGGCCTGACGGTCCTTGGGAAAAATATTCTTTAAAAATCCACGTTTATTGGCCTGATGGTCCTTGGGAAAAATATTCTTTAAAAATCCACGTTTATTGGCCTGATGGTCCTTGGGAAAAATATTCTTTAAAAATCCACGTTTATTGGCTTGATGGTCCTTGGGAAAAATATTCTTTAAAAATTCACGTTTATTGGCCTGATGGTTTTTCGGAAAAATATTCTTTAAAAATCCACGTTTATTGGCCTGATGGTTTTTCGGAAAAATATTCTTTAAAAATCCACGTTTATTGGCCTGACGGTTTTTCGGAAAAATATTCTTTAAAAATCCACGTGTATTGGCTTGATGCTCCTTGGGAAAAATATTCTTTAAAAATCCACGTTTATTGGCCTGCTGCTCCTTGGCATGATGCTCCTTGGGAAAAATATTCTTTAAAAATCCACGTTTATTGGCCTGCTGCTCCTTGGCATGATGCTCCTTGGGAAAAATATTCTTTAAAAATCCACGTTTATTGGCCTGATGGTTTTTCGGAAAAATATTCTTTAAAAATCCACGTGTATTGGCCTGATGCTCCTTGGGAGAAATATTCTTTAAAAGTCCACGTGTATTGGCCTGATGCTCCTTGGGAGAAATATTCTTTAAAAGTCCACGTGTATTGGCCTGATGCTCCTTGGGAGAAATATTCTTTAAAAGTCCACGTTTATTGGCCTGATGGTCCTTGGGAAAAATTATCTTTAAAAATCCACGCTAATTGGCCTGATGGTCCTTGGGAAAAATTATCTTTAAAAATCCACGTTTATTGGCCTGATGGTCCTTGGAAAAAATATTCTTTAAAAATCCACGTTTATTGGCCTGATGGTCCTTGGAAAAAATATTCTTTAAAAATCCACGTTTATTGGCCTGATGGTCCTTCGAAAAAATATTCTTTAAAAATCCACGTTTATTGGCCTGATGGTCCTTCGAAAAAATATTCTTTAAAAATCCTCGTTTATTGGCCTGATGGTCCTTGGGAAAAATATTCTTTAAAAATCCACGTTTATTGGCCTGATGCTCCTTGGGAAAAATATTCTTTAAAAATCCACGTTTATTGGCCTGATGCTCCTTGGGAAAACTATTCTTTAAAAATCCAAGTTTATTGGCTTGATGGTCTTTGGGAAAATATTCTTTAAAAATCCACGTTTATTGGCCTGATGGTCCTTGGGAAAAATATTCTTTAAAAATCCACGTTTATTGGCCTGATGGTCCTTGGGAAAAATATTCTTTAAAAATCCACGTTTATTGGCCTGATGGTCCTTGGGAAAAATATTCTTTAAAAATCCACGTTTATTGGCCTGATGGTCCTTGGGAAAAATATTCTTTAAAAATCCACGTTTATTGGCCTGATGGTCCTTGGGAAAAATATTCTTTAAAAATCCACGTTTATTGGCCTGATGGTCCTTGGGAAAAATATTCTTTAAAAATCCACGTTTATTGGCCTGATGGTCCTTGGGAAAAATGTTCTTTAAAAATCCACGTTTATTGGCCTGATGCTCCTTGGGAGAAATATTCTTTAAAAGTCCACGTTTATTGGCCTGATGGTCCTTGGGAAAAATTATCTTTAAAAATCCACGTTTATTGGCCTCATGGTCCTTGGAAAAAATATTCTTTAAAAATCCACATTTATTGGCCTGATGGTCCTTCGAAAAAATATTCTTTAAAAATCCTCGTTTATTGGCCTGATGGTCCTTGGGAAAAATATTCTTTAAAAATCCACGTTTATTGGCCTGATGCTCCTTGGGAAAAATATTCTTTAAAAATCCACGTTTATTGGCCTGATGCTCCTTGGGAAAACTATTCTTTAAAAATCCAAGTTTATTGGCTTGATGCTCCTTGGGAAAATATTCTTTAAAATTCCACGTTTATTGGCCTGATGCTCCTTGGGAAAATATTCTTTAAAAATCCACGTTTATTGGCCTGATGGTCCTTGGGAAAAATATTCTTTAAAAATCCACGTTTATTGGCCTGATGGTCCTTGGGAAAAATATTCTTTAAAAATCCACGTTTATTGGCCTGATGGTCCTTGGGAAAAATATTCTTTAAAAATCCACGTTTATTGGCCTGATGGTCCTTGGGAAAAATATTCTTTAAAAATCCACGTTTATTGGCCTGATGCTCCTTGGGAGAAATATTCTTTAAAAGTCCACGTTTATTGGCCTGATGGTCCTTGGGAAAAATTATCTTTAAAAATCCACGTTAATTGGCCAGATGGTCCTTGGGAAAAATTATCTTTAAAAATCCACGTTTATTGGCCTCATGGTCCTTGGAAAAAATATTCTTTAAAAATCCACGTTTATTGGCCTGATGGTCCTTCGAAAAAATATTCTTTAAAAATCCTCGTTTATTGGCCTGATGGTCCTTGGGAAAAATATTCTTTAAAAATCCTCGTTTATTGGCCTGATGGTCCTTGGGAAAAATATTCTTTAAAAATCCACGTTTATTGGCCTGATGGTCCTTGGGAAAAATATTCTTTAAAAATCCACGTTTATTGGCCTGATGGTCCTTGGGAAAAATATTCTTTAAAAATCCACGTTTATTGGCCTGATGGTCCTTGGGAAAAATATTCTTTAAAAATCCACGTTTATTGGCCTGATGCTCCTTGGGAAAATATTCTTTAAAAATCCACGTTTATTGGCCTGATGGTCCTTGGGAAAAATATTCTTTAAAAATCCACGTTTATTGGCCTGATGGTCCTTGGGAAAAATATTCTTTAAAAATCCACGTTTATTGGCCTGATGGTCCTTGGGAAAAATATTCTTTAAAAATCCACGTTTATTGGCCTGATGGTCCTTGGGAAAAATATTCTTTAAAAATCCACGTTTATTGGCCTGATGGTCCTTGGGAAAAATATTCTTTAAAAATCCACGTTTATTGGCCTGATGGTCCTTGGGAAAAATATTCTTTAAAAATCCACGTTTATTGGCCTGATGGTCCTTGGGAAAAATATTCTTTAAAAATCCACGTTTATTGGCCTGATGGTCCTTGGGAAAAATATTCTTTAAAAATCCACGTTTATTGGCCTGATGGTCCTTGGGAAAAATATTCTTTAAAAATCCACGTTTATTGGCCTGATGGTCCTTGGGAAAAATATTCTTTAAAATCCACGTTTATTGGCCTGATGGTCCTTGGGAAAAATATTCTTTAAAAATCCACGTTTATTGGCCTGATGGTCCTTGGGAAAAATATTTTTTAAATATCCACGTTTATTGGCCTGATGGTCCTTGGGAAAACTATTCTTTAAAAATCCACGTTTATTGGCCTGATGGTCCTTGGGAAAAATATTCTTTAAAAATCCACGTTTATTGGCCTGATGGTCCTTGGGAAAACTATTCTTTAAAAATCCACGTTTATTGGCCTGATGGTCCTTGGGAAAAATATTCATTAAAAATCCACGTTTATTGGTCTGATGGTACTAGGGAAAAATATTCTTTAAAAATCCACGTTTATTGGCCTGATGGTCCTTGGGAAAAATATTCTTTAAAAATCCACGTTTATTGGCCTGATGGTCCCTGGGAAAAATATTCTTTAAAAATCCACGTTTATTGGCCTGATGGTCCTTGGGAAAAATATTTTTTAAATATCCACGTTTATTGGCCTGATGGTCCTTGGGAAAAATATTTTTTAAATATCCACGTTTATTGGCCTTATGATCCTTGGGAAAAATATTCTTTAAAAATCCACGTTTATTGGCCTGATGGTCCCTGGGAAAAATATTCTTTAAAAATCCACGTTTATTGGCCTGATGGTCCTTGGGAAAAATATTCTTTAAAAATCCACGTTTATTGGCCTGATGGTCCTTGGGAAAAATATTCTTTAAAAATCCACGTTTATTGGCCTGATGGTCCTTGGGAAAAATATTCTTTAAAAATCCACGTTTATTGGCCTGATGGTCCTTGGGAAAAATATTCTTTAAAAATCCACGTTTATTGGCCTGATGGTCCTTGGGAAAAATATTCTTTAAAAATCCACGTTTATTGGCCTGATGGTCCTTGGGAAAAATATTCTTTAAAAATCCACGTTTATTGGCCTGATGGTCCTTGGGAAAAATATTCTTTAAAAATCCACGTTTATTGGCCTGATGGTCCTTGGGAAAAATATTCTTTAAAAATCCACGTTTATTGGCCTGATGGTCCTTGGGAAAAATATTCTTTAAAAATCCACGTTTATTGGCCTGATGGTCCTTGGGAAAAATATTCTTTAAAAATCCACGTTTATTGGCCTGATGGTCCTTGGGAAAAATATTCTTTAAAAATCCACGTTTATTGGCCTGATGGTCCTTGGGAAAAATATTCTTTAAAAATCCACGTTTATTGGCCTGATGGTCCTTGGGAAAAATATTCTTTAAAAATCCACGTTTATTGGCCTGATGGTCCTTGGGAAAAATATTCTTTAAAAATCCACGTTTATTGGCCTGATGGTCCTTGGGAAAAATATTCTTTAAAAATCCACGTTTATTGGCCTGATGGTCCTTGGGAAAAATATTCTTTAAAAATCCACGTTTATTGGCCTGATGGTCCTTGGGAAAAATATTCTTTAAAAATCCACGTTTATTGGCCTGATGGTCCTTGGGAAAAATATTCTTTAAAAATCCACGTTTATTGGCCTGATGGTCCTTGGGAAAAATATTCTTTAAAATCCACGTTTATTGGCCTGATGGTCCTTGGGAAAAATATTCTTTAAAAATCCACGTTTATTGGCCTGATGGTCCTTGGGAAAAATATTTTTTAAATATCCACGTTTATTGGCCTGATGGTCCTTGGGAAAAATATTCATTAAAAATCCACGTTTATTGGTCTGATGGTACTAGGGAAAAATATTCTTTAAAAATCCACGTTTATTGGCCTGATGGTACTAGGGAAAAATATTCTTTAAAAATCCACGTTTATTGGCCTGATGGTCCCTGGGAAAAATATTCTTTAAAAATCCACGTTTATTGGCCTGATGGTCCTTGGGAAAAATATTCTTTAAAAATCCACGTTTATTGGCCTGATGGTCCTTGGGAAAAATATTCTTTAAAAATCCACGTTTATTGGCCTGATGGTCCTTGGGAAAAATATTCTTTAAAAATCCACGTTTATTGGCCTGATGGTCCTTGGGAAAAATATTCTTTAAAAATCCACGTTTATTGGCCTGATGGTCCTTGGGAAAAATATTCTTTAAAAATCCACGTTTATTGGCCTGATGGTCCTTGGGAAAAATATTCTTTAAAAATCCACGTTTATTGGCCTGATGGTCCTTGGGAAAAATATTCTTTAAAAATCCACGTTTATTGGCCTGATGGTCCTTGGGAAAAATATTCTTTAAAAATCCACGTTTATTGGCCTGATGGTCCTTGGGAAAAATATTCTTTAAAAATCCACGTTTATTGGCCTGATGGTCCTTGGGAAAAATATTCTTTAAAAATCCACGTTTATTGGCCTGATGGTCCTTGGGAAAAATATTCTTTAAAAATCCACGTTTATTGGCCTGATGGTCCTTGGGAAAAATATTCTTTAAAAATCCACGTTTATTGGCCTGATGGTCCTTGGGAAAAATATTCTTTAAAAATCCACGTTTATTGGCCTGATGGTCCTTGGGAAAAATATTCTTTAAAAATCCACGTTTATTGGCCTGATGGTCCTTGGGAAAAATATTCTTTAAAAATCCACGTTTATTGGCCTGATGGTCCTTGGGAAAAATATTCTTTAAAATCCACGTTTATTGGCCTGATGGTCCTTGGGAAAAATATTCTTTAAAAATCCACGTTTATTGGCCTGATGGTCCTTGGGAAAAATATTTTTTAAATATCCACGTTTATTGGCCTGATGGTCCTTGGGAAAAATATTCATTAAAAATCCACGTTTATTGGTCTGATGGTACTAGGGAAAAATATTCTTTAAAAATCCACGTTTATTGGCCTGATGGTACTAGGGAAAAATATTCTTTAAAAATCCACGTTTATTGGCCTGATGGTCCCTGGGAAAAATATTCTTTAAAAATCCACGTTTATTGGCCTGATGGTCCTTGGGAAAAATATTTTTTAAATATCCACGTTTATTGGCCTGATGGTCCTTGGGAAAAATATTTTTTAAATATCCACGTTTATTGGCCTTATGATCCTTGGGAAAAATATTCTTTAAAAATCCACGTTTATTGGCCTGATGGTCCTTGGGAAAAATATTCTTTAAAAATCCACGTTTATTGGCCTGATGGTCCTTGGGAAAAATATTCTTTAAAAATCCACGTTTATTGGCCTGATGGTCCTTGGGAAAAATATTCTTTAAAGATCCGCGTTTATTGGCCTGATGGTCCTTGGGAAAAATATTCTTTAAAAATCCACGTTTATTGGCCTGATGGTCCTTGGGAAAAATATTCTTTAAATATCCACGTTTATTGGCCTGATGGTCCTTGGGAAAAATATTTTTTAAATATCCACGTTTATTGGCCTTATGATCCTTGGGAAAAATATTCTTTAAAAATCCACGTTTATTGGCCTGATGGTCCTTGGGAAAAATATTCTTTAAAAATCCACGTTTATTGGCCTGATGGTCCTTGGGAAAAATATTTTTTAAATATCCACGTTTATTGGCCTGATGGTCCTTGGGAAAAATATTTTTTAAATATCCACGTTTATTGGCCTTATGATCCTTGGGAAAAATATTCTTTAAAAATCCACGTTTATTGGCCTGATGGTCCTTGGGAAAAATATTCTTTAAAAATCCACGTTTATTGGCCTGATGGTCCTTGGGAAAAATATTCTTTAAAAATCCACGTTTATTGGCCTGATGGTCCTTGGGAAAAATATTCTTTAAAATCCACGTTTATTGGCTTGATGGTCCTTGGGAAAAATATTCTTTAAAATCCACGTTTGTTGGCCTGATGCTCCTTGGGAAAAATATTCTTTAAAAATCCACGTTTATTGGCCTGATGGTCTTTGGGAAAAATATTCTTTAAAAATCCACGTTTATTGGCCTGATGGTCTTTGGGAAAAATATTCTTTAAAAATCCACGTTTATTGGCCTGATGGTCTTTGGGAAAAATATTTTTTAAAAATCCACGTTTATTTGCCTAACGGTCCTTGGGAAAAATATTCTTTAAAAATCCACGTTTATTGGCCTGATGGTCCTTGGGAAAAATATTCTTTAAAAATCCACGTTTATTGGCCTGATGGTCCTTGGGAAAAATATTCTTTAAAAATCCACGTTTATTGGCCTGATGGTCCTTGGGAAAAATATTCTTTAAAAATCCACGTTTATTGGCCTGATGGTCCTTGGGAAAAATATTCTTTAAAAATCCACGTTTATTGGCCTGATGGTCCTTGGGAAAAATATTCTTTAAAAATCCACGTTTATTGGCCTGATGGTCATTGGGAAAAATATTCTTTAAAAATCCACGTTTATTGGCCTGATGGTCCTTGGGAAAAATATTCTTTAAAAATCCACGTTTATTGGCCTGATGGTCCTTGGGAAAAATATTCTTTAAAAATCCACGTTTATTGGTCTGATGGTACTCGGGAAAAATATTCTTTAAAAATCCACGTTTATTGGCCTGATGGTCCTTGGGAAAAATATTCATTAAAAATCCACGTTTATTGGCCTGATGCTCCTTGGGAAAAATATTCTTTAAAAATCCACGTTTATTGGCCTGATGGTCCTTGGGAAAAATATTCATTAAAAATCCACGTTTATTGGTCTGATGATACTCGGGAAAAATATTCTTTAAAAATCCACGTTTATTGGCCTTATGATCCTTGGGAAAAATATTTTTTAAAAATCCACGTTTATTGGCCTGACGGTCCTTGGGAAAAATATTCTTTAAAAATCGACGTTTATTGGCCTGATGGTCCTTGGGAAAAATATTCTTTAAAAATCCACGTTTATTGGCCTGATGGTCCTTGGGAAAAATATTCTTTAAAAATCCACGTTTATTGGCCTGATGGTCCTTGGGAAAAATATTCTTTAAAAATCCACGTTTATTGGCCTGATGGTCCTTGGGAAAAATATTCTTTAAAAATCGACGTTTATTGGCCTGATGGTCCTTGGGAAAAAATATTCTTTAAAAATCCACGTTTATTGGCCTGATGGTCCCTGGGAAAAATATTCTTTAAAAATCCACGTTTATTGGCCTGATGGTCCTTGGGAAAAATATTTTTTTAAATATCCACGTTTATTGGCCTGATGGTCCTTGGGAAAAATATTTTTTAAATATCCACGTTTATTGGCCTTATGATCCTTGGGAAAAATATTCTTTAAAAATCCACGTTTATTGGCCTGATGGTCCTTGGGAAAAATATTCTTTAAAAATCCACGTTTATTGGCCTGATGGTCCTTGGGAAAAATATTCTTTAAAAATCCACGTTTATTGGCCTGATGGTCCTTGGAAAAAATATTCTTTAAAGATCCACGTTTATTGGCCTGATGGTCCTTGGGAAAAATATTCTTTAAAAATCCACGTTTATTGGCCTGATGGTCCTTGGGAAAAATATTCTTTAAAAATCCACGTTTATTGGCCTGATGGTCCTTGGGAAAAATATTTTTTAAATATCCACGTTTATTGGCCTGATGGTCCTTGGGAAAAATATTCTTTAAAAATCCACGTTTATTGGCCTGATGGTCCTTGGGAAAAATATTCTTTAAAAATCCACGTTTATTGGCCTGATGGTCCTTGGGAAAAATATTTTTTAAATATCCACGTTTATTGGCCTGATGGTCCTTGGGAAAAATATTTTTTAAATATCCACGTTTATTGGCCTTATGATCCTTGGGAAAAATATTCTTTAAAAATCCACGTTTATTGGCCTGATGGTCCTTGGGAAAAATATTCTTTAAAAATCCACGTTTATTGGCCTGATGGTCCTTGGGAAAAATATTCTTTAAAAATCCACGTTTATTGGCCTGATGGTCCTTGGGAAAAATATTCTTTAAAATCCACATTTGTTGGCCTGATGCTCCTTGGGAAAAATATTCTTTAAAAATCCACGTTTATTGGCCTGATGGTCCTTGGGAAAAATATTCTTTAAAATCCACATTTGTTGGCCTGATGCTCCTTGGGAAAAATATTCTTTAAAAATCCACGTTTATTGGTCTGATGGTACTCGGGAAAAATATTCTTTAAAAATCCACGTTTATTGGCCTGATGGTCTTTGGGAAAAATATTTTTTAAAAATCCACGTTTATTTGCCTAACGGTCCTTGGGAAAAATATTCTTTAAAAATCCACGTTTATTGGCCTGATGGTCCTTGGGAAAAATATTCTTTAAAAATCCACGTTTATTGGTCTGATGGTCCTTGGGAAACATATTCTTTAAAAATCCACGTTTATTGGCCTGATGGTCCTTGGGAAAAATATTCTTTAAAAATCCACGTTTATTGGCCTGATGGTCCTTGGGAAAAATATTCTTTAAAAATCCACGTTTATTGGCCTGATGGTCCTTGGGAAAAATATTCTTTAAAAATCCACGTTTATTGGCCTGATGGTCCTTGGGAAAAATATTCTTTAAAAATCCACGTTTATTGGCCTGATGGTCCTTGGGAAAAATATTCTTTAAAAATCCACGTTTATTGGCCTGATGGTCCTTGGGAAAATATTCTTTAAAAATTCACGTTTTTTGGCCTAATGGTCCTTGGGAAAAATATTCTTCAAAAATCCACGTTTATTGGCCTAATGGTCCTTGGGAAAATATTCTTTTAAAATCCACGTTTATTTGCCTGATGGTCCTTGGGAAAATATTCTTTAAATATCCACGTTTATTGGCCTGATGCTCCTTAGGAAAAATATTCTTTAAAAATCCACGTTTATTGGCCTGATGGTCCTTGGGAAAAATATTCTTTAAAAATCCAAGTTTATTGGCCTGATGGTCCTTGGGAAAAATATTCTTTAAAAATCCACGTTTATTGGCCTGATGGTCCTTGGGAAAAATATTCTTTAAAAATCCACGTTTATTGGCCTGATGGTCCTTGGGAAAAATATTCTTTAAAATCCACGTTTGTTGGCCTAATGGTCCTTGGGAAAATATTCTTTAAAAATTCACGTTTTTTGGCCTAATGGTCCTTGGGAAAATTATTCTTCAAAAATCCACGTTTATTGGCCTAATGGTCCTTGGGAAAATATTCTTTAAAAATCCACGTTTATTTGTCTGATGGTCCTTGGGAAAATATTCTTTAAAAATCCACGTTTATTGGCCTGATGCTCCTTGGGAAAATATTCTTTAAAAATCCACGTTTATTGGCCTGATGCTCCTTGGGAAAAATATTCTTTAAAAATCCACGTTTATTGGCCTGATGCTCCTTGGGAAAAATATTCTTTAAAAATCCACGTTTATTGGCCTAATGGTCCTTGGGAAAATATTCTTTAAAAATCCACGTTTATTTGTCTGATGGTCCTTGGGAAAATATTCTTTAAATATCCACGTTTATTGGCCTGATGCTCCTTGGGAAAAATATTCTTTAAATATCCACGTTTATTGGCCTGATGCTCCTTGGGAAAAATATTCTTTAAAAATCCACGTTTATTTGTCTGATGGTCCTTGGGAAAATATTCTTTAAAAATCCACGTTTATTGGCCTGATGGTCCTTGGGAAAAATATTCTTTAAAAATCCACGTTTATTGGCCTGATGGTCCTTGGGAAAAATATTCTTTAAAATCCACGTTTGTTGGCCTAATGGTCCTTGGGAAACTATTCTTTAAAAATTCACGTTTTTTGGCCTAATGGTCCTTGGGAAAAATATTCTTCAAAAATCCACGTTTATTGGCCTAATGGTCCTTGGGAAAAATATTCTTCAAAAATCCACGTTTATTGGCCTAATGGTCCTTGGGAAAATATTCTTTAAAAATCCACGTTTATTGGCCTAATGGTCCTTGGGAAAATATTCTTTAAAAATCCACGTTTATTTGCCTGATGGTCCTTGGGAAAATATTCTTTAAAAATCCACGTTTATTTGCCTGATGGTCCTTGGGAAAATATTCTTTAAATATCCACGTTTATTGGCATGATGCTCCTTGGGAAAAATATTCTTTAAAAATCCACGTTTATTGGCCTGATGGTCCTTGGGAAAAATATTCTTTAAAAATCCACGTTTATTGGCCTGATGGTCCTTGGGAAAAATATTCTTTAAAAATCCACGTTTATTGGCCTGATGGTCCTTGGGAAAAATATTCTTTAAAAATCCACGTTTATTGGCCTGATGGTCCTTTGGAAAAATATTCTTTAAAATCCACGTTTGTTGGCCTAATGGTCCTTGGGAAAATATTCTTTAAAAATTCACGTTTTTTGGCCTAATGGTCCTTTGGAAAAATATTCTTCAAAAATCCACGTTTATTGGCCTAATGGTCCTTGGGAAAATATTCTTTAAAAATTCACGTTTTTTGGCCTAATGTTCCTTGGGAAAAATATTCTTCAAAAATCCACGTTTATTGGCCTAATGGTCCTTGGGAAAATATTCTTTAAAAATCCACGTTTATTGGCTTAATGGTCCTTGGGAAAATATTCTTTAAAAATCCACGTTTATTGGCCTAATGGTCCTTGGGAAAATATTCTTTAAAAATCCACGTTTATTTGCCTGATGGTCCTTGGGAAAATATTCTTTAAATATCCACGTTTATTGGCCTGATGCTCCTTGGGAAAAATATTGTTTAAAAATCCACGTTTATTGGCCGGATGGTCCTTGGGAAAAATATTCTTTAAAAATCCACGTTTATTGGCCTGATGGTCCTTGGGAAAAATATTCTTTAAAAATCCACGTTTATTGGCCTGATGGTCCTTGGGAAAAATATTCTTTAAAAATCCACGTTTAATGGCCTGATGGTCCTTGGGAAAAATATTCTTTAAAAATCCACGTTTAATGGCCTGATGATCCTTGGGAAAAATATTCTTTAAAAATCCACGTTTAATGGCCTGATGGTCCTTGGGAAAAATATTCTTTAAAAATCCACGTTTAATGGCCTGATGGTCCTTGGGAAAAATATTCTTTAAAAATCCACGTTTAATGGCCTGATGGTCCTTGGGAAAAATATTCTTTAAAAATCCACGTTTAATGGCCTGATGGTCCTTGGGAAAAATATGCTTTAAAAATCCACGTTTATTGGCCTGTTGGTCCTTGGGAAAAATATTGTTTAAAAATCCACGTTTAATGGCCTGATGGTCCTTGGGAAAAATATTCTTTAAAAATCCACGTTTAATGGCCTGATGGTCCTTGGGAAAAATATGCTTTAAAAATCCACGTTTATTGGCCTGATGGTGTTTGGGAAAAATATTGTTTAAAAATCCACGTTTATTGGCCTGATGGTGTTTGGGAAAAATATTGTTTAAAAATCCACGTTTATTGGCCTGATGGTGTTTGGGAAAAATATTGTTTAAAAATCCACGTTTATTGGCCTGATGGTGTTTGGGAAAAATATTGTTTAAAAATCCACGTTTATTGGCCTGATGGTGTTTGGGAAAAATATTGTTTAAAAATCCACGTTTATTGGCCTGATGGTGTTTGGGAAAAATATTGTTTAAAAATCCACGTTCATTGGCCTGATGGTGTTTGGGAAAAATATTGTTTAAAAATCCACGTTTATTGGCCTGATGGTGTTTGGGAAAAATATTGTTTAAAAATCCACGTTCATTGGCCTGATGGTGTTTGGGAAAAATATTGTTTAAAAATCCACGTTTATTGGTGGGATGGTCCTTTGGAAAAATATTCTTTAAAAATCCACGTTTATTGGCCTGATGGTCCTTGAGAAAAATATTGTTTAAAAATCCACGTTTATTGGTGGGATGGTCCTTTGGAAAAATATTCTTTAAAAATCCACGTTTATTGGCCTGATGGTCCTTGGGAAAATATTCTTTAAAAATCCACGTTTATTGGCTTAATGGTCCTTGGGAAAATATTCTTTAAAAATCCACGTTTATTGGCCTAATGGTCCTTGGGAAAATATTCTTTAAAAATCCACGTTTATTTGCCTGATGGTCCTTGGGAAAATATTCTTTAAATATCCACGTTTATTGGCCTGATGCTCCTTGGGAAAAATATTGTTTAAAAATCCACGTTTATTGGCCGGATGGTCCTTGGGAAAAATATTCTTTAAAAATCCACGTTTATTGGCCTGATGGTCCTTGGGAAAAATATTCTTTAAAAATCCACGTTTATTGGCCTGATGGTCCTTGGGAAAAATATTCTTTAAAAATCCACGTTTAATGGCCTGATGGTCCTTGGGAAAAATATTCTTTAAAAATCCACGTTTAATGGCCTGATGATCCTTGGGAAAAATATTCTTTAAAAATCCACGTTTAATGGCCTGATGGTCCTTGGGAAAAATATTCTTTAAAAATCCACGTTTAATGGCCTGATGGTCCTTGGGAAAAATATTCTTTAAAAATCCACGTTTAATGGCCTGATGGTCCTTGGGAAAAATATTCTTTAAAAATCCACGTTTAATGGCCTGATGGTCCTTGGGAAAAATATGCTTTAAAAATCCACGTTTATTGGCCTGTTGGTCCTTGGGAAAAATATTGTTTAAAAATCCACGTTTAATGGCCTGATGGTCCTTGGGAAAAATATTCTTTAAAAATCCACGTTTAATGGCCTGATGGTCCTTGGGAAAAATATGCTTTAAAAATCCACGTTTATTGGCCTGATGGTGTTTGGGAAAAATATTGTTTAAAAATCCACGTTTATTGGCCTGATGGTGTTTGGGAAAAATATTGTTTAAAAATCCACGTTTATTGGCCTGATGGTGTTTGGGAAAAATATTGTTTAAAAATCCACGTTTATTGGCCTGATGGTGTTTGGGAAAAATATTGTTTAAAAATCCACGTTTATTGGCCTGATGGTGTTTGGGAAAAATATTGTTTAAAAATCCACGTTTATTGGCCTGATGGTGTTTGGGAAAAATATTGTTTAAAAATCCACGTTTATTGGCCTGATGGTGTTTGGGAAAAATATTGTTTAAAAATCCACGTTCATTGGCCTGATGGTGTTTGGGAAAAATATTGTTTAAAAATCCACGTTTATTGGTGGGATGGTCCTTTGGAAAAATATTCTTTAAAAATCCACGTTTATTGGCCTGATGGTCCTTGAGAAAAATATTGTTTAAAAATCCACGTTTATTGGTGGGATGGTCCTTTGGAAAAATATTCTTTAAAAATCCACGTTTATTGGCCTGATGGTCCTTGAGAAAAATATTCTTTAAAAATCCACGTTTGTTGGCCTGATGGTCCTTGGGAAAAGTATTCCTTAAAAATCCACGTTTATTGGCCTGATGCTCCTTTGGAAAAATATTCTTTAAAAATCCACGTTTATTGTCCTGATGGTCCTTTGGAAAAATATTCTTTAAAAATCCACGTTTATTGTCCTGATGGTCCTTTGGAAAAATATTCTTTAAAAATCCACGTTTATTGTCCTGATGGTCCTTTGGAAAAATATTCTTTAAATATCCACGTTTATTGGTGTGATGGTCCTTTGGAAAAATATTCTTTAAATATCCACGTTTATTGGTGTGATGGTCCTTTGGAAAAATATTCTTTAAAAATCCACGTTTATTGGCCTGATGCTCCTTAGGAAAAATATTCTTTAAAAATCCACGTTTATTGGCCTGATGCTCCTTGGGAAAAATATTCTTTAAAAATCCACGTTTATTGGCCTGATGCTCCTTGGGAAAAATATTCTTTAAAAATCCACGTTTATTGGCCTGATGCTCCTTGGGAAAAATATTCTTTAAAAATCCACGTTTATTGGCCTGATGCTCCTTGGGAAAAATATTCTTTAAAAATCCACGTTTATTGGCCTGATGCTCCTAGGGAAAAATATTCTTTAAAAATCCACGTTTATTGGCCTGATGCTCCTTGGGAAAAATATTCTTTAAAGATCCACGTTTATTGGCCTGATGCTCCTTGGGAAAAATATTCTTTAAAAATCCACGTTTATTGGCCTGATGCTCCTTGGGAAAAATATTCTTTAAAAATCCACGTTTATTGGCCTGATGCTCCTTGGGAAAAATATTCTTTAAAAATCCACGTTTATTGGCCTGATGCTCCTTGGGAAAAATATTCTTTAAAAATCCACGTTTATTGGCCTGATGCTCCTTGGCAAAAATATTCTTTAAAAATCCACGTTTATTGGCCTGATGCTCCTTGGGAAAAATATTCTTTAAATATCCACGTTTATTGGCCTGATGCTCCTTGGGAAAAATATTCTTTAAAAATCCACGTTTATTGGCCTGATGCTCCTTGGGAAAAATATTCTTTAAATATCCACGTTTATTGGCCTGATGCTCCTTGGGAAAAATATTCTTTAAAAATCCACGTTTATTGACCTGATGCTCCTTGGGAAAAATATTCTTGAAAAAACCACGTTTATTGGTATGATGGTCATTTATAAAAATATTCTTTAAAAATCCACGTTTATTGGCCTGATGGTCCTTGGGAAAAATATTCTTGAAAAAACAACGTTTATTGGTGTGATGGTCCTTTGGAAAAATATTCTTTAAAAATCCACGTTTATTGTCCTGATGGTCTTTGGAAAAAATATTCTTTAAAAATCCACGTTTATTGGCCGGATGGTCCTTGGGAAAATATTCTTTAAAAAACCACGTTTATTTGCCTCATTATTTATTGTCCTGATGGTCCTTTGGAAAAATATTCTTTAAAAATCCACGTTTATTGTCCTGATGGTCCTTTGGAAAAATATTCTTTAAAAATCCACGTTTATTGTCCTGATGGTCCTTTGGAAAAATATTCTTTAAAAATCCACGTTTATTGTCCTGATGGTCCTTTGGAAAAATATTCTTTAAATATCCACGTTTATTGGTGTGATGGTCCTTTGGAAAAATATTCTTTAAATATCCACGTTTATTGGTGTGATGGTCCTTTGGAAAAATATTCTTTAAAAATCCACGTTTATTGGCCTGATGCTCCTTAGGAAAAATATTCTTTAAAAATCCACGTTTATTGGCCTGATGCTCCTTGGGAAAAATATTCTTTAAAAATCCACGTTTATTGGCCTGATGCTCCTTGGGAAAAATATTCTTTAAAAATCCACGTTTATTGGCCTGATGCTCCTTGGGAAAAATATTCTTTAAAAATCCACGTTTATTGGCCTGATGCTCCTAGGGAAAAATATTCTTTAAAAATCCACGTTTATTGGCCTGATGCTCCTTGGGAAAAATATTCTTTAAAGATCCACGTTTATTGGCCTGATGCTCCTTGGGAAAAATATTCTTTAAAAATCCACGTTTATTGGCCTGATGCTCCTTGGGAAAAATATTCTTTAAATATCCACGTTTATTGGCCTGATGCTCCTTGGGAAAAATATTCTTTAAAAATCCACGTTTATTGGCCTGATGCTCCTTGGGAAAAATATTCTTTAAATATCCACGTTTATTGGCCTGATGCTCCTTGGGAAAAATATTCTTTAAAAATCCACGTTTATTGACCTGATGCTCCTTGGGAAAAATATTCTTGAAAAAACCACGTTTATTGGTATGATGGTCATTTATAAAAATATTCTTTAAAAATCCACGTTTATTGGCCTGATGGTCCTTGGGAAAAATATTCTTGAAAAAACAACGTTTATTGGTGTGATGGTCCTTTGGAAAAATATTCTTTAAAAATCCACGTTTATTGTCCTGATGGTCTTTGGAAAAAATATTCTTTAAAAATCCACGTTTATTGGCCGGATGGTCCTTGGGAAAATATTCTTTAAAAAACCACGTTTATTTGCCTCATTATTTATTGTCCTGATGGTCCTTTGGAAAAATATTCTTTAAAAATCCACGTTTATTGTCCTGATGGTCCTTTGGAAAAATATTCTTTAAAAATCCACGTTTATTGTCCTGATGGTCCTTTGGAAAAATATTCTTTAAAAATCCACGTTTATTGTCCTGATGGTCCTTTGGAAAAATATTCTTTAAATATCCACGTTTATTGGTGTGATGGTCCTTTGGAAAAATATTCTTTAAATATCCACGTTTATTGGTGTGATGGTCCTTTGGAAAAATATTCTTTAAAAATCCACGTTTATTGGCCTGATGCTCCTTAGGAAAAATATTCTTTAAAAATCCACGTTTATTGGCCTGATGCTCCTTGGGAAAAATATTCTTTAAAAATCCACGTTTATTGGCCTGATGCTCCTTGGGAAAAATATTCTTTAAAAATCCACGTTTATTGGCCTGATGCTCCTTGGGAAAAATATTCTTTAAAAATCCACGTTTATTGGCCTGATGCTCCTAGGGAAAAATATTCTTTAAAAATCCACGTTTATTGGCCTGATGCTCCTTGGGAAAAATATTCTTTAAAGATCCACGTTTATTGGCCTGATGCTCCTTGGGAAAAATATTCTTTAAAAATCCACGTTTATTGGCCTGATGCTCCTTGGGAAAAATATTCTTTAAAAATCCACGTTTATTGGCCTGATGCTCCTTGGGAAAAATATTCTTTAAAAATCCACGTTTATTGGCCTGATGCTCCTTGGGAAAAATATTCTTTAAAAATCCACGTTTATTGGCCTGATGCTCCTTGGCAAAAATATTCTTTAAAAATCCACGTTTATTGGCCTGATGCTCCTTGGGAAAAATATTCTTTAAATATCCACGTTTATTGGCCTGATGCTCCTTGGGAAAAATATTCTTTAAAAATCCACGTTTATTGGCCTGATGCTCCTTGGGAAAAATATTCTTGAAAAAACCACGTTTATTGGTATGATGGTCATTTATAAAAATATTCTTTAAAAATCCACGTTTATTGGCCTGATGCTCCTTGGGAAAAATATTCTTTAAAAATCCACGTTTATTGGCCTGATGCTCCTTGGGAAAAATATTCTTTAAAAATCCACGTTTATTGGCCTGATGCTCCTTGGGAAAAATATTCTTTAAAAATCCACTTTTATTGACCTGATGCTCCTTGGGAAAAATATTCTTGAAAAAACCACGTTTATTGGTATGATGGTCATTTATAAAAATATTCTTTAAAAATCCACGTTTATTGGCCTGATGGTCCTTGGGAAAAATATTCTTGAAAAAACAACGTTTATTGGTGTGATGGTCCTTTGGAAAAATATTCTTTAAAAATCCACGATTATTAGCCTGATGGTCTTTGGAAAAAATATTCTTTAAAAATCCACGTTTATTGGCCGGATGGTCCTTGGGAAAATATTCTTTAAAAAACCACGTTTATTGGCCTGATGCTCCTTGGGAAAAATATTCTTTAAAAATCCACGTTTATTGGCCTGATGCTCCTTGGCAAAAATATTCTTTAAAAATCCACGTTTATTGGCCTGATGCTCCTTGGGAAAAATATTCTTTAAATATCCACGTTTATTGGCCTGATGCTCCTTGGGAAAAATATTCTTTAAAAATCCACGTTTATTGGCCTGATGCTCCTTGGGAAAAATATTCTTGAAAAAACCACGTTTATTGGTATGATGGTCATTTATAAAAATATTCTTTAAAAATCCACGTTTATTGGCCTGATGCTCCTTGGGAAAAATATTCTTTAAAAATCCACGTTTATTGGCCTGATGCTCCTTGGGAAAAATATTCTTTAAAAATCCACGTTTATTGGCCTGATGCTCCTTGGGAAAAATATTCTTTAAAAATCCACGTTTATTGACCTGATGCTCCTTGGGAAAAATATTCTTGAAAAAACCACGTTTATTGGTATGATGGTCATTTATAAAAATATTCTTTAAAAATCCACGTTTATTGGCCTGATGGTCCTTGGGAAAAATATTCTTGAAAAAACAACGTTTATTGGTGTGATGGTCCTTTGGAAAAATATTCTTTAAAAATCCACGATTATTAGCCTGATGGTCTTTGGAAAAAATATTCTTTAAAAATCCACGTTTATTGGCCGGATGGTCCTTGGGAAAATATTCTTTAAAAAACCACGTTTATTGGCCTGATGCTCCTTGGGAAAAATATTCTTTAAAAATCCACGTTTATTGGCCTGATGCTCCTTGGCAAAAATATTCTTTAAAAATCCACGTTTATTGGCCTGATGCTCCTTGGGAAAAATATTCTTTAAATATCCACGTTTATTGGCCTGATGCTCCTTGGGAAAAATATTCTTTAAAAATCCACGTTTATTGGCCTGATGCTCCTTGGGAAAAATATTCTTGAAAAAACCACGTTTATTGGTATGATGGTCATTTATAAAAATATTCTTTAAAAATCCACGTTTATTGGCCTGATGCTCCTTGGGAAAAATATTCTTTAAAAATCCACGTTTATTGGCCTGATGCTCCTTGGGAAAAATATTCTTTAAAAATCCACGTTTATTGGCCTGATGCTCCTTGGGAAAAATATTCTTTAAAAATCCACGTTTATTGACCTGATGCTCCTTGGGAAAAATATTCTTGAAAAAACCACGTTTATTGGTATGATGGTCATTTATAAAAATATTCTTTAAAAATCCACGTTTATTGGCCTGATGGTCCTTGGGAAAAATATTCTTGAAAAAACAACGTTTATTGGTGTGATGGTCCTTTGGAAAAATATTCTTTAAAAATCCACGATTATTAGCCTGATGGTCTTTGGAAAAAATATTCTTTAAAAATCCACGTTTATTGGCCGGATGGTCCTTGGGAAAATATTCTTTAAAAAACCACGTTTATTTGCCTCATTGTCCCTTGGAAAAATATTCCTTCAAAATCCACGTTTATTGGTCCTTGGCCCTTGAAAAAATAAGCTTTTAAAATCCATGTGACACATTAACCTCATTTTCAGAATTAAATCACATTTCATGCGCTTAAAGGGTTTTACCAATATTATACTTTATCCTCGCCACGATACAAGAAATGCGAAAGAAAAGCGAAATCCTTTATAAATGCACATCTTTAGCGCATTGTTGATTAAAGGAATGACCAAAACCACTTGTTCACCATTAAATTCCAGTCGTTTCAATATCGATATTTTTGTTGCTGTTGCTGCTGCTGCAACATTACCAACAGCAACTGCCACCACCAATGCAGCTTTTAATTCGAATTGCACTGGAGTTGGTTTGTTCGTTGGTTGCTAATGGGTATGGTGATGGTTTGAGTGACCCATCGACCGACCACCGCACCGATTGTTCGTCGCTCGTCGCAGTCGTCTTAATTTAAAGTGATTTATTTGCATTCTGTTTTCCATGCCATATACCGCAGATTGTCAATAAAACATCTTTGGTGAATATTGGCGATCGGCATGTTGTTGTTGTTATTATTTTTTTGTTTTGTTATTGTTTGCTGTTTATTTTCATTTCGAGGTATTGCATATTTTAATTGCATTTATTTTTATTTTTTGCCTGTCTTTCATTACGTCTGCATATCGTCGTTTATTGAGTTTTCGAAATACTTTTGGGGTTTTTATGGATGCTGGCTGGTCTATTTGATGTGCACTTATCTCGCTCGCTCGCTTGCACTCTCTCTTTCGTCCTTTGCGATAAACATTATTTAAGTTGTTTAATGTGTAAATATTTGCACCCTGATTGTATTATCGTGTTTTTAATGTAAACATTTTCACAGACGCTTGAGGTTCAGACTTATTGTTATTTTGTGAGTGTGTGAGTTTATAGGTGAAAGAGGGTGTGCGTGTGTCTATATTTAGGCATGTGAAGTCGCCACCAATGACATGCATCTTATGTGGGCAAATTGATATGTTGCTCTAAAGAGCAATGAGTTTTAAATGTTTAAAAATCCACGTCCTTTGGAAAAATATTCTTTAAAAATCCACGTCCTTTGGAAAAATATTCTTTAAAAATCCACGTCCTTTGGAAAAATATTCTTTAAAAATCCACGTCCTTTGGAAAAATATTCTTTAAAAATCCACGTCCTTTGGAAAAATATTCTTTAAAAATCCACGTCCTTTGGAAAAATATTCTTTAAAAATCCACGTCCTTTGGAAAAATATTCTTTAAAAATCCACGTCCTTTGGAAAAATATTCTTTAAAAATCCACGTCCTTTGGAAAAATATTCTTTAAAAATCCACGTCCTTTGGCAAAATATTCTTTAAAAATCCACGTCCTTTGGAAAAATATTCTTTAAAAATCCACGTCCTTTGGAAAAATATTCTTTAAAAATCCACGTCCTTTGGAAAAATATTCTTTAAAAATCCACGTCCTTTGGAAAAATATTCTTTAAAAATCCACGTCCTTTGGAAAAATATTCTTTAAAAATCCACGTCCTTTGGAAAAATATTCTTTAAAAATCCACGTCCTTTGGAAAAATATTCTTTAAAAATCCACGTCCTTTGGAAAAATATTCTTTAAAAATCCACGTCCTTTGGAAAAATATTCTTTAAAAATCCACGTCCTTTGGAAAAATATTCTTTAAAAATCCACGTCCTTTGGAAAAATATTCTTTAAAAATCCACGTCCTTTGGAAAAATATTCTTTAAAAATCCACGTCCTTTGGAAAAATATTCTTTAAAAATCCACGTCCTTTGGAAAAATATTCTTTAAAAATCCACGTCCTTTGGAAAAATATTCTTTAAAAATCCACGTCCTTTGGAAAAATATTCTTTAAAAATCCACGTCCTTTGGAAAAATATTCTTTAAAAATCCACGTCCTTTGGAAAAATATTCTTTAAAAATCCACGTCCTTTGGAAAAATATTCTTTAAAAATCCACGTCCTTTGGAAAAATATTCTTTAAAAATCCACGTCCTTTGGAAAAATATTCTTTAAAAATCCACGTCCTTTGGAAAAATATTCTTTAAAAATCCACGTCCTTTGGAAAAATATTCTTTAAAAATCCACGTCCTTTGGAAAAATATTCTTTAAAAATCCACGTCCTTTGGAAAAATATTCTTTAAAAATCCACGTCCTTTGGAAAAATATTCTTTAAAAATCCACGTCCTTTGGAAAAATATTCTTTAAAAATCCACGTCCTTTGGAAAAATATTCTTTAAAAATCCACGTCCTTTGGAAAAATATTCTTTAAAAATCCACGTCCTTTGGAAAAATATTCTTTAAAAATCCACGTCCTTTGGAAAAATATTCTTTAAAAATCCACGTCCTTTGGAAAAATATTCTTTAAAAATCCACGTCCTTTGGAAAAATATTCTTTAAAAATCCACGTCCTTTGGAAAAATATTCTTTAAAAATCCACGTCCTTTGGAAAAATATTCTTTAAAAATCCACGTCCTTTGGAAAAATATTCTTTAAAAATCCACGTCCTTTGGAAAAATATTCTTTAAAAATCCACGTCCTTTGGAAAAATATTCTTTAAAAATCCACGTCCTTTGGAAAAATATTCTTTAAAAATCCACGTCCTTTGGAAAAATATTCTTTAAAAATCCACGTCCTTTGGAAAAATATTCTTTAAAAATCCACGTCCTTTGGAAAAATATTCTTTAAAAATCCACGTCCTTTGGAAAAATATTCTTTAAAAATCCACGTCCTTTGGAAAAATATTCTTTAAAAATCCACGTCCTTTGGAAAAATATTCTTTAAAAATCCACGTCCTTTGGAAAAATATTCTTTAAAAATCCACGTCCTTTGGAAAAATATTCTTTAAAAATCCACGTCCTTTGGAAAAATATTCTTTAAAAATCCACGTCCTTTGGAAAAATATTCTTTAAAAATCCACGTCCTTTGGAAAAATATTCTTTAAAAATCCACGTCCTTTGGAAAAATATTCTTTAAAAATCCACGTCCTTTGGAAAAATATTCTTTAAAAATCCACGTCCTTTGGAAAAATATTCTTTAAAAATCCACGTCCTTTGGAAAAATATTCTTTAAAAATCCACGTCCTTTGGAAAAATATTCTTTAAAAATCCACGTCCTTTGGAAAAATATTCTTTAAAAATCCACGTCCTTTGGAAAAATATTCTTTAAAAATCCACGTCCTTTGGAAAAATATTCTTTAAAAATCCACGTCCTTTGGAAAAATATTCTTTAAAAATCCACGTCCTTTGGAAAAATATTCTTTAAAAATCCACGTCCTTTGGAAAAATATTCTTTAAAAATCCACGTCCTTTGGAAAGATATTCTTTAAAAATCCACGTCCTTTGGAAAAATATTCTTTAAAAATCCACGTCCTTTGGAAAAATATTCTTTAAAAATCCACGTCCTTTGGAAAAATATTCTTTAAAAATCCACGTCCTTTGGAAAAATATTCTTTAAAAATCCACGTCCTTTGGAAAAATATTCTTTAAAAATCCACGTCCTTTGGAAAAATATTCTTTAAAAATCCACGTCCTTTGGAAAAATATTCTTTAAAAATCCACGTCCTTTGGAAAAATATTCTTTAAAAATCCACGTCCTTTGGAAAAATATTCTTTAAAAATCCACGTCCTTTGGAAAAATATTCTTTAAAAATCCACGTCCTTTGGAAAAATATTCTTTAAAAATCCACGTCCTTTGGAAAAATATTCTTTAAAAATCCACGTCCTTTGGAAAAATATTCTTTTAAAATCCACGTCCTTTGGAAAAATATTCTTTAAAAATCCACGTCCTTTGGAAAAATATTCTTTAAAAATCCACGTCCTTTGAAAAAATATTCTTTAAAAATCCACGTCCTTTGGAAAAATATTCTTTAAAAATCCACGTCCTTTGGAAAAATATTCTTTAAAAATCCACGTCCTTTGGAAAAATATTCTTTAAAAATCCACGTCCTTTGGAAAAATATTCTTTAAAAATCCACGTCCTTTGGAAAAATATTCTTTAAAAATCCACGTCCTTTGGAAAAATATTCTTTTAAAATCCACGTCCTTTGGAAAAATATTCTTTAAAAATCCACGTCCTTTGAAAAAATATTCTTTAAAAATCCACGTCCTTTGAAAAAATATTCTTTAAAAATCCACGTCCTTTGGAAAAATATTCTTTAAAAATCCACGTCCTTTGGAAAAATATTCTTTAAAAATCCACGTCCTTTGGAAAAATATTCTTTAAAAATCCACGTCCTTTGGAAAAATATTCTTTAAAAATCCACGTCCTTTGGAAAAATATTCTTTAAAAATCCACGTCCTTTGGAAAAATATTCTTTAAAAATCCACGTCCTTTGGAAAAATATTCTTTAAAAATCCACGTCCTTTGGAAAAATATTCTTTAAAAATCCACGTCCTTTGGAAAAATATTCTTTAAAAATCCACGTCCTTTGGAAAAATATTCTTTAAAAATCCACGTCCTTTGGAAAAATATTCTTTAAAAATCCACGTCCTTTGGAAAAATATTCTTTAAAAATCCACGTCCTTTGGAAAAATATTGTTTAAAAATACACGTCCTTTGGAAAAATATTCTTTAAAAATCCACGTCCTTTGGAAAAATATTCTTTAAAAATCCACGTCCTTTGGAAAAATATTCTTTAAAAATCCACGTCCTTTGGAAAAATATTCTTTAAAAATCTACGTCCTTTGGAAAAATATTCTTTAAAAATCCACGTCCTTTGGAAAAATATTCTTTAAAAATCCACGTCCTTTGGAAAAATATTCTTTTAAAATCCACGTCCTTTGGAAAAATATTCTTTAAAATTCCACGTCCTTTGAAAAAATATTCTTTAAAAATCCACGTCCTTTGAAAAAATATTCTTTAAAAATCCACGTCCTTTGAAAAAATATTCTTTAAAACACCACGTCCTTTGAAAAAATATTCTTTAAAAATCCACGTCCTTTGAAAAAATATTCTTTAAAAATCCACGTTTTTGAAAAATATTCTTTAAAAATCCACGTCATTTGAAAAAATATTCTTTAAAAATCCACGTCCTTTGAAAAAGTATTCTTTAAAAATCCACGTCCTTTGAAAAAGTATTCTTTAAAAATCCACGTGCTTTGGGAAAATATTCTTTAAAATCCACATTCTTTGGAAAAATAGTCTTTAAAAATCCACGTCCTTTGGAAAAATATTCTTTAAAAATCCACGTCCTTTGGAAAAATATTCTTTAAAAATCCACGTCCTTTGGTAAAATATCCTTTATAAATCCACGTCCTTTGGAAAAATATTCTTTAAAAATCCACGTCCTTTGGAAAAATAGTCTTTAAAAATACACGTCCTTTGGAAAAAGAAAATATTCCTTAAGAAAATAAATTTAAAGAATATTTTTGCCAAACAGATTCTGACTACAATCCACTGTTTACTACCTACACCAGAATCCTTGAGGATCACATCCGATAGCATTTTTTAGTCGTCCTCGCATGTAGTTATTTGTGACGAGATGGATATTGGCCAAATGAACCAGACTTAACGGATAAGAAAATGTGTTTATACAATATTACAATAAAAAAAACCAATGATACCTCTGAACACAGCATATCTTATTAATTCCTCGTTAAAAAAAAAATTAACCATCCCCATTTCTCGAGTGTAGTTATATTCAGATTAAGGTTCATGCGGATTTTTTCCTTACATTATTATTATTTGTAATGCATACAACTTAATTACATTTTTAATATCGGAGAAATAAACAAAATAAAAAGCGAAGAAAGAAAAATAAATATTTTTAATCGACCGCCACCAACACTGACAAAACTCATTTTGAGCCGACAAACTGTAAATCTGAAGCTGAAAATCCGCAGACAACTGCAAAGATAAGTGAGAAGAAAACACAATAAAAAAAGGAAAATTATATAAGTTTATGTGCATGTGATGCAACCGCCAGAAGGCCTTATGCTTTTTGTAATAAAAGGAGTTTTAAGGATAAAATATAAAAAGTTAACAAATTATTATTATCCTTTCCCGCACCCATCTACCGCCCGGACTTAAAGGCATAATGATGAATGCTGCAGAATATGAAAGCATAGTGCAACAATAACAACTCGCTTCAATGTAGGAACTTTAACGCTGCCAGCCAAAGTGGGCAACAAGTGAATGGCCCACCAGCAGCAGATGGCTGACTGGCTGATGGACCGAACGACTACTGCTTGCTTCATTAAAATAATTAAAATGCTCACAACCAGTGTTGAAGAACTCTTAAATGATGCATTATTTATTTATTAACTTGCGTTATTTTTTTCGTCTTAGTGGGAACGACTTTATTAAAATTCGCACATACACGTCAATAGTTAATTAAAAATATTAATAATGACTTGTTTAAATTTGTTATTAAAACAGAAAATGAAATAATTATAGCTTTCTTCGAATGTTAAAAATTCATGTTGGCGAGTCATGTCTTTTGGGCTCATTACAAACGTCATAATATTGACATTAATTGGCCTTTTTGCCGTAAGTAGTAAAGGACAAATGGAATATAATTAAAAGAAGACATAAGTATTATAATTTATATTACCAAAAATATATATGTATGTGCATTGCACCGGATTGAGATATAACACTTATATACCTCACATATACCACTTATGTATATACCTTTGTAGTGCGATTCTTTAACTCATTTTTAGAGTAACCGATAGCACTCATGCTATCGGTAGGTCCTTACGACTACTTCTTTTATAATCATTTAACTTGATCGATTTTACCTCAAAGAATCACACTTAGCTGGATTTTTACAGAACATTTGTTCCATAAGCCGAACTAAGAAAAGATCTCCTATCCTCTTTGTTTTCTGCTGTATTTCCCAATCTGGGATATGAAGTTTTCTGATGTCTCGTTTCACTTGTTTGCTCCAACGAAGCCTTGGCATTCCATTACTGATGTTGTTGTATAGTTAATACAGCTCATTGTTCATACGACGTCAATATTGGCCGCCAACGCAGTTTGGCCCGTAGATCTTTCGAAAAATTTTTCTCTCGAACACACCAAGCACTGCCATATCTGCTTGCACAAGTACCGATGCTTCGGAACCATACATTAGCACGAGCAGTATCAGTGTTTTTTAAAGTGTTACTTTTGTTTGACATGATGTGGCTTTATTCCTAAACTGCTTACTCAGCCCAAAGTAGCATCTCACGTTCCAATCGTCGGGTACGCGTTCTTCCTGCCAGATGGTGCTAACTAGCTTATGCATACATCTTACCAGCGTGTCGCCTCCAGGTTCGAACAACTCGGCTGGTAGGCCATCGACTCCTGCTGCCTTATTATTTTTCAGCCGGTTTATTGATGTCTTTACCTCAGCTTGACCGGGAGGTATACATTCAATACCATCTTCTGGGATTGGATCTGTGGTATTTTCGTCATTTTCGTTAGTATTGGATTCCAACAGGTTTGAAAAATGTTCTTTCCATATCCTGAGCACACTATCTGCATCAGTTACCAAGTTACCTTGCTGGTCTCTACAGGAGGTTGTGTCTGTACTAAAGCCATAAATTTGATGTTTCACTCTTTGGTACAATTTTCGTACTTCATTCGGGGTCCTGTATGGATTTTGCGGCTGTTTGCATGGAGTGGGCAATATTTTGCCATAGTGTTAATATGTTATCGAAAATTACAAAAAAAATAGTGTTTAATAAAAAATAATTTCATCTATATACATATCGTCACCATAAATGCCGGAAGACGTAACCCACATGAAAATCGAAATTCGTTCTTTAAAGGTATCTGATACATTAGGCTGTGGCAAAATTTCAAGTGTCTACGTTTGAAAATAACAATCCTATTTAAGAAATGCCAAAAGACGTAACAACATACCGTAATTTTCAAAAAAAAAAAACTCAAAAGGCGTAACCAGCTTTATTTGAAAATTAAACCTCAGTATTGAACAAAGTAGTCTTTGATTTTTGCAGCAGTTATAACGCTCTCGTTTCATTTGTATCGATATTTATTAGTTTTAATTACGTTTTCATTTGGTCAACATATCCACGTTTGGTCAAATTTCAACAAAACAAATGAAAACAAAATAAAACGTATGTATGGAGAACAATATGATAAACGGACAAAAGGGAATGTTTAATCGGAAGGCAGTGCAAGACAAATGAAGCCGGGATGCACATCATCATTTTGTGAACGCATCTCGTCTCGACATTGTTCCTTCTTCCAAGAGAAAGAACAAACGGAAATATTGGAACATTTTTGGCAAATGTCTTGGGAGCAAAAAAGAATGCACGTTACAAGTCTTATTGAGACGGTGAGCCGAAAACGTGTATATTCTCAAAATTCACGTCGGTGTAATACAAGGATGTATTTTTTAAAGACAAATAACAATATACTGCAAGTTTGCCAAAAATGATCAATTTACATTCACAGCTAGTCAATTTAATAAAAATAGCACAAACTATTCCAGCACCACTCAAAGTTCATCATCTGGATCATACCAAGCGGTATTCTGCTATTCGTCCAGGTGAGATAAACTTACTTACTTAGCTGGCCCATTACAGAACATTTGTTCCATAGGCCGAACTAAGAAAATATCTCCATTTCTCTCTATTTGTTGCTTCGCACTCTGGAATACCGCGCCTTTTCATCTCATCATCCACTTGTTGCCGCCATCTATTCCTTGGCCTGCCAATTCTGTGTACACCGCCAAACGGTCCGTATTTATACGTCTTTTTAGCGGGTTCATCATCGCTCGTTCTTATGATATGGCCTAGCCAACGCAATCGCTGCATCTCGATACGTTTATCTATATTGATGTCGTTGTATAGCAGATACAGCTCGTGGTTCATGCGACGTCAATATTCACCGTCAACGCAGATTGGTCCGTAGATCTTTCGAAGAATTTTTCTCTCAAACACACCAAGCACTGCCATGTCTGCTTGCGCAAGTACCCAGGCTTCGGAGCCATACATCAGCACGGGTAGTATCAGTGTTTTGTAAAGCGTTATTTTTGTATGACGAGATGTGGCTTTGTTTTTAAAATGCTTACTTAATTTACTTTATTTCACAACTGATGTCGTTTGTTGTGTTTACGGAGTTGCCGAGGTAGACGAAGTCTTTTACTACCTTAATATTATAGGAACCAATTCCCACAGTCGGTCCGAGCTCAATGGACGCATTGCGCGTCGACACCATCAACTTGGTCTTCTCACCGTTTACCGCCAGACCTACTTTAGCAGATTTTCTTTCGACTTTCATAAAGGTACAGTTACTTCTTTTACTGATCGGCCTATGATGTCTATATCATCAGCATAAGCAAGTAACATGTGACTATTGGTGTAGATTGTGCCACTTCTTTTGACGTTTGCCTCTCGTGTAACCTTTTAAAACAGGATGTTGAAGAGATCACACGAAAGGCTGTCTCCTTGTCTGAAACCTCTTTTGGTACCAAACTCTTCGGAGAGGTTCTTTCCTATTTTAACTGAGGAACTCGTGTCATTTAAAGTCATTTTACAAAGGCGGATGAGCTTTGCGGGGATACCAAATTCAGACATGGCTTGGAATAACTTTGAACGCAGCGGACTGTCAAATGCTGCTTTATAATCGACAAAGAGGTGATATGTGTCGATCAGCAACTCTTGGGTCTTCTCAAGGATTTGCCGCAGGGTAAATATCTGGTCAATGGTGGACTTGCCAGGTCTAAAGCCACATTGGTATGGTCCGATTATTTCGTTGACCATTGGCTTTAGTCGTTCGCACAATATCCCTGACACTATCTTATAGGCAATATGGAGAAGACTTATGCCCCTATAGTTGGAGCATACAGTCTTATCTCCTTTGTTGTGGACGGGACACAGGATGCTCAGGTTCCAATCGTCGGGTACTCGTTCTTCGTGCGCGTCGCCTCCGGTTTTAAACAGCTCGGCTGGTAAGCCATCGGCTCCTGCTGCTTTATTATTCTTCAGCCGGTTGATTGCTGTTTTTACCTCATCTTGGCCGGGCGGTATACATTCTAAACCATCTTCTGGGATTGGATCTGTGGCATCATCGTCTTCGCTGCTATTGGATACCAGCAGATTGGAAAAATGTTCCTTCCATATCCTGAGCACGCTATCTGTATCTGTTACCAGATTACCTTGCTAGTCTCTACAGGAGGACGTGCCTGTACCAAAGCCATCTGTTTGATGTTTCACTATTGTAGTAAACATTGAATAGAAAGATTGAAGATGTAATGCACATGTGTAAAAATGAAGTCCATGGCTTGGCACGCATATTTATCCAGCCTTATCGCTCGTCGTGTTGGGGGGGATCTTGCCAAAATTCATTTTTCTCTACGTTTATTGCTACTACCAGTTTAATTTTTTTTTTTGCGTGCACATTAATGTTCAAAGGATATAAAAGGAAACGAAAGTTTAATAGATATAGGCAACTATAGTCCAGGAAAGAAGAGAGCAAGAACCCATTTTACCACCGTTTGAAAACATCATGCATAGGTGTTAGTTGCATGACATACCCACCCTTCCTGTTTATCATAAGAATGAAAAATCAATGATCAGCGATATGATATGATAAACCCATATTGAGTTCCCCCCACTTACCCTTCCTGCACCTCACAAATCAAACCTTGAAATGTTCTAGTTCATATTCAATGGATTAAACATTTTATTAAAAAAAATAACCAAGATCATTTACAAACCTATGTTTTAAACTAGGTGGTAGGATTTCATACAACTCCGAAGATAATATAGCTAAATATCAACGTGAAATGTGCGAATTTCGTAAGTTTAACATTCATGGGGATTTTACAATACTTTATGCTAAGTACAAGTATTCTAAAAAGTTAAGAGAATTTCGAAAATAAACTCCTAAACAATCAATCAACATTGGTGAACTTAAATCACTATTGAAAAAAAATCAAAATCAGAACTCGGAAAATTCTCATTCAAACAGGCTAATACATAATAACAGATACAGGTAATTATAAAAGAATATTCGGAAGATATAACGATTATTTAAATCTGAGATTTTTTTTTTCTTTAAAAGAGAAATATTCGTATATGAAACAAAGTAGATTTTTAATCAAAAGCAAATGTTTTGTAAATACGTAATGCTAAAATTATATGTATGTACGTGTGCTTGTTCGTTTCATTTTTCTATTTTACAGCAAATCAGCTGTTAGGTCAACGACCTGCTCTGTTAAAATATAGTTGGTTATGAACACACAGACATACATATATATATATATATTTTTTTTAACGCTCGTGAATTATGCAAAAGAAATCTTGTAAGGTTTAAGGATATCACACCAAATATGAAAATAATATAAATCAGATATACAAATGATTATGCCAATGACAAATATTAAAGAAAACTATTAATTTAGAAAAAAAAATTAACCAAAGAAGCTAACAAAACAGGCAGCAATGACATGAAAGCAGTGCTTTCAAAACTGTGGCCTCTCAGAATGATGTTAACAGAGAACTGCTAGCAGCACTCTTTCTGTCTTTTTCTATGGAAATTTAACATTGGCATATCCATTGGCAATCGTGGTTTTACAGGAAATAGCTTTACATTGGACACACACTGTTTAAGATGTCCTTTAAATCATTTGAAAGTATTTATTTTTTTTATTATTTAAAGGACTTTGAAATGGTTTTAGGAAAGTTATTAAATAATTTAAATATCTTTGGTCGTACTCAATTAAAATGAGAGTGCTTAGTGAAATACACTGAGAAATAACGGGATACCCGTTGTCTCTCCAAAATCAATGACCAGTGTTTGTCCAATGTGGGGATAATAAAAGAGATAACAAACTTACTTGATCATCGGCAGAACTCCCACGATGAAGGGCCCTTCGAGCGGGGTGGACGGCAGCAATAATCAAAAAATCTCCAGGCAACAATCAGCAACAATTGGAATATGATTTTGATTGAAATTATTTAAATATTTGGTTATGATAATTTTTGTTTAGTTTGTTCTTTCCTTTTTTGTTTAGAGTTCAATTAAAATTCAAACTAGCACACTTACAAACACACAATTTTGCTCTCAGTTATTGCTCACTTTGTTTCACTTCCTAATGTTTCTTTAATTTTATACAAAATTGAGACTTGAATATGCTACTTATTATTCATGATGTGACGTAATGAGAAATAAAAATTAAAAAATTTACGGCGAAATTAAGGAATAATACACAGTGATCACTTTTGCCTTTCCGCACCACAATTCTGCTTATTAATTTTCAGTTTTAAGGATTTCTGAACAGCAAATTTTCCCCGCCGAGTATGCAAATATGCTATCGTAACCAATTCTTGTTCATTCAAACGCAGCAAAACACGCACTGATTACATTGTTTGCACTTGGTCTCTCTCAAGGTAAACGGTCGGTATGATGAGGAAGACCTTAGAAAGCACCAGGTACCAGGGAAAGGGGGGATTCCTAAAAGCGAGAGGAGAAATCACACAAGGGGAACATCAGCACTCATGAAATAAAGTAAATTGCCTTGTCAATGCAATCTTACCAGTGAATATATTTATCTCTGCTTTTGATGGTAGTTAAAAAAAGCAGAATATGCAGACCAGCAGAAGGAATCAATCCAAAGGTGCGATTCAAAAAACGAATGAAAGGATTTTGTCGACACCTTTGTGATCGTGTGAACGACAATAAAACGTTGATTTAAATGGCACAGAAATGTACTCTTTGGTTAACAAACCAATAAGGAAAACTTTGGTCAATATGCTTTGCAGGTTAGGAGCTTAAATTGACTGACAGGTTGTCATGTTGACTGCTCGAAGTTTCAAGGAAAATGACCCGAACGACTCCTCTGCTACCTCCTCTTGTAACCTCGGCTAAAACTACAGAATACATGGCTGAATACAAAAACTTCGCAAAAATTCCAGAATAGAATATGGCTTCTTTTCTATACTAACACTTTAATAAGACATTAGAAAGATTTGCAGAAGTATGTGTGACTGTATAAAACAAAGAAAATAGTGCAAGCAGAATGAAATTGGATTTTCACCACCGCTATAAAGGGGAAATTATAGCACATTTTAAATACCAAATCAATGACCAAATTTGGCCAGGGATACGATGACCTGCTAAATAAACTTTCTGGTGCTTTATATCGATGTCACTAATGGATAAAGAAATAATAACCAAAAATAAATAAAAATAAAAAAATAAACCATAAAAACAGGGAAAAATAATAAAAAGAATTTTCTGCCTCTGATGGGATTTGAACCCGGGACATCTAGAATGGGAGCTGTAGACTATCTGCCTGTGCTACTGAAGGCCATGAAGTTGAAGCACTAAACATCACACAAAACCAGTACGGCCAAGTAACACACATGTTGTGGTTCCCGCCTAGAATTTTAACAGAATTACAGCTGTAAAGCAATGTATTTGGCGTTCTGTAAATAGAACTGAAGTCTCCAAACTCTGAAGCAAGGGAACCAAGCAAACCAACTATTTATGACAGTGTACCTTAACATAACATGAAAACTGAAGAGATGCACAGAGGTGCCCTAAGCAAAAAATGCTGGCGTGCCAAAAACTATGCATGAAGTGTCTACATGCGCCACTACATAAACCCCCCGCCAAAATCAGACTTAACGGACTAAAGGAGAGTTAAGGCTGATACCGCATGTAGATACTTGTTACTGTCTGATGTCCTTTGCATGATAAGTGCCAATTAGCTTGCCCTGGAGGTCTTCAAGTTCATAGTAAAAGTTACCACATTTGCGACGAACTCTGCATTTTATGAATGTCGGGGCTAACTTAGCATTATATCCCTTCTCGAAGTTGCTTTGACTAAAGTTCCTTCTAAACACTTCCTGACCAACTTGGTATGATACTTCTCGCGATCTGAGGTTGTATTGTCTTTCATTGCGGTCATACTGTTTCCTCATATTCTGCACGGCCTTAGCCCTGACAATGTCAAACGAGTCGTTTCTGTTAAAATTCAAAGATCTATCTTCTAATGAATTTAGATTCCTCAGTACCTGGTAAGTTGAACCGTTGGTGACCATATGCTGGCCGAACGCCATAAAATACGGGGAAGTCCCAATGGCTGTATGCACCGTCGAACGTAGAGCACAGGCAATGTGGCTGAGTTTTTCGTCCCAGTCTTTTTGATCAGACCTTACATAAGCCTTGATTGCCGATATTACGGAACGATTCACCCTCTCCGACGAGTTAGCTTGTGGTGAATGTACTGCTGTATAAATATGTCGAATTTTATAAAAATTCAGAAGCTCGTTAAATTTCTTAGCTTTAAATTGTGTTCCATTATCCGAGATAATGCTCTCAGGCACACCGAACATATGGAATAAGTCTTCTTCCAAATATTTAGTAACAGCATCAGCTGTAAACTTCCGTACCGGGCGGAGGAAACAAAATTTCGAAAAGTGATCAAGGACAATGAATACTCCTATACTTCCTGACCGAGACCTAGGATAAGGTCCTAAAAAATCAACATACAGTCGCTGAAAAAATCTTTGAGTGGTTCCTGTGTCCCCGATTTCCGGTCTCATAGTGAAATTTGGATGTTTTGTGCTTTTACACACTTCACAAGAATTGATGTAGTTTTTCACATCGGACACAAGATTTGGCCAGTAGTAGTAACGACGTATTCGCTCAAGGGTTTTACCGATGCCACAATGAGATGACAGAGGGTCATCGTGATGTTTTTGAAGGACTTCTGGGACCATGCTTTCTGGAATCCATAGCTTCCATGACATGTCATCAGTAACAGGATCGCCAATAGCATGATTAGTGCGTCGGTACAAAAACCCGTCAATTATTTTCAAGTCGGGAGTGAAGTCAATGTTTTGCTCAACCTTTTTCAAAAGCTCTTTATACCCATCAGAGGAAAAATGACCAGATTGCAAATCTACAAAAATACCATGATTCCTGTCCACCTCATGCACCCAGTTAATCTCGGATAGATCTTCAGTGTTGGTACGCGAAAGCGCATCAGGAACTATATTCTGCGACCCTTTTCTATGTTCTATTTTAAACCGAAAACCTTGAAGTTTTAGAGCCCATCTAGCCAGCCGTGTGCTTAAGTCGGATTGGGACATGAGCCACTTAAGAGAAGCGTGATCGGTGATCACCGTGAACTCATGTCCCTCGACATAAGCTCTAAATTTTTTAATGCAAAGCATTGCTGCTAAGCATTCTTGTTCGGTGACACTATAGTTGCGTTGGGTTTGGTTAAGTTTCTTAGACATAAATGCCACCGGAAACTCATCACCCTCCGCATTCTTTTGCACCAATACTCCTCCTATTCCTGTCTTGCTCGCATCACAATGTATGAAAAATGGCTTTGTGAAGTCTGGACTATGCAAGACAGGGGCTGTGCTAAGAATGGACTTTAATTCCTCAAAGGCTTTTTGGGCCTCATTGGACCAAATAAACCGTCGATTAGATTTCAATAGATCGGTTAACGGGCTCGAAATAGCGGCATAGTTCCTGATGAACTTACGGTACCAACCTGACATACCTAAGAAACGCCTGACCTGTTTTACGGACCTCGGTATTGGGAACTCGGTTATAGCCGATATCTTGTCCGGATCGGTACGAATTGTCCCTTCACCCACCACGTGTCCAAGATAGCGAACCTCCTTCATACAAAACTTGCTCTTCTCGACATTAATAGTGAGTCCAGCAACACGAAGACAGTTAGCCACCTCTTTCAGTACCTGAATATGACGCTCAAAGTTTGGGGATACCACTAGCAGATCATCCAGGTAGACCAACACCTCGGTCCTGAGAGACGGCGGTATCACTTTATCCATGAGCCGACACATGGTTTGCGGCGCATTACATAAGCCAAACGGCATGACTTTAAAGTGATACAACGGTCTCCCAGGGACCGTAAAGGCAGTCTTACCTTTCGACGAATCGTCCAGTGGTATCTGCCAGAAGGCATCCTTGAGGTCAAGGCTAGAAATGTATTCAGCCTTTGGGAGGCGACTCAAAATACCGTCTATATGCGGAAGCGGGTATGCATCCCCTTCTGTTACCGCATTGAGTTTTCGACTATCAAGGCACAATCGGTTTTTCCCCGGTTTCCGGTGAAGGACAATGGGAGAAGACCAAGGGCTGGTCGATTCCTCTATGACTCCCATTGCTATCATACGATCAAGTTCATCATAGATGAGTTTTTCGATCGCCGGAGAGACAGGGAAATGTCTTTGTTTTATAGGTGTTGCCGAACCTGTGTTTATGGTATGACAAATTAGACTAGTTTTCCCTAGACCCTCCTTCGCGAACGAAGGAAACACATCTATGACAGACTGAAGCTGATACTTCTGGTCAACAGTTAGATGTTTCTGGTCCAATGGGTTATTGTTATTAAGAGACAAGGTTAAACTAGAAATATTATTCGCCAAAGATGGAGGAAGCAGATTATACATCTTCCAAAAATCAATCCCTAGTATTAAGTTTTGGGATAAATTGGGGACTACATAAATGGTAATGGGTTGGCTACTATCCCGGAAAACAATCGTTGTAGTAAAGACCCCAGCTATGTTTTGGGGCTTGCCATCTGCTGTGTTTACTGTTGTGTTTAATTTTCTGTATGGTATCTTAGACGATAAGAAATCAATGGCTGCTTGAGCACCAAGACATGATACTGAAGCGCCCGTATCCAACAATCCCATCATGTTTTTATCTATCAATCGTACTTCGGCGTAAGGACGAATATCCCCAGGCCTCTCTAATATAGATATGGAAAAACTTTTCTTGACCCCTTTCACTTTTTTCCAAAATGTCCTCATCCTTTTGCTAGATCTTGACACTTTCGGTTCTTCATTGAAGATACGATTTCTAATTCTGTTATACCTTTCCAAACGGATGTGAAAAGGAACACTTGGATTTGGCAATTTATGATGAGAAAACGGGGTGCTACATGATATGGACTTGTTGTAGGGGTATTCATATGAAATTTCAGGGTAATTGTTGGTACAATCGGATTTAGTTTTATAATGGGGCTCGTTACTTTGAAGAAGGTCTTGAGAGGAAGGACTTCGAACAAGAATCCTTACATGGTTTGAGAGGCCTGCTGACAAGTCCTCGGTTTGGGTGCACTTTTCCGTGCAGGACTCTGCAAGTTTTTTGAAATGCCGATGCATTTTGTACAGTTCGGCTTGTAAACTTGCGGAGACCCACAGCCATAACAAAACACCGATCGGTCAGATAGACAATCCTGATATCTGTGCCCAGGCTTCCTACAATTCCAGCACACATTGGATACTTCAGAGACTTCCTCGTATTCAAGGACTTCTGGACTATTTTCCTCACAAAAGTGCACCTCCGCAGCACGCCTTGTGAAGGTGGTATGTTTGTTACCACCGAAACCATGTCTTCTAATCATCTCCTGCATAAAGACCTCTCGCCTTCTACATATCTTTCTCAACTGTCCTACAGAAATTATGGACATATTTAAAAGTTCATGTTGTATGTCTGGTTGAAGATTTCTTCTTAGTATTTCTACCAGAGTTCTTTCATCCAGAGGTTCATTGAGCCTATCGACTAGTTCCATAATGGCGTCATAAAAAGTATCGAAAGGTTCGTTGGGTTTTTGTTTCCTGTCGCGTATCATCTCTCTGAGATCTATATCAGTTCTAGAATCCCTATACTGTTGCCTTAGGGCGCTACAGAGTTCTACCCAGCGAACATCGCGGACTGTGCGGTGGAACCGCCAAAACCAATCGCTGGCTTTGCCTTCGAACAGGGAACTAGCACTGCGGCATAGAATCTCAAAATCGCCATTTAAGGTTTGCCTAGTCAAAGCTTCTACGCGATAAATAAAATTGTCCACAGGCATGCTAGTGGCACTGCCATTAAACTTCACCTTCCAGTTAGCAATAATTTGACTAACCTTATCCGGGCGGGACACCAGATCAATACATGAATTGGGATTACTGGATCGGGACCTATTTACGGAATTGCTATCACTGTTGACCTGACCGAAGCCACTGTTACCTTGGTTATTACCTGCAGGCGGTATACCTAATAATTCTTCCAAAGCACGCTGTTCAACGTCGCATACATTCTGCATTGGTATGCCATTCCTATTCACCATAGGAGAAGATGAGTTACAACTGTGAGAAGGCCCGTTTAAGTTCAGCCTGGCTAGAGAAGCTTCAACACTCTTCTCAACTACGGAGGAAATTTGGCTAGTGATAGAATCAACAATCTGGTTTCGTTCACTCGCAAACATTGAAGAGACCATATTTTGAACGCTATCCCTCGTTAGACTGGGCTGAGAATTTGATAAAGTCGATGCAGAGTTAGTAGTGGTAGCAGATTCTTGACGATGAAGGTCTTCGGACCTGTTAGCGTCGTAGTTCTTTGCTTTGGATGTCGACCTGGTCTGACGATCAGAGGAAGTCGAAGGATTAGATGGCTTAGCATCTTTTACTATTTTAAAACCACAAATGGGACAAGTTGAGTGGGTTTTAACGTAGTTTGTAATGCAAACTCTATGAAAAGTATGCCTACACACTGTTTCAGATAAGACTGATGGATTCTGTATTACCGAACTACAAATGGTACACACAGGCAAGTTATTAGCAATTGCAGCTCCTGAAGCTGCGATATCTTCTGTACTTCTTTCAAGAGGCATCTCTAAAAACTTACTTGGAAACCAATGACCTAACAATTAAGACTTATAATCTTCCAAGCTAACTATCCAAAATAGATCAATATAATGATTCGGCAATTTTCAAAACGACGGTTCGATTTGATGAGGGCTTTCGAAAGGATGTGGTAGTAGAGGGGGAAAATAGTCAAACAGTGAGAAAATGGTTTGAGAAAATAAAGATAAGTAGAAATTAGGAAAAGGATTCGGACTATAGAGGGTTATTTACGCTGGCATAAAATTTCGTCAATAATTTTTTAAAATTCCAAATCGTAAAAAAAAAACTGAGAGAATCAATTAGGTTGTCGAGTTTGGAGTCAGTATCAGAATATAGTCCAAAACTGAATTCATCCAACCACACAACCAAATGAGACCATCAAACTAGATTGGTAGAGGGCAGGACTAAGTCATTCCTGGTTATAGAAATCAGCACTACTGCACGTAAAACCTATACATTCCAAAGAAAAACTGTCGTCCATACAAAGAGTGATAGCAGAGAGAATTTGAAATATAGAACAGAGAGAAATGTAAGTTTGAAATGGACCTAAGTGAAAAATTGTTCGATGTTAGGACATCGAGGTGTTGTTCTGAATAATTTTGATTCCACTCGGGCCCCACGTTGGGCGCCATAAAACTGTAGTAAACATTGAATAGAAAGATTGAAGATGTAATGCACATGTGTAAAAATGAAGTCCATGGCTTGGCACGCATATTTATCCAGCCTTATCGCTCGTCGTGTTGGGGGGGATCTTGCCAAAATTCATTTTTCTCTACGTTTATTGCTACTACCAGTTTAATTTTTTTTTGCGTGCACATTAATGTTCAAAGGATATAAAAGGAAACGAAAGTTTAATAGATATAGGCAACTATAGTCCAGGAAAGAAGAGAGCAAGAACCCATTTTACCACCGTTTGAAAACATCATGCATAGGTGTTAGTTGCATGACATACCCACCCTTCCTGTTTATCATAAGAATGAAAAATCAATGATCAGCGATATGATATGATAAACCCATATTGAGTTCCCCCCACTTACCCTTCCTGCACCTCACAAATCAAACCTTGAAATGTTCTAGTTCATATTCAATGGATTAAACATTTTATTAAAAAAAATAACCAAGATCATTTACAAACCTATGTTTTAAACTAGGTGGTAGGATTTCATACAACTCCGAAGATAATATAGCTAAATATCAACGTGAAATGTGCGAATTTCGTAAGTTTAACATTCATGGGGATTTTACAATACTTTATGCTAAGTACAAGTATTCTAAAAAGTTAAGAGAATTTCGAAAATAAACTCCTAAACAATCAATCAACATTGGTGAACTTAAATCACTATTGAAAAAAAATCAAAATCAGAACTCGGAAAATTCTCATTCAAACAGGCTAATACATAATAACAGATACAGGTAATTATAAAAGAATATTCGGAAGATATAACGATTATTTAAATCTGAGATTTTTTTTTTCTTTAAAAGAGAAATATTCGTATATGAAACAAAGTAGATTTTTAATCAAAAGCAAATGTTTTGTAAATACGTAATGCTAAAATTATATGTATGTACGTGTGCTTGTTCGTTTCATTTTTCTATTTTACAGCAAATCAGCTGTTAGGTCAACGACCTGCTCTGTTAAAATATAGTTGGTTATGAACACACAGACATACATATATATATATTTTTTTTAACGCTCGTGAATTATGCAAAAGAAATCTTGTAAGGTTTAAGGATATCACACCAAATATGAAAATAATATAAATCAGATATACAAATGATTATGCCAATGACAAATATTAAAGAAAACTATTAATTTAGAAAAAAAAATTAACCAAAGAAGCTAACAAAACAGGCAGCAATGACATGAAAGCAGTGCTTTCAAAACTGTGGCCTCTCAGAATGATGTTAACAGAGAACTGCTAGCAGCACTCTTTCTGTCTTTTTCTATGGAAATTTAACATTGGCATATCCATTGGCAATCGTGGTTTTACAGGAAATAGCTTTACATTGGACACACACTGTTTAAGATGTCCTTTAAATCATTTGAAAGTATTTATTTTTTTTATTATTTAAAGGACTTTGAAATGGTTTTAGGAAAGTTATTAAATAATTTAAATATCTTTGGTCGTACTCAATTAAAATGAGAGTGCTTAGTGAAATACACTGAGAAATAACGGGATACCCGTTGTCTCTCCAAAATCAATGACCAGTGTTTGTCCAATGTGGGGATAATAAAAGAGATAACAAACTTACTTGATCATCGGCAGAACTCCCACGATGAAGGGCCCTTCGAGCGGGGTGGACGGCAGCAATAATCAAAAAATCTCCAGGCAACAATCAGCAACAATTGGAATATGATTTTGATTGAAATTATTTAAATATTTGGTTATGATAATTTTTGTTTAGTTTGTTCTTTCCTTTTTTGTTTAGAGTTCAATTAAAATTCAAACTAGCACACTTACAAACACACAATTTTGCTCTCAGTTATTGCTCACTTTGTTTCACTTCCTAATGTTTCTTTAATTTTATACAAAATTGAGACTTGAATATGCTAATTATTATTCATGATGTGACGTAATGAGAAATAAAAATTAAAAAATTTACGGCGAAATTAAGGAATAATACACAGTGATCACTTTTGCCTTTCCGCACCACAATTCTGCTTATTAATTTTCAGTTTTAAGGATTTCTGAACAGCAAATTTTCCCCGCCGAGTATGCAAATATGCTATCGTAACCAATTCTTGTTCATTCAAACGCAGCAAAACACGCACTGATTACATTGTTTGCACTTGGTCTCTCTCAAGGTAAACGGTCGGTATGATGAGGAAGACCTTAGAAAGCACCAGGTACCAGGGAAAGGGGGGATTCCTAAAAGCGAGAGGAGAAATCACACAAGGGGAACATCAGCACTCATGAAATAAAGTAAATTGCCTTGTCAATGCAATCTTACCAGTGAATATATTTATCTCTGCTTTTGATGGTAGTTAAAAAAAGCAGAATATGCAGACCAGCAGAAGGAATCAATCCAAAGGTGCGATTCAAAAAACGAATGAAAGGATTTTGTCGACACCTTTGTGATCGTGTGAACGACAATAAAACGTTGATTTAAATGGCACAGAAATGTACTCTTTGGTTAACAAACCAATAAGGAAAACTTTGGTCAATATGCTTTGCAGGTTAGGAGCTTAAATTGACTGACAGGTTGTCATGTTGACTGCTCGAAGTTTCAAGGAAAATGACCCGAACGACTCCTCTGCTACCTCCTCTTGTAACCTCGGCTAAAACTACAGAATACATGGCTGAATACAAAAACTTCGCAAAAATTCCAGAATAGAATATGGCTTCTTTTCTATACTAACACTTTAATAAGACATTAGAAAGATTTGCAGAAGTATGTGTGACTGTATAAAACAAAGAAAATAGTGCAAGCAGAATGAAATTGGATTTTCACCACCGCTATAAAGGGGAAATTATAGCACATTTTAAATACCAAATCAATGACCAAATTTGGCCAGGGATACGATGACCTGCTAAATAAACTTTCTGGTGCTTTATATCGATGTCACTAATGGATAAAGAAATAATAACCAAAAATAAATAAAAATAAAAAAATAAACCATAAAAACAGGGAAAAATAATAAAAAGAATTTTCTGCCTCTGATGGGATTTGAACCCGGGACATCTAGAATGGGAGCTGTAGACTATCTGCCTGTGCTACTGAAGGCCATGAAGTTGAAGCACTAAACATCACACAAAACCAGTACGGCCAAGTAACACACATGTTGTGGTTCCCGCCTAGAATTTTAACAGAATTACAGCTGTAAAGCAATGTATTTGGCGTTCTGTAAATAGAACTGAAGTCTCCAAACTCTGAAGCAAGGGAACCAAGCAAACCAACTATTTATGACAGTGTACCTTAACATAACATGAAAACTGAAGAGATGCACAGAGGTGCCCTAAGCAAAAAATGCTGGCGTGCCAAAAACTATGCATGAAGTGTCTACATGCGCCACTACACTATTTGGTAGAATTTTCGGACTTCATTCTGGCTCCTGTACATCTCGATTTTGTCACACTCCCGCTTTTCCATCTCTCTCTTTCTCCTGCGGAAAAGACGTTTCTCCTCTCTCCTTTTCTCTCGATACCTCTCTCGTGCGCTACGCGTTGCTACTGATTGTAAATTAGCCCTATATGCCGCATTTTTCTCTTCGGTAGCAGCAGGACACTTCTGGTCATACCATGGATTCCTTAGTGGAGGTCTCTGGTATCCAAGTACTGATTTTGCGGCTGTTTGCATGGAGTGGGCAATGTTTTGCCATTGTCCTGATATGTTATCGGGACGAGGAGTGCTTTGAGTAAGCAATTGGGCTAGTTGAGTGGAATATGATGTGGCTATCTGTTGTGATTACAGCTTACCGATGTCTAACTTTCGTGTTGTGTCTGTTCGTACTTTGTTTGCTACGTTTAAGCGGGTGCGTGCCTTTGCTTTGTTTTTTGGAAATTCGAACTATATATAGTACTAAATTTAGTACAATTTGGATTTGAGTAAACGGAGAGAGCTAAAATCATGAAATTTTGGAATGGGGGTCACTGATGAAAAGTCAGAAAGATGTATAATTTGTTTTTGGAAATTCAAAATATAAGTGTACGAAAAGTACTAAATGGTGCCAATTTGGATTTGAGTGAATAAATAGAGCTCACGGTGCTCTTGAATCAAATTTAAATGGAAGGTGATTACACCTGGCAAGTTTTTGCGGATTCTAAAACTACAATGTTCATAGATGAGAAAAATCAAAAGACTAAAAAAATCGCCGGAGCGCTTTTTAAATAAATCGCGATTCAAGTTGACATTTTTAGGGGTTGTTTAGGTTTTTTCCAAGCAAAATCGCAAGTCCTATCAAAATTGGAATAAAAAAAGTGTTGTAGCTATCAAAATTCCCTACAAGATTGACTTTAATGATATTTTCGTAGTTTTTACAACTTTTGAGATATAGAAGTTCAAATTGGGACAATTAAAAAATATCGTCTACTTATAAAAAAAAAAAATGGTACAACCTAGGAAAAATTACATAAGCCAGTCTTGTAGAGAATTTTCACAGCTATAAGATTTTCTCAGGTCCCATGACGGCAAGCCTTATCCCGTATTCAAGCAAAATCGCGAAACCCTAACAAAAAACCTATAAATGTAAACTGAGATTCTTTATCTAAAAAATGGTACAGCCTGAAAACAAATCGTAAACGTAAATCCTGTAGAGAATTTTCACAACTACAACATTTTCATTAGCTCCATTTCGATTGGACTTGCGGTTTCCAAGCAAAATCGTGAAAACATAAAAAACACCTAAAAATGTGAATTTCGACCGCGATTTATTTAAAAATCCCTACATCGACTTTTTTCTTGTTTTTGGATTTTTCTCATCTATGAACATTGCTGTTTCAGAATTTACAAAAACTTCCCCTGTGTAAGCAGTTTTCATTAAAAGTTAGTTAAGGCGCACCCTTCATGACATTGTTTTATAAGGGCGATACAGTCAGTGCATTGTCCCAATTTGAACTTCAATATCTCAAAAATGGTAAAACGTACGCAAATACCGTAAAGGTCAATCTTGTACAGAATTTTCATAGCTGCAACATTTTCTTCAGTCTCATTTTTATAGGACTTGCGGTTTCTAAGAAAAATCGTGAAAACCTAAACAACTTCTAAATATGTCAACATGAATCGCGATTTATTTAAAAAGCGCTCCGGCGTTTTTTTTTTTTTTTTTTTGTTTTTTGATTTTTCTCATCTATGAACGTTGTAGTTTCAGAATCCGCAAAAACTTCCCAGGTGTAAGCACCTTCCATTTAAATTTGATTCAAGAGCACCGTGAGCTGGAATCATGAAATTTGAAATGAACGGATAGAGCTGGATTCTTCAAATTCGGGTTGAGGGTCACTGATAAAGGGTAAGAAAGATGTACCAAAGGGTTTTTGGAAATTTGAACTATGAGTGTACGAAAAGTACGAAATGGTCCTAAATTTAGTACAATTTGAATTTGAGCAAACGAAATAAACTAAATGGTAGCCAATTTAGTACAATTTGGATTTGGGTGAACGTATAGAGCTGGAATGACGAAATTTTGGAATGAGTCACTGTAGAAAAATTTTTTTGGAAATTCAAACTATGAGTGTACAAAAGGTACTAAATGTTCTTAAATTTAATACAATTTGGTTTTGGGCGAACGGATAGAGCGGACAGAAATTTGGAATTGCGATTACTATTGGAGTGTACCACTAAGGTGGTTTTGGAAATTCGTACTTAGAGTACGAACAGTACTAAATGGTACTAAATTTGGTACAATGGGAATTTGGTGAACGGATAGTGTGTACGATGAGTGCACGAAAAGTACTAACTGGTCCTAAATTTAGTACAATTTGGATTTGGGTGAACGGATAGAGTTGGAATCCAGAAATTGAATTGAAATTACTATTGGAGTGTTGATTGATTATGGGTACGAAAAGTACTAAATGGTACTAACTTTGGTACAGTGGGTATTTGGTGAACGGATAGAGCTGGAATCCTGAAATGTGCAATTAAGATTTCTGTTGGAGTGTAGGATTGAGGTATTTTTCGAAATTCGTACTAATGTGAACGAAAACTTGTAAATGGCACTAAATTTGGTACAATGGGGATTTGGGTGAACGGCTTGAGCTGGAATCCCGAAATTTGGAATTGAGATTACTGTTGGAGTGTTAATTGATTATGGGTACGAAAAGTACTAAATGGTACTAAATTTGGTATAATGGGGATTGGGAATTTGGAATCTTGAAATTTGGAATTAAGATTATTTTTGAAGTGTTGAATTGAGGTAGTTTTGGGAATACGTACTTATGAGTACGAAAAGTACTAAATGGCACTATATTTGGTACAATTTGGATTTGGGTGAACGGATAGCGCTTGAGTCCTGAAATATGAAATAAAAATTACCGTTAAAGTGAATGATTGAAATACATACATACTATGAAAAGTACTAAATGGTACATAATTTGGTACAATTTGTTTTAGTGTAAAGGGGTTAGCTGGAATTTTAAAATATTTGGCAAAGGTTTCAGAAATTCGTACTTATGTATTTATATGTAAATTACTAAATAGTACTATAATTTGTTTTAGAAGAACAGATAGAGCCGGAAATGAGAATCACAGTATGTACATATATTGGGTTGATATAAGGAGGTAATTTTTGAAGCTTATGTACAGTATATGAAAAGTACTAAATTTGGTTCTATTATGGTATTGCATAGTCTATAAAAAGTTAATGCGTACAAATTCTGAAATTTGAAATCAAATAATTTAAAATTAGAATTATATAATTTGCAACAATACTACTAATGTACATAAAGTTCCATAGAGTAATATACAATAAGTGTTTTAGATGTACTAAATAATTCGAAACATTGCACATTGGGCCCAATGGCAGGTTTCTGAGGCAAAAAGTCTAGTTTTGAAGTCATATATTTGTATAAATTAGTAACGGGATTAGATTCTTAACACTTTGAGCCACTTAGAAACAAAATCATTTCAACCTGGCAACGCTTCGTGGTCACATACCGAGCTGTCAAAGATATTGCATGTTACTTTGTAAAATTTTATAAAAATTTATCCAACGAAGAACAAATTTGTTTCGCTCGGCAATTAAAAACCGCTGATTTAAGAAACAGTTTTTTTAATGGATAAAACGTGTAAAGGTATATTAATTAATATTCTGATTAAGAAATAAAAGAAGTTAGATTTGGTAAGGAATGTTTGAAGTAGACTTGTGGTGTATTTTTTGTGTAGTTCGTATTGTAGTTTAAATAGTTTTTGGAATAAAACTCGCGGTATTGCGACGTATTGTCGAAACTATATATATCTGATAGAAGGTAATAGTGAGTACTATATGTGTAAAAAAATTTCATGTCCGTATGGATCCGAATACTTATAGAAAATTACTTACAGATAGCGTGACACTTAAAAATGTGGATATTTTAATTTATTAGATTGGGTTGGGACTGGACAATGCTCAATATGACACAAGTCGCCAAATTTTATAGTAATCTTATCCGAGTTACACCAAGCATTGAAATCTTCAATATTCTAGATCTTTAAATTTAATAACTGGTACTACAAACACCTACTAAATTTCAAGATCTTAACCTGTAATTATAAAGTTTTCAAATAACGGACGCGATCGCGGTTTTCTACTTCCAAAACATAAATTAATGATAGAGGTCACAATTACTATTGTTTTGTATACCAATGCGTCTAATAATCTCTGAGATTTCGCGTTTGGCTAAAACTTGTTGTGGGGGAGGTCCCCCACCCCCTCCATTTTTCGGTATAAAAAGTACCTTACGATCTATTCTCAGACCTTATGAATCTACAAACAAAATTTTATCAAATTCGGTCCAGCCATTTCAGAAGATTTATATTTCGAACATCATTGTATACCTGAAAAGGTTTCTATATATATGTAGATATATATCTGAACCGATCAGAGCCAAATTTTCAGGACCTGATTCTAACCTGAACAGGATTTACCATATCAAATTTTAAGGCGATCGGATGCAAATTGTGACCTTTGTGGGGCTTAAATATAAAATCGGATTAAATCGGATGAAACATATACATGAAAACTATATCTATATCTGAACCGATTCTTACCAAATTTTGCAGAAGTACTTTTATGCCCATTAAAAACATTGGAACGAAATTTGGTAGCTCTAGCTGCTTCCAGTGACTTGTTGCCTCAAAAACCTGTCATTGGGCCCAATGTGCATTGAAGAAATGATATTAAATGAATTGCTGGGATTAGAACAAAATGATTTTAAAAATTCTCACTTAAATTTTGTGACTTCTTTATACACGTAATACCATAGGTATTGGACTAAAGCTGTAAAATTTGAGATAAGGTCCTGGATTTTGGTCTGGTATTGTACCAATAGTTTTATGTGAAAGCGAAGACTATATCTTTAACTTCTTCAGAATTCTTTCTTTACTCTGAACGTTTTAGTAAGATTTTTGGGAAATGTAGACCTAGGAGACAATTTTTTACAAGTGTTTGATTTGAAAAAAGTTTCATTTCAAATGGAAAAAGTTTTATAACAATTGGAAAAGATTTCATTTTATTTGGAAAAGGATTTCATTTCCTTTGGAAAAGGTTTCATTTAATCTGGAAATGGCATACATGAAGAATTGTGAGTTTTATTTACGTAGACTTTGGTAATTACGTCTAAAAATGCACTGCATACTTTTTTTGTAAAGTCATTGGACTGGGGACGACCGATTATTTTTTACTTGTTTATGTATAACTTACTTAAGAAGTCACTAAACAAAATTTTGGATTGCTCTTAGTATTACATCCTGCCTCTGGTGACGTATAATTTATACATGCTTAACACATTTACATGTGCGACATACGCCACTTACAACTTGTTTATTGCTGTTTATTAGAGTTGGGCAATCTAGTTCCTAGTTCCTTGTACCAGTTCCAAAACGTATGAGTAACATCATGAAATATAACGTGTGATAGTAAGTATACGCAGTTTGTTCAAAGAAAAAATGTGGGCCGTTGGAACTGCGAAAGGAACTAGATAGTTCCAAATAGTTCCTTTGGCACAACTCTACTGTTTATCATCCTCACATAAAATCAGTGTTAAAGTTCGAAATTACCAAAAAAAAAGTGTCAAGTATCCAAAATAGATAGCAAATTTATTCTCTAAAATTAAATCTTTACGATTTTTATAAGAAAGAAAAATGACTCCCTCGACGATTAGATTTAATATAACACTTCGTCTTTATTTCCGCGTATGTGAATCAAGATAACAATAAAGAGAACAAACAACAAAAATCCTTGTAGAAAAAATACATAACTCCGTCAAAATGCTGATGGCATAAAAATAAAAGAAAAACATCTTTTTCCAGCTAGGGATAAAAAATCGACTACACCTGTTCTACCAAAGCGTAGGACAATAACATGAAAATGATGACGATTATGTCGACATTTAACGTTGACGACGATGGTGATGATGATGGTGGTGGTGGTATCGACTTGGATAATAACAGGTGATAGCTTTGACGATGTCAGTGATGATGGTGATGAGAAATTGATACACTTGGTAATAGCGTTAAGGATGTCAGGTAAATGTTACATTAAACCTTTTGAATTTTAATTTAAATCACGTCTATCGATTGCTGCTGAGCCAGAAGTATATAAACACAGAACAGTGTATAAAGTAACACAACATTCCAAAGGCGAAGCATGCAGTTGTAACGAATAGACAGGCAAAAATCAACGGAACGAAAAGAGAAAATAATAAAATCGGTAAAATGGAATAAAACAGGTAACATCTACAAAAAAGGAAGTATAAAAATATTGGTGAAAGCATCAGATTCGGCTAAAGAGCTGTAAAACAAATTATAAAAAGGAAAGAAACAAACAAAGGTTATAGTCGTTTGAAGAGGCTATGTACTTAAGCCTTTAACGAGTATTTGCTGGACTTAAAAAGCTTATGCAATAACCACCTGTAGGCACTCACTTCACACCCTTAAGGTAGACTTCCTTTACAAAGTCTATAGAGATGTCCTTTACGACGACTCCGGCTGGAGGGAGTCTTTATAGACAAAATGAAGATCTTTTCTATAAAGACTTCGACAACGAGTCTATAAAGACAGACAGCAGCCTTCAGTTCGCCTATAAAGAGAAACTTCAGCACGGACAGACGGACCATAACTTGTCTATAAAGTCGTCTACAGAGACAATTTTCAGGTCATCTATAAAAAAATTGTTCAGCTCGTCTATAAAGACGATCTTCAGCTCGTCTATAAAGACGATCTTCAGCTCGTCTATAAAGACGATCTTCAGCTCGTCTATAAAGACGATCTTCAGCTCGTCTATAAAGACGATCTTCAGCTCGTCTATAAAGACGATCTTCAGCTCGTCTATAAAGACGATCTTCAGCTCGTCTGCAAAGACGATCTTCAGCTCGTCTGCAAAGACGATCTTCAGCTCGTCTGCAAAGACGATCTTCAGCTCGTCTGCAAAGACGATCTTCAGCTCGTCTGCAAAGACGATCTTCAGCTCGTCTGCAAAGACGATCTTCAGCTCGTCTGCAAAGACGATCTTCAGCTCGTCTGCAAAGACGACCTTCAGCTCGTCTGCAAAGACGACCTTCAGCTCGTCTATAAAGACGACCTTCAGCTCGTCTATAAAGACGACCTTTAGCTCGTCTATAAAGACGACCTTTAGCTCGTCTATAAAGACTACCTTTAGCTCGTCTATAAAGACTACCTTTAGCTCGTCTATAAAGACGACCTTTAGCTCTTCTATAAAGACGACCTTTAGCTCGTCTATAAAGACGACCTTTAGCTCGTCTATAAAGACGACCTTTAGCTCGTCTATAAGGACGACCTTTAGCTCGTCTATAAAGACGACCTTTAGCTCGTCTATAAAGACGACCTTTAGCTCGTCTATAAAGACGACCTTTAGCTCGTCTATAAAGACGACCTTTAGCTCGTCTAGCTCGTCTACAAAGACGATCGGCAGCTCGTCTATACAGACGATCGACAGCTCTTCCTTAAAGACGATCTTCAGCTCGTCTATAAAGACGATAAAGAGTCGTCTATACATGATGACGTCTATAGAGACGATCAACAGCTCGTCTATAAACACGATCTTTAGCTCGTCTATAAAGACGATCTAGAGCTCGTCTATACATGATGACGTCTATACAGACGATCGACAGCTCGTCTATACAGACGATCAACAGCTCGTGTATAAAGACGATCGACAAATCGTCTATAAAGTCAGCTCGTCTATAAAGACGATCTTCAGCACGTCTATAAAGACGATCTTCAGCACGTCTATAAAGACGATCTTCAGCACGTCTATAAAGACGATCTTCAGCACGTCTATAAAGACGATCTTCAGCACGTCTATAAAGACGATCTTCAGCACGTCTATAAAGACGATCTTCAGCACGTCTATAAAGACGATCTTCAGCTCGTCTATAAAGACGATCTTCAGCTCGTCTGCAAAGACGATCTTCAGCTCGTCTGCAAAGACGATCTTCAGCTCGTCTGCAAAGACGACCTTCAGCTCGTCTGCAAAGACGACCTTCAGCTCGTCTGCAAAGACGACCTTCAGCTCGTCTGCAAAGACGACCTTCAGCTCGTCTATAAAGACGACCTTCAGCTCGTCTATAAAGACGACCTTCAGCTCGTCTATAAAGACGACCTTCAGCTCGTCTATAAAGACGACCTTCAGCTCGTCTATAAAGACGACCTTTAGCTCGTCTATAAAGACTACCTTTAGCTCGTGTATAAAGACGACCTTTAGCCCTTCTATAAAGACGACCTTTAGCTCGTCTATAAAGACGACCTTTAGCTCGTCTATAAAGACGACCTTTAGCTCGTCTATAAGGACGATCTTCAGCACGTCTATAAAGACGATCTTCAGCACGTCTATAAAGACGATCTTCAGCTCGTCTATAAAGACGATCTTCAGCTCGTCTATAAAGACGATCTTCAGCTCGTCTATAAAGACGATCTTCAGCTCGTCTATAAAGACGATCTTCAGCTCGTCTATAAAGACGATCTTCAGCTCGTCTGCAAAGACGATCTTCAGCTCGTCTGCAAAGACGATCTTCAGCTCGTCTGCAAAGACGATCTTCAGCTCGTCTGCAAAGACGACCTTCAGCTCGTCTATAAAGACGACCTTCAGCTCGTCTATAAAGACGACCTTCAGCTCGTCTATAAAGACGACCTTCAGCTCGTCTATAAAGACGACCTTCAGCTCGTCTATAAAGACGACCTTCAGCTCGTCTATAAAGACGACCTTCAGCTCGTCTATAAAGACGACCTTCAGCTCGTCTATAAAGACGACCTTCAGCTCGTCTATAAAGACGACCTTTAGCTCGTATAGCTCGTCTACAAAGACGATCGGCAGCTCGTCTATACAGACGATCGACAGCTCTTCCTTAAAGACGATCTTCAGCTCGTCTATAAAGACGATAAAGAGCTCGTCTATACATGATGACGTCTATACAAGCGATCTACAGATCGTCTATACAGACAATCGACAGCTCGTCTATAAAGACGACGTTTAGCTCGTCTATAAAGACGACGTTTAGCTCGTCTATAAAGACGAACTTTAGCTCGTCGATAAAGACGACCTTTAGCTCATCTAGGAAGACGGCCTCTAGCTCGTCTAGGAAGACGACCTTGAGCTTGTCTAGGAAGACGACCTTTAGCTCGTCTATAAAGACGACCTTTAGCTCGTCTATAAAGACGACCTTTAGCTCGTCTATAAAGACGACCTTTAGCTCGTCTATAAAGGCGACCTTTAGCTCGTCTATAAAGACGACCTTTAGCTCGTCTATAAAGACGACCTTTAGCTCGTCTATAAAGACGACCTTTAGCTCGTCAAGAAGAACGACCTTTAGCTCGTTTATAAAGACGACCTTTAGCTCGTCTATAAAGACGACCTTTAGCTCGTCTATAAAGACGACCTTTAGCTCGTCTATAAAGACGACCTTTAGCTCGTCAATAAGGACGACCTTTAGCTCGTCTATAAAGACGAACTTTAGCTCGTCAATAAGGACGACCTTTAGCTCGTCTATAAGGACGACTTTTAGCTCGTCAATAAGGACGACCTTTAGCTCGTCTATAAGGACGACCTTTAGCTCGTCTATAAAGACGACCTTTAGCTCGTCTATAAAGACGACCTTTAGCTCGTCTATAAAGACGACCTTTAGCTCGTCTATAAAGACGACCTTTAGCTCGTCTATAAAGACGACCTTCAGCTCGTCTATAAAGACGACCTTCAGCTCGTCTATAAAGACGACCTTCAGCTCGTCTATAAAGACTACCTTCAGATCGTCATTAAAGACGACTTTCAGCTCGTCTATAAAGACTACTTTCAGCTCGTCTATAAAGACGACCTTTAGCTCGTCTATAAAGACGACCTTCAGCTCGTCAATCAGGACGAGCTTTAGCTCGTCTATAAAGACGAACTTTAGCTCGTCAATAAGGACGACCTTTAGCTCGTCTATAAGGACGACCTTTAGCTCGTCAATAAGGACGACCTTTAGCTCGTCTATAAGGACGACCTTTAGCTCGTCTATAAAGACGACCTTTAGCTCGTCTATAAAGACGACCTTTAGCTCGTCTATAAAGACGACCTTTAGCTCGTCTATAAAGACGACCTTTAGCTCGTCTATAAAGACGACCTTTAGCTCGTCTATAAAGACGATCCTCAGCTCGTCCATAAAGACGATCTTCAGCTCGTCTATAAAGACGATCTCATCTATGTATAAGTTTGACTGGCTTCAGTTTGTCTATAAAGACTCATTTCCTTTTAGACATAAATCCCTCTAATTAGATTCTGTAGGGTACAAAAACAGATCATTCTTAACCTTTGAGTTAAACAAAAAAGAGCTAAAATTAAACGCAATATATATATCCTATGCCCTCAGGGGCAGCCAGAAATAGTTCGTATTTGTTGTAAACCAGGTATTGAAGCCATTAGTTAATTTTTGGTCTATTGTCCTTCATTTTGTGATTGCTTCTATCCATTGTCTCCTGCACCAGCGGCAGCAGTAGCAATAAAGGCAACGTCCTTCATACTTTTTTCATTAGCTATGGCATCCACCTATGGCTATTGTCCTTCTCAGACACACATAAGTCAATGAATATATAGTGGATGGGAGAGAGAGTTGCGTGCTTGCTCTATGTGATTGTGTGTGTGTTCGGGTTGCAAATGCCAGTGTCCTTTTTATCGTTTTTATCAGGCAGCCACCACCACCTCCACATCTCTCAACATCCACTGTCATCCATAATGATGGCAACAAATGCCAATTTTGCTGATTTATATTATCATCACGTTTACGCCGAGATTCGTGTTAATCGTAACGTGTTGCAACGTCTACACCATTATGTTGCCCTCCGCAATGTCCGTCCTTGCCATGTTATCTTTACATTCCAATGTTGTTGTTGTTGGTGCGGTGATGGTGGTGTTACGGGTAAAATGGTTTAAATTTCATTTAAGCATTCCTGCCAGCCAGCTATCCAACCGACAATATAAAGCTTCTTTTTGGAAGTTTTGCGCGCGGTTAGAATGGTTCTAAATTTAAAACACGTTTTTGTGTAGTCAGATTTCTTATTACAACAATTATCCTGTTTAATGGCCTGGACAACTGTTTCGGTTTTTGTGGCATTTGGAAGATTGTTTTCGTAACATCTTGCCAATTTAGCCAACAATTGTCGTATTCTATTGTATTCTATTAAATTTTAATTAAAAGCATATTTTGTTGATACTTTCTCCCGAGGGAAGAAACCGAGCAAAAGAATACAAAGATTTTGGAAAAAAGGTAAGAGGTAATGTTTACAGAGTAAATAGTTTTATTTAGAGGAATGAATTAATTTGCTACGAAAGGAAAAGAACTCTGTTCCGTTGGCCTGATCCGCATCCAACATATATGGTAACATGGGGCGCCTTCGCCACGTTTTTGTTCAAAATGTTCACATACCGACACCGTTAAAGTTTTTTCACATATTATTTTTGGTACAAATATTAGCATATCTTGACTATAAGTTTTGATATATAAATGGTTATAATTTTGTTTTTAAAATATTATTTTTGAGAATTTACAAAATGTGTAAAAAGTGGCGAAGCCTCCCCACCCATGGGGCAGCTTCGCCATCGATATTGAACATTCTCCAACGGACTCTAAAACTGTAATTTACCATACTTATTCCTTAAATATCAACATTATGCAAAAAAGGAACATGTTTTCTATTGAATAATCAAAAATTATTTTAAAATTCACAAAAAGTAACTGCTTCTAGCGGTTAATTGAAGTAGGTGCCTTGAATTTAGGTACAAAAATCATAATATAACTAAAACAAGATACGATTAGGATAATATTTGATTTTAACTTCATATTATAGTGTGGTATATCTATGGTATAAAGAATTTAAGTTAAACATGACATATTTCGAACATTAACCCACCACGGCCCTATCATGGCGTAGGCGCCCCACCCCTTACATATTTCATAATATTAATATATTGACATTTGCAATTGCTTTTTTCATGAGAATTATTGGGATTTATATTCTTCAGTAGTTGTCTTCTAACGGTATAAAATGCGTTTTTGATATCAGAATTAGGTACAGAAGATATCACAAAAAATACCTACCATAATTACTTTTCCCAATACCCTAAAAACACAAAACCGTGTGCGTCCGGTATCATACCTATGACACAACTGCCAACTTTTGGGAGATGATAGATCATCATTAAACTCACAATTTTGCTTTTAACGGATTTATTCTAGCACTTATATTTTGCGAGAAAATCGGCGCTGGCATAGCCGCCCCAGTGGCGAAGGCGCCCCATGTTACCATATATGTCAACATCGATGAGATGTAATGGATGCAGGGAATATAACTTGCAGCGTTACGATGGTAACAACGTTTTGCGAAGGGATCTTTACCAGAAGGTGAGGAGGATGACTTGCCTTTCTAATTCACTAGTCTTTCCAGTACAGACCTATCCCGCTTGAGCTTTACTCTTGTGACCACTACTTGAAATGTATGGGGCTAGCAGTATAATGTGGGACTGTCGAAGTAGAATTGTTTAATGTGTATATACCGCCGGTGAGTAAATGTGTCCCACTTCATAAGCCAATATTAGTCCACTTTTTATGGGAATAATAGTTTGATGCTAGAGAACCACAATTCTTATCATGAGCTTTGGCATTTCGTCCTAAGCAATGACAAGAGGGCTATAGCTCTGGCCGAGCAAATTGTAAGCTCCACATTTTGCACGGTGAACGAAGACATGATAAGAAGATGCTGCCAAAGCTCGCCACACATCACCATTGTGGTACTCGGAAAATTACTAGTCCTGGCAACCCGTAATTTCCTTGGCTAAGGAAGCGACGAGACAAGCAAATGAAGGTGATGAGGTTTGTCTAACGATCCTTGAAAATCCAAAACTTGGAAAACTTACTCTTAATGTCAACAGGCTAGTAGGTGAACACAAGCGGAAAAAGTGGCTAGACCACCTGAAACAATGCAACATTGGTACGGTATTAAGTAAATTATTTGCAACGGTTAAATCACTGTCCGGGAAACTTCTTTCTTCTTGATAGAACGGCTGTTACTTTCAACGGCGTGACAGTGACAAATCCGAAGAGGTGCACGTGCTATTTTAACCGATAATTTTTTAAGCATCTAAAGAGTGATAGGGCGAAGTGGAATATATCACGCCGTAGAAGAGCCCTCTCAGACGAGAAGATACCACCACAACTTCCGATTAGCGATTTTGCAGAAGTCATCCGAAACGCGAAATCAGCCAATGCATTAGATCCACACGGAATCTCAATGGTAGTGCTTAAGCAACTTGATGAAACCGTTGCTGAATATTTAACAAGTGTCCTCAATCTATTGTTATCCATCCACATTGCATCAAAAGCCTGTAAAGTTTGTAGGTTGGTCCCAATACTAAAGCCAGGCAAAGATACCGACAGGGGCGAATCATAGAGACCGATCTCCCTCTTGTCGCGAAGATTCTAGAGGCACTACTACTACTCCTCTGGATGAGATTCAGTTTCCCAGATATTCAACATCAGCATGGATTCCGGAAAACGCAAATATCAGTCGAGGTCTGAACCAGAACAGGGCGTGCGACCGAACAGTTATGGTGGCTCTTGACCTATCGAAGGCCTTCGTTATCGTCAAACATGACAATCTGTTGGAAGACATACATAATACTTCCACACAGCCGTATTATGAAAATTTTAGCGCTACGCAGTGGAAGAATATTCAAACCTACAATACAATACTGCCCTGAGGACTGCAACAGAGTGCCTCCTCATTACTCTAGTGGACCATTTTCACGAGGAGATAAAGATTTTAGCACTACACCAACACAACGAGATTTTGTCAATGCAATGCATGCTTAGGTATTACCGTCGTGAGCACCCCTACTACGATCAGGAGAAATCTTCATGATTTGGAGAGAAAGGTCCAAGTGAGAACCTCCAAATCAAGGAGTCTATCAGACTGGTTTGAGTAGCATCCACACTTATATAGTTGCGCAGGCCATACAAAGGTACTGCGTGAATGGCTTACTCGGACACCACCAAAATCAAAAGCTTTGGTCCAACAGTCGGGAAATTCAGTCTCCACAGTAAAACATCTGACAATGGAATGAAGCTGATAGACTTTGCAGCAGCAAACAATATGGTAATTAGCAGCACGAAACATTCACAAGGGCACCTGGTCAAAAACAAGAAAACAAATTAATCACGTTGTGATAGATGGAAATCCTTCATTGAGCATGTTGGATACACGATCGTTCCGAGGAGCAAACATAAACTCGGCCACCACCTTAGTGAAGCAAAGGTACGAAACCGCTCACGTAGCAAATAAAGTACGAACAGACACAACCAGCGATGGTCTGCATGACGATTTTTTAGGTTTTCGACGGTAAGAAAGTTGTAAACGTCGAAAACGTCATATACCCGTAGAAAACGTATATAAAGTAGTAAACGTCATAAACCTCAAAAAATGTATGTTACCATCATATTTTTCACTTAATAATAATTTCGCTAGCCTGTCTTTGTTATTGCTGAGCGTCTGTACCTTTTTTGAAAATAACAGCGTATTTATACTCTCAGCCTTTAGGCTAAAGAGGGTATTTACACTTTGATACGACCAAAAATGTGCCTCATCGAAATAATGGTTTTAGACCCCAAGTAGACCCCAGACAATTTTGAGTCGATCTAGCAATGTCCGTCCGTCTGTCTGGCTGGTGCGCACGATAACTCTCGAACGGATCAATCGATTCGGTTCAAATTTTGGGTGTCGAAATATTTTGTCCAGATTTGATTTAAGTTCGAAGATGGGCTAATCGGTCAACTCCTTCAGGTACCCCCCCACAAAAGTTCAAAAATGTTCGGAAAAATTGTCCGCACGATAACTCTTGAAGGGAGTAACCGAATTTGTCCATACTTTGCACATCGTGACATTTCTACCAGACATATATGAGGTTCCAACATAGACCTTATTGGTCCACTCTATCGGTTACCTCCCACACAAAATTTTGCTTAAGTGCAGTTTAAGGCCTGCTCTCGAATCGCTTTGATTTTTGTTGCAGCCACTTGTATTCACTACCTCTATAACGACGATATAATTTTTTTCAGGAGCAAGTCCATACTTCCTCAGAAATCAGCACAAAAACTGCAAACAACCCATATAATACCATGTGTCGTAGTTGGAGCGCACGATAACTCTAGAACGGATCAACATATTTGGTTCAAAGTTTGGGTCTTTCAATATTTTGTCCAAATTTAGTTTAAGTTCGAAGATAGACAATAGCGGTCCACTCCTTCCGGTACCTCCCCCACAAAGGTTCAAAATTTTGCGCCAAGATTGTGGGCATGATAACTCTAGGAGGGAGTAACCGAATTGAGCCAAACTTTGCTGTTGGTAATATTACTTTCAGGCAAAGATCGGGTTCTAATATGGACTATATCGGTCCACTCATTTGGGTACCTCCCACACAAAATTTGGAAAAAGTATAGTTAACAACTCCTCTCTGATAATATTAATTTGTGAGTGCAGGTTGCACTTGCGGCCCCTGTTACGACGTTGTAAATTTTTTTCGTGGGCAAGTCCATACTTCCTGATATAATGACCCAAAAAGGTCCAGAAAGTCCTACCGGCACCACCTAAAATGGCTAATGTGTAAAATAACCCTTTAAGAGAGAAATCGATTTAGCTCAAACTTTGTAAATTGAAAAGTAAAATTGTAATATATTTAAATTCAGAAAACTGAGTACAACATTTTTAATTATATAGTCTGTAAGGAAATATCCATAGACTAATAAAGAAAAAAAATTATTTCCTACAGATTTGTATTTCAGATCACTCCTACGGGTACACCCTACCCAAAGTTTGGAAAAAATGCACTCGTCTTGGATCATTCTGAATTTTGTTGCAACATGTAGTTTTTGCGGCCCTTTCCATCCTGGAAAATTTTCCCACACAGCTAAGTATTGTGTTAACTTTTTTTCTTCGGGTACATGGCTGAGGGTATATCTCTGTCGGCTCAGCTGACTGATACTTTCTTACTTGTTTTATTAATATTTTAATTTTTCAAAATAACTGAAATAATTGAACAACAAATTGGATTACGCACTTAGCACACCATCTACAATATATTCCGAACACTACCACTACTTTACGTATGATTCAAAGAATTTGCGGGTGAAGTAATAAACAAACATATGCATAATGTCCATATAATATAAAAAATATATATAAAATGTACATTTTAGAGTAAAATCTTTTTATGCCTGTTTTTTTTAATAAAATAGGATCTCAAAAAAATAATAATAAAATGAGTTTTATTACTATGAAATACATCGATTTTTAGGTTATAAAATTCGTTTGTTTATTCTGTCAAAAACCTTGTTTGTTTGGCTAGGTTTGTAATATACGTCAGAAATGTATTTCAGATACTTCATAATTGCAGGCAGACCATCTCTGGACACAACACGAAAGTTGGACATCAGTAAGCTGCAATCACAACAGATAGCCACAGCTTATTCCACTCATCTGGCCCAATTGCTTGTTGGTATACGAGGGTCACTAGAAATCTATCTGGCCTAGGCAACACGCAGTGTCGCCAGGCATCATTTGACAGTTTTTACTCAAGTACTCAAGACAGTTTGTGTGGTACTGTTTACAGAGACGCTTTTACAGCATCTTCTGGCGATTGCTGCTATTTTTCGGGTTCATACGCATAGTTCAATGATTCGTCACCATGGATGGATCGATCTTATAAACGTCTTTTGACGTATTTTTTCGAAATTTCTTGCACCGATTAACACGGGATCCAAAGAGAAAAAACCCCATTTTTGCTGCCAAGTATTCATGCAATATCAAATGCTAGTTGGTGGAATAAATGCCTAAGGATGCCTTTAACCCACGTTATATAACATGGCGATATTGCATTATCTATTCATATACAATTTTTTCTGGTACAACGGCCGTTGGACGGCCCTCACGAACATCGTTTTTGGCGAGAGTCGGTCACGATTGAATTCATTAAAGCAGTTTTTCATAGTGCTATAGGATGGTTCTTTATCATGATACAAAGATTTAATTTAATCGATGCACTCTTGCCGTGATTATCCACGTCGAAAATTTTGAAAATTATCGGAAGAAAATATTCACAAATAAATTCCAAACTGATTTTTTCAAGTCACTGTAAACAACACAGCACATGGTAGTATGTCAAACTGTCCTGATTACGCGTAGAGTAAAAACTGTCAAACTTTCCAAAAAATGCCAAATGTCTAGTGACCCACGTACAATAATAGAGAAGACAACGAAATTACCACAGATCCATAAGCAGACGATGCTATTGAGGTCAAGATGAATTCAAAACATCAATAAACCGGCTGAAGAATAAGAAGGCAGCATGAGCCGATGGCTTACCATCCGAGCTGTTCAAAACCAGAGGCGACACGCTGATAAGGTGTATGCATCAGCTAGTTAGCACCCTATGGCAGGAAGAATGTGTATCCGACGACTGGAACCTCAATCCCACGGCAGCGGGTTCTTTCGTACCGGATTGACCCGGAACAACACAAAACCAATGTTCCGGCCAGCGGCTGCCACCTCAGTGTGTACATGTTCGTATTTGTTTCGTTTTTCTGTGTTGGGAGCAGCATATCCCGGAATGCCTGCTCCGAATTCTATTGGTCCGAGCCGGGACGGAAGAAAACCCAGGACCAATATATCTGTGCTCAGTTTGTCACATTCGCATCTTCACCCACATCCAATCTTCGGTGAGATGCAATAGATGTCAGGAGTGGGTGCATCTAAGGGGTTGCTCTGGACTCGTCCACGTGAGGGACTACGACAGGGACTATGTTGCTGCATGCTGTGTGAACACAGTTCCCAGTGAGTCGTCGTCGGATTACGAGACTCCCTCGTCGTCTGATTACGAAACTCCCCCGCAGTCCCCTCGACAACAACCACACACGCAGCCTTTAACACCAGCCGTTGTTGTCCCAATCCCCGAAAATGCAGCCTTTTTGCAATTGAATTGCAATGGACTCCGAGGTAAGATCGAGGAGATAGTAGATTTTATGAGTCGGAAGAACATCAAGGTCGCGGCGGTGCAGGAAACCAAGCTGAACAACAACCACAGCTTAGAGCATTGCGATGGTTACAATGTTCTGAGGAAAGATCGCACCAGAAGTGGAGGTGGGGGATTGGCTTTCCTATTGCACCAGTATGTCCAATACAGACCTATCTCGCATGAGCCTGTCTCTAATGACCCATACATGGAATGTATGGGGGTAGCAGTCAGGTGTGGAGCTGCCGAGATAGAGTTGCTGAATGTATACATCCCGCCGAGAAATAGCTGTATCCATGATTATAGGCCTGACATTAGCCCGCTCTTGCAAGGTCATAATCGTCTGGTCCTGGGGGATTTTAATGCGCATCATGAGATGTGGCATTCGGCCCTCGGAAACGACCAGAGAGGTACAGCGCTGGCTGAGCAGATTGATAGCTCTACGTTTTGCACGGTCAATGAGGACGCCCCTACCAGAATTAGAGGAGAGTGTCACAGTTCGCCTGACATAACCATCGTGTCACCTGGTCTGACAAATGACGTTACCTGGCAACCCGTCATTTCCCTTGGATCAGACCATCTCCCCATAATTGTCTCCATTAGCAGACCACCCGACTTCATCACCTCTGAACGCCGCACGTTCGTCAATCATAAAAAAGCTGATTGGCCGAGTTTCAGAGAGTTCACCAATCACCGCTTCAGAGAATTGCCCAATCCTTCTGATGTTCGGGTAGCGGAAAGGACGTTCCGGGACATCATCACTGCTGCAGCCGCTCGCCATATCCCTGCTGGTCGAATACCCGAAGTAAGACCAAATTTCCCAGCAGAGGCGACGGGATTAGCAAACGAGCGTGATGAGCTTCGTCGTATCAACCCCAATGACCCCAGAGTCAGGGAGCTGACACTGGAAGTTAACAGGCTGGTCGGCGAGCATAAGCGGAACAAATGGTTAAATCATCTGAAGAGCTGCAACATTGGAGCCGGTATAGGTGAATTGTGGGCAACGGTTAAGTCACTCTTGAACCCTGGAAGAAGGGAAGATAGGACCTCAGTCACGTTTGGCGACGTTACGTTGACTGACCCGAAGAGGTGCGCAAGTAATTTCAATCGACAGTTTGTCGAGCATCCCGAGAGTGACAGGGCGAAGAGAAGAGTATTACGTCGCATCAGATCTCTTCCTGCCGAGGATGAACCACCACAATTTACAATGGATGATGTTGCCAATGCCATCAGGAACGCTAAATCATCCAAAGCGTTGGGCCCTGATGGAATCTCCATGGTAATGTTGAAGCAGCTGGATGAGCCGGGAGTCGAGTATCTCACCAAAGTCTTCAACTTGTCGCTAGCCACCCTCGTTGTTCCCGAAGTCTGGAAAATGGGCAGGGTGGTCCCACTACGGAAGCCAGGCAAGGATGCCAGCAAAAGTGAATCGTACAGACCGATTTCGCTTTTGTCGCCCGTAGCAAAGACACTTGAGGCCTTGATCCTCCCCAGTATCAGAAATAGCTATCAAGTTGCCGATCATCAACATGGATTCCGTAAGCAGCACAGCACGACAACAGCGCTGCACGCCATTACCACATATATCTGTAAAGGACTCAACCAGAGACGGCCGTGCGATAGAACAGTGATGGTGGCTCTTGACTTATCAAAAGCCTTTGATACAGTCAGGCACTCCACGCTGTTTGAGGACATTGAGAAGACAACCCTCCGGCCAAGCTTGAAACGTTGGATAGTCAACTATATGTGTGGACGCCAGTCGTACGTGGAATTCAGGAATAAGAAGTCCAAACCCCGTAGAGTGAAACAGGGAGTTCCCCAAGGTGGGGTGATATCTCCGGAACTGTTTAACCTCTACCTCTCCTGTATTCCACCCCCTCCAGACGGCATTGAGATCGTGACGTATGCGGATGATTGCACGATCTTGGCGTCGGGTACCTATCCTGATGACATCTGTGAGAGACTGAACAACTATTTAACTGATCTTACCACCTTTTTCCATTCGAGGAATATGCAGATTTCCCCCACAAAATCTACAGCCACTCTGTTCACCACATGGACAGCGCAGTTTGGACGTGAGTTGAATGTCGTGGTCGACGGTAGCAGAATTCCGACCACAAACTGCCCTAAAATTTTAGGGGTCACATTCGACACTACATTCACGTCGTGCGCACACGCCACAGCTATCTGCGACAAGTTGAAAAGTAGGAACAAGGTCCTCAAGTCCCTGGCCGGCAGCACTTGGGGTGCAGATAAAGAAACCTTGTTGACCACATATAACGCGATAGGTCGGTCTGTGGTAAGCTATGCGGCTCCAGTCTGGTCCCCGAGATTGTGTGATTCGAACTGGAAAAAGATTCAAACTTGCCAAAATGCAGCCCTGAGAACAGCGACAGGGTGCCTCCTCAAAACTTCAGTGGACCATCTACATGAGGAGGCAAAAATTCTTCCTGTAAAGCAACACAATGAGATGCTTTCGTTGCAGTACCTGCTTGGATGTTATCGTGTGAGCCATCCCAATCACCATCTTGTGGGTAGGCCCGGCCCATTCAGGGAGATCAGGAAGGATATCCATGCTCTAGAGGGAGAGGTCCAACGATACAGGAGAGAACCCCTAGATCAACAAGCATATCAAGCAGGATTGAATAGCATTCACACGGACGCAGTTGCCAAGGCCTTAAGCAATTATAGTGTGAATAAAGTACTTGGAGTACATCCTCCATCTATCGCAGCTGAGGAGCGTCAGCTGCCACGACAAACTAGAGTAGTTTTGGCCCAACTACGCTCGGGATATTGCAGTCGCCTAAATTCTTATTGGGCGGAAATCGATCGCACCGTGCAAGACATCTGCCCAGTATGCGGCATGGGCCCGCACGACACACAACACCTTTTTAACTGCCCCGCCAAACCTACCCATCTAACCCCAGTGGATCTATGGCTACATCCCATCGAAGCAGCCACTTTTCTTGAACTGGAGATAGACCCAGAGCCAGATTGAACAGAGGAACGAACAAATAAACATAACAAAAACACTGTTACAACAACAACAACAACAACGACTGGAACCTGAGAATTCTGTTTCCCGTCCAAAAGAAGGGAGATAAGATTGTGTGCTCTAACTATAGAGGCAAATTGGACTATACCAATGCGGCTTTAGACCTGGCAAGTCCACCACCAGATATCTACCCTGCGGCAAATCCTGGAGAAGACCCAAGAGATGCAGATCGACACCTAACACCTTTTTGTCGATTATAAAGCAGCCTTTGACAGCCCCCTAAGTTCACAGATATTTCCAAGCCAAGTCTGAAATTGGTGTCCCCGCAAAGCTAATTCGGCTTTGTATAATGACTTTAACTAACACTCGATCCTCAGTTAAAATAGAAAAGAAACTCTCCGAACAGTTTTGTACTGACAAGGAGACAGGCTTTCGTGTGATCTTTTCAACATCCTGCTGGAAAAGGTTATACGAGAGGCAAACGTTAAAAGAAAAGGCACAATTTACACCAACTGCCAAATGCTACATTATTTTGCTGATATAGACATCATGGGACGATCAGTAAAAGAAGTAACTGATATCCTGCCGAGGATGAACCACCACAATTTACAATGGATGATGTTGCCAATGCCATCAGGAACGCTAAATCATCCAAAGCGTTGGGCCCTGATGGAATCTCCATGGTAATGTTGAAGCAGCTGGATGAGCCGGGAGTCGAGTATCTCACCAAAGTCTTCAACTTGTCGCTAGCCACCCTCGTTGTTCCCGAAGTCTGGAAAATGGGCAGGGTGGTCCCACTACGGAAGCCAGGCAAGGATGCCAGCAAAAGTGAATCGTACAGACCGATTTCGCTTTTGTCGCCCGTAGCAAAGACACTTGAGGCCTTGATCCTCCCCAGTATCAGAAATAGCTATCAAGTTGCCGATCATCAACATGGATTCCGTAAGCAGCACAGCACGACAACAGCGCTGCACGCCATTACCACATATATCTGTAAAGGACTCAACCAGAGACGGCCGTGCGATAGAACAGTGATGGTGGCTCTTGACTTATCAAAAGCCTTTGATACAGTCAGGCACTCCACGCTGTTTGAGGACATTGAGAAGACAACCCTCCGGCCAAGCTTGAAACGTTGGATAGTCAACTATATGTGTGGACGCCAGTCGTACGTGGAATTCAGGAATAAGAAGTCCAAACCCCGTAGAGTGAAACAGGGAGTTCCCCAAGGTGGGGTGATATCTCCGGAACTGTTTAACCTCTACCTCTCCTGTATTCCACCCCCTCCAGACGGCATTGAGATCGTGACGTATGCGGATGATTGCACGATCTTGGCGTCGGGTACCTATCCTGATGACATCTGTGAGAGACTGAACAACTATTTAACTGATCTTACCACCTTTTTCCATTCGAGGAATATGCAGATTTCCCCCACAAAATCTACAGCCACTCTGTTCACCACATGGACAGCGCAGTTTGGACGTGAGTTGAATGTCGTGGTCGACGGTAGCAGAATTCCGACCACAAACTGCCCTAAAATTTTAGGGGTCACATTCGACACTACATTCACGTCGTGCGCACACGCCACAGCTATCTGCGACAAGTTGAAAAGTAGGAACAAGGTCCTCAAGTCCCTGGCCGGCAGCACTTGGGGTGCAGATAAAGAAACCTTGTTGACCACATATAACGCGATAGGTCGGTCTGTGGTAAGCTATGCGGCTCCAGTCTGGTCCCCGAGATTGTGTGATTCGAACTGGAAAAAGATTCAAACTTGCCAAAATGCAGCCCTGAGAACAGCGACAGGGTGCCTCCTCAAAACTTCAGTGGACCATCTACATGAGGAGGCAAAAATTCTTCCTGTAAAGCAACACAATGAGATGCTTTCGTTGCAGTACCTGCTTGGATGTTATCGTGTGAGCCATCCCAATCACCATCTTGTGGGTAGGCCCGGCCCATTCAGGGAGATCAGGAAGGATATCCATGCTCTAGAGGGAGAGGTCCAACGATACAGGAGAGAACCCCTAGATCAACAAGCATATCAAGCAGGATTGAATAGCATTCACACGGACGCAGTTGCCAAGGCCTTAAGCAATTATAGTGTGAATAAAGTACTTGGAGTACATCCTCCATCTATCGCAGCTGAGGAGCGTCAGCTGCCACGACAAACTAGAGTAGTTTTGGCCCAACTACGCTCGGGATATTGCAGTCGCCTAAATTCTTATTGGGCGGAAATCGATCGCACCGTGCAAGACATCTGCCCAGTATGCGGCATGGGCCCGCACGACACACAACACCTTTTTAACTGCCCCGCCAAACCTACCCATCTAACCCCAGTGGATCTATGGCTACATCCCATCGAAGCAGCCACTTTTCTTGAACTGGAGATAGACCCAGAGCCAGATTGAACAGAGGAACGAACAAATAAACATAACAAAAACACTGTTACAACAACAACAACAACAACGACTGGAACCTGAGAATTCTGTTTCCCGTCCAAAAGAAGGGAGATAAGATTGTGTGCTCTAACTATAGAGGCAAATTGGACTATACCAATGCGGCTTTAGACCTGGCAAGTCCACCACCAGATATCTACCCTGCGGCAAATCCTGGAGAAGACCCAAGAGATGCAGATCGACACCTAACACCTTTTTGTCGATTATAAAGCAGCCTTTGACAGCCCCCTAAGTTCACAGATATTTCCAAGCCAAGTCTGAAATTGGTGTCCCCGCAAAGCTAATTCGGCTTTGTATAATGACTTTAACTAACACTCGATCCTCAGTTAAAATAGAAAAGAAACTCTCCGAACAGTTTTGTACTGACAAGGAGACAGGCTTTCGTGTGATCTTTTCAACATCCTGCTGGAAAAGGTTATACGAGAGGCAAACGTTAAAAGAAAAGGCACAATTTACACCAACTGCCAAATGCTACATTATTTTGCTGATATAGACATCATGGGACGATCAGTAAAAGAAGTAACTGATACCTTTATGAAGATCGAACGAGAATCTGCTAAAGTGTGTCTGCCGGTAAACGGTTATAAGACCAAATTTATGGTGTCGACGCGAAATGCGACCCTAAAACTCGGATCACTGGAAGTTTGCAATTATATTTTTGAAGCTGTTAAAGACTTCGTCTGACTCGGCACAGCCATAAACACGACAAACAACATCAGTTGATTATTGTATGTTTGTGTGTTCGTTCTGGGTCTATCTCTAGTTCCAGGAATGTGGCTGCTTCAATGGGATTTAGCCACGGATCCACTAGAGTTAGATGAGTATGTTTGGTAGGTCAGTTGAAGTGGTGCAGGTGTTGTGCGGTCCATGCCGCTAGGCAGATGTTTTTCACGGTGAGATCGATCTTTGCCCTATAAGAATTTAGGCGTCTGCAATATTCCGATCTACGTTGAGCCAAAACTACTCTGGTTTGTCACGCTCCTCAGCTGCGATAGATGGGGGATGTACTCCGAGGACCTTAATCACACTATAGTTGCTTATGACCTTAGCAATTGCGCCCGTTTGAATGCTATTCAAACCTCCTTATTGATCTAGGGGTTCTCTACTGTATCGTTAAACCTCCCTCTCTATAATGTGAAGATCCTTCTTGATGTACCTATGTGCGTCGGGTCTACCCATCAGATGGTAATTGGGATGGCTCATTATGTTGCTGTAGTGGAAGAATCTTTGCCTCCTCATGTAGATGGTCCACTGAAGACATGAGGAGGCTCCTGTTCCTGTTTTCAGCGCAGCATTCTCACAAGTTTGAACAATTTGCCATTGTGTTCTACTTACACTCGCGGACCAAACAGGCCCTGCATAGCTTACCACAGACCGACCTATCGCGTTATATGTGGTCAATAAGGTTTCTTTACCTGCACCCCAAGTGCTGCCGGCTAGTTACTTGAGAAGCTTAGCCGGCAGCACTGTGAAAGTGCGTTGACGTTGAATATCGATTGCGTTAGCGTAAAATACGGGCCGCATGGCGGTACACGGAAAACTGGAAGGCCAATACTTCGATGGAGTAAACAAGTGGAAGAAGGGTACGAAAAATACGGTATTCAAAATTGGAGAAATAAAGCAACAAATAGGGAGAAATGTTCTGGAGTGGCCCATCTAAATAAGTCATAAAAAACTCACTCTCTCTCAGTATTTTTAGCTTTTCATAACATGTACAAGGTGGCGCAAAAGTAATCCTCCTATCAGAAAATGCTATAATTTTAGCGATTGGCCCCCTAATGTCAGTTCTGTTTTGACATTTGTGTAGTAAGCTCATGCGAAATACACGTTAATAAACAATGTTACGCTACACTGCTCCAGAACGCGGAATATTGGTGACAATAATCGGTCGGTGACTTTGGCACAACGTGAATTTCGTCGAAGACGTTAAGCCGCTCGCTTCGAAGAGACTGGCACAAGACGAGATGCTGCCAGGCATGGCAGACCCCGGAGTATCCGTTCTGCAGAGAATATTGCTGCTGTAGCCGAGGATGTCACGGAAGCGCCGTCGACATAGACCAGACGACGTGACACGCAAATGGGTATCAGTTGACGGTCTTTACAGCGAATTTTGGTACAATATTTGAAGATGTTTCCGTACAAAGTCCAAACGGTGCATCAGCTGTTAAATGCTGACCGCCAATCGCGTCTAACATACGATCAATCCATCCTTAATCACCACCAGGAGGAAGATGATTTTTCATCAAAAATAATCATGAGTGATGAGGCGCTACAGACTTCTTTTTTGTGGGGCTTTTTGAAGTCGCGGGTTTATGTCAACAAGCCTCAGACTCTTTCAGCTCTTAAAGACAATATCCGCCAAGAATGTTAGGACCTATCGCCGGAAGTTTTGGCCAAAGTGATGTAAAATGCCATAAAAAGGGCTCAAATGACAATAAACTGTGGCGGCGGCCATTTATCTGATATCATATTCTCGACTTGATGTAAAAAAAATTAAAAGACCAAATAAAAATAATCCACAAGAAAAATCAAAGTTTTTAATTTTTTTTTTAAATTACAGCCAAAAAACTTCGGAAGATTACTTTTGCGCCACTATGAATGTGACCACTGGCAACACTTTTTAAACACTATTCATAATATGAATGAATTAGTTTTCCAGTGTTCTATTTTACGTAAAATTATTCCTTCTTAGAGTACGTAAATTTCGCAGAACTTACATTAAATTCCTCTTAAGTTTTATTTCAACAACAATTTCAAAAGTTCTATCATAAATATGTCTTCGAAACACCTTGTAACTTTGAAGATTTCTGTCAGAAATTATGCAGTGGCATAATTTATTAATTTTCAAATGAAACCACCATATGAATTCATGATACATATACATAAGTTCCTATGGAAATATAATTTCCCCATTTTATTTTGTTGAGGTTTTTAAATTAAATTAATAAACTTGTGTGCACTATGCACAAAACACCTTCCTACCATTTGTAAATTTGGCGTGCGTGTAATGCAGATGTATTAACAAGCTGTTTAAATACAGAACAGGAATAATGTTGTAAACACTTCCGTAACTACAATACATAACCCATCCGGATGACGACGATGATATGTTAAATGTTGCTTGTATGGCATAGCTCAGTAATAGTTATCCGGAATAAGTACAAAAATTATGGTAAGGGATTTTTTTGTTTTTCTTTTTCTAAAAATGTTACGATCGTTCTGGGTTGACAGCCTTATTTACAAACTCAGCTTAACTTAAATGTTGAAAATGCCATATGAAACGCTTGTTGGTTGCTGCTGCTGCCTGTAACGGCATGTTTGCCTGTAACTGCTTGTTTGTCGTTTTGTTTTAGGTGCATTTACACACCAGTGTATTTCAAAACTTTTTTGGATTTCAATTCTCATTTATGTAGGCAAATTTACTGCTTTCGCCTGAATATTATTCATTTTGTACTCTTTGAATGTTTGTAAACACAAATGTTGTGTCAGTGATAACAATTTACAGTTAAGGAAAGTGAGTACACTCTGAATATTTAAAAAAATAAATGGTCTATAGACAATCAGAAAATTTGATGTCGACGGTGTGAAAGAATGCGACAGTTGCCGCTGATGTACCATTGGAACCGATGACCTAGGCACATCCGAAGATACAGCCCAAGCATCCAAAATGTGATACCATCGGAAATTGTCTGTCTGTTACTGGTTGCATTGTAGAAGCCCACAACTGCATCCTCATCAGCTAGTTAACTCAAATTAAGGTTTTGGAGTCACTGCTACTCCTGAGCATGACGAAAAATCTTCCAACAGCTAGCTTCAGAAGGAACAAGTAAAAAAGTATCAGTCGGCTTTGCCGACAGTGATATACCCTCAGCCTATGTGAATTGAAACTTTCATCTACTGTCAGATCGAATGAATTTAGCAGTCAGCATTTTGTGGCCTTTTTTGGACATTTAAACTTGCCGACGAAATGTGGATAAGGATTAAAGTTCGAAAGTGTTGCAGAGGATGCACTTAAAGGAATGGACCGACATAGTCCATTATGGAAGTGGATCTTATTTGGGGAGTCATATCTTTTCAATAGATATGTCGCCCACTAGTAGATCATCCACGGAACCATGGAAAACGTTATATATTGGACAAAATATTAGAGATCCAAAGTTTGGACAAAATTTGTTCAAGAGATATCGTACATATCATTTAAGTGGCATGTTTTAAATATTCGGGGGAAATACCGGAATTTGTGGACCGGTATTGGCTATATCGAACTGAAATTATGACTAAATACGACAAAGGCTAACTTTTCGACCAAATCAGTTGATCAGTTCGAGAGTTGTCGGTCTCTGTTTCGGACTGTTTTCTCAAGAAGTATGGACTTGCCCCAGAAAACACTTTTACCGTCGTAGTTAAGGCAGCGAACGCAAGTTTCTTCAACAAAAATCATAGTGATTCGAGAGCAGGTCTTAAAGTGAACTTAACCGAAATTTTGTGTGATAGTTATCCGAAGGAGTAGACAAATATAGTCCATATTCGAACCTGATCTACATCTGGTAGATATATTAGGATGTGTAAAGTATGGACCAATTCTGCCACTCCCTTCAAGAGTTACCGTACGAAAAATTTTTCCGAACATTTTTGAATTTTGTTACAACAAAAATTAAAGCTATTCGAGAGCAGGTCCTAAACTGAACTTTTCCAAAACTTTGTGTGGGGGGTACCCGAAGGAGTGGACCGATTGAGTCCATACTAGAACCTCATCTAAGTATGGTGGTCCTCGTTCCGAGGAGCAAACATAGACTCGGACCACTACCTTATTGCACCAAAGATACCCACCCGGTTAAACGTAGCAAACAAAGTACGAACAGACACAACACGAAAGTTAGACATCGGTAAGCTGCAATCACAACAGATAGCCACAGCATATTCCACTCAACTAACCCAACTGCTTAATCAAAGCACTCCTCATCCCGATAACATATCAGCGCAATGGCAAAGCATTGCCCACTCCATGCAAACAGCCGCAAAATCCATACTTGGATACCAGTGACCTCCACCAAGGAATCTCTGGTATGATCAGGAGTGTCGTGCTGTTACCGAAGAGAAAAATGCGGCATATAAGGCTACTTTACAATCCGTAGCAACGCGTAGCGCACGAACGAGATATCGGGAGAAAAGGAAAGAAGGAGAAAGGGAGAGAGAGAGCGGGAGTCTGAAAAAATCGAGCTATACAGGAACCAGAATGAAGTCCGAAAATTCTACCAAAGAGTCAAGCATCAAACTGATGGCTTTTGTACAGGCACATCCTCCTGTAGAGACCAGCAAAGTAATTTGGTAACTGATACAGATAGTGTGCTCAGGATATGGAAAGAACATTTTTCAAAACTCTTGGTATCCAATAGCAGCGAAGACGACGAAGATACCACAGACCCAATCCCAGAAGATGGTATTGAATGTAGACCGCCCAGCCAAGATGAGGTAAAGAGAGCAATAAATCGGCTGAAGAATAATAAGGCAGAAGGAGCCGATGGCTTACCAGCCGAGCTGTTCAAAACCGGAGGCGACACGCTGATAAGGTGTATTCATCAGCTAGTTAGCACCATCTGGCAGGAATAACGAGTACCCGACGATTGGAACCTGAGTATCCTGTGCCCCGTCCACAAGAAGGGAGATAAGAATGTATGCTCTAACTATAGGGGCATAAGTCTACTCCCTATTGCCTACAAGATCGTGTCAGGGATATTGTGTGAACGACTAAAGCCTATGGTCAACGAGATAATTGGACCATACCAATGCGGCTTTAGACCTGGCAAGTTCACCATTGACCAGATATTTACCCTGCGGTAAATCCTGGAGAAGACCCAAGAGATGCAGATCGACACCTACCACCTATTTGTCGATTATAAAGCAGCCTTCGACAGCCCGCTGCGTTCAAAGGTATTCCAAGCCATGTCTGCATTTGGTATCCCAGCAAAGCTCATCCAGTTTTGTAAAATGACTATAACTAACACGAGTTCCTCATTTAAAATAGGAAAGAACCTCTCCGAAGAGTTTTGTACCAAAAGAGGTTTCAGACAAGGAGACAGCCTTTCGTGTGATCTCTTCAACATCCTGCTGTAAAAAGTTATACGAGAGGCAAACGACAAAAGAAGTGGCACAATCTACACCAATAGCCACATGTTACTTGCTTATGCTGATGATATACACATCATGGGACGATCAGTAAAACAAGTAACTGATACCTTTATGAAGGTCGAAGGAGAATCTGCTAAAGTGGGTCTGACGGTAAACGATGAGAAGATGAAGTTAATGGTGTCGACGCGCAATGCGTCCATTGAGCTCGGACCGACTGTGGAAGTTGGTTCCTATAATTTTGGGGTAGTAAAAGACTTCGTCTACCTCGGCGCCTCCGTAAAAACAACAAACGACATCAGTTGTGAAATAAAAAGAAGAATTGTATTGGCCAACATATGCTACTTTGGTTTAAGTAAGCAGTTGAAAAACAAAGCCACATCTCGTCAAACAAAAATAACGCTCACAAAACACTCATACTACCCGTGCTGATGTATGGCTCCGAAGCCTGGGTACTTGCGCAAGCAGACATTGCAGTGCTTGGTGTGTTTGAGAGAAAAATTCTTCGAAAGATCTACGGACCAATCTGCGTTGGCGGTGAATATAGGCGGTGAACCACGAGCTGTATCCGCTATACAACGACATCAATATAGTTAAAGGTATCGAGATGCAGCGATTGCGTTGGCTTGGCCATATAATAAAAATGAGCGATGATGAACCCGCTAAAAAGGCGTATAAATACGGACCGCTTGGCGGTGCACGCAGAATTGGCAGGCCAAGGAATAGATGGCGCAAACAAGTGGATGAAGAGATGAAAAGGCGCGGTAATCCAGAGTGCGAAGCAACAAATAGAGAGAAATGGAGATCTTTTCTTAATTCGGCCTATGGAACAAATGTTCTGTAATGGGCCAGCTAAGTAAGTAAGCACTGATTGATATAAAAGAAGCCTCCCTTATCCCTATTGGGATGTTATGTATGTATCAATTTATGCTATGTTCGCTTCAAAGGTCAGTACGAGGGCGGTTCGGAAACTTCTTAGCCTATCAATGAAAGAGAATAGTTAGTTTTTCAAAAATATTTTTATTTTTCAATATAATCTCCTGAAACTTCAATACACTTAGTCCAACGCTTTTCTAGCAATTCTATCCCTTGATTAAAATAGTTTTCCACAAGGTCTTCAAAATGGCGGTTTACAACTGTAATTGCATCTTCATTTGAGGTAAAACGCTTGCCAGCAAGGATTTTTTTTAGATTTGGGAACAAGTAAAAGTCACTGGGAGCTAAATCAGGAGAATAAGGTGGGTGGTCAAGCAACTCGTACTTTAATTCGTTGATTTTAGCCATTGTTAAAACACTCTTGTGCGCTGGTGCGTTGTCTTCATGAAAAATGATTTTTTTGTGTTGTAAGCCAGGACGTTTTTCTCGAATTTGTACATTTAATTGATCCAAAAGGTTGCAATAGTACTCCGAATTTATTGTTTTACCCTTTTGCAGATAGTCAATCAATAAAATACCTTTAAAGTCCCAAGAAACCGTTGCCATATCCTTACCAGCCGATTGAATTGTTTTTGCCTTCTTTGGGGCACTTCCTCCAGCTTCAGTCCATTGTTTGGATTGTTCTTTTGTCTCTGGAGTATAGTGGTGGATCCATGTCTCATCAACAGTTATTAAACGACGCTTAAAATCCATTTTATTTCGCTTAAAACGATCCAAACAAGCTTGAGAAATGTTCATTCTTATGCGTTTTTGATCGACTGTTAACAAATGCGGCACCCATCTTGCAGAAAGATTTTTCATCTGTAGTTCTTCATGCAAAATTAAATGGACTCGATCATTTGAGATGCCCATTATATTAGCAATTTCACGCACTTTTATTCGTCGATCATTTAATACCATATCATGCACTTTGGCTACAATTTCTGTTGTTGTTGCTGTTTTTGGACGTCCACTACGTGGTTCATATTCAATGCTTGTACGACCACGTTTAAATTCAGCAACCCAATTTTTTGAAGGAGCACTTTCCCTTAACACCTTCACCATATCATTATGAATTTCTTGCCCCGATAAACATTTTTTATGTAAATATTTAATGACAGCACGCATTTCTAATTTTTCCACAGTAAAAAAATTGCGGATGCGTCTTTTTTGAACACCTGTTTCTATATGAAGGAGTTGCCAGATCGAAACAAAATTTAACATGAGTTCATAACAGAGATGGAAGTTTCCAAAACACTTAACTTTTTTATGTTTATACCGCGCTTTTTGTGCTAGGCTAAGAAGTTTCCGAACTGCCCTCGTATTTGAGATACGAGGTTATTAGATAAGTTTATGGAGTAGTCGTCGCTACAATTGCAATTGAAAAATCGAAGTTCGATGACAAGCTTATAATATATATAATTGTTCCACAAACATCCCAGATGGCACAAGGGAGACTTCTCTCAAATCAATGAGTACACCCCGATTCATATTAGCTCAATAATATGGGACCGACAGTTTATCGCCGAGTCCGAACGGTGTGTCTTAAGACACCACTTGTAGAGAAGTTTTACATGGCTGAAATACTCAGGAAATGTCGCCAACATTACTGAGGGGTATTTTGCGACCGTTTAAAAATTGTTTGATGCTGCTTGGGGAATCTAAACCACGACCTTCAGCGTGCAAGGCGGGTGTGCATACCATTACACCACGGTGGCACCCAATCGATGACAAGCTTATCTTACAATATTTGCAGTTACAGTATTACAATAACTCGGTTTAAGTATGAGTTTTGAAGCATTCCCAGAGAAGCCAAAGCAAAAGCCTAATTTGGTGGCAGTGTGAGTTCGAATCTTCGGCTTTTTCCATCGGAACTTATGTTGTTTCTTCCAGATTCGGAACTAAAATCGGACCGAATCATAACAAAATGTATATGGCTAAGTTTAATTAATTTCGGAAGGAAATCGGATGTTTTTGCCTACACTTTGTACCGAATTCGGAAGAAAATCCTTGGGAAACAGGGAAGGGATTTTTTTCGTACCGAAATAGGATCGATTTCAGGCATGACAAGTAAAAACGTGTCAGTCGGCTTTGCCGACAGATATATACCCTCAGCCAATGTGAAGTGAATTTTGTGACCCTTTTTGGACATTTGAACTTGCCGACAAAATGTTGAACTTTTGTGGGGTAGATACCCTTAGCGAGGACCGATATGGGCCATTTTAGAAGTTGGACCAAGTCGGTTGAACAGTTCGAGCGTTATCGTGCTCTCCGACATATGGTTTTTTACACCTTTCGGGCTGTTTTCCCAAAAAAAATGTGGACTTGCCCCTGAAAAAATTGTTACCGTCGTAATGGAGGTAGCGAATGCAAATTGCTTCAACAAAAATCAAAGTGATTCGAGAGCAGGTCTTGAAGTGAACTTATCCGATATTTTAGTTGAGAGGTACTAGAAGTAGTAGATTTATATATCGTAGATATATTAGGATGTGCAAAGTAAGGATTACATCGGTCACTCCCTTCAAGAGTTATCGTGCGCACAACTTTTCCGAACATTTTTGAACTTTTGTGAGGGAGCTACCTGGAGGAGTGGACCGATATGGCTTATCTTCGTATTTAATCCATATTTGGACAAAATATTATTATTAGTTATGTTTCTGTTAATTACGTATAATGTCGTGGAAACGGGTTAATTCGTGTACGTCGTTCGACAGGCGAACAACGTAATTGAAACGCTCCACAGAGGACGAAATCATTGATCTAGCGGCGCGAAAGTCAAAAAATCAAAGTATAAAATTGCGAAATGTTTTCCATTATATCGATTACAGACACTCTGCTGACTAAGATTTTGTTTTTACTTTTTTGTTGTTGTAAATATTCACTCAGTTATTCAGTGTTAAGTGCAAGAAATTTTGTTTTTTATTGATAGGGGAAGGTTTAAGTTAAATTAAAATAAAATGTTTGGGGCCTGAAGTTACATAGTTATAAAGCAATAAATTTTCAAAAATTATTATTTTTTGTATGTTTTTAGTGCAATATACTTTTGTTGGATGGAGCGTAACTACAAAGGTCCACCGAGGTTCGGTCCAGTTATTTTTTTAATAATTAAATTGGACTCCCTAGATTCCGAATAACCAAAATTTAGCTGCAAATAGCTGCAAATCTTGCTGATAAATGGTCTTGAAAAATAGCTTAAATCCTCAAAATACCCAAAATCTGTCGGTACGGTTATATGGGGGCTATATCAAAATGTAGACAAATGTTCGCAATTTTTGGTGGAGAATTTTTGTGTCCACTGGGAACCCTAAATACCAAATTACACCTAATTTGGTCGGAAAATGTAGCTTTAAATCCCCAAACTACTGAAAGTCGGGAGGTACCTTAAAAGGGGTCTATACCCAAACGTGGACCTATGTCCACAATTTTTGGTGGAAAGGTTTAGTGATCACTAGGAACCCTAGGTAGCAAATTACAACTAATTTGGAATGAAAAGGTGGCTTAAATCCTCAAAATATCGAATATCAGGAGGTACCGTTATATGGGGCCTATACCAAAATATTTGCCTATGTTGTTCATATTTAGTCCATAATTACCCACAGACACAGATTGAGTTTGTGCAAAATTTCAGAAAGATATCTTCATTCGTTTCCAAGTTATTAATTTCGCGCCGCTAGATCAGTGGTTTCGACCACTGTGCGCTCGTGTGAACATGGATCTGATGTTTTTTGTTAAGTGTACCAGAGTTTGTATTTTCGTATAATCAACAACAAAAATTATGATTAAAAAGTTTAGGAGATATTTGTTGTTACTTTTTTGCCAACTGTTGGTATTTTCATCGTTACCAACACCAAAGACAAGTTAAGTTAAACAGCATAAAATTGCATTGCATTTTGTTATTCATACTCAAACACCGGTTGTTTGTTTCGTCGGTTACTTGGCTGGCTTAAATAAATTGTCATCCAGGTTGTTGTTTGTCTTAGGTTGTGGAGTGGATTGCAAAACATAAATAAAACTTTTATAGTTTTTATGTAATCGTAAATTGTGAGTACGATGGTTGGTTTATTCAATGTTCAAAATTCAGAAGTGACATGTTTTATATCACTTGAAGTCTCATATGAGATAACATAAGCAGAAGAAAAAAATAAACGCAAATCTCAACAAATTTCTGTTTTAAAATTGTTAACTTTTAAATCGACCCTCGTATACACGTAGCTACGGGTTTGACAACTATCATAGAATATCTTATGCCATCGCACTACTTTCACCAAAAGATATACATTAAGATACATTTGAGACAAAAGTAAACAAAACAAAAACAAAAATTGTAAGTTTGATAAAAGTTATCTCTAAATTTCCTAAAGGATAGCAAACACCACAACAAGCTGAGGGCACTGTCTATATTCTGTTCTCAAAGAGAAACTGCATACAAAAATTCCCAAGATTTTATTTCATTTCTAAAGTAGTTTAGTGGTTGTTATATTTATTTTGTCAGATGAAATCGTAAACAATTCAGGTCTAAGGGCTTCTGGGGGTAAAACTTGATTGCAACAATAATAGGGGAAAAAGGGGAATGAAATGCAGTCAGTAATCATATCACAAAGATACATATGACACATTTAATAGAAGTAAATGACATTGCATTTCATTTAATAAAGTCATGGTAGATGAGGTTACAGTTATAAATTCATTATCTTACTCTTTCTGATATATATTATTTTTGATATATTTACTTTCCAGACCTTAACAAACAAATTTTTATTTTAGATACATTTTTAGTTATGCGACTGAATCTTTCAGGACTTTCGACAATAACAAAATTTCTTTAAAGCTGGTGTATAACGAGCGTCATTCCTCATCAATTTTACCAAAAATACTCATATCCATGTTGAATATTTCTTCGACACCGAATTGACCCGCAACCTCACATCATCCGTGTTCCGGCCAGCTGTTACCACCACATACGTTTGTATTTGTTTCGTTTCGCATGCATTACACTCAAGCTTCTGTGCGATGCAATGGCAGTGGATGCATTTCAGGTGTTGCTCTAGACCAAACCCGTTCGTTAGTATTGTTAAGGTTACGAAGTTTTTCGGCAAATCACACACACGCGACCCGAACGCAAACTAAGAGAGCAAATGTTTTGATTTTTTTACTTCAGTCTTGTACTGAATGTCATGCAAGCAGGCTGATGCCGCTTTATTTGTTTTTTTTTTTTTTTTTTTTTTTTGGTACACTGAAAAGGTTTTGCAGTTTTACAACAAATATGTGGAGGGAAGAATTTGAAAATGATTTTTTGTTTTGTATTAATATTATATTTTTAATGACGCAGAATGCCTTGTCTGCAATGCAAAAGTAAATAATGTATATCCATCTTACCTTAGGCGTCATTATAATACGCATACAAAATATCATTTAATGACGGGAAATGAGCGATAAAAATAATATGCCAGCTTAAAGATAATTTAACAAATAAAAATAATAGGTGTCTTAATATTATAAAAGACAAAGGCAATTATGATAATGCCACAATCAAGGCCTCATATAAGATTGCTTTGGAATTGGCCAAGAAATGTAGACCCTTTGAAGATGGGGGTTTTTAAAGAAGTTTTTATGTCAGTATTACCTTTTTTTGAAGATACTGGTAGAATAATGGAAGATATTTTCAAAGAGGTGCCTTTTACTCGGTCCACAAGAGTCCGCCGCACCGAATCAATGCTTTGAAAGTCTTAAAAAGTCATTTTATATACAATTTGTTTTTTTCTGTCAAAGAAAAAAATAATAATAATAATAACATATGAAGAAAAATAATCTTCAAATTATGAAGAAGTTATTTATATTATTTTTAATTTAAGTCATACAAAGCGAACGCGCCAACAATATATTCTTTTCATTTCACACTCAATATGAAAATCATCACCCTGTTCTGTCACTGTAATTTCACCCACACATAAATACATAATTTAAGCGCTCGCTCTTCTTGGTCGCCTATGCTCTAGACCATAGCCGACCAAGAAGAGGGCACACAAAATTCTCAATATTTGCAACTTTTGACAGTGTGTTAGTAACGTTGTATGCACGCATGCTGCAAAACAAAAACAAATCAAAACATTTGTGTGCTCTTTCGTTGCGTTCGGGTCGTGTGTGTGTGAATTGCCGAAAAACTTCGTAACTTTAACAATACCAAAGCACGACATTGCTCTAGACACGTCTCAGTGAGGGACTACGACAGGCACATGTCCATTAGGATAAGTTCGTATTTACCTACGAGAGACACAAACCGCTCTGTTAAGAATTTCGCTTAAAGGGCGTTTGCAGAGCACTATTAGAGCGCAGAGCTATTCAAAAATGCTTTTCTTTATAAAAATATATTTTTTAGAAAAATTTCACTTTTAACAAATTATAAAAAAATATTCAATTTGTTATTAACAAATCCCTTCGACCAGGACAATGACATGGGCTTGATGAGCTACTAAAATGTCGCTGTATTTACTATTGACCACAACTCCTTTAAGGAAAATTCTGACAGGACAACATGGGTATAATTGGAAAGCTTATCGAGATAGCTATCTGCTGAGGCAATAAAATCTTAAAAAAATATTGCCCGATGTCGCAGTAATTACCGTTTTTGAATGCAATAAGGGTAATTATTTTGACCACAGCTCCTTTAAGGAAAATACTGCCAGGGCAGCACAGATAACATTGGAAAGCTTATTGAAAAAGGTATCTTCTGAGCAAACAAAGTCTTTAAAAGATATTGCACTATGTCGCGGTAATTACCGTGTTTGTTTATGACTCTGCAATAAGAATACTTATTTTGACCTCAGCTACTTTAAGGAAAATTCTGCTAGGACAACATGGGTATCATTGGTATCGAGATAGCTATCTGGGCAGCTAGCTATCTGCTAATTACAGCGACATCGGGAAAGTTTTTTTTATTAGCTCAGCAGATAGCTACCTCGATAAGCTTTCAAATGATACCCATGTTGTTCTCGCAGAATTTTCCTTAAAGGAGCTGTGAGACGGGAGTGGATTATATCACCAAAGTTCTCAATCTGTCGCTAGCCAACCACATCGTGCTCGAAGTCTGGAAAGTTGGCAAGATGGTCCTGCTACTAAAGCCTGGCAAGGATGCCAATAAAGGTAAGTCGTGCCGACTGATTTTGCCGTTGTCGCCCGCTATCCAGTTGCCGATAATCAACAAGGGTTCCATAAACAGCACAGCTCTAGAACAGCGCCCAATGCTATTTCCATACATATTAGTGCAGGACTCAAGCAGAACATGCCGTGCGATAGAACAATCTTGTTGCCTTATATAAAGCCTTTAATGTTAATAACCACTACACACCGTTTGAGTACATTGAGCAGAATACCATATAACGCGATAGGTATGTCTGAGGTAAGCTATGCGGTACCATTGTGGTCCACGAACATAAGTGCAATGCGATGGAAACTGAAACAGGGTGCATCCTGAGATCATCAGTGGCTCATCTTCAAAGGGAAATCGAAGAATCTTCCAGTAAAGCAGCACAATAACATGATCTCGTTGTAGTGCTTGCTCGGGTGTTATCGTGAGAATCATTCCTGACATGTCAAGAGAGATTTTCATGATATATACCTAGTCCAGATTTACATTTAGCATATTTGCTTGCGGGATTTTTTCTAGTTTTAAAATTGCCTCCTGCTGTCTTTACTTCAAAGTTACTTTTCGAATCAAAAACAAAGTCAATATTACCATGAAAAGCAAAGTTTAGGTGTTTTTCGTTCGCATTCATTTTCTTTCGACATAGTGAAACAGGCCCTACATATAAAGGGAAATGATGTTGATGATGAATGGTCTCATGGCAGGAAAGGATAAAACTTAAAAAATCGCGAAAATCTGCGAAAATTTAGCAAAAATATTTTTTGACACATTTCTATGTAGCTTCGTGTTACGAGTATACTGTGACACTTTTTAGACAGTTTTGCACCACCTGTCAGGGTCCATTGTACTACTCTGTTTTTCGATTTCCATTTGTTTTTAAGCGTCATTTTAAAAAATTAACAGCTAAAACATTGTTAAAAAGGGAGAGTTTGATTAAAAAGATGAAGATGATAACGCACGAAATGGTTTCCACAATTATGAGGAAAAGAGTACAAAATCCACAAAATTGGTGGGTAAATTGAAAAATCTAGAGCCTGGGGGTAATGTCATTGAAAATGAGTTTGTGGCATATACATACATATGTATACTTTTAAACCGTAAGTAAAACCATCTTCGAAAGATCAACTTCCGATTTATGTCGCATAAAATTTGAGCAGTACCAGATATACATTGATACTGTCTAGGTCCTGTCATGTTGCTAAAAAATGATATCCCCACTGAAAAGGCGTATAAATTCAATCGGTTAAGTTCCCGCAGAGCTGGAACGCAATTGCAAATGGTCAAATACAAACGTATGGATATTGAAAAAGTATGATATTCAAAATTGGAAAGAAACATGTAAAAAAGTATCAGTCAGCAGTACCTTCAGCCTTTGACCAAAAACAAAAAAGAAGCAAACACAAGTTTAAAAAGCGAGTTTAAACCAAGATTGGAAAAAATTTTTGACACATTTTAGAGTTATCCTTCATACTAGCAGTTTAAGTATGTGCCGGCAAGGTGTCATGGACTTACTCCGGAAAAAATTGTACCCTTGTAATAGGAATCGTGAAAACAACCTTCTGCAAAAAAATTAAATAAATCCGAGACGATTCCTCAAAGTCCATTTTTCCCAAATTTTGTGTGGGAGGTACCCGAAGGACTGGACCGACTGGACTGGATGAAATAATACGATATGCCAAGTTTGGACCAATCAGAAACTCCCTTCGATAGTTATCTTCAGGATTTGACATTTTAGATGGTGCCGTCAGGTTTTTATATATTTTTCATTATACAATATAATTGTTATTTTGTATATCAACCCCTGAAGATGCGACTTCATAATTTCGAAATATTGGGATATATACCAAATAAAACTATACTGGCCTCAAGCTCAATGTCAATTTTATTTATCATATGGATAAAAATGTAAAAACATAACAAACATCAACATCGAAACCCAAATTGGACAAATGTTGAATGAATTTTATTTAAGGGAGACTTTTCTCATATCAATGAGTGCACCTCGATTGATATTAGCTCAATTATACATGTAGGACATACTCTTTAAAGCCGTGTCTTAAGACACCACTTGTGGAGAAGTTTTTTATGGCTGATATATTTTGCCACCGTTGAAAATTTAATTTGAAAATTTGATGCTGCCTGGCCTGGTTATGGAACCATGATGGGCACCAAAATCTTCCATTTATTAAATCAGCCAAATTCTAAAGGAGTTATTAAAATTGTTGATTTTAAGCAAAAAGTGAAAATAATTGTAATATCGTCAACATAAATTGAACAATGCCAACTCTCCAATTCTCCACTAATAAATTAGTTGATTTAAAGTATTAAAACAAAAACAATGGGGTTAAGGAGTGACCCCCCACTTGTAAGTTTCAGGAAATCGAAAAAAATGATTAGTCTATGTCCATATTTACATTAGGTAATTTCCCTTGCGGCAATTTTCAGTTTGTGGGCGAGAGAGGGTGTTGAGAGGCAAAGGGTTACCATATGCCTCACCTCTCTCTTCTTCAAACTGACAATTGCCGCAAGGAAAATTGCCAAATATAAATATGGACTATTTTAAAGTAAAAATATTTATTGTGTTTTGTATGCAACCTTGAAACTAATAACGTGTTTTCTCGAAATGACATTTTGAAATAGGTGCCAACTCTAGCTCGAAAACTAATGAACCGATTGTCATACAATTTTGTGGGGTTATCAAGGACATCAAAAACTTCATCGATCGATTTTATTTTTAATTTTTTTTTTTTTTTTTTTGCCCATTTTATGATCAGAAAATGTCAGTTTTTAAGCCAAAAATTTAAATTTTGAATTTTTTGAATGGTTCACCATTTCAGTAAAATCTAATATTTTTAAAAAATCGATCGATATTTACATATATTCTAAATGAACCCACAAATATATCGACCTAGAGTTGGCAAGGCAAAATGCTTTTACAAAAAAGGGTTTCGTGGACGGTTATTTGCCATAAAACCACATACTAACATTTTTCAAAAAAAAAACAAAGTCAGACACAATATTAAGATGTGCTCTTTCAGATGAAAATCAATCTACCAAAAAAGTTTTGTAGTTTTATTGGAAAAAATTCATGAAAAATTGCATTTTTAGTCTTTACAAGTGGTGGTCACCCCTTAAGCCGGACTATTTTGAAAACACAAAATAAATTGAAATAATTGTAAAATTGTGTTTTTCTTTTTTTTGCAAAAACTTGTTGTTTATTATTTCCTTCTCAATGACATTGCAATTTTTGCTGTCCATGACTTCGTTTGATTTGAGAAACTATTTGTTTTGTTGTTATTGTTAAGTATGGATGTGTATGGTTCAAAAAGGAAATGCAATTAATACGTCTTGCTTCAAAACATAGAATATTTCCGGTATCAAAAATACAACATTATATTTTGGTTTCCAACACTGAAAATATTTTTTGGTTTTTGTCTTAAATATAACATATATAACATATGTTAGAATGTCCCGCTAGATGTACCAATGTATACAATAATATACTAACTATAAATAGACCATAGACAAATAAAAGTATAGACACCAAAAGCTTTAATTTTATGTTCCTAACAGATGTCGCACAAAGTGATGTTGGGTCTATCATTTGACTCACAGCTAACTGGGGCTAGTGAAAAGACTCGAAACAATTCATTCGTTTTTCTACAATTTGGCGGCTATCTTTGTATTTTTTCGACTTCCTCGTGTATTCTACAAGTTAAATTAACCAAAACATCCTTTTCGGTGAGCAATAACTTCATAAATGTTTATATTTTTATACATTTTAGTTTGAGTGAAGAAAGTAGCTTTCACTCAATCTGTAAACAACTGTCTGCGACATCTATTGCTTAATTTTTTCGAAGATAAGAGCTGAGAAACATCTATAGTCTATACATTCATTAGTCTATGGTCTATACTTTTATTTGTCTATATATAGACAACTGAATATATTGTTATCTTATTCATATACATACCATAGCATAGACAATAAATCGTATAGACAAAGAGATTGTAATGTCTTCTCTTTTTGTAGGTGTCGCCCGTATGCAAAGTGCCTAATCTTTTCATTCAATTGCACAATGTTTTGGGGTAAATTACAACATTTTTTTGGATTTGTTTATATGAGGATGTTGATCTGGCCAAAGATTATCCATACTTTGTCTTTTATCAGAATAAATAGTTTAAAATCTATAGTAACTTTAAATAAAACTACTAACGCCATCTACCAATTTTCGAAAATTTCGAAGATAAATGCTGAGAGCAAATAAATGTCTATAAATTTATTAGTCTACGTCATAGCATAGACTAATAAATTTATAGACATTTATTTGCTCTCAGCATTTATCTTCGAAATTTTCGAAAATTGGTAGATGGCGTTACTAGTTTTATTTAAAGTTACTATAGATTTTAAACTATTTATTCTGATAAAAGACAAAGTATGGATAATCTTTGGCCAGATCAACATCCTCATATAAACAAATCCAAAAAAATATTGTAATTTACCCCAAAACATTGTGCAATTGAATGAAAAGATTAGGCACTTTGCATACCGGCGACACCTACAAAAAAGAAGCACACTACAATTATCTTTGTCTATGAATTTATTAGTCTATGGTCATAGACCATAGACCGTAGACTAATAAATTTATAGACATTTATTTGCTCTCAGCATTTATCTTCGAAATTTTCGAAAATTGGTAGATGGCGTTACTAGTTTTATTTAAAGTTACTATAGATTTTAAACTATTTATTCTGATAAAAGACAAAGTATGGATAATCTTTGGCCAGATCAACATCCTCATATAAACAAATCCAAAAAAATATTGTAATTTACCCCAAAACATTGTGCAATTGAATGAAAAGATTAGGCACTTTGCATACCGGCGACACCTACAAAAAAGAAGCACACTACAATTATCTTTGTCTATGAATTTATTAGTCTATGGTCATAGACCATAGACCGTAGACTAATAAATTTATAGACATTTATTTGCTCTCAGCATTTATCTTCGAAATTTTCGAAAATTGGTAGATGGCGTTACTAGTTTTATTTAAAGTTACTATAGATTTTAAACTATTTATTCTGATAAAAGACAAAGTATGGATAATCTTTGGCCAGATCAACATCCTCATATAAACAAATCCAAAAAAATATTGTAATTTACCCCAAAACATTGTGCAATTGAATGAAAAGATTAGGCACTTTGCATACCGGCGACACCTACAAAAAAGAAGCACACTACAATTATCTTTGTCTATGAATTTATTAGTCTATGATTTAACATCGAAGAACACATTTCACAACCGACCAATTTTTAAAATGATTGACAATTAATTTTTTTTTTTTTAAAGTAAGACCCAGCTTAATCACAGATTTGTTGTTTTCAAATTTTAAAAACAACAAGTTTTTAAAGTGGGTAGTTAAAATTGATTTACTTTAGGGAAGGGCAGAGAATACTAGTTTCGTCCAACGCCACTTGGACTCATCAGTTCTCTTAGTTCTTTGCATTGAAGCAAAGAACTCTTCCCCAATTTTATGCCGACTCGAGCTCAAGAATAAATGTGACCGACGAATTCGTTTAAATGCGAACTCAACAGAAACATTCAAAAACTCTCGTAGCCTATATTAATTTGGTTTGCATATGCGGCTACGAGAGTTTTTGAATGTTTCTGTTGAGTTCGCATTTAAACGAATTCGTCGGTCACATTTATTCTTGAGCTCGAGTCGGCATAAAATTGGGGAAGAGTTCTTTGCTTCAATGCAAAGAACTAAGAGAACTGATGAGTCCAAGTGGCGTTGGACGAAACTAGTATTCTCTGCCCTTCCCTAAAGTAAATCAATTTTAACTACCCCACTTTAAAAACTTGTTGTTTTTAAAATTTGAAAACAACAAATCTGTGATTAAGCTGGGTCTTACTTTAAAAATAAAAAGTAAACACACATCACAACAAAACTGCCAAAGTGAATCTAAAAGATTGACAATTAATATAATATAACTAATATAATATACAGTTAGACAAATGCATTGCAAAGACCAACATTGTAAAAAATTTCATAATAATGTTCGTTAAGTCCCGGGCCACACTACAGTAATTTTACTGAAATTTTGATATGAAATTATGTGTCTCTAGGTTGACGTCCATAGTAGAGTAAAATCATTAAATTGCTGTAGTGGGGAATTCGATTTAAGAACACCTAATTGCATGAAATTTTTTTATGAAATTCACGCTAGTGTGGACCGGGACTAACAAATTATGTAAAAACTTTACGGGTTTTTGTGTAAATCTCTTACTACCTCAAAACAATATTCCATTAAAATATACAAAGGTTTTTAGCGATTTAAAAAAATGCGGACTTAAATAAGAATTATGTACTACTTGGGGGGTGGCAAAAAAATAATTGCAAAAATTATTCTTCAATAAGTTGTTTACCCACTTTGGACATTCACTAGAGTGAATTTCATTAAAAAATTTCATGAAATTAGGTGTTCTTAGGTTGAATTCACCACTAGAGCAATTTCATGATTTTACTCTTTTATGGAACTTTCAATGAAATTACTCTAGTGTGGCCCGGGACTTAGTTAACCCAAAATTGGTTTCCCAATTTTTAGTAAATCTTGATCCTTCGTTGGAGGGCCTTTTTCGATTTTTTTCTTAAAATGGACCCCAAAAATTTTATAATGGTTGATATCAGGATTTTAGCCTGAGGTATTTATCAGTTTAGTGTTGTTATATTACATAAGAAATTTACAAAAATTAGATTTATGTATATGTCATGATCTGGCCATTGCACGATGGGGCCAATAGCAGGTTTTCGAGGCAAAAAGTCAATTTTTGAAGTGAACAATTAGAAAATAATAATAACGGATTTCGATTGCCAACACTCTGAATCACTAAAAATAAAAATATAAATCAATCTGGTAACATCACATAGCGACATACTGATCTGGCAATGGTGACATATTTTCTTATGCATCATTTTCCGACATTCATTATAAATAAGTAGAGTTGGGCAATCTATTTCCCGTTGCGGATCGATCTTTCTAGTTCCTTTTCCCAAAAGGAACTAGTTCCTTAAAGTAGTTCCATAGATCCAAATAGTTCCGACATCGATATAGTTCAAAGAATTTTTCTCTTTCATCGTTCTTTTCATTCCAAATAGTTCCGAGACCGAAATAGTTCAACGAATCTTTCTCTTTCATCGATCTTTTCGTTCCAAATAGTTCCGAGACCGTAATAGTTCTATGAATCTTTCTCTTTCGTGGCTATTTTTGTTTTTTTTTTCGTTCCATACAGTTCCGAGACCGAAATGTTTTCATTGTTTGGTGGATGAATTGACATTAAAATAAATAAATTGCAGCGAACAAACAGCAACAACGAAAGATCGACGTAGGCGTTAAATTAAAGGAACGAGAAAAATGAAAGGAACTATATGAACTAAAGGAACTATATAAACGCAATAGCCGGATATAGTTCCAATAGTTCCTTGGAACTAGTTCGTTCCGGAACTACACAACTCTATAAATAAGTAATGAAAGCATTTTAGGCGCCAAAAAGAACATTTCAACATTTTTATATTTTTTAAACATGGAAAGCTCTTCAATGGGTATGTAAAATAAGATAATGTTAACAAATAATAAAAATGTTATGTGTGGTAAATGTATTTTTGAGTTATAGCACGGTTACACTACAGCTTTTTGCCGGGTTAACCCACTTCATGAGGATTTATTGCTTAATCTGGTCAAATCTGACCAGATTTGCCATACAAAAATTAAATCCTCTCATGACTGGGTTTATTTTAAATCCGGCACAAATCCACCAAAAATACAGTGTTGTATTCGGTATTTGTGCAAAAAAATCCAACTCTACTCAAAAAGTACCAAAAGTTGCAACTGTTTTTGCAACAGAGTTAGTCGTGTTTTACACGTTTACGATTGGTCGCATGAGATTTTATGGAGTTAATTAATCTAAAGTTATTTGAAAATCATAAAATTATTTATTTTTTTACATTAGACACTTTTTTAACAAAAGTACGCTTGATACCATGATACAAAAATGTATCCCTGTGTGTAAAATATACCAATATGAGCAAAGAGGGGACGATATCTCATACGAGAAATTGTAAAAGTGTAAAACACGACTTTCTTAGTTATTTTGTATGTATACGTAAACAAACATCAGCTGACAGTTTATATCCTCGAAAAGCTAAGTGTAACCAGCAAAGTGGGTTAACCTTCAATAGTGTAACCGGGGTATTATACCCCGGGGTATTATACCCCGGTTACACTATTGAGGGTTAACCCACTGGGTTTAATAGATCCAGTGGGTTAATCTTTGCTGGTTACACTTAGCTTTTCGAGGATATAAACTGTCAGCTGATGTTTGTTTACGTATACATACAAAATAACTAAGAAAGTCGTGTTTTACACTTTTACAATTTCTCGTATGAGATATCGTCCCCTCTTTGCTCATATTGGTATAAAACACAGGGATACATTTTTGTATCATGGTATCAAGCGTACTTTTTGTTAAAAAGTGTCTAATGTAAAAAAAAAATAAATAATTTTATGATTTTCAAATATCTTTAGATTTATTAACACCATAAAATCTCATGCGACCAATTGTAAACGTGTAAAACACGACAAACTCTGTTGCAAAAACAGTTGCAACTTTTGGTACTTTTTGAGTAGAGTTGGATTTTTTTGCACAAATACCGAATACAACACTGTATTTTTGGTGGATTTATGCCGGATTTAAAATAAACCCAGTCGTGAGAGGATTTAATTTTTGTATGGCAAATCTGGCCAGATTTGACCAGATTAAGCAATAAATCCTCATAAAGTGGGTTAACCCGGCAAAAAACTGTAGTGTAACCGCACTATTAAGATGTTATGTCTTTTTTGGAGTATTTTACTTTGTTATCCATGTGTTCTCTGGAGTATAACTTTTGAGATCTAGGTAGATCTAGGATATTATATATATGTGGTGAAAGGTATTAATGTGTACTATCATTTTGTGAAAAAATTAGCTGCGCCTATCTGCGCCTTTTCATAAAAATCTGATTTCAGATGTCGTAATACTTTAAAATATGGACATTATTATGTTTTGGTTGGCGAATAATCGGAAACCCATTAATGTTACCAATTGGATTTCGGAAAAATTTAATAGACGTATATAATAATAATAATATATAATTTCAAAGATATCGCAAACTTTGGCTTTTATGGCGGAATCTTAGCCGATTTTTACTAAATTTGGAACCCTTTTTTATTAACTTATAACAAACCACACACAAAACCATGAAACATATGTATATAGGGGAGCTATTTCTATATCTGAACCGATTTCAATATAACTTGACAAACTTATTTGTAGTCCGAATTCCGTAACATTTTCCAAATTTTATTGTAATTTGATGGAATTTGCATGCTTGGTCAATCATTTTCCTGAAATCGGGCGAAAATATATATATGAGCTATATCCAATTCTGAACCGATTTCAATATGATTTGCAAAAAATGTTTCTAGACCAAAATCCGTCACACATTTCAAATTTCATCAATATTGGACATACATAGCGGGATTGGTGCACCAAATACCTAAAATCGGGCGAAAATATATATGGGAGCAATATCAAAATCTGAACCGATTTCAATATAACTTGGCAAACTTATTTGTAGTCCTAATTCCGTGGTATTTTCCAAATCGCATAAAAATTGGGAAGAATTTGCGTGTTTGGTCCATCAATTGCTTGAAATCGGGCCAACATATATACGGCAGCTATATGTATATATGAACCGATATAAACCAAATTTGGCATATTAGTTTCTAAGCCCATTATAAACATCTGTACAAAATTTGGAAGGTCTAGCTTGCCCCAGTGATTTGTTGCCTCGAAAACCTGTCATTGGCCCCATCGTGCATTGGAATGGTGGTAGTTGAACTTGTATGAGCTTTCTGGATCCCTTTTACTGACTTTCAGAATAATGACTAACAATGTCTTCCCAATCATTATTATGTCCGTAAACCCGATTTCGCATACTAGTTTGCTTGGTAAGGAATATAGTACCCATAAATTCGGTCTTCCAGGGTTTTTTTTTTTTTTGATATGGCACACTTTTTGGGGTTCATTAAAATAGTAGAGAATAATATATATATATGGCAAAAACCAAAAAAATGTTTTACAATCGATGAATCCGAGTTTCACCCATTCAGAATTCGCGAACTGGTAACATATTCTATATAGTATGACTAAAATATTTTAAACTGAAGTGTTTTAGGAGGAATCCCATAAGGTCGACCATTAAAATTAATTTACGTGGAAGCTGTGTTGGCATTAATGAAGGAAAATAGGTAAAAATGGTTTGAAGCCAACAAGTTTTTTTATGCTCCCTTTCGATTTCTGGCTTAACCTTACATTTTATAGACCTATGCCCAAAGAAAGACTCAAAGACTACACCATGGGCAATATGATACTAGTGTATCATTTTTCGATATATCCACTTTATCTACCTAAAATTGATGCTAACATTCTGAAGCCGGAATTTCGGGGTTTTTTGGATTTTTAATCATTCGGACGCGCAACAAGATAATATTTATAATAGGATTATAGAACTCGTGATTCTACGTCGTTTAATGCATATCACATGAGTGTGCTCCTTACAGCATCCTAGTAATTGGAGTCTAAAACCCAATATTTTTTAATACGTAATGTTTATATTAAAAAACCTATTTTTTGCGTTTAAAATTTACAAGTGCCATTCAATTCTCATTGAACCCCTCGTGAATTTAGTTTTTTACGCCACGGATCTAATGAGACCTTCCGCGATCGAATCCATCCACTAAAACCGCGGATATAGATATCTTGGAAATAGGAAAATCACCAAAAATTTATTTTGATAAATCCGCGTATTAAACCGCGATTTTCTTTAACATTTTTTACATAAATGGAATCCTTTATAGGCGATTAAAATATGTGCGAAAACGCGTGTCATAAATTACAGAGAATATCGAGTAAAGTGCGAATGTGAAATGTGGAGGCACATCCGCGGTTCTTGAAAAATCTATTTGAAATAGATATACATATGTATATTGACCTATTTTTGATCGGCGGTAATGAAACCGTATGCGCATCAAAATCGTATGCACATTGCGCGACTTTTACTCACTTTAAAGTTTTTGGCATTGTGAGATGCAACTGACGGCACACAATGGCCGCTGAGTGAAACATCGAAATATGCATATGTATTGAAAGAGATTGATTCGCTGTATCCAAAATCGGATGCGCATCAACTGATTTCAACTAATTCGCGAATTACAGGCTTATTAATGTTCATATTTTTGAATGATTGTAAGTTGAATATTACTCTTAATTTCCTATCCTTATAAATTATCACAGTAAGTCCCAATTTACATTAGGCGAGTTTACTTGCGGCAATTGTCAGTTTGTTGGTGAGAGAGGGTGTTGAGAGGCAAAGGGTTACCATATGCCTCACCTCTCTCTCCATCAAACTGACAATTGCCGCAAGTAAACTCGCCTAATGTAAATTGGGACTTAGCAACTAAGCTTTTGCGATGGTAAACAACATTTCTTGATGAAGTTTTAGTAGAGCACATTCTTTATCGTATGGGATTTTAGCGAAATAGTTGGAGAACTCCAAATATTTTTTTTCTCATTTTTCGAATCAAACCAAAAAATATAATTGCAACAATATTTTCCAACAATAAGTTTTTCTCTTTTGTTGTTGCTATAATATGCAATTTATGTACCCAATCTCTAAAGATTTGGTTTCATATTTTTCTACTCATTGTCTAGATTCCGCAGATATTTTTTAATGTATTTTCTGAGGGTTTGTACGGACTATGGGACAGCACAATTGGGATTTACTTCAATTTTTGTTGATTTTCCGCGAAAATAATAAAAAAATGAGTAAATGTTTAAACATCTACGAATAGATATGGAATGCTGTTAACGTTTTATGCATAAATTTTCTCATAACAACAAATAAGCATTTTTAAAATTTTTTTTATATGAGAATAAAAACCGCTATAGCTTTTGCGCGCATCGGCCAATTTTGTGAACGCGAACATATTTGAAACCAGAATTTTTTCCTTAAGGTCTGTACCAAAAATTTTTAATTTTTTTTTAAATGGAATTGCAAAGGTGTTTTGGTTTTTACCATATCCATTTAGTAAAAATGAAGTAATTTCAATACTATTGAGAGAGGAAAAAGTGCCCTGTTGTAGGTTGTTTCAAAATACTGCACTGAGGGTACATTTTTTCCCTATACTATCCACAGGTATTTTGACGTTTTCAAAGTGAAAATCAGACTGTTATGCATACGTCCATTCTCCGACAATACATATTGAGTTAAATGCAGATATGCGCTACTAAATCTACGGCTACTCTGTTTACCACATGGACGTCAGAGGTGAGAACTGAGTTGAATGTCATGGTCGACAGCATGTGCATGTCGACCGCGCATGGCAAACTGAGATGGTCTACCGGAGGAGACAAAGATTCTTCCAGTACAGCAACACAATGGCTTGCTTTCATTACTGTATTTGCTCGGATATACCGTGATAGCCATCCTGTCACCATACTGTGGAATGTCAGGAAGAGTGTTGTCAACTTTTATTTGAACGTTTCATTCATAATTTTGCGTTTTAATTTTAACGACTTTTTTCGTTAACTCAAAAAAAGAGTTAGAGAATCGCACTACAGAGCCAGATTAAGCAGAAAAACGAACATAAAAACATCAAATACTGTTGCAACAACAACATTTTGCTTAAGGCAATAATGTAATTTTTATGCGTAAATTTTAGAGAGTCCGGACATTCCAGGAGCACATAGTTCCAAAATTAGAAAGCTATAACTTTTGAAAATTTCTTAGAGAGCTAAAAGCCAACTGTCCGAAATCCGGTTTCATAAATATATGGGGATTTTTTAGTTATTTATTAGCAATAGTAACAATTTTTTTGCAAGAGGTTGAGGACCACTGCAATTTCCTTCCGAATTAGGACTGACTCCCAAAATATAAAACTGCAGAAAAAAACAATAGAAATTGAAAATTCAATTTTCACAAGAGATTCAATAGAATCTCCTTAGGTCATGTAGCTCGTTTAATAATTAAATAATCCCAAATATTGACCTTAGCCCCTAAAAAGGCAAAAATTAAAAAAAAAGTAAAAAAGTGTTAAGTTCGGCCGGGCCGAACTAAAACGGAATAATTATTTTCTATCCTGTCCACAATTTGAGACGGAGATATTCTGTGACCACTCGGCTGGCAACCTTATATGGGGATAAAACAAATTGTGGACATATGTTGTTGTTGTAGCAGCTTCTACAAGTACATGTAAATCTTTATTTTATTGATTCGGCTCTGCCTCCAGCTCCAAGTTCAGAAAGGACGCCTCCTGAATAGGATTAGTCCAAAGAGAGAAAGGAGTTAAGTCAGTCGGATTGGCTGGGCAGTTAAACAGGTGCTGCGTAGTATGCGGACCGGTGCCACATGCTGGGCAGATATTCCGCGTGCCATCAATCCTGGCCCAGTAAGAATTGAGGCGGCTGCACCAACCAGATCTAAGTTGTGCCAACACGACTCTCGTTTTTCTTGGCAGCTGTTGTTCTTTCGCTGCCACGGGTGGTGGTTGATCTTCGAGGACGATATTCACACTGTAGGCTGCCAGAGCCTCTGCAACCGCATCAGTATGAATGTCTCTTAAACTTGCCTGGTATGCACGTTGATGTAGAGGTTCTCTTTTATATCTTTGGACCTCCCTCTCGAGATCTCTATGATCCTCCCTAACACCCCTGGGGGGTTCAGGCATACCCACCAGATGGTGATTTGGGTGGTCTTGCCTATAGCATCCAAGCAAGTACTGCATCGTCAACATCCTGTTGTGACGACGCACAGCAAGGATCTTTGTCTCCTCATGGCTGTTTTCAGGGCAGCATTCTGACAGATTTGTAGTTTATCCCATTGCGCATCACTTACGTTAGCAAACCAGGCTGTCGCCGCATAGCTTACCACAGACCGACCTATCGCGTTGTATGTGGTTAACAAGGTTTCTATATCCGCACCCAAGTGCTGCCGGCTAGGGACTTGAGGACCTTGTTCCTCTTTCTCAGCTTATCGCAGATAACTGTACTATGCTGGGACGGCTTATACATTCTATCGAATGTAACAAATAGGACTTTGGGGTAATTTGTGGTCGGAATAAATGGACCGTCGACCTGCACATTCAGTGGGAGCTTCATTTGCGCCGTCCATGTGGTGAACACTGTGGCTGTTGACTTAGTTGAAAAACTCTACAAGATCAATAAGATAGGCATTTAGCCTGTCACAAACGTTACCGATATTGGGACCTGACGCCATGAGTGTACAATCATCCGCGTACGTAATTAACTCAATGCCGTCGGGAAGGCGTGGAATTGCAGAGAGGTAGAGGTTAAGCAGTTCCGGAGATATCACCCCTCCTTGGGGAACTCCCTGCTTCACTCTACGGGGTTTGGACTTCCTTTCTCTGAATTCCACGTATGACTGGCGACCACACCAATAGTTGATGACCCAGCGTTTCAGACAAGGCCGGAGGGTAGTATTCTCGATATCCTCGAACAGCCTAGCATTGCTGACCGTATCAAACGTTTTGGTCAGATCCAGTGCTACCATCATTGTTCTGTGACATGGTTTGTCCTGGTTGAGTCCTCGTCCAACATATGTGGAAATGGCGTGCAGTGCTGTTGTGGTACTGTGCTGCTTCCGGAACCCGTGTTGATGGTCTGCAACTGGATAACACGTTCTGATGCTGGGGAGGAGTAATGCCTCGAGTATCTTTGCTACTGGTGATAGAAGTGAAATCGGCCTGTACGACTCACCTTTACTGGCATCTTTGCTAGGTTTCAGCAGCGGGACCACCCTGCCCATCTTCCAGGCATCGGGAACTATTAGGGTGGCTAGCGATAAGTTGAGGACCTTACTTAAATACTCGACTCCTGGGTCATCCAGCTGTTTTAGCATCACCATAGAAATTCCGTCAGGTCCAAGCGCTTTGGATGACTTTGCGCCTCGGATAACATCTGCAACATCATCCATCGTAAATTGTGGCGGTTCTTCCTCGGCTGGAAGAGATCGCAAACGACGCAGAACACACTTCGCCCGGTCGCTATCGGGGTGCTCAATAAATTGTCGGCAGAAATAGCCAGCGGACCTCTTCGGATCTGTCGCAGCCACGCCGTTAAACGTGACAGATGTCCGATCGTCTCTCCTACCAGGGTTCGATAGCGCCTTAACCGTTGTCCACAATTTATTACAGCCGGCTCCAATGTTGCAGCACTTCAGATGTTCTAGCCACTTTTTCCGCTGACTAATCTATTGACTTCCATTGTCAGTTCCCTGACTCTGGGGTCGTTAGGGTTCGTGCGGCGAAGCTCATCACGCTCATTAGCTAATCCCGTCGTCTCTGCTGGGAAATTGGGTCTTATTTCAGGTATTCGACCAGCAGGGATAAAGCGAGCGGCTGCAGCAGTGGTGATGTCTTGGAACTTCCTCTCTGCTACCCGAACATCAGAGGGACTGGGCAGTTCTCTGAAGCGTTGATTAATGAACTCTCTGAAACCTTGCCAATCCGTTTTTCCATGATTAATGAAAGTGCGGCGTTCCGAGGTTATGAAGTGTGGTGGCTGTTTATGGAGATGAGGATTTGGAGATGGTCCGACCCAAGGGAAATGACGTGTGCCATGTCACGTCATTCGTCAGACCGGGTGACACGATGGATATGTCAGGCGAACTGTAGCAGTCTCCTCTAATCCTCGTTCGCAGTGCAGGATGTGGAGCTATCTATTTGCTCAGCCAGATCTGTACCTCTCTGGTCATTCCCTAGAGCTGAATGCCATAACTCGTGATGTGCATTGAAATCCCCTAGGACCAGCCGATTATCACCTCGCAACAGAGATCTGATGTTAGGCAAATAACGCGGGGCACAGCTATTGACCGGTGGGATATACACATTCAGCAGTTCTATCTCGGCGGATCCAAACCTTACCGCTACCCCCATACACTACAAGTATGGGTCCCTAGAGTCTAGCTCAGGCGAGATAGGTCTGTACTGGACAGACTGGTGCAGTAGGAATGCAAGCCCTCCACCCCCACTTCTCGTACGATCCTGGCGAAGAACGTTGTATCCATCACAACTCCGAAGACTGCAGTTGTTGCTCAGCTTCGTTTCCTGAATCGCCGCGACCATAATATTTCTCCGACTCATATGGGGGCTATATCAAAACATGGACCTATGTCCATATCTTTTGGAATATAAGTTTGTTGATTACTAGGAACCCCAAATATCAAATTATATATATTCGGTTTGATAATGTGACTAAAAACGTCAAAATACCTGAAATCGGGCGGTAGCGTTATATGGGGGGTTTACCAAAACGTGGACCCACATAGCCCATCATCGAACTTGACCTGCCTGCAAACAAAAGACACATCTTCCCAAAATTTCAGCGTCCTATCTCCATTTTTGTGGATGCTAGAGTGATTACCACATACGGACGGACGGACATGCATAGATCGACTCAGAATTTTACGCTCATCGAGAATATATCGAGCCCTTCCCGCGAAAAAGATGTAAGCGACATTTTTTCGATTTTCGTTTTTTTTACGGAAATCTATGAAGAATATTCCAACACACCATTTCCCAAATTTTTAGAACTCAGCCATGTACCGTTACGAAATTAGAGCAAAAACAATTTTGATGTAAGCGCCATTTTTGCTTTTTGTGTACATTTGTTTGTGACAGCGAATTGTCGCTTACATCAAATTGAACATTTACATACCATGTCGTTATTCAACTATATTACAAGAAATATGTTTTAATCTTATAATTCTTCGAATAAATACTTGCTATAAAATTAGTGTGCTTTGTTTTTAAATTGTAGATAAGAATTACTCTAAAAATTATTTGTTTCAAATAATTTTTTTTGATGTAACCGCCACTTCTCAAAGTAAAAGCCTGATTGCGTGACAGCGAAAAAGATGTAAGCGACACAAACTACAACAGAAAATGTTGCTTAACCAACAGAAAATGTTGCTTAAAAATAAAATCTTTCGATATGAATGACATACTAAAATCTACAATAGAAAAACGCTATCGGTTGTAATATTGAAAAATTTACTTCTAGAAAGGAAGGTAGACAAATGACTGGTCTTTGGAAATAAAAAGCTTCAATTTAAAATTCACAAATACAAATTTGCAATGTTGTACGTAAAGAAAGGTGCTCCAAATGACGAAAATTGTCTTGCAACAACATCTAATACGCCTGATGATGTTAACCTAACCAGTTAAAGAAATGATCGTCGCATAGCGGTTGAGGTAATATTGACTTCGCTAGATATCAATTTTTCAATAGAATCTCCTTAGGTCAATAGCTCGATTAATAATTAAATTAAATAAAAATGGAGAAAATTATTTATCCCTTATGCAATTAAAACTCGATACATACATATTTGTATGAAAATTGTTTTGAAATTGTGCAGATTTCTAGTTTGCTGAATAAATGGACCGCCTCTTCGTTATGGCCTAGGATCAATAATTCGAGAGTAAAAACTGATTTTGCAGTAAAATGGCTTTTGAAGTGGGGAAGGGCTAATCGTCGGCCGGAAAACTTAATTTTCTCGTTTCAATTTCGAATGCTGTCTTACGGTTCAAATGACATCTCCATATAAAAAAACATATCCTCGATGTGTTTTACCTTTCAAATAATCTTTTTCTTTATTAAATTGGTTAAACGTCATTCATTCACATATAGTTATGTTGGCCAACGACTTAATGCAAACAATGATACAAACTAAGCGACACATACACTCGACCGGTTCATTCTTATAACCTAAATGGAGTGAGAAGAAATGCATGTACATATGTATGTGGTTTGTTGCGACTGTATTCATGATCTTCTTCATCATCAACATGATCATTATTGCGTTAAGAAGCTTTGTGAGTAAAAAATCAAATTAATATAAAATATTGTAAATAAAATTATAACTAAACAGCATCATTTTTTCTTGGCATCCTTGAGACCGGCACCAGCATTAAATTTGAAGAAAATTATATCACCATCCTCCACTGTATAGTTACGACCCTGTTGACGATATTTTCCAGCAGCTTTGCAGGCAGCTTCTGATCCCTCCTCCTTGAAATCTTTATAGTGCATAACTTCAGCCATAATGAAGCCTTTTTCGAAATCGGTGTGAATGCGACCAGCAGCTTGTGGTGCTTTTGTGCCCTTTTGAATGGTCCATGCTTTAACTTCATCGGCACCAGCAGTGAAGAAGTATTCCAATTGCAAAGCTTTGTAACCGGTTACAATAATCTTGTCCAATTGGCTCTTGCATTTGGTTTCATTTTCATATTCAATACGTTCAAGGTCATCCTTTTCGGCCAAGGTTTGTTCAAAAGCACCCGAGAAGGGAATCATAACTGCACCGGGATCATGTTTATCAACCCATTCCTTGATTTTGGGCAACCATTTGTTCTTCTTGCGAATGAAGTCCTTGTCCGACAAGTTGATCAAATAGATGCAGGGTTTGGATGTTAAAAACAAATATTTGTTTAAGATTTCAATCTGTAATAGAAAAAAAACAACAATAAATAATTTGTTTATTTCTTTAATAAAAACAAAATTTAAACTCACATCATGGGCATTCCAGTCAGCAAATCTTAAATGTTTCTTCTCATCCACCAAAATACCTTTGATCTTCAACAGAGAATCATATTCGGGCTTTAATTTCTTATCACCACCACGTGCGACAACCTTTTCCAATTTTTCCAAATATTGCATTAGCTTTTCTTCGTCCTTCAAACGCAACTCCTCTGAAATAATTGCCAAATCACGCACGGGATCTACCTCACCCTCAACGTGTGTTACATCAGGATCTTCGAAGGCACGACACAAATGGAAAATGGCATCGCATGCGTTGATGTGTGAGAGGAAAGCATTACCCAAACCCTGACCTTCGGCAGCACCCTTTACCAAACCGGCAATATCGACAACATTCAAGTATGCAGGAACTTTGCTGGCTGGTTTGTGATATTCACAGAGAAAATCGAATCTCTCATCTGGTACTGGAACCCTACGTAATGGGAGAGAAAGACGATTATCGGTTAATGTAAAATTCATAATGATAATTGTTTGCAAAATCTTCGATGATAGGTTGAAATAAAATCAGGTTGAGTGGTAATATTACATGAGAGTGGAACGACCGAGACTTAATATTAAAGGAATACCTAAAATATCCACTTCATTAAACAATATCTGCAATTAGAAAATGCCAAGTAACAATCAGGGCAATATTGAATAAAAATTGCGGTATTTGTTCCCTTTCCCCAATTTTTTATTTCCGTATTTATGTCCAAAAAGGGAATATTTTTGTCGACAGGAACACCTATTATGTGACGTAGTACTCTTGTCTTCAGGCTGTTACACCTGGGGTGGTCCACAAACTGTCGACAAAAATAACTTGCGGACCTCTTTCTATCCTATCTTTCTTCTTTCTAGAGTGCTACAATGTTGCAAGTCTTCAGTCGGTTTTCCGCATGTGCTCACCGACCGAACTATTAACTTCCAGAGTCAAATCCCTAACTCTGGTGTCACTAGGGTTTGTTGGAGGAAGCTCATCCTCATTCGCAGTCCTGCCGCCTCTGCTGGGAAGTTTGTTCTCAGGTATCTTCGGGTATTTGACCTGGAGGTGTATAGCGAGCGGTTACATCAGTTACATCCCGAAACATCCTTTCCGCTACCCGAACATCAGAAGGTTTTGCAGATCACTGGACGAGCGATTGGTGAATTCTCTGGAACTAGCCCAATTAGCTTTCTTATGACTGATGAAACCGGGCTTTCAGCTCATGGAGACAATTATAGGAAGATGGGAGAAACGGCGGGTTGTCAGACGTCGTGACACAATAGCTATGTCTAACTATGGCACTCTCCGATAGTTCTGGTAGGAGCGTTCTGATTGATCTTGCAAATCGTGGAGCTATTAATCTCCAAGCGTTAAAGGTTATGACCTTCCGAAAGCGGTCTAATGTTGGGCCTATAACCTAGACAACACTTATTAATCTGCTGGAGGTATAGGTAAATCACCTTTACTTCGGCAGTTCCACACCTGACTGCTAATTCGAAACATTCCAGTTGTAATTCGTAACATTTCATTTGTAATTCGATTCCTTCATGTTTAATTCGAAACAGTTCAATTGTAATTCGAGAATTCCATTTGCAATTCTTATTATTCCATTTGAAATTCGAATTATTCCATTTGACATTCGAATTATTCCATTTGTAATCCGAATTAATTCATTTGAAATTCGTATTATACCATTTGTAATTCGAATTATTCCATTTGAAATTCGAAACAAAAAAAAAATTGTTTGCATTGGTTTTATATTCAGTTTTTCGAATTACAAATGAAATGTTTCGAATTACAAAAAGAATAATTCGAATTACAAGCCGAACAATTCGAATTACAAATGGAATAATTCGAATTACAAGCAGAACAATTCGAATTACAAATGGAATAATTTGAATTACAAATAGAATAATTCGAATTTCAATTGAAATAATTCGAATTACAAATACACTTTTTCTGATGTAATTCGAATTATTTTAATTGTAATTCGAGAATTCCATTTGTAATTCGAAATATCCCACTTGTAATTCGAATTGTTCCATTTGATATTCGAATTATTCCATTTGTAATTCGAAATATTCCATTTGTAGTTCGAATTATTCCCTTTGTAGTTCGAATTATTCCACTTGTAATTTGAATTATTCCATTTGTAATTCGAATTATTTTATTTGAAATACGAATTATTCCATTTGTAATTCGAATCATTCTATTTGTAATTCGAAATCAATACAAAAATATTTTGTATTTTTTGTTTCGAATTGCTAATAAGATGATTCGAATTACAAATGGAATAATTCGAATTTCAAATAAAATAATTCGAATTAAAAATGGAATAATTCAAATTACAAGTGGAATAATTCGAACTACAAAGGGAATAATTCGAACTACAAATGGAATTACAAATTAAATGTTACGAATTACAACTAAAATGTTTCGAAATACATCTGAAAAAGGTGTAGAATAATTCGAATTACAAGTGGAAAAATTCAAACTACAATTGAAATGCAAATGGAATTCTTGAAATACAAATGGAATTCTCGAATTGCAAAAAAAATGTTATGAATTACAAATGAAATTTTCGAATTACAAATAAAATAATTCGAATTACATCTGAAAAATGTGTAGAGATAGGTCTTTATTGTAAACAAAGCTGGTCCCCGAAGTCCACTTCGCCGAAACTCGTTGCTTGCTTTCTTCGCTTTGCTCTAGAGTAAAAGAATAAATGAAAAAACAACCTATCTTTACTCTTCTACCAGATATGAAACCATGCAAGCAAGAAAAATCCATAGTGTTTCTACCCTAAGAGCCTTACTCGAAGAGAGTGTCCGATTTGCTCCAAATTTCGCACATCGTAATAGTCTTACGGACAGAAGGCACATTTTTTGTTTCTACTTCTCTTCCATGGAACCCATCACCCTGATCAAATACTCTAAGAGCCTTTTGAAGGGAATATCCGCGATTTGGTCCAAACTTCGCACACCGTAATTGTTCTCCCCTACAAAAATTAAAACATTTTTTGAGACCTGTTCGGCGCTTTAATGTTTATTTAGTTTAAAAATTCGTACAAATATTTTACGTCGAACTTCTTGTTTTGACGAAGTCCCTTTTGTTTCCTTTAAGTGATGGTTTGCATTACATTGTTTGTAAATTGTTTCTGTTTTGTTGTTGTAATTTTTATTTTTATTTGTTGCCCTCTCCCATCTCCTAAATCCATTTTACAACTTTTTTCCACGAAGTGGTGAAGGCGGCCCAATAAATTGTTACAAATAATTTCCATATCTATTTTTATGTTCTCCACCTTTATCAATGCTAAAACTGCTATTAAAAAAGAGACTAAAGGAAAAAATCAGTCATGGCATTCCAAATGATAGTAATTTTACTGAAAGTATAAAAAAAAGACCATTGGAGATTGCCCATTGCAATTTGGATAGCGGCTGACTGAACCAGCAGCAAAAAATCCCGATAAACTCTTGAAAATAACCATCTAAACGTTTAATTTAATAAGCTGCCGTTGGCCACTGTAACAAAGGCGTGGTTCCTTTGCCATCCGTTGTTCAATAGGTTTGCCGTTTATTCGTTCGTCAGTCTCTCTTGTCTGTCCGTCATCCATAATATATATTTAAACTTATTTTCTATATACAGAAAGGCATTTTGGATTTGGGGAATACAAAAACTAAGGAAAAAAGAAAGAGAAAAAAATATGAAACTAACGCGAAATTCATTTTAAAATGTATGCAAATTATTATTGAACCAGCATTTAAATTGATTGACTTCATTTTCTTGGCAAAGTGTTTTGCTGTTGTTGTGGTTCCTTTGCATCTCCTTGATACTGCGTAAAATGGCCAGCTTTGTTGAATATTCTTGTTTGGTGGGGCCAGTCAGTAATGTAAGCAACAGTTTAATGTTGCTTGGTTGACCGTGTTGATGATGGGGGTATGGCTTCCATGACTAAAGGCATTTTCCTTTTTTATTTTTTTTTTTTTACTCAAACCAATTTTTGTTTTTGTATTAACTTGCATTTTTTGTGCATATTTTCATTGTGATTGCAGAAAATTATAGAAAATTGCAATGATTTTATATTTGAGATCAATTTGGTTAGGCTATGGCCAACTAAATTGACCAGGAAAGGCAACAAAAGCAGCGCAACAAACTAAAGGAAGTTTCTCATTTGATGCTAGTTGGCTTCTTTCTTCTTGTTTCAGTGGGTTTTTGACTTTACAATACAGGTGGTGATAAGCTATGGGAAATTGATTTTTAATTGTAGAAAATTTGTAAAATGAATCCTTGTGCGACATGCTGAGATTCTAAAGCGAAAATTGTTGCTTCATATTTTTCTTTTTAATCATGGATTATTATTCACGAATTACTTAACACCATTCGTAGAAAAAAAAAACCGCAGAAGTCATTGCTTGCAATTTTCTGAATGTATGTCGCTAAGAAATGAATGAAATGGCCGATTGCTATGAGCGTTATGAAAACAAGATTCCCAAATTTTTGGGATTTATTTCATTATGTATTAAATTGGAGATGAAAAAGGATCGCAATGTTTATCTAGAACACTGACCACGTTATAGAGAAATATTTTATTGAAGTGATTGAAACGATTGAATATTCAAAATGTCGACCTGAGAGGCGCAACAGGATATGTCCTTGGACTATTTAGATGAAGACCAAGATCATACAAGTGTATTAGCAAAACAAGGTCTATTCGTTGCAACTTGTCACTACCAGAGTGTCGGAGTCCCCATAATTGTCTTCATCAGTCGACCGCCCGATTTCATCACCTCTGAACGGCACACTTTCATCAGTCATGGGAAGGCTAATTGGCCTAGTTTCAGAATTCCTTAGATTTGCTCAACCCTTCTTATGTTCGGGTAGCAGTGAGGACGTTGCGAGACATTATCACTGCTGCAGCCGCTCGCTATAAACCCGCTGCTCGAATACTCGAAGTGATACAACATTTTCCAGCAGAGGCGGCGTGATTAGCAAGTGAGCGTGGTGAGTTTTGTTGAGCCAACCCCCAAGACTCCAGAGTCAGGTAGCGACATTGAAAGTTAACTGGTTGGTCGGTGAGCATATGCGGAACACGTGGCTAATCATCTGAAGAGTTGCAACATTAGAGCCGGAATAAGTGAATTTGGCTACGTTACGCCGACAGATCCAAGTTATATTAATCGACAGTATGTCGAGATCGCCGGGGGTAATAGGTCGAAGAGAAATATGCTGCGTTGCATTAGATCTCTTCCTGCTGAGGAGGAACCACTACAATTTACAGCGGAGGATGTTGCGAATGGCATCAGGAACGTTAAATATTCCAAAGCGTTGGTGCCTTATGGAATCTCCATGGTAATGCAGAAACAGCTGTATAAGCCGGTATTTGAGCATATTACCAATGTTTTCAACCTGTCTGTAGCCTCCCGCATCTTTCACGAAGTCTGGAAAATGGACAGGTTAGTCCCGCTACTGAAGCCAGACAGGCCAAATTTCGGTTTTGTCGCCCATTGGAAAAACTCTTGAGGCATTACTCCTTCCCAGCGTTAGAAATAGCTAGACAATTGTCGATCATCAGCAGCGATAGGTCGGTCTATACGACACCAATGTGGTCCACGAATATAAGTGCTACGCGATAGAAAAAATATTTAAACCTGTCAGAATGCCGCCCTGAAAATTGCAACAGGCTGCCGACTTTTGTCTTCAGTGGACCATCTACCTTCCAATACAGCAATGCCAAGCTCCCGTTGCAGTATTTGCTCGGGTGTTACCGTGAGAGCCGTTTTCATGGGCGTAGGCAGGATTAGCTTGGGAGGGGCAGTTGCCCCCTAGATCCTACAAAACAATTTGTATGTAAAAAATTATGAATATTTCGAAAAATACAAGCATTTGTCCCCCTAGAACTACTTAAAAGCATTCCTGACTACGCCCATGGCCATTTTAAACACCATATGGTGGATATGACCCCCAAAGAGGGACCTTCATTATCCAACGATATAAGAGAGAACCCCTAAATCAACAAGCCTATCAAGGAAGTTTAAATATCATTCACAAGTATGAAGTTGCAGATGCCGTAAACAACTATTGTCAGAGCCATTTTAATCACCATATAGTGGATATGACCCCCAAGGGGGATCTTCATGATCCAGAAAGCGAGGTCCAACGATATATGAGAGAACCCCTAAATCAACAAGCCTATCAAGCAAGTTTAAATAGCATTCACAAGGATGAAGTTGTAGATGCCTTAAACAACCATTGTGTGAATGCGGTTCTCGGAGAACCTCCCCTTCTATTGCAGCTGAGGTTCAACTACGCACAGGATGGTGCAGCTGTCTAAATTCCTATAGGGAAATCATCGAAGACCCCCTGCAAAACATCTGCCCAGCATGCGACACAGGCCCGCACGACTCTCTGCACCTTTTCAACTGCCCCGTCAAACCTACTCATTTAACAGCAGTAGAACTGTGGTTGCTTCCCATCGAAATGGTCATATTCCTAATACAGGAGATAGACCTAGAGCCAGATTAAGCAGAAAAACCAACATACAAGCATATACTGTTACAACAACAGCATTGATGCACCTCTTCGCATATTTCCTACAGTTGCAACTTATATTCACACATTTTTAAACGCTTTCCACCAGTTTAGACATCCGTAGGTTAAGATAGTACAGACGACAATTTTATACAACTAGTGTATAATGTGTGACCTGATTCCCCAGCTTTTGTCTGTTGAGTTTTTGCAGATGTAGAGTGCAATTAAGCCTTCCTCAGACCATTTTTCAGAGTTCCTTTCCATCTTATCTGTTGGTCAAGATTACTCCAAGGTACACTAAGCTTCTAGAGAAAGACTTAGACGGAGTCTAAAACAGAAAGAGGAAAATCGGCAATCTTCCACTTCCTGATGAAGAGGGAAAGCTCTATTTTTTGGCGTATTTACGTCTAAACCATTTGTATGAACTCAATCCGACAACTTTACTGGGACCACCTGCATTAATTCGGACAAAGTAGATGGAATTTTTCCACTAATGAGAATGAATACTTCAAAAAAAAAAAAAAAAAAGAATAGGTCAGATCCAATTGAAAACTACAGCATTAAGTGTAAAAGACCTTTCAAATGAAGACAAAGACTGCAATTACTCTGCTGAAGAACAAGACCGGTGGCGGCATGCTGATTATGTATCGGCTCTTTATTTTGTAGGCATATATAGACATCGAAAGGAGGTATTTACCCACACTACATAATCCTCAAATACTTGAAGGTAGTCTTCGACAATCCTAAAGCATAGAAATACAATAGAAAATAGTTATATTTTGGTCCTATTTCCAGTTTACAATTATTGTCAACAAATCTTTCATGAAAAGGAGAATCTATCCGGTCCTTAGAGGACAAAATATTTCCACCTCAAATTATTCAAATATTTCATAATTTCGCTTTTCCTATTTTTGAAGTTTTTTTATCGCATTTAATATTAGGTTTGTCCTTGTACTTTCTCAGTAAATATTACTCAGTAACTTCTTTTTAGAGAGTAAAGCATTTTATACTCTTTCAAAGGAAAAAATAAAAAAAGTAAAAAGACAACATTCAGTAAAAATGTTCAATTTGATTAATATTTACGATTATGATATTTGAATATTTTAAACTTTTGACAACTGCCTAAAGCTACAAAATGTTACTGAACAAAATTTCTTCAGTAAAAATTATAAATTCTCAGTAACAAAAATTTCAAAACAAGTCTCTCAATTCATTCTCATTTACTGAACATTTGTGTAAAAAAACAACATTCAGTAATAATTTGTGATAATTATTACAAATTATCGAGTACGCAGACACACTTAATATTTCCTACAAAGTGGAAACATATCCCGTATAGATACACTTTTCCTCCAAATTAACCTGTAATTTGGCACTTTTTCAGTTTCAGTGGTTAGAACGGCTTCCCACATAAAATTGTAGACACTTGTCTTATTTTTATATAAACCCAATATAACAATCCTACGTTACATTTTTCAACCGATTGGGAAGTAATTTCATATTTAAGATTTTCAGTTACCCTATCAGAAATTAAGGGAACAAATTTCCTTTACCGACATTTCGAATTTTTGTTTCAAATCGTGAGTTTATCATAATGGCCGGCCTTCGGCCGGGATTTTAAGACTTCCTCCTATGGACAGGTGGAAATCTCGGGAACGAGAACACAATTTTCTTTTAATTTATAATTTTTCTCTAAGTAGCCGGCCATTGAACAAGGGAATTTTCGGAACTTCAGAGGCCCATATCTCGGGATGTATACATTTCCCCAGAAAATGTTATACGTTGTTGGAATAAGGACGAAAAGCACTATCTGTGGTAAATTTTTCATAATTTTATGAATACTGTCGGTAAAGGAAAGATATGCCAAATTAAGAAAATAGATCTACGTTTTAGATTGTCCGCATGATGAATGTGAACCAAATTGGATGGGTTACATTTTACATACTGTAAAGCTTTATAAATACAGGCGAAAACATATTTTAATTCTTCGTTATAACAAACGGTCATATTTATAGCCCATTATACGCTCCATATACCATCGACGTTACTTTAGAATTTTCTAGCATTCCATTACTTCCCATAAACACGCTTCGGACACTTACATATGACTCACTTTTCAATCAATAAACTAATAGAAATATTGCTTAGTTACCATTAAAATTGGATACTTATTCTCATTGGGATCGATGGTACAGAAAGGGAAATTTTCAGCTGGAGCAGCACTCTTGGTCAACACATTGAAGAATGTTGATTTACCAACATTAGGAACACCAACAATACCAATGCGAAGATTGGTACCAATACGACCAATCAATGGTTTACGTTCAGGTTCTTCGTGCTTCTTGGGGGGCATGTTGTTATCGTTGTCACTTCGTTGTTATGACCTCTAAGCACCTGCAAATGAGACAAGAATATGATGTGAAATCATCTGGCAGCAACAGTCAATGATAATAACAACAACAAAAAGGTCTGCATTTATTTTATATGTATCTTTTCAAGAGGGATATTTTTAACTACCAACTGATGTGGTTGTTGCTTACTTCTTGACACATAACCTCACTTTAATTGTCTTATTTCCACAAACTTACCAATGCTTGGGCAATAGAAATTCTCTTTGGCGATAGCTGTAATGATTTTTGTATAAAAATATTAATAATTTATTAACACTATATCGCTTTTCAATATAGATTTATTTACTTTTGCAACACTAAATGATTACCCGGCCGCAAACTTCGTTTGCTGGCAATTCGCGTGTTAACGAAAGAAAGAAAAGAGAAAACGTCAAAACGTTGGATATCAAAATAAAACAAAAGTAAACAGCTGAGATGCATGCACAAAACAGGGTGATTAATAATAGTATGATGCAAACAGATGGAATTGTTGATTCACTAAAGTTATTCGAAACGTAACGTAGGTTTTAATATTGCATGAAGTTCGATGAGTTTGTTTAGTTTATTCAATGGCCGTGTGAGGGAAGGCATGTAATGTTTGCATTTAAAATGGGCATAAAAAATTTAAAATTTAAATATCATATACATATAAATTTAAAATAGTCTTATGGCTAAAACAATAAAATATATATATATATATATATATATATATATATATATCACCAATATTTTTGAAAATTTAACATAGCTGAAGCCAAGGTTTACCCTTTTAGAACACGCGACTTGTGATTGTATATTATACAAATTAAATATTTTTGGATAACATGAAATGTTTCTGGACGTGGCAAAAAATATTGGCCTTAAAAGATAATTTGCGTGGAAGCTGTGGCTATATTTATGTTAAAAAATGGGTAAAAATGGGTTGAAGGCAACATGTCTTTTTTTGTTTTCTCTCGATTTGTGAGTAAACCACACATCTCTCGATTTTCCTGTCAAAGTAAAAGTAGAAGCAAACTAAATAAGGATCATCTTACTAATGTATTACTTTTCAAAATTTGAACTGCTTCTACCATTAAATGATGGTGACATTTTGAAGCCAGATTTATAGTGTTTTTTGAAATTTTCTTCTAATTTCAATCCGCAAACAGGTTTTTAAAAAAATCATATATAGGATTGTAGTACTTGCGATTCTGAGTTATTTGATACGTATATTGTGAATGTAGTCTTCACAGCTTCATAGAAATCTCCATCCAAATGCGGAAATTTGGTACGAACATTTTTCTAAAAATCATATTTTTCGCATCTAATATTTGCAATTGTCTATAGAATACCTCGTACTCCATTGCACATTTTAGTTTTTTACGTTCCGGATCCAATAAATCATTCCTCGTGAAAATCCATCTACTAAAACGCGAGTTACGAGAAATTCCAAAGTAGAAAAATCACCTAAAATTGTTTTTGAAAATATCGCGTATTTTGTCGCGTTTTTTTGAGGATCGTTTCCACTGCAATGAAAAAACTAGTGCAGCATCTTCGTTTTAGCGGAAACAGAGATTTGAAAACTTCGCTCATAAGGAAGCTACATTCATTTTATCCCAAAAAATAGTGTGTGATGCTACATCCACGGTTCTTGATCGCCTTCAAATAGATACATATACATATGTCGATGTAGATTTTCATGGTGGACACTGAAATCGGATGCGGACAAAAATTGTATGCACTTTGCCCAAATTAGCGATATTTTATAGGTTTTTTAATGCTAAGATGCAGCCGATGCTACATGTTAGCGTCCAAATTATATTCCGAAAAATATATACAACTTAATAGATATGGTCTTGTTGCACATGAAAATCACATGCGGACAAAATGGTTTTGATAATTACGCGATTTACACGTATCTATCTCTATTTCCATTTCAGAAGCTTTGAGATGTATCCTCATCAACCCAATTACCTTCCCTAATGGGAAAGCTTTAAAATGAATGTCAATGTCAAAATCCGTATATTTTATTGGGAGATTTAAGCAAAATGAAGGAAGTATTCCTACAGATTTTTCCAATATTTTCTACTACATAATGCATGTGAAAAAACATTTTTTCAAACAAAAATTTATTTTTTTGACCAAAATATGTGCTTATTTTGGCTGTAACATCAAAACTATAACACCAATCTGTACGATTGTAGTCTCATTTGATTCGCCGTGAAGTTTTGATCCACAACAAATTTTTATGTAATTTTATGACCACTAAATGGGCCTTAATTTTGAAAAATGTTGACTTATATTCAATAATTTATCAATTTTATGTACATTCCGCGAATAACATTTTGCAAGTATTATGCAATATACTCGCTGAAGTCACATAGAGAGAACTTTTTGTAACAATTGTGCTCATTAAAATAATTAGCGTTTTTATAATATTTTCTTTCTTAGAAAGCGAAATAAAAGCGGCATAACTTTTGTCCGCAACAACCAAAAATTGGCTCGCGACCTGATTCGTACTGGGAATTTTTTTCTTAACCTACATATCAAAAATCGTTGATGTAGCGCGAAAAAAAATTATCCTTTTTTTCAGAAATGGAATATGAAATAATTGACAATATTCGTGATATATATATATATATATATATATATATATATATATATATATATATATATAGGTATATATTTGTTTAAATGTTTAATTTTACGAGGTCGCAACGAAACCCTTAAATTCAAATCACAACGCTCTCAGCACCTTTAGGACGACCGTTTCTTATCCGTGTTGCTCGGGTTTATTTTTAAATACTTACTTATTACACTGTGCAACACTGGAAATGCAAACAACTTCTAATGGGCATTTTCTGAAAGTACATATTGAGACTACAAAAACCTTAATAGGGGTTTGTGTTCTTAGATCGGGTTTAGATTTTATGGACTCATCTAAACCGACCTAAAATTGAGCCTTTTTTCCAGTGATCGGATCTTTATCTCCGAAACTAATAAGAATTTTGCTTTGCGGTCTTTAGCAATATTGTAGCCCTAAAGTAACAGGACTTATGTGTCAAACGGGTGAACTAGGAAAAACTGCATCTAGCGCATCAACCTCGTTAAAATATAGAAAAGTTTGCATATTTTCTGAAATTCCGGTCAGTAACAACTAAACTGCTGGGAGTTGAAACAAGTAACCATTCCAAATAATGTGACCATCAATTCTTCAGAACATTCTGAAACTCTAAAATGTTTTTTTCACGTTGTTTAAGGGGTATTTCATAACATACTTTTTCAAAACTTATTTCAAACAATGTTCACACAGGATGTTTATTCTCATGTTGGGGATTTCAATGAATTATTGAAATATTTACCAAATTGTTGTTGAAAAATTTGCTATAAACAAGGCGATAGAGGCAGTTTACAACAATATAATGTCCTGGAGAGTTGTGTATTACATTCCAGAGAATATTTTCCCAAAAGGTAACATTAAGAATAATTTAACATTTTGGGAGATACGCTGCGAAATATACACAAATTATAGAATTTTTAGATTGAGGCAATAAATGCAGTTTTTCGAGTTCAGTATTCTTCCAAATATTTTCTTCTTGCTCTTATCTACAAGTTTGCTACAGATGTCAAAACAAGATTCGTATTGGTTTCAGAGATACAGCCCCGATTTGTTGTAAAAATTCGATCTTTAACCATGTTTAGATGAGGCCATAAAAACCGAACCCGATCTAAAAAAACAAAACCCAAATATGGTTCTTGCCTATTGGTCCTCTACTTTCATAAAATTCTGGACAGAAGTTGTTTGCACGCGATTGGCTCAAAAATGTTGCACAGTGTTATTTTATTATTAATTTATAACTGATGAGGGTATCGTTTGCATTATTTATAAAATTTTGCTGGTTAAGGATTGTTTGGCTGCAGGTTTTTTAAATAAAAATTTGATGTTCTGATTTAAATGTCTTTATTTTCCAATATTTCGATTGGAACTTTCAATCATCTTCAGCGAATAGAAAGAGAGTTGTGGTAAGTTTGTTGGAAAATAAAGACATTTAAATCAGAACATCAGATTTTTATTTAAAAAACCTGCACCCAAACAATCCTTAACCCGCAAAATTGTATAAATAAGGCAAACGATACCCTCATCAGTTATAAATTATGCATAGGATTCCGCTGTCTACTAATATATAATGGGCTTTGTGTAGAAACCCACATTTTCCCATTCCCAGTTTTTGCATTATTGCAATTTACATGGTGCCATTAGGTTTCAATTGTCCAATTGGATTTTTATACATACATTGCAGCATGAGTCTCTTTGCCACCTTTTTCTTAACGATTTCCCAGCCAGGCAAAATCAAATTTTCAACGGTGGCAAAATATCCTTTAGTAAGGTTTCCGACATTTTCTGAGTATTTCAGCCATGTAAAACGTCTCTACAAGTCGTGCCTTAGGACACGCCGTTCGGACTCGGAGATAAGCTGTGGATCCCATATGATTGAGCGAATATGAATCGGGCTACACTCACTCATTGATATGAGAGAAGTCTCCCTTGTCCCTTCTGGGATGTTTGTGAAACAATTATTATGTTATTATTATGTTATGATACGGTACCAGAATCCACAATGTTACAATAAGTATATTTGTTCCTTGTTATATTCTCCAAAAATTTTTAAATCATTATAATCATAAAAATTTGGATCAGTCCACGTATATTATCTTTTTGACCCTCCTAATAATCATAAATAATTCTACTTTTATTGTCTTCTTAGCGTCACTAAATCTATGCGTTTTAAATCGTTAAAAACTTGGCGTTAGATTATCCTAAAAGGCATTAAATGCTTCAAAGCTAAGATCCTCCTAAAATATTTAAGAATCTTAAAAAAAATAAAAATCCTTGAATTGTATTCCTGATTTTCCCCTAAAAATAATAAAAATGTTGAAAAATTTATTTTTGGAAAGGAAGGCGACAAGTGGCTCGTCTTTGGAAATAAAAAGCTTCAATTTGAAATTCACAAATGCAAATTTGCAATCTTGAATTTATAAGTAGGGGCTCCAAATGACGAAAATTGTTTAGCAATAAGAACATCTAATATGCCTGATGATGTTAACCTAACCAGTTAACGAAACGATCGTCGCATAGCGGTTGATGTGTATGTAGGACTTCGCTAGATATCAATTTTTCAATGTAATCTCCTTAGGTCATATAGCTCGATTAATTAAATTAATTAAAAATCTCACAAATAATGGCCTTCGTCCTAAAAAGGGCAAAACCTAAAAGCACCTCAATTATGTTCGTTAGGTTCTACTAAAAAATCTTAAAACTCCACGCTTATTGTCCTGTTTATGTCCTTTAAAAATACATTAGGTCTTACTTTATCCTTTAGGTCATCCTTCTTTCAAGGAGGACCTTCTTTGCATTAGTTTTAATGTGAAAATTATATTTTTAATATCGACAATTTGGTTTATTTTGGGTTTCCTTTCAAATCCACCCAAAAGTAAAAAAAATGTTTTATGTTCTCAAAAAAAAAAAAAAAAAAAACAAATAAATAAAAAATATCTTCAAGTCCTTTTAAATGTCATTAAAAATACCACATCATTTGTCTATTTGGATCCTCCTAGAGATTCGGCGTATATTTTCATCTTTAGGTCCTTCAAAAAATCTTTAAATTCGATTTTTATGCCCTCAGCCTTTAGGCTAGAATGGTATATACACTTTGATACGAAAAATGTCTGTCTGTCTGGCTTGTGTGCAAGTAATGTATTTGGTGGTTTATCCAATTATTAAATACTTTTGATATTCGTTCTTTACTCTTTTATTGAAAATTCAATATATTTTGAATTCAAATTGAAATTGATTTTATTGTACAACTTATTTATTCAAAGGGTAATATGAAAGTGACAAAATATAGAAAATATGTTTTTAACAAGAAATGAAAATTATGAATAACCGTAAATTCAAATATATATGTCGATAAGTAGAATTATACAAAGTATTGATATTATAAGAATGAAGAGAACAAATCTATAAATTAATCATTTATAATAAAATGTGTGTTATATCTGTTTATAATTATTGAATTAATGGAAATAAAGGGAAGAAGGAATGATATTGCTATTTAACTTTTTAAGAAAATAAATAGATTATTAAATTAAATTATAAAATGAATAATATAATTATTATATACGTAATGATAATACTATCATTACTCGCACGATAACTCTCGAACAGTTCAACCGATTCGAACCAAATTTTGGGTATCGTAATATTTTGTCCAAACTTAGTTTAAGTTCGAAGATAGGCCATATCAGTCCACTCCTTCTGGTACCTGCCCCACAAAAGTTCAATTTTTTCTGTAAAATTGTCTGAACGATAACTCTCGAAGGGAGCAATCGATTTGGTCAAAACTTTGCACATCGTATTATTCCTTCCGGATATAGATCTGGTTCGAATATGAACTATATCTGTCCACTCCTTCGGGTACCTCCCACACAAAATTCGGATAAAGCGAAGTTTAAGGGCTCCTCTCGGATGGTTTTGCAATTTTCTTCAGTAAGTTTTCCTTGCGGCTCCCTTTATGACAGTACAATTTTTTTCTTGCGGAAGTCTATACTTCCTGAGATATTGGCCTAAAAGCTCCAATAAACCCTGACGGCACCAACCAAAATGGCAAATCCGCAAGATAATCCTCGCAGGGAATTTCCGATTAGTGCAGGCTTTGCACATCGTATTATTTCATCCAGTCATGTATCAGGTTGGAGTATGGATTGTATCGGTCCACTCCTTCGAGTACCTCCCACACAAAATTCGGATAAGGTGAAATTTAAGAGCTCCTCACGGATCGTTTTGAAATTTTTTCAGTAAGTTTTTTTGTGGCTCGCTTTACGAATGTACAATTTTTTGCCGGAGTAAGTCAATAATTCCTGAGATATTGGCCTAAAAGCTCCAAGAAACCCTGACGGCACCAACCAAAATGGCAAATCCGCAAGATAATCCTCGCAGGGAATTTCTGATTAGTGCAGGCTTTGCACATCGTATTATTTCATCCAGTCCAGTATAGGATTGAAATATAGACTATATCGGTCCACTCCTTCGGGTACCTCCCACACAAAATTCGGATAAAGTGAAGTTTAGGAGCTCCTTTTGCATCGTTGTGACTCTTTTTCAGTAGATTGTTGGAGCGGCCTCATTTACAATGGTACATTTTGTTCCGGAGTAAGTCAATACTTCCTAAGATAATGGCCCAAAAGCTTCAAAACCCTGTCGGATATTGTGCAAGATAACTCTAAAACTTTTTCAAAAATTTCTTTCAAACTTATTTTAACATAATTTAATATTTTGAGTCCTTTATGAGGTAGTTTGGTTGCCAAAAATGTTTGGTATATGTCAATGATTTGTTATAAGCCCACGTTACGGTACCTACAGATTTTAAAGCAAAATCGTGATATAAAATCAATATATTTTATATACGGCATAATTATTGTGTTTGGTTTGGTTTTGTTATTTTTTTTCTTGATCAGTGGCTGAGGGTATTTCTCCGTCAGCACAGCTGACTGATACGTACTTACTTTTTATACTCCTCTTTCAATCCTTTCAAAATGATTTAAAAACTCCAGTCCAGCTGTCCTCCTTAGATCTTCTTAAAATGTTTTTCATTGTGTTTTTCAGGTCCTCTTAAAATGGAACCTCCTAAAAAACTGCACATTTCTCCTCCCAAAAATCCTTAAAAACTCAACATTCATTGAAATTTTTGGAACCCATTAAAAGATATATAGAATCGACGATAATTATGACCCTTAGGTCCTGCCAAAATCGTAAAAAGCTACACGAAGTTATCCTTTAGGTCATCCTAAAATGTTTTATTCTCCTGTTTTTCCTGAAAGTCCTTCAAATTCGACTTTTGTACTCCTCTTTAGGTCTTACTAAAAATCTTTAAAAACTCCTAGTCAATTGCCCGCTAAAGGACCTCCTAATATTTTAACTGCCATCTTCAAGCCCTCATACAAATGGATCCTCCTTAAAATCCTTCTTTAAAAACTCCACGTTAATTACATATATTTATTCCCCCTGAGAACCATTTGAAATCTTTGATTTTTTCCTCTTTAATTCCTCCTAAAAATCTTTAAACACTTGCATTTGTACTATAGATCTTCCTAAAAATCCTTGAACATTCAAAGTTCATTGACTTTTAAATCCACTTAATGTCTTTAAAACTCCTCATTAATCTTAAACGCACTAATTTTCTTTGTGCACGCACAGTGATTCAGAAACGTGTTTAGCTTTTAGCTAAGTCGTTTTTTGTAAGATTTGGAAATCTATTCTAAGTTCGGCGTATAGGGCAAATGTTTAGTTGGGAGCTATCAAAAATGCGACTTTATTACAAAATTCAATAGAAGCAAGTAGCCAATAATTGTAACTTGTCATTAAAATAGTCCTAATAATGATATTTTTGTCTCAAGGTAACAACCTCCTACATTAAACACCTCCATAGACAAGGCTAGTGGAACTTCCAACTGATATAATCATTATAACCACCACTAATCATACGTCGACAAGCTAGTAATCATATAAATAAACTGCATATAAGTTAAACCTGGTGAAAGTGTTAAATTTTAACTTTTAACAGCAGCTGTTACAACAACAACTAAACCCCTTGTTAGATAAAGTTTTGTTTTAATTCTTGGACAATATTTTCAACATGAAAATGTTTTACTTGTACAACAACAATAAACATGAATACAATCTAATAATAACAAATTGTGAAAAAAATAGCCAAGAACACCGCAAAGATTACAGGGCTAACAAGGGGCCTATGTAGTGATGTCTACTATAACTACAACAAACTACGTAACCACAAGTTTTACAGTCAGAGGCTTAAACTTTGAAAACGCCCCAAACTGAAAAGAGCAATCAAAACAAAAAAAAAAAAAAAAACGTCACAATAATAATGGGAGACACTTGCTTGCAAGTTGTGCTCTGCCTAACTTCACTCACTACTCTGCCTGCAGTAGAAAATGGCCACCGAGATAGTGGCGATTTATTTGCTGCAGCAACCCATACTTCCCCCGTCATCACAACCGAAAAACAAGTGTTTGGTCAACCCGGTTAAACTGGATTGCAACGAATGGCGGGCCATTTCGTATGAGGAGTTTTGTTGTTGTTTTTGAAATTTTTGTTGTTACTTACTATTTTTTAAAGCAATTATAAAGTGATTATCAACGTCAAAATGCAGCCATTAATTTGCAAATTGCAAAATTGACCATTAAAAATAACAACGTCTACTACATGTTGTTGCAATGATATGCAATCCTTAGCATATTTTTTCATACTATGTCCTCCAATATAGCGCTAGTTCAATACAATGCAAATCCTATAAAAATATGTAGGAGAACCTAAAAATTACGATAAACATGGATTTTTGTTGAAGATTTTGTAGGGAGGCCTTAAGATGAGAATAAATGTTTTTTTTTAGGATCTAATGATAGTGATATGATAATAAATAATAAATTTAAGGATTTTTTAAGAACTAAAAGGACAAAAAACTTTAATATTTAAAGAATTTTGGGGACCTTCAGGGTACTAAAAATTATAGCAACTTTAAAGATTTTTGAGAGGACTTAAAGAGGACAATTAATTTGTTGTTTTTAAAGATGTTTAAAAGGATCTTAAGAGGACAACGCATGAAGAGTTTTTAAAGATTTTGGGAGGCCCAAACGTCGAGACATGTAAGATTTTTATGAGGACCTAACGTAACATTTAATTTAACAGGACATTTAACGTTGAGTTTTTAAATGATTTTTAGAAAGACTTAAAGTGGACATCAATTGTGAAGGACGTCAATCGTGGAGATTTTAAAGATTTTTAGGACACCTAAAGAGAACAATAAGCATGGAATTGTTAAACATTTTTGGAGGGTTCAGAGGATTTTTTAAATATTCATATTAAGAGGACAACGCATAAAGAGTTTTTAAAGATTTTGGGAGGCCCAAACGTCGAGACTTGTAAGATTTTTATGAGGACCTAACGTAACATTTAATTTAACAGGACATTTAACGTTGAGTTTTAAAATGATTTTTAGGAAGACTTAAAGTGGACATCAATTGTGAAGGACGCCAATCGTGGAGATTTTAAAGATTTTTAGGACACCTAAAGAGAACAATAAGCATGGAATTGTTAAACATTTTTGGAGGGTTCAGAGGATTTTTTAAATAATCGTAGAATGACTATAGCATTGATTTTCTTAAAATTTTTAGCAGGACCGTAGATCCCTGGATTTTTTAACATTTATAGAAGAACCATAGGGGATTATAACCGGTATTTGTAAAAGATTTTTAGATGGACCTTAGAGAACTATACATTTGATTATCTAAAGATTTTTAATGTCCTGAGAGAACTATAATGCGTTTTAAAGATTGTTAGAAGGACCTTAGAGGAATATAGCGAGGATTTTTTCAACGATTTTAGATGAATATATCGTGGATTTTTCAAGATTTTTTCGAAGGATCTCAGAGGAGAAAAGTGTAAATTTTTAAAGACGTTTAGAATGACCTCGTTATAGTCATCTAACGAATTTTTTTTAAGATTATAGAAGGACCTTAGAGAAAATAACCTGGATTTTTATAAGATTTTCTGAAGGTCCATATAAAACAAGTAAAAAAGTGTCTGTCGGCTTTGCCGACAGAGATATACCCTCAGCCTGTGTATATTGAAACAATTTTTTCTCAAAATACGTATGTATTTAGGGGGTTTTAAAAATTTTGGACATTTGAACCGACAAAAATGTTAATTAGGATTAAAGATCAAAAGTTTTGCGGAGGAGATACAAAAGGGAATGGATCGACATTGACCGTTATGGAAGTGGATATCCAGCCACAACATATGGTGCCATAGGGGGTTTTTGCACTATACGGGCTGTTTGCTCAAGAAGTATGGACTTGCCCCTAAAAAACTTTTACCATCGTAATAGAGGCAGCGAATGCAAGTTGCTTCAACAAAAATCAAAGTGATTCCATATTAGCTCATAAAGTGAACTTATCCGAAATTTTGTGTGGGAGGGACCGGATGGAGTGGACAAATATAGTCCATATTTGAACCTGATCTATATCTGGTAGATATATTAGGATGTGTAAAGTATAGACCAATTCGGCCACTCCCTTCAAGAGTTACCGTACGAACAATTTGTCCGAACATTTTTGAACTTTTGTGGGGGAGGTACCTGAAGGAGTGGACCAATATGGCTTATCTTCAAACTTAAACTATGTTTGGACAAAATATTCCTAAGGCCATATTGTGGACCGAATCGGCAGATCCGTTCGAGAGTTATCTTGGGCTCCAACCACCTCACACGGTGTCATAGGGGTTTTTTGCAACTTTCAGGCTATTTTCTCAGGAAGTGTGGACTTGCCCCTGATGAAACTTGTGCCGTCGTATGGAGGGCAGTGAATACAAGTTGCTAAAACAAAAATCAAAGCGATTCGAGAGATGGCCATAAACTGAACTTTTCCGAAATATTGTGTGGAAGGCACCCAAAGGAGTGGACCTATTGAGACTATATTGGAACCTCATATTACCCTGGTAGAAAGTTTACGCTATACAAAGTATGGACCAAATCGGTCACTCCCTTCAAGAGTTATCGTGCGCACAAACTTTCCGAACATTTTCGAACTTTTGTGGGGGAGGTACCGGAAGGGGTGGACCGATGAAGGTCATCTTCGAACTTAAACTAAGTTTGGGCAAAATATTACGAAAGCCAAAATTTGAACCGAATCGGTTCATCCGTTCGAGAGTTATCGTGCGCTCCAGCCAGCAGGACAGACAGACAGACGAACGGACATAGCTAGATCGACTCAAAATTGTCTGAAACACATTTCGTCCAAACATACTTGGGGTCTAAACACATTATTTCGATGAGGCACATTTTCATCGTATCAAAGTGTATATACCCTCCTTAGCCTAAAGCAGCGACGACCACAGAAATACAACCAAAGCGAAGACATGTATGAACGTATGAGTGAAAAAAGCAACAACCACATTATGTTTTTGTTTGTTTTCATTAATTTACACTGTACGTGAGAGAGAGAAGCAAATGCAAAAACAACTCAGTGGGCGCCCTCACTATACGATCTAAGCAAAGAAGCTCGACCCTGGCCTAAAGGCTGAGGGTATAAAAAAGTATATCGTGGATTTTTAGATTTTTTATTTTAATTTTTTTAAATGTTTTTAGAAAGACCATAGTGGATTTATTAAAGATATTTGAATGTCCTAGGATTATTTTTTAAAGATGTTAGTTAGGACATACAATAATTTTTTTAAAGATTTTTAAGAAAATAACTACGAAAGAAACGAAAATATTAGAAGGGTCTCTGAAGACTGCTAGAGATTTTTTAAAGATCTTTTGAAGGACCTCCGATGATTTCTTAAAATATCTTCATAAGGATCATTGAGTACTATGACCGTCCAATACAAACACTTTTCTTCAGCAAGTCGAAGTCGAATGATTCCTTTTGGTTCACTATACGTATTTGTATCATCATCATTTTCATCCATCTTTACATCTTGTATAACGGTTTACAGCATGATGTTGTGAAAAAATCACATGACAGGATGCGTCATTGTCGGAATTCTCGTTTGAAATTCGGAGAGACAGGCTCCCAGGCAGTATGAGCTTTGTGGGGGGAACAAAATTCGGACATGACATAGCAAACCTCAGAGGCAGTGCTTTAGTCACTGCTACTTCTCCAAAGTTAAAAAAAATCTGATGGATTACCAGGTCTAAAGTAGCATTAATATAGTCAAATTATTTAATTGACGGTTAGTGGTACGCTGATAATATGCCGGACACAATTTTATATGCGATGGATATAATAGAGGATTATTGAAACTTACTTAGTTGGTCCTCTACAGATCATTTGTCCTATAAGCAGAACGAAGAAGAGATTTCTATTCCAGTCTGTTTGTTGCTTTACTTTTCCAATTTGGTACACCACTTGATTACTCCAACGAAACCTTAGCTTTTCAGTTCTGCGTTCACCGCTATGCGGCCAGCATTTATACCATGGGTGACCAAGAAGAGAACAGACCAAATAAATAAATATATAAATAGTTAATTATTTTATACGCCTTGTTAACGATATCATCATTGCTCATATGTATGGTCTAGCTAAGGCAATCGTTGTATCTCGATACGTTTAAATATACTGATGTTTTCATCTCGTATTACATTTTCCAGCAAGATGTTAAAGAGATCATACGATAGGCTGTCCTCTTGTCTGAAACTTCTTTTGGTACTAAATTGTTCTCAGCATTTATGCTAACGAGGGTATATACCATTGTCGCCCACAATATTTCCATCAATACTAAAGCATGTGTGTATGCATGGGTGAAAAAAACAACAACCACATGATGTTCATCGTTTGTTATGTACACGTACACTGTACGTGAGAGAGAAGCAAATGCAAAAACAACGCACTGTCTTTGCAAAGAAGTATAGCAGGGTCAGGCACCATACTTTTCTATTGCATACTTTACGGGGTGTCATTGTGTGAGTGCATGCTTTTTCAATGGGTTGAATTGTGTGTGTGGAGAGAGCAACGGTAAATGAGCGCACACGGGCGCCTAATTGCCTGACCTGGAAGTATAGTGAGGGCGCCCACTGACCTCACTATACTTCTTTGCAAAGACAGTGCGTCCCTGGTATATACATTTTCATGTGGGCAAAATATGCCTCATCGAAATAATGGGTTTAGACCCCAAGTATGTTTGAACGAAATCCGTTTCAGACAATTTGGAGTCGATTTAGCACTGTGGTGCGCACGATAACTCTCTGAACGGATGAACCGATTTGCTCCAAAATTTGGCCTTCGTAATATTTTTGTCCAGTTTAAGTTCGAAGATGGGCCATATCGGTCCACTCCTTCAGGAACCTCCCCCATAAAAGTTCGAAAATGTTCGGAAAATTTATGCGCACGATAACTGTTGAAGGGAGTAACACATTTGTTCCATACTTTGAACATCGTAAAATGTCTACCAGACTTAGATGAGGTTCCAATGTGGACTCTATCGGTCCACTCTTTCGGGTACCTCCCACACAAAATTTCGGAAAAGTTGAGTTTAGGACCTGCTCTCGAATCGCGTCGATTTTTGGTTTTTTTTTTGGTTAATACAAAATACCTTTATATAAACTAATTTTAGAATATTTATCAGAAAATATCCTGCATTTGTTTCTTTAATTTCTAAGTACAAAATAAATTACTATAAATTAGATACCTCCAAAAAGAAGAATAACTCAAATCCGCGAGTGCAGATTGGACTTGTATATCCAGCTATTGTATCGATAATCTAAGAAAATAATATTCTTTTATGTCATAAAAACGCAAAAACTTCACTTCTTTACCAGAAGTGATAGAGTCTGTGTCAACCAATTAAACAGTTCAGAAATTTTAAATCGGACGATACAGACTGCGACTCATAGGACCATTAATACACGTGTTCTTTTACTATTGGATGGATTTGGAAACGCAAAATAAAACAATTTGGAGGGATTAAAATATAATTTTCACATTTTCAACTTCACACTTTTAACTTTAAGTTAACCGGAACGCTGTAAATCTGATCGTAAAATCCAAACTATAACAAAAGAAAACATATAATTAAGGAGAAAGACTTCGTATACTACTCACTGTACTGTATGAGACTACAAAACTCATGTTTGGGTTTTGCCAAAACATGATCGAACAAATATTTCAGAAACCAATCGGTCAAGTTTTAGCTAAATCCTGGCAAATACTATAAGTAGAAAAAACTCAATGATTGTTGTTCCGGATGTAGTCTCTACTTTTGGAATAATATCACAGAAGAAGCGTTATTGATTTCTTAATTTTACTAGTAGAAGTTTTTGGACTACATGGCATTAAACACTTTGCTGGACTCAGTTGGTAAAGCTTAATGGAACTAGAATTTAAGTAGTTCCTTAATATGTACCTGCGGTACCATTGTCTCCCTAAATGAATGCTGAAACCGATATGGTCATAAGTTTGGCATATAACACGGTGGGTAAATACCCATTTATGGGTATTTATTTGGGTATTTACTATATTGAATGGCCAATACAACATCTTACACTCAATTCTTGGGTATAGGTTGTGAAATCGTTTCAAAATAAACAGTTTTACAATACCTTGAACAAGTAAGTAAATAACCGAGTATTTACCCAAATGTTGGGTAAAAAACTCTTTAACTGTCGAACCACTTGACGTAGGCCAACAAAATTTGGCTCAAATCGTTCTTATATCAATAGAACACTAGGTATTGAAAATGGAGTCCTTGGGTCCATGTTTTGATATAGCCCCCATAAAGCCGTACCTCCCGACTTAAGGTATTTTTCAACTATTAGCCATATTTTACAGCCATATTGGCTGTAATTTGGCACAGTGAGTCCTCATGGAGCCCTCGGGTAGGGGCCGAATATGTGATACCCTACACCACTACCCCTGTGCTTAAGCTTTTGACTGCTAAAATTCAAAATATTAAGATTGGGATATCTTAGCGCCTTTGCTCTGAATGTCTTCATTAGTACAGGTCAATTTCGTTGAAACGCATTTAACTGCATCGTCAGTACAACTCAAATAAAAAATGGAAAAGTGGGATGTACGCCAGCCATCAATAGGCTTCTTTCTCTGTGAGACCCTCACCAACCCCCAAAACTTCGCGAGGATCCGATCAAAATTCCGACCTGTAGTGTGATTGCACAAAAAATGGAAAAAGCGATGCATTACCGAATATTGCGATATCTCTGTTGTTTGACCACCTATGACAACCTACTTCACATCGTTGTAAAGGTGATATTCTCTACTTTCCTTAGCAGGTTTTGCTTTCGATATACCTCTTACAGAAGATAGATATTCGTTTTGAAATAAAAAGTTTGCCTTTTCTCCAAATAAGTTTTTTCACATTCCGACCCCTAAATAATATCTGACCATTACCAAAATCAATAGTTTTTTCCTCTGTGGGACCCCCATTATCACCTAAAATTTCGTGACGATGAAATCAAAATTGCGATGTATTACCGACTATTGCGATATCTCCGTTATTTGGCCACCTATGCCAACCTGCTTTACATAATTTTAAAGATGGGATTTTCTACTTTCTTAGTCAGACTTTGCATTTGGAAGGTCCATAACCAAAGATGTAATATTCGTCATAATCATTAAAATCGCAAAAATAAAAAATTGTGTTTATTAATAGGCTATTGCGATATCTTCGTTGTTTGATCACCTACGACAACCTATATCGCTGCAAAAGGTATATCTTCTACTTTCATTAGCAGGTTTTGCTTTTGATATACCATATATAGAAGAGGAGATATTCGCTTTGAAATAAAATGTTGACTTTTTCTCCAAATAAGTTTTTTGCCCATTCCGACCCCTAAATAGTATCCGAATAGTATCACCAAAATCAATAGGCTGCTTCCCCTGTAGGACCCCCATTAGCCCCCAAAATTTCGTGACGATCCGATCAAAATTGTGACCTGTAGCGTGACTACAAAAAACAAAAAATGGAAAAATGGGATGTATTACCGACTATTGCGATATCTCCGTTATTTGGCCACCTAAGACAACCTACTTTGCATCATTTTAGAGATGGAATTTTCTACTTTCATAGTCAGACTTTGTTTTTGGAAGGTTTATAACCAAAGCTGTGATATTCGTCATTATTATTAAAATCGCAAAAATTAAAAGTTGAGTTCTATTAGCGGCTATTGCGAAATCTTCGTTGTTTGACCACCTACGACAACCTACGTTACATCGTTGCAAAGGTGATATTTTCTACTTTCATTAGCATATAGAAGCGGAGATATTCGCTTTGAAATAAAATATTGACTATTTTCCATATAAGTTTTTTGCCCATTCCGACACTTGAATATTATCCTACCATCACGAAAATCAATAGGTTTCTTCCACTCCTACATCAACACCCAAAATCTGTTGACAATCGGATAAAAATTGGACCTGTAGCGTGATTACAAGAGATCGAGATCGACTCAACTCGTCGAGACATTCATTTTGGTATATATAAGTACGGGTCTACGACCATTATTTCGATGCGTTACTTTTTGGCCAAAACCAACTTATAATACCCTCCCCACATAGTGGTATAGGGTATAACAAGTGGGCAGCTGCCCCTCCCTAGCCATTCCTGGCTACGCCCATGATTAATTGTGTATAGTACTAACAAATAAACAAGTATCAGTCGGCTTTGCCGACAGAGATATACCCTCAGCCTGTGCAAATTGAAACACTTCTTTCACAAAAAACTTATGTATTTAGGGGGTTTCAAAATTTTGGTCGTATGAACCGACAAAAATGTTGATTAGGATTAAAGTTCAAAAATTTTGCGGAAAAGGTACTTAAAGGAATGGACCGACATGGACCATGGAGGTGCCATAGGGGGTTTTTACATCCTTCGGCTGTTTTCTCAAGAAGTATGGACTTGCCCCTGAAACAACTTTTACCATCGTAATTGAGGCAGCGAATGTAAGTTGCTTCAACAAAAATCAAAGTGATTCAACAGCAGGTCTTAAAGTGGACTTATCCCAAATTTTGTGTGGGAGGTACGGGATGGAGTGGACAAATATAGTCCATATTCGTACCTGATCTATATCTGGTAGATATTATGAGAATGTGTAAAGTGTGGACCAAATCGGTCACTCCCATCAAGAGTTATCGTGCGCACGATTGTTCCGGATATTTTTGAACTTTTGTGGGGTAGGTACCTGAAGGAGTGGACCGATATGGCTTATATACTAACTTAAAGTATGTTTGGAAACAATATTACGAAGGCCAAATTTTGGCCGGAATCGGCATTTCCGTTCGAGAATTATCTTGCGCTTCCACCCATAAACATGGAGTCATAGGGTTTGGTTTTCAACTTTCAGGCTATTTTTTCAGGAAGTATGGACTTGCCCCTGAGGAAACTTGCACCTTCGTATAGGGGGGAATCGGAATTTCCGTTCGAGAATTATCTTGCGCTTCCACCCATGAACATGGTGTCATAGGGTTTGTTTTCAACTTTCAGGCTATTTTTTCAGGAAGCATGGACTTGCCCCTGAGGAAACTTGCACCTTCGTATAGGGGACAGTGAATACAAGATGTTACAACAAAAACCAAGGCGATTCGAGAGCAGGTCCTAAATTGAACTTTTCCGAAATTTTGTGTGGGAGGTACTCGAAGGAGTTTTCCGATTGAGTCCATATTGGAACCTCATCTAAGTCTGGTAGAAATTTCATAATGTGCAAAGTATGGACCAAATCGTTCACTTCCTTCAAGAGTTATCGTTCGCACAATTTTTCCGAACATTTTCGAATTTTTGTGGGGGAGGTACCGGAAGGAGTGGACCGATATAATCCATCTTTGAACTTGAACTAAGTTTGGACAAAATATTACGAAAGCCAAATTTTGGACCGAATCGGCAGATCCGTTCGAGAGTTATCTTGCGCTCCAACCACTACACACGGTGTCATAGGGTTTTTTGTAACTTTCAGACTATTTTCTCAGGAAGTATGGTCTTGCCCTTAATGAAACTTACAGCGTCGTGTAAAGGACAGCGAATACAACTTGCGTAAACAAAAATCAAAGAGATTCGAGACCAGGTCCTAAACCGAACTTTTCCGAAATTTTGTGTGGGAGGTACCCGAAGGAGTGGACCGATTGAGTCCATATTGGAACCTCATCTAAGTTTGGTAGAAATTACACGATGTGCAAAGTATGGACCAAATCGGTTATTCCCTACAAGAGTTATCGTGCGCACAAGTTTTGCGATAATTTTTGAACATTTGTGGGGGAGGTACCTGAAGGAGTGGACCTATATGGTCCATCTTCGAACTTAAATCGAATCTGGACAAAATATTTCGATACCCAAAATTTGAACCGAAACGGTTGATCCGTTCGAGAGTTATCGTGCGCACCAGCCAGCCAGACAGACAGACAGACAGACGGACGGACATTGCTAGATCTACTCAAAATTGTCTGAAACGGATATCGTACAAACATACTTGGGGTCTAAAACCATTATTTCGATGAGGCACATTTTTGGTCGTATCAAAGTGTAAATACCCTCTTTAGCCTAAAGGCTGAGGGTATAACAAGTAAAAAAGTATCAGTCGGCTTTGCCGACAGAGATATACCCTCAGCCTGTGTATATTGAAACAATTTTTTTCCAAAAAACGCATGTATTTAGGGAGTTTTAAGAATTTTGGGCGTTTGAACTGACAAAAATGTTGATAAGGATTTAATATCAAAAGTTTTGCGGAGGAGATACTAAAAAGAATGGATCTCCAGCCACTATATATGGTACCATAGGGGTTTTTTAGAACTTCAGGGATGTTTGCTCAAGAAGTATGAACTTGCCCCTGAAACAACTTTTACCATCGCAATTGAGGCAGCGAATGCAAGTTGCTTCAACAAAAATCAAAGTGATTCGAAAGCAGGTCTTAAAGTGAACATGTATCCGAAATTTTGAGTGAGAGGTACCGAATGGAGTGGACAAATATAGTCCATATTTGAACCTGATCTATATCTGGTAGATATATTAAGATGTGTAAAGTATGGACCAATTCGGCCAATCACTTCAAGAGTTATCGTACGCACAATTTTTCCGAACATTTTTGAACTTTTGTGGGGGAGGTACCTGAAGGAGTGGACCGATATGGTTTATCTTCGAACTTAAACTATGTTTGGACAAAATATTACTAAGGCCAAACTTTGGACCGAATCGGCAGACCTGTTCGAGAGTTATTTTGCCCTCCAACCTCCTCACACGGTGTCATAGGGGTTTTTTTGCAATTTTCAGGCTATTTTCTCAGGAAGTATGGACTTGCCCCTGATGAAACTTATACCGTCGTATGGAGGGCAGTGAATACAAGTTGCTAAAGCAAAAATCAAAGCGATTCGAGAGATGTTCCTAAACTGAACTTTTCCAAAATTTTGTGTGGGAGGTACCCGACGGTGTGGACCGATTGAGTCCATATTAAAATCTGATCTAAGTCTGGTACACGCTCCACAATGGGCAAAGTATGGACCAAATCGGTTACACCCTTCAAGAGTTATCGTGCGTACAAATTTTCCGAACATTTTCGAACTTTTGTGGGGGAGGTACCGGAAGGAGTGGACCGATATAGCTTATCTTCGAACTTAAACTAAGTTTGGACAAAATATTACGAAAGCCAAAATTTGAACCGAATCGGTTCATCCCTTCGAGAGTTATCGTGCGCTCCAGCCAGCCAGACAGACAGACAGACAGACGGACGGACATTGCTCAATCGACTCCAAATTGTCTGAAACACATTTCGTCCAAACATACTTGGGGTCTAAAACCATTATTTCGATGAGGCACATTTTGCCCGTATGAAAGTGTATATACCCTTCATAGCCTAAAGGCTGAGGGTATAAAAAGAATTATCCAAATCGGTCCAGCCGTTCTCAACTGATGTCATTACCAACGAACGACATTTGATTTTTATCTATACAGATTTTCAACTTTTTAGTAAATAATTTTTTTGACCACTGAGAAGTCCATAATCAAATTACAGCCAATTTAGGCCGAAAATGTAGATAAAAACTTTAAATTACGTGAAATCGGGTGGAACCGTTATATGGGGTCTGACTCATATCCACAATTTTTGGTGGGAAGTGTCTGCACCATTGGGAACTCCAAATGCCAAGTTACAACCAATTCGGGCTAAAAATGAAGATAAAATCCCCAAAATGTCTGAAATTGAGGGTACCGCTATATGGGGCTATACTAGAAAATGGACCCATATTGGTTTTGCTTACATATTGATGTATTGTCATCAAATCTGAAAAGTGTGCAAAGTTTCAGTTAGATTGGTCAACTGCAACTGTGTTAAAATGAGTTACCAGAACTAAACAGGCAGGAACCAAAGCAAGTTAAATAAAACACTGTAAAAATATTTGTTTAATTCTTTTCCTGGCTTTTTCTTTTTTGTTTTTTTTTATGATTTTATTATCTTCAAATGAAAATCTCTTTTTTATACCCTCAGCATTTATGCTAACGAGGGTATATACACTTTCATACGGGCAAAATGTGCCTCATCGAAATAATGGTTTTAGACCCCAAGTATGTTTGGACGAAATGTGTTTCAGACAATTTCGAGTCGATTTAGCAATGTCCGTCCGTCTGTCTGTCTGGCTGGCTGGTGCGCACGATAACTCTAGAACGGATGAACCGATTTGGTCCAAAAGTTGGCTATCGCAATATTTTGTCCAAACTTAGTTTAAGTTCGAAGATGAGCTACATCGGTCCACCCCTTCCGGTACCTCCCCCACAAAAGTTCGAAAATGTTCGGAAAGTTTGTGCGCACGATAACTCTTGAAGGGAATGACCGATTTGGTCCATACTTTGTATAGTGTAAACTTTCTACCAGAGTAATATGAGGTTCTAATATGGTCTCAATAGGTCCACTCCTTCGGGTACCTCCCACACAAAATTTCGGAAAAATTCAGTTTAGGGCCATCTCTCGAATCACTTTGAGTTTTGTTTTAGCAACTTGTATTCACTGCCCTCCATACAACGGTACAAGTTTCATCAGGGGCAAGTCCATACTTCCTGAGAAAATAGCATGAAATTTGCAAAAAACCCCTATGACACCGTGTAAGGTGGTTGGAGCGCACGATAACTCTCGAACGGATCTCCCGATTCGGTCCAAAATATGGTCTTAGTAATATTTTGTCCAAACATAGTTTAAGTTTGAAGATAAGCCATATCGGTCCACTCCTTCAGGTACCTCCCCCACAAAAGTTCAAAAATGTTCGGAAAAATTGTTCGTACGGTAACTCTTGAAGGGAGTGGCCGAATTGGTCTATACTTTACACATCCTAATATATCTACCAGATATAGATCAGGTTCAAATATGAACTATATTTGTCCACTCTATCCAGTACCTCCTATACAAAATTTCGGATAAGTTCACTTTAAGACCTGATATCGAATCACTTTGATTTTTGTTGAAGCAACTTGCATTCGCTGCCTCATTTACGATGTTAAAAGTTTTTTTTTATGGGCAAGTCCATACTTCTTGAGCAAACAGCCCGAAGAGTTTAAAAACCCCCTGTGGCACCATATGTTGCGGCTGGAGATCCACTTCCATAACGGTCAATGTCGATCCATTCCTTTTAGTATCTCCTCCGCAAAACTTTTGATCTTTAATCCTAATCAACATTTTCATCGGTTCAAACGCCTAAAATTTTTAAAACCCCCTAAATATATACGTATTTTTGGAAAAATTGTTTCAATATACACATGCTGAGGGTATATCTCTGTCGGCAAAGCCGACTGATACTTTTTTACTTGTTTTTTTTTTTACAAAATTAAACGAAATGTCCAAATGATGAACTTATAACCTATAATTATTTTATTTAATATCCCAAAAGACCACCATTGAATTTCAACTATTTCCGAACTCTATATATTCACATAAAAATGAATTATTGCCGTTTTGCTATTCATTAAAATAATGCTTTAATAACTCTAATAAGTGTCCATAAGAAATTAGAACGGAAAAGTCAAATGTAAACTATAATTAACCAAACCAAACTCTTTTCATCTTTTTTAAATAACATTTTTATTAGAATTTCATTCAAATTCGTTTCCATGCTTATTCGCATTTGAAGTGAAATTTTATTTAAATGCGAACCGTAATTTACAATTCCACATGGATTTGTGGTGGAACTACATATATAATTGACATGGATGGAACCATTCACCTGTTTGCGTTGCGGACTATCCCCCATGCAGACACATGGACGGACATACATGTGTGTCCATGTATTTGATTACGTTAGCTAGAAAATGAGTATTTTGCTACACATCGCCTCGATTCGTACATTTGATGGAGTGTGAATGAAACATCAATGCGTATGTTGTGCCCCAAGAAAATTCCCCCTAATATACATATCTGTAAGTATGAAGAAGTGAAAAAACCCGACCAACAATAACGAACCTCCTAATGACTTTAATTAGCAGTCTGGTGGTCTAGAAGTCAAAAGAAAACGCAGAAAATACATACAAACAATAAAAATGGGGAGAAAAAAAAAATTATGCATAAATTTAATTCAAGAATAATTTCAATATGACGGCAAAAGCAGTAGAGTTCATTAGTGTTGGTGTGTATGCGTGTGTGTGTGCATAAGTCACTGTGCAGACCTATAATTATGGAAATCTACAAATATTTCCACTGAAAGTTGCTGATGGCTTTTGAGTTGTTGAAATTTATTGTTTTGTTGGCCTGTTTAACTGGCCCAGAACATGCCAACCAACCAATGCCGCGCTGAAAAAGAATACCCTCAGTAGAACATTTTAATATTCCCATTATGAATAATGCAATAATTGGTTGGAATTTCAAGGAAGTTAAATATTGTTGAGAATTTATAATGGAGATGGTGAAAAAACCTCACGTTTGTTACTGATATGTTTAGAAAGTGGCTGATATAAAAGGTAGTTTGCTTAGGATAACATTATAGGAACCTATTTTATATTATATTAGGAACATCACGCGTAGTCAATAAGAACAATAACAAGTAAAAAAGTATCAGTCTGCTTTGCCGACAGAGATATACCCTCAGCCTATGTGAACTGAAACTTTCATCTACGGACAGATCGAATGTATTTAGGGTCTTTTCAGAATTCTGTAGCCATTTTTGGACATTTAAACTTGCCGACAAAAATGTGGATTAGAATTAAAGTTTAAAAGTGTTGCGGAATGGACCGACATAGTCCATTATGGAAGTGGATTTTATTTTGGGAGTCATATCTTTTCGATAGATATCGAGCTCACTAGTCATTTCAGTGGGTCATTGTATAATTTTTGGACCAGTATACCAGGAAGCATGGAATTGTCCACGGAAAACATAATATCGTTGTAAACAGGACTACATATATACATTTCCAAAGAATCTTTGAACAGACCCAAACTGCACTCAGACACAAATGTTGAACTTTTGTGGGGGAGGTACCCTGAGGAGAGGACCGATATGTTAAACTAAATTCGGACAAAAAATTAGTAGATCCAAGGTTTGGACCAAATTGGTTGCCCCGTTCAAGAGATATCGTGCATGCAATTTTAGTGAAATTTTTTAAATATTGGGGGAAAGTACTTTAAGTTGTGGACCGGTATTGCCCATATTCGAACTGAAACTAAGTTTGACGAAGGCCAAATTTTGTTCCAAAGCGTTTGATCAGTTCGAGAGTTACCGTGCTCTCCTGCCACTACATATTGTGCCATAGGGGTTTTGACTCCTTTCGGGCTGTTTTCTCAAGAAGTATGGACTTGCCCCTAAAAAAACTTTTATCGTCCTAATTTAGGCAGCGAATGCAATTCGTTTCAACAAAAATTAAAGTGATTCGAGAGTTGGTCTTAAAGTGCACTTATCCGAAATTTTGTGTGGGAGGTACCCGAAGGAGTTGTTGTTGTTGTAACAGTGTTTTTTATTATGTTTGTATGTTCGTTCATGTGGTTAATCTGGGGCTGTTGAAAAGGTGTTCTGTGTCGTGCGGGCCCATGCCGCATACTGGGCAGATGTCTTGCACGGCGCGATCGATTTCTGCCCAATAAGAATTTAGGCGACTGCAATATCCCGAGCGTAGTTGAGCCAAAACTACTCTGGTTTGTCGTGGCAGCTGACGCTCCTCAGCTGCGGTAGATGGTGGAAGTACTCCGAGAACTTTATTCACACTATATTTGCTTATGGCCTTAGCAACTGCATCCCTGTGAATACTATTCAAATCTGCTTGATATGCTTGTTGATCTACGGGGTTCTCTCCTGTATAGTTGGAATCTTTGCCTCCTCATGTAGATGGTCCTCTGAAGATTTGAGGAGGCACCCTGTTGATGTTCTCAGGGCGGCATTCTGGCAAGTAGCATTCTGTAGCGTGTGCGCACGACGTGAATGTAGTGTCGAATCTGACCCCTAAAATTTTAGGGCAGTTTGTGGTCGGAACTCTGCTACCGTCGACAACGACATTCAACTCACGTCCAAGCTGCGCTGTCTATGTGGTGAACAGAGTGTCTGTAGATTTTGTGGCAGAAATCTGCATATTCTTCGAATGGAAAAAGGTGATAAGATCGGTTATATAGTTGTTTAGTCTCTCACCGATGTCATCAGGATAGGTACCCGACGGCAGGATCGTGCAATCATCCGCATACGTTACCATCTCGATACCGCCTGGAGGAGACGGAATACAGGAGAGGTATAGGTAAAACAGTTCCGGAGATATCACCCCACCTTGGGCGACTCCCTGTTTCACTCTACGGGGTTTGGACTTCTTATTCCTGAATTCCACGTACGACTGGCGTCCTAGTTGACTATCCCACGTTTCAAGCTTGGCCGGAGGGTTGTTAGCTCCTCAAACAGCGTGGAGTGCCTGACTGTATCAAATACTTTTGATAAGTCAAGCGTCACCATCACTGTTCTATCGCACGGTCGTCTCTGGTTGAGTCCTTGACAGATATATGTGGTAATGGCGTGCAGCGCTGTTCTCGTCCTGTGCTGCTTACGGAATCCATGCTGATGATCGGCAACTTGATAGCTATTTCTGATACTGGGGAGATGTAAGGCCTCAAGTGTCTTTGCTACGGGCGACAAAATCGAAATTGGCCTGTACGATTCACTTCTGCTGGCATCCTTGCCTGGCTTCCGTAGTGGGACCACCCTGCCCATTTTCCAGACTTCGGGAACAACGAGGGTGGCTAGCGACAAGTTGAGAACTTTAGTGAGATACTCCACTCCCGGCTCATCCAGCTGCTTCAGCAACGCTTTGGATGATTTAGCATTTCTGATGGCATTGGCAACATCATCCATTGTAAACTGTGGTGGTTCATCCTCGGCAGGAAGAGATCTAATGCGACGTAATACTCTTCTCTTCGCCCTGTCACTCTCGGGGTGCTCGACTAACTGTCGATTGAAATTACTTGCGCACTTCTTCGGTTCAGTCAACGTAACGTCGCCAAACGTGAATGAGGTCCTATCTTCCTTTCTTCCAGGGTTCGAGAGTGACTAACCGTTGTCCACAATTTACCTTTACCGGCTCCAATGTTGCAGCTCTTCAGATGATTTAACCATTTGTTTCGCTTATGCTCGCCGACCAGCCTGTTAGCTTCCAGTGTCAGCTCCCTGACTCTGGGGTCATTGGGGTTGCCACGACGAAGCTCATCGCGCTCATTTGCTAATCCCGTCGCCTCTGCTGGAAAGTTTGGTCTTACTTCGGGTATTTGACCAGCAGGGATATAGCGAGCGGCTGCAGCAATGATCCAATAAGTTGACCGATATGTACTATTTTCGAAGTTAAACTACATTTGGACAAAATATTAGTAGATCCAAAGTATGCACCAAATCGGCTGCTCCGTTCAAGATAATCTTTTTAGCGAACATTTTTGAACTTTTGAGGGGAGGTACCGCAAGTTACCGGACCTATGAATTCCATCTTAAAACAACGCAGTACCCCGTTCGAAAGTTGTAGTGTGAAGTAGCCACTATAAATGATGGCCGTAGGGTTTTTTTTTTGCAGCGTTCGCCACAGTAGGGGCCTCGAGTGCAACCTGTTGCAAAAAGAATCAATGGGAATTCCAGAGTAGGCCTTAAATTTAACTTATCCGGAATATTTTGTGTGAGTAGATCAATGAATTCCACATTAGAACCTGATCTATGTCTCGTAGAAATATTACGAAGTACAATGTATGGGTCAAATCAGTTGCTGCCTTCGAAAGTAACCGTAACAATTTTGAGCTTTTGTGGGAGTGGACCGATATGGACCATCATCGAACTTAAATTAAGTCTGGACAAATTTTACGAAGGCCAAATTTTGGAACGAATCGGCTGATCCGTGCGAAAGTTATTATGCGCTCTAACCAGCCAGATGGATAGACGGACGGACATTGCTAAATCCACTCCAAATTGTCTGAAACTGATTTCGTCCAAACATACCTGTGGTCTAATACCTTTACTTCGATGGGGGAAATTTTTGTCGTATGAAAGTGTATGAATTAATGCTGATGGTATAAGAAGTTGGCCTAACGAAGTCCAACTATTATGGCACGTTTCAACTTTTGTTAGTCCGATCATCGGGCATAAGTAAATAGCAAACAATTAAGCAAAGGCTATGGTCGGTACAGGGCGACTATGTGATACCCTACACCACTAACCCCATGCATAAGCTTTTTACGGATCAATATTTCTTTTAGGCAGATACTAAAATTATTCTCCACCGAGACTTAAGACTATATGAACCCAATCCTACCGTGATGGGTTCTTCGATAGCGGATTGACCTGTGACCCGAAAACACCTGTGTTCCGGGCAGCGGCTGCCACCTCAATATACACATGTCCCGGAATAGCTGCTTCAGATCCTTCTGGTCCGTGCCGGGAAGAAGGAGACCCCTGGACCAATATGGATGTGCTCAGTTTGTAACATCCGCATCCACCACACTCAAACTTCGGTGAGATACAACAGATACCGGGATTGGGTGCATCTAAGGGTTAGCGCTGGACTCGTCCATGTATGGAACCACTACATGCTGCGTGAACACAGCCCCCAGTGAATCGTAGTCGTCATAATCCGAATACGACACTGTCCCGCAGTCCACCCTCAACAGAAGATGTTGCTGTTGCAGTCCCTGAAATGCATCGTTTTTGCAATTTTATCGGAATGGACTCCGAGGTCAGATCGTCGGAAGAATATTACAGTCGCGGCGGAGCAGGAAACCAAGCTTAACAACAACTGCAGCTTACAGCGTTGAATGATCGCAGCAGAAGTGGTGGTAGGGGATTAGCTTTCACCAGTCTGTTTAATACAGACCTATTTCGCTTGAGCCTGGCTCTATTGACCTGTACATAGAATGGGCGTAGCAGTTAGGTGCGGAACTACCGAGGTAGACCTGCTTAACGTATACATTCCTCCGATAAATAGCTGTACTCTAGGTTATAGGCCCAACATTAGTCCGCTTTTGAAGGGTCATAACCATTTGGTCATAGAAGTCTTTAATGTTCATCATGATTTGGGGCAATCGTTGCTCGGAAATGACCTGAAGTGTATAGTTCTGGCAGAGCAGATTAGTTGATTGATTGACGCAAGTTATTTCGCCGTGGAGAAGCTACCGCAATTTACAGTGGATGGTGTTGGCAATGCCATCAGGAACGTTAAATAATCCAAAGCGTTGGTCCCTAATGGATTCTCCATGGTAATACGGAAACAGATGGATGTGCCGGGTGTCAAGTATTTCACCAAAGTTCACAACATATCGGTAGCCATCCAGATCGTTCCCTAGGTCTGGAAAATGGACAGCGTGGTTACGCTACTGAAGCCAGGCAAGGATCCCAGGAAAGTTAAATAATACAGACCGATTTCGCTTTTGTCGCCCGTAGAAAAGACTTTTGATGAAAAAAATTTTGATGAAAAAATATTGAAACCTGTCAGAATGATGCTCTGAGAACTGCAAGAGGTTGCTTCCTTATGTCTTCAGTGAACTATCAACAAAGACAAAGAGACAAAGATTCTTCCAGTACAGAATTCCGGTTGTTACCGTGAGAGAGTCATCCTAACCATCATATGGTGGATAGAACCCCCCACCTAGGCATGTCAGGAGGGATCTTCATGATGTAGATAGAGAGGTCCAAAGAATCAAGGGAGAATCCCTAGATCAAGAAACCTATCAAGCAGATTTAAATGGCACCCACACAGATACCTTCGCAGATGCCATGAAGATCACCATCTATAGCAGCTTAAGAGCGTTAACTGCCACGACAAACCAGAGTACTTTTGGCTACGCTCGGGATGGTGCAGCGGTCTGAATTCCTATAGGGCAAGGATCAATAACACCATGCAAAATATCTGCCTAGCATGCGGCACAGCCCCGCACGATGCACTGCACCTTTTCAACTGCCCTGCCAAACCAACTCAACTAACTCCAGTAGTTTTGTGGCAACAGCCCATCGAAGCAGAAATATTCCTAGAACTGGAGATAGACACAGAGACAGATTATGCAGAACAATGAACTTGCAAACGTATCATTTACTGTTACAGCAACCGCGTCGTATGAACCACAGCTATACCAGACGACCGACATCTATATCGTAAAACGTATCGAGCTACAGCGATTGCATTGGCTGGGTCACGTCAACAGAATGGAAAAGGATGCCCCCACCAGAAAGGCATATGAATATGAGTCATTTGACTGTATACGTCCCAAGGAAAGGCCATAACTCCCATGGAATGACCAAGTTGAAGACGATATATCCGAAATTGGAAAACTGAAATAGAAGATCCGCTCGCTTGGATATCTATTCTTAGTTCGGCTTATCGAACAAAACATTCTGTTTAAAATAAAAACCATCTAAGCAAGTACATATTCAAATTTAAATTATCCCCTTCTCCCTGTCTTGTAAGCAGATCTTCTGATTATAAAATTTCAACGCAAACATAACATTTTATGGCAGGTTTTCTTTTCTCTGTATTAAAGTTTAAATTATATTATTTAACTACTACTGACTGACTGGCTGACTGACGGACTGCAACTTCGCTATTTTGTTTGGTTTCAATTGGCTCAAGAGATACTCCCATGTGCCGAAGCAACTCCGCCTTCTTTGACACCTCCACAAAAAAAAAAAAAAAAAAAAAACAAAACAAAATTCTGAAAATTATTATCATCGCCTTGTTTGTCATTGTCATTGTTGTGTCATCGTTAAGCTTTAACCAGTCATTCATTCATTGTCATCATAATCGTCAATGTGTAGGACGTCATATTTTTGTCTGAAGATTTGTATAATTGTTGGTTCACAATGCTAATAATAAATAAATAATAGCAATTAAAAAGAGAACAACAATACCAGCAGCAGCCGGGCAAAGGCACAATGCGTACAATTTTTTTATTAATACGCCTTAATTAACCTTTGTAAAGCCATCATCATATTTATTTAAATTTATTGTATTATTATTGAAGTTTTATGCAGAATGACTTCATTGTTGTACTGCATTGAATTAAATAAATTTTACATAAAGGAAGTAAAACACATGCCATTATTTCATTTATGTAAAATTTTACACCACCTCGATAAGGTAATTTCGAGTGGAAAGTACGTTAAATATAATGCTTAAAGTGGGGAATAAAGGATACCCAGCATCAGTCATAAATGATTTTAACATGGTGAAGGCCAGGACTTACCTTGGGTCCCGTAACTGCCTTTAACACGATACCTGAATCTGAACCCGGAATTGCACACACTAAGGCGGCCATCAGACCATCTGCTTTTTCACATGTATGTTGTCACTTTGGGTATACTAATAATACAGAACAGCTGATGTCATACATGTGAAAAAGCAGATGGTCTGATGGCGGCCTAAAGAAAATAGTAACAACTTTGGTACCGCCGGGTATATAGCTGTGATCAAAACAGTACAGTACAGTGCTGCGATAAAAAGTGCTGACATAAAGATACGACGCACAGTGGATCAGAAATCGATTTTCCAGGTCAATACTCAATTTTTTGTCGTCACCGATTGCTGATTTCAATATGGGATTCGATAGTAAAAATATTGAAACTAAGGAAACCAAAAAAATTAGGTCAAAATATTGGAAGGTTTGAAAGGGGGTGCTCCTAAAGACGACAATTTTTTCCCAATTTACCTACCGTAGGGTTTAAACGAAGTGAGCTATATTATTCTTTCTCACGTACTATATTTTAGTGAAATTCCAAATTTAGTGGACTAGAATTTTTAGCGAACAGCATGGAATAAAGTTTCTTTTTCGCAGAATGAGGCACCTTAACTAACTTTAAGTGAATATCGCTTACTCCTGGAAAGTTTTTGCGGATTCTGAAACAACAATGTACATACATAGATGTACAATGTACATAGAAAAAATCGCTGGAGATATTTTTAAATAAATCACGATCAAAGGTCACATTTTATGTTTATTTTATGTTTTCAGGATTTTGCCTGGAAGCGGCAAGTCCTATCGAAATAGGACTAAAGAACATTTTGTAGAGGATTTTCACCGCTACAACATTTTCTTTAATCCCATTTCTATAAGACTTGCCGCTTCCAAGCAAAATACTGAAAACATAAAATAAACTTAAAATGTGACCTTTGATCGTGATTTATTTAAAAATATATTCTTGTTTTTTGGGGTTTTCTCTTCTATGAACATTACTGTTTCAGAATCCGCAAAAACTTTCTAGGTGTAAGGGGTTTTCACTTAAAGTTAGTTAAGGTGCGCCGTATATAACATTGTTTTATAAGGAGGCGATACAGTCAGTACATTGTCCTAATTTGAACTTCTTACTTACTTACTTAGCTGGCCCATTACAGAACATTTGTTCCATAGACCGAACTAAGAAAATATCTCCATTTCTCTCTATTTGTTGCTTCGCACTCTGGAATACCGCGCCTTTTCATCTCTTCATCCACTTGTTTGCGCCATCTATTCCTTGGCCTGCCAATTCTGCGTGCACTGCCAAGCGGTCTGTATTTATACGCCTTCATGATATGGCCTAGCCAACGCAATCGCTGCATCTCGATACGTTTAACTATATTGATGTCGTTGTATAGCAGATACAGCTCGTGGTGCATGCGACGTCTATATTTACCGTCAACGCAGATTGGTCCGTAGATCTTTCGAAGAATTTTTCTCTCAAACACACCAAGCACTGCAATGTCTGTTTGCGCAAGTACCCAGGCTTCGGAACCATACATCAGCACGGGTAGTATCAGTGTTTTGTAAAGCGTTATTTTTGTTTGAAGAGTTGTGGCTTTGTTTCTGAAGTGCTTACTTAAGCCAAAGTAGCATTTGTTGGCCAATACAATTCTTCTTTTTATTTCACAACTGATGTCGTTTGTTGTGTTTACGGAGGTGCCGAGGTAGACGAAGTCTTTTACTACCTCAAAATTATAGGAACCAACTTCCACAATTGGTCCGAGCTCAATGGACGCGTCGACACCATTACTTGGTCTTCTCACCGTTTACCGCCAGACCCACTTTAGCAGATTCTCCATCGACCTTCATGAAGGTATCAGTTACTTCTTTGACTGATCATACCATGATGTCTATATAATCATCATAAGCAAGTAACATGTGGCTATTGGTGTAGATTGTGCCACTTCTTTTGACGTTTGCCTCTTGTATAACCATTTCCTGCAGGATGTTGAAGAGATCACACGGAAGGCTGTCTCCTTGTCTGAAACCTCTTTTGGTACAAAACTTTTCGGAGAGGTTCTTTCCTATTTTAACTGAGGATCTGGTGTCAGTTAAAGTCATTTTACAAAGCCGGATGAGCTTTACGGGGCAGGGTTTAAAAGCCAGCATCTAAAACCATTAGCATTAGCGGTACACTTCAACTGCTACACAATGTTGACACACATGGCTAAATAAGCAACCGAACGCATATTTATTTTTGTGCATTTTTGCTTATTTCGTTTTCGACGCCTAATCTTTTTTTCGTTAGGCATAATCGACAACCACGCTACATATTTAGCAGTCGGCTGACCATACGTCGCAGGAAAATAGCAACAGAGTGTGTTTTTCTGATTAGAGTTGCCAACGCAGTAATAAAAAATGTAGCATTTAATGTCAAAATGTCTCCATCATATGATAGAACCTAAAGAATACTAATAATTATTGTTTAAAAATAAAAAAATATATATATTAAACGGCTTCACCAAAAATTCACATGAACGAAAAATTGGAAATAATTATATCGTGATTTTTAATGCATTACACTGGTAACCCTGATATCAAAAACAATTGTTTGCTGAAAACCTGGCTAAGCCGTTGAAAGTTTGTTGCTTATTGTCTTTTCTGATATGTGTTGATCATGTGTGCTGCAAAATATGGGTATGCGTGTGTGACACTATTTTATGACAGCGACGATATCAAATAGCATCAGCATCGCTAGCAATATTTTTGTGAAATTTGTTGCTACATGTTGCCGTTGTTCATTGTTGCTAAACATATTTCGAAGAAATTTTAGCAGGCAAAGCTGCAAAAATTCGGTGCTTTTGCTAATTGGCGTTAGCATTTTAAACCCTGTTACGGGGATACCAAATTCAGACATGGCTTGGAGTTTTTTTGAACGCAGCGGGCTGTCGAAGGCTGCTTTATAATCGACAAAAAGGTGGTAGGTGTCGATCTGCATCTCTTGGGTCTTCTCCAGGAATTGCCGCAGGGTAAATATCTGGTCAATGGTGGACTTGCCAGGTCTAAAGCCGCACTGGTATGGTCCAATTATCTCGTTGACCATAGGCTTTAGTCGTTCGCACAATATCCCCGTCAGGGGTAACAATCTTGACGCGATGCGGGGGCTTAGGTCACAATTTTCTGTGCTCGACATGTCATTCTGAATGACGACCTAATATTCATTCTATATGGCATCCTGTACATTCTGAATGAAGACCTAGTATTCATTCTACATAACATCTTGAACACAGAAAAGTGTGACTGACCAAAGGTCCACCTTTGTCACAACCCAAGCAGGCGAACTGATAATCCACAGCTCACCTTTAGGTGAGTGACATATATATACACTTTTAAGATCAAGGTGATGGAGTTGTGCCGAGGATCTGAATGGCCGACAAGTGTCTAAAGAAGTCTGGTCGCTAGCAACTCCCCCTCGACGCCAGGGCACGGGTCGGGGGTACTTATAATTAGCCTAGTCTGCGCAAGCCGTCACTGCGTACGATGGTCCATCCCCTTACGGCACACTCGTGGGAACAATCTATGGAAAAAAATACTAAAAAAACAAACAAAAACCAAACCAAAACTACCCCTCGGATGCAGTGTGGCAACTCTTCCGAGGATGAACTTTTAGCCTCCAGCCAGGAGCTGGCAGCTAGCCAACCAAGTGTAGTCAGCACTGCAAACAGCTCTGACTCACTTCAGCAACATAAAACAAACACACAAACTCTGACCGTCACTGAAGATGGTCAGTCTAACAAAAAGAAAAAAAGCCCGTCCGACGTTCGTAAGGCCCTGTACCAGAAGGCAAAGTATATTCTCAGCAAAATTGCTAAGAATGCTGCAGAAGGTACAGTCCATGAACGGGATGAAGAAGACAAAATTACCTACACCAAAATCGTAGAGGAATACGAAAAAGCTAAAGCCTCTAAAAATGATCAACCAACATCCTCCAAGCGTGAACGCTCTCGCACAGAGGACAACAAGCCCGCAAAGAGGAAAAAGTTAAAGCATAACACCACTGCCTCTTCAACAATAAAACGCCCATTCAACGAAGTCGTTAAGGATAACCTGATGGTTGCCGTGGCCAACGACAAGAATGACAAGCTGTCCCCTATCACCACAGCGGAATGGGGCATGGTAGAAACAAAGTTGTCAGAACAAGTTATGGAACATGTTTTCGCAAACGACGATTCTCCTGTGCCCCATTTCGACTCTAGCGAGGTACACCGTGGTTATAGGGTAATCAAATGCATGGACGAGTTCTCAAAAGGATTCTTGGAGAAATGTATCGCAAAGATCAGCGATGCCTGGGAAGACATCAGCCTGCGGCTGATACCAGCCCAAGATATCCCTATGAGACCTCGAGCCAGAGTTTGGTTGCCCAAGATAGACTGCGACGGCCCCAAATTACTGCAAGGTCTGGCGAAAATGAACAAAGACGTTCCAATGGATGAATGGTCTGTAATCGCCATAGAACCACCCAATAATAATAGCATGAGCTTGGTTCTCTCGATAACAGAGGCCGGAGTAGAGGCACTGGAGAGACTAGGCAACAAGCTGTTCTTTGGCGTAAGGGAGGCCAAAGTTAAGATATTACGCCCACTTGGCCCGAACGGAGAAGACGATGGTGTTGACGTCGACGATGCCGAAAAGCTGCTCGATAATATGCAGCTAGAGGGGCCATCCACATCATCCCCTCATTAAACTATGCTTAAGGTCGTTCAGATCAATCTGAAGCACTCTAGGGTAGCTTCAGATAACCTGAGGATCCTTCTGGTGGAGAAGGATCTAGACATAGGCATTATACAAGAACCATACGTCTTCGAGAATGAAGTAAAGGGACTTGATAGCAGAGAATACAATACATTATACATGAAGGATAAAGGTAAGCCAAGATCATGTCTAATTGTTAAAAAAAACATAAATGCATTTCTGTGTCCTCAGTATAGTACAGCGGACTTCACCGTGGCAAGAGTGGAACTGAAAAATGGTAAACAGTTCTTTATCGCATCCTCTTATATGGCCCACTCAAGGGAAGCACCACCAAGCGAGGTCTGGGACACCTTGGGGGCCATACACCCACACAACACCATTATCATTGGCTGCGACGCAAATGCAAGACATACCCTGTGGGGTAGCTCTGAAATCAACGACAGAGGTGAGTCAGTTTTAGATTTCATTAATACTAACAATCTCACTATATGCAATAGAGGTACTAAGCCAACCTTTGTATTTCCAAGCTCGGATAACTTTAGGGGATGGCAAGATGTCATTGATCTAACCTTAGTATCCGATAAACGACATATTGAAATTGCTAATTGGATGGTATCCGATAAGAATTCTTTCTCAGATCACAATTGGATACTATTTAATATATCTGAAAAAGAAACGCCAACAAATTGCTTTCGCAACCCCAAAAGAACAAACTGGGAGAAATTTAATAGGGTTTTAAAAGATAAACTCCCCAGCTCTCCTCAAAAAGGCGACACTACAACATGTATTGACAAAGCTGTATCTATTCTGGAGAAATCACTAGACACAGCCTTTAAAGTATCCTGTCCAATGACACGATCGAAAAAACACTATCCACCATGGTGGACATCCGAACTCTCTAAACTGCGTAAAGAGTCACGGAAAGCTTTCAATGCCAGCTACCAAAGCGGATCCTGGCAGTCATACAAGGATAAGCTAAAGGAATACAAAAATGCCATAGCCAAAGCAAAAAAGCAATCATGGGTTGATTTTTGCGGATCGTTAGAAAATACCAAAGATACAGCCAGACTAAGCAAAGTTATGGCAAAAGGTCATTCGAATCCTACCTATATAAAGAGAAACAACGGCACCTGGTCCGAAAACTCAGCCGAATCTCTTGAAATCCTTCTTACCACGCACTTCCCCGGCTGCTCGGACAGTACCGAAGAAATGCGACCCATTACAGCTGTAGATAAAAACAACAGTGAAGTTGATAAGATAATAAGTCCGAGTAAAGTCACGTGGGCTATAAATAGCTTCTCCCCCTACAAATCTCCAGGACCAGATGGAATCATACCAAAAATGCTACAATGTGCAGAGGAAATAATAAATCCTTGGCTAGTATACATCTATAGTAGATGTATCTCCCTTAACTACGTTGCAACGAGTTGGAGACAGGTAAAGGTTGTCTTCATACCCAAAGCAGGAAAACGTAGTCACGAAAATGCTAAAGACTTCATACCAATAAGCCTTTCATCATTTCTACTTAAGACGCTCGAAAGACTCATCGACGTGTATATTCGAGAAAAGATGGAAAACTCAAACATCATATCTTCTAGCCAACATGCCTATATTAAAGGGCGCTCGACGGATACAGCCCTACACGAAGTCGTTAGGACTATAGAGAAGTCCTTAGAGCACAAACAATTTACTCTAGCTGCTTTCCTGGACATAGAAGGTGCCTTTAACAACGTCAGTACATCAGCTATAAAACAAGCACTAGATAACTTCGGCGTGGAATCACTCATCAGTAGTTGGATTACCACCATGCTGCAAAGCAGAGTTATTAATGCCACACTGGGAAACAGTACACTGTCAAAGCACGTGAACAGAGGAACTCCACAGGGAGGAGTTATCTCGCCATTACTTTGGCTCCTTGTCATCAACGAAATTCTCAATAAACTTGACCACATGGGGATTAAGGTGGTTGCCTATGCGGACGATGTGGTAATACTCGTCTCTGGTTTGTTTCCGACCGTAATAAGTGACATTATGAGCGGAGCCCTGAGATCGCTAGATACTTGGGCCACAAGATGTGGTCTGGGAGTGAATCCAGGGAAAACTGAGATGGTGCTATTCACTACAAAGACCAAATATGCAATACCTAATCTCCCAAGACTGCGAGGTCAAGAAATACCCCTATCAGATCATGCCAAGTACCTAGGAATCATCCTAGATTCTAAGCTGTCATGGAAACGTAACGTGGAACACCGTGCTCACAAAGCAACTGTTGCATATTACGCATGTCGCAAATTGTTTGGAAGCCGATGGGGCCTCAAACCTAAAATGGTGTTATGGATGTACACCAGCATAATCAGACCAATTCTCACTTATGGAGCACTAGTGTGGTGGCCAGCAGTGGACAAGAAAATAACACAGAAAAAACTATACAGCATACAAAGATCTGCATGCATCGGGGCAACAGGGGCGATGCGAACGTGTCCGGCCGAAGCCCTCAATATAATGATGCACATTTTGCCAATTGATTTACACATCAAAGCAACAGCAACATGTAATGCAGTAAGACTCCGAGCTCTAGGTATGTGGAGAGACAGAACTTACGGACATGCGTGCATGCTTCAACAACTTCCGAAAGAAATAACAACCACTGCTGATTACTGCGTACCTACATTGGATTTTGATCAGCCTTTTGCAATCAAATTTCCAAGCAGAAGAGAATGGAGTAATGGATCACCATTGATAGCATATGACACTAAGGTATACACGGACGGCTCCAAGATGAAATGTGGAGTCGGATCCGGTGTGTTCTCGGACGAAGCAAACATACACACATCTACAAAGCTACCTGAGTACTGTAGTGTCTTTCAAGCGGAGATACTGGCAATAAAGGAGGCCTGTACTGAACTTTTACAGCATCACACAGCAAACTCAATAGGAATCTTCGTCGACAGTCAAGCGGCGCTCCTTGCACTAAAATCCAACGCTGTCACATCAAAGCTAGTGAAAGATTGTAAAGAAGAACTTGCCAAACTAGGGCGTCTGTCAAGAGCAGTTCTCACCTGGATCCCGGGCCACAAGGGACTTGTTGGGAATGAAAAAGCAGACGAGTTAGCTAGAGCAGGATCCGCCTCTAACGAACTCCCAAAGGCATCAGTCGCAATTCCAATGGGAGTAGTTAAAGGGGATATCTTCAAACACTATCTATCACTGGCTGAAAGTAGATGGGACAAAACGGCAATATGCAAGATATCAAAATTAACGTGGCCTCAATACAACGCCAAACGAACTAAGTTCCTAATCAATCAAACGCGACGGAACCTTGCAAGACTTATTGCAGTGTTAACCGGTCACTGGGCAATTGGTAACCATGCAAAACGTTTAAATCTACCGCACAATGACCACTGCCGTAGCTGCGGGAATGAAGAAGAGGAGGAAACTGTTGAGCACCTCCTCTGTTCCTGCCCTGTTCAAATGCAACGACGATTCAAAGCTCTAAGACAACCGTTCCTTCGTGATATCACAGAGATAACAGAAGTAGGTCTGGGAGACCTTCTGCGATTCCTCAACTCATCAGGCTGGATTTAACTGTCAACATGCAACAACGAAATAGCAATCTCTGAACGAGTGGTGTGGTTTTTCAAAACGGTATCTCTAACATACTAATTGAGGCTATAAAGTATGGCCACCACGTAAACCAACCAACCAACCAACCAATCCCTGACACGATCATGTAGGTAATAGGGAGTAGACTTATGCCCCTATAGTTAGAGCATACAGTCTTATCTCCCTTCTTGTGGACGGGGCACAGGAAACTCAGGTTCCAATCGTCGGGTACTTGTTCTTCCTGCCAGATGGTGCTAACTAGCTGATGAATACACCTTATCAGCGTGTCGCCTCCGGTTTTGAACAGCTCGGCTGGTAAGCCATCGGCTTCTGCTGCCTTATTATTCTTCAGCCGATTTATTGCTGCCTTTACCTCATCTTGGCTGGGCGGTATACATTCAATGCCATCTTCTGGGATTGGGTCTGTGGTATCTTCGTCGTCTTCGCTGCTATTGGATACCAACTGGTTTGAAAAATGTTCTTTCCATATCCTGAGCACACTATCTGTATCAGTTACCAAATTACCTTGCTGGTCTCTACAGGAGGAGGTGCCTGTATCAAAGCCATCAGTTTGATACTTGACTCTTTGGTAGAATTTTCGGACTTCATTCTGGCTCCTGAACATCTCGATTTTTTCACACTCCCGCTTTTCCATCTTCCTCTTTTTCCTGCGGAAAAGACGTTTCTCCTCTCTCCTTTTCTCCCGATATCTTTCTCGTGCGCTACGCGTTGCTACGGATTGTAAAGTAGCCCTATATGCCGCATTTTTCTCTTCGGTAGCAGCACGACACTCCTGGTCATACCATGGATTCCTTGGTGGAGTTCTCTGATATCCAAGTATGGATTTTGCAGCTGTTTGCATGGAGTGAGCAATACTTTACCATTGCGCTGATATGTTATCGGGATGAGGAGTGCTTTGATTAAGTAATTGGGCTAGTTAAGTGGAATATGTTGTGGCTATCTGTTGTGATTGCAGCTTACCGATGTCTAACTTTCGTGTTGTGTCTGTTCGTACTTTGTTTGCTACGTTCAACTGGGTGCGTACCTTTGCAACAACAAGGTAGTGGTCCGAGTCTATGTTTGCTCCTCAGAATGAACGCACATCCAACATACTCGATGAATGTCTTCCATCTATCAGAACGCGATCAATTTGATTTCCTGTTTTCTGATCTGGAGACAGTCAGGTGCCCTTATGGATGTCGAGATGTTGAAATCTACCATGTTTTTTGCCGCTGCGAAGTCTATCAGCCTCATACCATTGTCAGATGTTTCACTGTGGAGACTGAATTTTTCGACTGTTGGGCCAAAGATATTTTCCTTTCCAATTTTTGGCATTAAAATCGCCTAGAATAATTTAATATCATTGGCAGGACAACGGTCATATGTTTCTTCTAAGCGCCCATAAAATATATCTTTCAGTTCGTCCTTGTCTTCAGTTGGAGCATGAGCGCAAATAAAGCTGATGTTGAAGAATTTTGCTTTTATTCGAATTGTAGCAAGTCTTTCATTCACTGGTGTGAAGCTGGATACCAGGTGTTTTAACCTGCGACCAACTACAAATCCGCAACCAAACTCATGCTTTATGTCATGGCAGCAATAATAAAGTGCGTCACCTTTAGGTGTTGTTGTGACGCCTTTCCCATTCCATCGTATTTCCTGAATTGCAGTAATGTCGGCCTTGTACTTTTCAAGTACATCTGCCAATGCGTAAACTGCACCTTTTCTATAAAGAGTGCGAACATTCCATGTGCAGAATCGCAAGATCATAGTCCTTAAAACGTTTGCGGGGGTCGTCAACTTTTGAGGGATTTGTTTTTCTTTTCTTTTGTTTTTTCATATTAGGCTGTTTTTTTCTAGGGGAGGGTTACTAACCCTGCGCCCAAACCCAAGCTTTTAACGTTCTTATGGGTGAACGCGCGGCACATTTTAGCTCACTACCTTTAACGGGTGTTAAAGGCAGCTACCCCAGGTGACACCACGGAGAGTTCAGTGTCCACTTGAGGTGAAAGAGGGACCAAGAAAAATCCTGGACTTTGCCATGTTAAAGCCAGTCAGAATCGTTCCTTGGTATCTTTCATCCCCTACGTCACGCACTTCTACGAACTTCTATATTTCAAAAATGGTAAAACCTACGAAAATATCATTAAGGTCAATCTTGTAGAGAATTTTCACTGCTACAAGATTTTCTCTAACCCCATTTGAAACCTAAATGGGGTTAACATGTGAACTTTGACCGCGATTTATTTGAAAATCCCTCCGTCGATTTTTTTGTTTTTCGATTTTTCTCATCTAGAAATATTATAATTTCAGAAACCGCAAAAACTGTAAGCGCCTTTCAATTAAAATTAGTTAGTTAGTTCAGCGCTCCGGCTATGCACCATTCCTGCAATTCAAGCGTAATGGTCTCCACAACAATGTCAGCGATATTGTAGACGTTCTGAGTCGCAGAAATATTGTGATCCCCGCGATCCGTGACACAAAACTCACGGTCACCCGTAACTTGCAACGTTGCTATGACTACAATGTTTTACTAAACGATCGTACAAGAAACGGAATAGGAGGACTTACCTTTCTTATACAATGCTTCAATGCTGATCACTAGTTTTGGCATTCCGTCCTAGGTATTTAACAGAGTAGTAAAGGGCTGGCCGAACAAATTTATAGCTCCACATTTTACACGGTGAACGAAGACCCTCCCAGACATCACCATTGTGGCACCCGGGTGTTGACACCCAGCCTTTTCGCTACGTCTTACAAACTCTGAACACCCAAGAGTTAGGGAACTTACTTTTGAAGACAACAGGCTAGTAGGCGACATAAGCCGAAATATTGGATATACCACCTGAAGCAATGCACCAGAATTGAGTAAATTGTGGGCAATAGTTAGATCACTATCGAATCGGGGAAAGAAGGGTTGTTAATTTTGTTATTTTAGCCGGCAGTTTGTTGAGCACTAGAGAGTGATTGGGCGAAGAGAAGCGTGTTATAATGTAAAACAGGAGTTATCGCCACAATTTACAATGAACGATGTTGCAGATGTCATCCAAAACGCGAAATCATCTAAAGCCTTGAACCCTACTGGAGTCTCAATGACAAGGAACAAGTTTCCCAGATGCCCAACATCAGCATGGATTGCGGAAAATGCAAACCACCACAGCAGCTTTACATGTCATGTCCACATATATCAGTCGAGGCCTACACCAGAATAGATCATGCGAATAAACAGTCATTATGGCCTTTCGAAGGCCATCGATACCATCAACAATGCCGTTCGAAGACATAGGGAAGGTCATGTTTAAAACGTTGGATAATCAAATATGTATGTGGGCGTTTGCGGAATCCAGGAATAACAATTCGAAAATCGGTAGAGTGGAACAGGAAGTTTACCAAGGCGGGCTTATATCGACACTTCCTTTCTAAAATTTCATACCCTCCAGAAGGCATTATGAACTTAATGTATGTATGCGTATGTTTGTACCGTTTTGGCGTTGTCGACGATAGGATGATGACATATTGGACGAGGATGTCCTTTGATTCCGGACACTAATTACCCCAAAATATTGGGTTAACAACCGAAAGTATGTTTAAGATCAAGATAGGAAGTACCAGCAAGGTCCTCAAGTCGCCAGGAGACAGCACTTGGGTGCTGACAACGAAAATTGTTGCTCCTTATAAAGCAATGGCCAGGTCTATGGTAAGTTATGCGGAGCCAGTGTGGTATGCAAATGTTAGCCCTACGCTACGCCTCCTCATGACACCAAGGCACGTTATGAGAGATCATCATGATCTAGAGAGAGATCTAGGTAGGATTCGATAGCATTCACAGTGATGCAGTTGTGCAGGCAGTACAAAGGTGAATGCCATACTCGGAGACCACCCCCCATTCATCGCATCAGAAGAACGCAGGATGCCGGCTCAGACACAAGTGGTTTAAACACAACTAAGATCCGGACTGTTCAGTCGCCTTAATTCGTATTTGTGTCCAAATTAGCAGCATAAGTTGGCCCAACACATTCTCTGCATGTGGATTGGGTCCGCACGATACACTGCATATGTTTAACTGCCACGTGAACCCAAGCACCTGTCTTCTGATTCCTTATTGACACAACTTGTCTGGTTTGCAGAATTTTTGAAACCGGACACAGAAGAACCCAGATAACTGACATTTATCGCCAGACCATATAGGAGAAATATATTTACGTTGTATCAACAACAACAACAACTAATGAGCTGGAAAAGAGGTTTCGATTTGTTTGAAACCTTGAGCATCGTAAATTGTTTTTCCAAGGCTGAGTGCCAGACCCGGTCAGCTTATGCACCCATAAACCTTACGATAAATCAATAATAATTCAAATTGTATTATCACCTCATGATGCTTAAATTATGTTTATGGTTAGGTTGATTATTCGTTTTAGCTGGAGGATTCTTACTGTGGGTGATGTAGGGGATGGAAGATACCAAGGAACGGTCCTGACCGGTTTTAACATGGCAAAGCCCAGGATTTATCTTGGTCCCTCTTTCATCTCAAGTGGACACTGACCTCCCCGTGGTGTCACCTGGGGAACTGCCTTTAACACCCGTTAAAGGTAGTGAGCTAACATGTGCCGCGCGTTCACCCATAAGAACGTTAAAATCTTGGGTTTGGGCGTCGGGTTAGTAACCCTCCCCTAGAAAAAAACAGCCTACTATGAAAAAACGAAAGAAAAGAAAAACAAACCCCTCTAAAGTTGACGAACCCCGCAAACGTTTTAAGGACCATGATCTGCGAATCTGCACCTGGAATGTTCGCACTCTTTATAGAGAAGGTGCAGTCTTCGCATTGGCAGACGTACTTGAAAAGTACAAGGCCGATATTACTGCCATACAGGAAATACGATGGATTGGGAAAGGCGTCACAACAACACCTAAAGGTGACGCACTGTATTATAGCTGCCATGACGTAAAGCATGAGTTTGGTTGCGGATTCGTAGTTAGTCGGAGACTAAAACATCTGGTATCCAGCTTCACCCCAGTGAATGAAAGACTTGCTGCAATTCGAATAAAAGCAAAATTCTTCAACATCAGCTTTATTTGCGCTCATGCTCCCACTGAAGAAAAGGACGAACAGACCAAAGATATATTTTACGAGCGCTTAGAAGAAACATATGACCGTTGCCCTGCCCATGACATTAAAATCATTCTAGGCGATTTTAATGCCAAAATTGGAAAGGAGAATATCTTTGGCCCAACAGTCGGGAAATTCAGTCTCCACAGTGAAACATCTGACAATGGTATGAGGCTGATAGACTTTGCAGCTGCAAAAAACATGGTAGTTAGCAGTACCAGATTTAATCATCTCGATATTCATAAGGGCACCTGGCTGTCCCCAGATCAAAGAACAAGTAATCAAATTGATCATGTTGTGATAGAAGGAAGACATTCTTCCAGCGTGTAGGATGTACGATCGTTCCGAGGCGCAAACATTGATTCGGACCACTATCTTGTTGCAGCAAAGGTACGTACCCGTCTAAACGTTGCAAATAGAGCACGAACAGACACAACGCGGAAGTTGGACATCGATAGGCTGCAAACACAACAGATAGCCACAGCATATTCCACTCAACTAGCCCAATTGCTTAACGCGAGCACTCCTTGTCCCGATAACATAACAACACAATGGCAAAATATTGCCCACTCCATGCAAACAGCCGCAAAATCCATACTTGGATTCCAGAGACCTCCACAAAGGAATTCATGGTATGACCAGGAGTGTCGTGCTGCTACCGAAGATAAAAATGCGGCATATAGAGCTACTTTACAATCAGTAGCAACGCGTAGCGCACGAGAGAGATATCGGGAGAAAAGGAGAGAAGAGAAACGTCTTTTCCGCAAGAAAAAGAGAGAAATGGAAAAGCGGGAGTGTGAAAAAATCGAGATGTACAGGAGCCAGAATGAAGTCCAAAAATTCTACCAAAGAGTGAAACATCAAACAGATGGCTTTGGTACAGGCACATCCTCCTGTAGAGACCAGCAAGGTAATCTGGTAACAGATACAGATAGCGTGCTCAGGATATGGAAGGAACATTTCTCCAATCTGCTGGTATCCAATAGTGGCGAAGACGATGATACCGCAGATCCAATCCCAGAAGATGGTATAGAATGTATACCACCCGGCCAAGATGAGGTAAAAGCAGCAATCAACCGGCTGAAGAATAATAAAGCAGCAGGAGCCGATGGCTTACCAGCCGAGCTGTTTAAAACCGGAGGCGACGCGCTGATAAGGTGTATGCATCAGCTAGTTAGCACCATCTGGCAGGAAGAACGCGTACCCGACGATTGGAACCTGAGCATCCTATGTCCCGTCCACAAGAAAGGAGATAAGACTGTATGCTCCAACTATAGGGGCATAAGTCTTCTCCCTATTGCCTATAAGATAGTGTCAGGGATACTGTGCGAACGAATAAAGCCTATGGTCAACGGGATAATTGGACCATACCAATGTGGCTTTAGACCTGGCAAGTCCACCATTGACCAGATATTTACCCTGCGGCAAATCCTAGAGAAGACCCAAGAGATGCAGATCGACACATTTCACCTTTTTGTCGATTATAAAGCAGCATTCGACAGTCCCCTCCGATCAAAGGTATTCCATGCAATGTCTGAATTTGGTATTCCAGCAAAGCTCATCCGGCTTTGTAAGATGACTTTAACTGATACTAGGTCCTCAGTTAAAATTGGAAAGAACCTCTCCGAAGAATTTTGTACCAAAAGAGGTTTCAGACAAGGAGACAGCCTTTCGTGTGACCTATTCAACATTTTGCTGGAAAAGGTAATACGAGATGCAAATGTCAAAAGAAATGGCACAATTTACACCAATAGCCACATGTTACTTGCCTATGCTGATGACATAGACATCATGGGACGATCAGTAAAGGAAGTAACTGATACCTTTAGGAAGGTCGAAGCAGAATCTGCGAAAGTGGGTCTGGCGGTAAACGGCGAAAAGACCAAATTGATGGTGTCGACGCGCAAAGCGTCCATAGAGCTCGGACCAACTGTAGAAGTTGGTACCTACAATTTTGAGGTAGTTAAAGACTTCGTCTACCTCTGCACTGCCATAAACACAACAAACAACATCAGTTGTGAAATAATAAGAAGAATTGTATTGGCCAACAGATGCTACTATGGTCTAAGTAAGCAATTTAAAAACAAATCCACATCTCGTCAAACAAAAATAACACTATACAAAACGCTGATACTACCCGTGCTAATGTATGGCTCCGAAGCATGGGTACTTGCGCAAGCAGATAAGGCAGTGCTTGGTGTGTTTGAGAGGAAAATTCTTCGAAAGATCTACGGGCCGATTTGCGTTGACGGTGAATATCGACGTCGTATGAACCACGAGCTATATAAGCTATACAAAGACATGCATATAGTTAAACGTATCGAGATGCAACGATTGCGTTGGCTAGGCCATATCATGAGAATGAGCGATGATGAACCCGCTAAAAAGGCGTATGAATACATGCCACATGGCGGTGCACGCAGAATCGGCAGGCCTAAGCTTCGATGGAGCACACAAGTGGATGAAGAAATGGAAAGGCGCGGTATTCCAAAAAGTCAAGCGAAAAACAGAGAGGAATGGAGATCTTTTCTTAGTTCGGTCTATGGAACAAATGTTCTGTAATAGGCCAACTAAGTAAGTAAGTAAGTAAGTAATTCTTACTGTGGGCTCGCATGCAATCTTTACGGGTAGAAGTGTTGGCTTGACGGCGGGGACACGAGAAGGTGGACAGTTGGTAAAGTTGTGGCAGTCAGGTCGGTATTGCTCAGATTGCAGGTTCCGACTCGATCGTACGCAGTTGTAGTGGTTGGTTTTGTTGATACTCAGGTGTAGTAGTCGTGCTCAATGACTTGGCTAGAATATACATGGTACTGACGATCAGCTTTGTGTCGCACAGTGTCACGAGCACAAAAATATTAAAAGGAGTCGATAGAAAACATTCCAAATAGAAGGATTTTGAATTTTGGTATTGATACGTCAAGTAGTTTTGTCCATATGAGGGTTTAAATCCGAATCCCAAAATTAACACCATTTATTATCTGCAGATATTTGAATATTTAGAGTAACGATAATTATAAAACTGATTTTTATACCCTACGCCACTAAGTTGGTTTTGCCCAAAATGTTTGTAATGAATGTCTCGATGAGCTGAGTCGATCTGGCTATGTGTGTCCGTCCGTCCGTCTGTCCATCATAACCTTGTAATCACGCTATAGGTCGCAATTTTAATCCGATCGTCACCACATTTTGGGTGTTGGTGAAGGTAGCGGAGGGTAAGAAGCCTTTTGGTGATGGTCGGATAATATTCATGGGTCGGAATGTGCTAAAAACGTATTTGGAGAAAAAGTCAACATTTTATTTCAAAGCTAATATGTCGTAGGTGGTCAAACAACGAAAATATCGCAATAGCTGCTAATAGAGCAAAACTTTTTATTTTTGCGATTTTAATAATAATGACGAATATCATAGCTTTAGTTGGGGACCTTCCAAAAGCAAAGTCTGACTATGAAAGTAGAAGATCCCATCTTTTTAATGATGCAAAGTAGGTTGGCGTAGGTAGCCAAATAACGGAGATATCGGAAAAGTCGACAATACATCCCATTTTTTAATTTTTTTGTAATCACGCTACACGTCGCAATTTTGATTGGATCGTGAGTGGGTGTTAATGGGGGTAACACAGAGGAAAAACCCTATTGATTTTGGTAATGGTCGGTTATTTTTCAGGGGTCGGAATGTGAAAAAATTTGGAGAAAAGGCCAACATTTTATTTCAAAGCGAATATCTCTTTTCTGTAAGAAGTATATCGAAAGCAAAACCTGGCAAGGTAAGTAGAAAATATCACCTTTACAAGGATGTGAAGTAGGTTGTCATAGGTGGTCAAATAACAGATGTATCGCAATAGTCGGTAATGCATCTCTTTATCCATTTTTTGTGCAGTCATACTACAGGTCGGAATTTTGATCGAATCCTCACGACATTTTGGGGGTTGATGGGGGTCTCACAGAGAAAGAAGCCTATTGATGGATGGCGTACATCACTCTTTTCCATTTTTTTATTTGAGTTGTACTGACGATGCACGTAGATGCGTTTCAACAAAATTGACCTGCATTAATAAAGACATTCAGAGCAAAGGTGATAAGCTATCCCAATTTTAATATTTTGAATTTTACCAGTTTGTATGAATATTTCGCAGCCCTGGTGAAAACTAAATACCAAATATCATCTACTTCGGTTGGATAATGTGGCTAAAACCATAAAAATATCGAAAATCGGTCGGTACCGCTCTATGGGGGCTATATCAAAACGTAAACCTATGTCCAAAATTTTAATGAGAAACGTTTTTTGTTCACTGGGAACCCACAATGCAAATGTTGAGCCAATTTGATCGAGAAACTTAGGTAAATCTTCAAAATACCGAATATCGGTATTTAGACGTGGACCTATGTCCATAATTTTTATCAGGAACACTTTTTCGTCAAATGGGAACCCTGCATCTCAAAATTCAGTCAATTCGATCGATAAATTTAGCTAAAATATAAAAAAATATCGAAAATTAGGAAAAAATGGTGAAGATCTAAATCGAAATTTCGATTTTTAACAAAAAATACCGAAAATCACGCGGAACCGCTCTATGGGGGCTACACCACAACGTGGACCGACCTTCCAAATTTTTTTGCCCTCGACATCGTCCACTTACTCCAATTCCTTATATTTTTGGCCACCGTTTATATAAACTCGCGACATAGTGTGTCGTCGTGTTGATGATACTCGGCTTGATGTAGTTAGGTTGAAGCGGCTCGGCCTGTTATAGTTGGTTTGATGAAAGATACTTGCCATGGTGACGTCCGCTTGGTTTAATCATGTTGAAGCGACTCGAGTTGTTGTGGTCGGTTTATGATACTCGTTTTCGTGTAGTCGTGTTGAGGGAACTCGGTTGGGATCTTCGTTTAATTCCGCCTATACGATAAGAAACGAACGTATTAAGCCGAAGCGACAGGTCACAGAAAGCAAAGGGATTTCACGAAACTAAGAAGTGAATGAATCACAGGAAGCGAACAAGTCGCAAAGCCAAAACCTTTACTTCGTACAGGCTAATCGCACCATGGGAACTGCCACAAGTCAATTTTGCAAGTACTTCAAATACTCACCGGGGAGCAATAAGAAATTATTCAGAATTATTTCATCACACCTTGGAAAGAATTCACTTTTATTTACACTAAGGTAAATATTACCATTAGATTCAATATTGAAACAGGATGTGATATTAACTGTGGGTTATATCAATGCTAAATATAGTCGTAACGGGCACTGCAGTAGTAATTTAAGGTGGAATGGGTCGATAAGCAGGACCACAAGCCAACATGGTCCGAGAATTGGTCTTATACTTAAATTAAGCTGGAATTTTTGAACTTTTTTAGGAAAGCTAACTAATCGGGTATACAATTCGAGAGCTGTCGTGCTCATTAGCTTTTATAGATTATCCTTTTAAGAATGGATATGCTCAAGAAAAAAAATTTTCAACACTATTGTATGTAACTTTCAAATTATTTTGACTTTAGTTTTCATAAAAACATATGTGATTTTGTAATTCCATATACGAATAAAATCGCACAGTGTATCTTCCTTCACCTTGAACTGTTTTCGCAATGAACCATAACGGTTAACAACTTCTTAACATAATTATCACACACACCACAAAACCACCGTTGGGAATGACGATTGTTAATCTTAGGCTTTTATTGATTTTCAAGTATCGATTTTATTATTGATTTCAACAGCGATGATCGCAGCTCATCCGTTAGTCACAAAGCAAAAACTGAATAATGCTAAGAACATTGCGATGAACAATTCCACAAATTACTTGTACGTGATACACCTTTTTTGTTTGACTGGGGCAATTGTGGTTGATAGGCTGACTATGAAGTGGATTGCTTCGTGACCCTTTGTTAATATGCCAAGTTCGATGATGGTGGTGTTGCAAATCAATCATGTAGTGAATAACAGTCAGACTGACAGACATGTTGAGACAAAAAGACCTTGACAATTTTGATTTTCATAATTTCAGTTGCTTTCACTCTTTTAAATTTAAAGATTGCAACGTGCCCTTGCAGGCAAAAGGGTCAAAGAATTTCGTTATTGAAACAAAAGTTCTCATCTCATGTCAAATAGTCATAAACATTGGCGAATTTTTATGTTGGGGTTGTTTAATGTTCTTCTCTTTTTTTTGGGTGAATTAGTGTGCCTTGGCAAAGGGTAATTGCGGTTCAAATTATATTTAATGATCAATCAATTCTGTTCAAATATTTTGACCTCAACACTTTTTGCCAAGATTTTGTTTTTTTTTTTTTCATTAACATTTGAGGGAATTGCAGTGATGCATTTTTTGTGAAATGATCCGAACACCTAAGGGTAAATTTATTTAAATTCTATTTTAAGTTTTCAAATGAAATTACCTTTAGCTACAATTATTTATTATTATTTTCCCGTTACAGATTTGAAAGGAGCAAATATTATTAGGGAACCAAATTTTATTATGCTAAACTATTTATAGCGGATTCAGGATGAAATTCAGCATAAAAATTCTTTATAATATATATCATGTAACTCGATAAGATTTGAAAGCAATATAAAAATTATTTACAAAGCATTCATCTTATCAATAAGAATCAACAGCTATTTCGAAAGTATTATTTTTGTTTTTCTTTTTATGTCAACGAAAACGTAATTTGCTGGCAATCAACCGCTTTGTTCCACATCACAAAACAAACATGTTTAATGCAAAATTGCACCTAACTCAACTGGAATAATTCATCCGTGTAACAGTAAAACCACATTCTCAAGAAACGTTTATAAAGTGGTCAATGCCATTACTTTGAGGTCAAATGGACTAAATATAAAAAACCACAACAATTCACTTTCAAGGATACAACTGTTGTTAAACTGAAATAAAAAAAAAACATAACGAAAACGCTTATGTGGTCAGCTAAGTTAGACGACGGACAATTACAATTAAAAATGTGTACATCAGTTGTGGTTTACACAAGTTTGTTGCTTAAGTCTTTTGTTTTATGTGCTGTAAAAATAGACTTAAGGGGTCACCCCGAGTTGTAAAGCCCAATTAAAGCCATTTTTTCATGAATTTTTTCCAACAAAAATATGAAAAATTTTTAGTAGATGTTTTTTCATCTGAAAGAGCACACCTCAATCTACTTTCCGAATTTTCCTTGTAGAAAAATATTACGTAGTTTTGTGGCAATTGACCATCTACCAAACCATGTTTTTATTGAAGCGTTTTGCGGTGCCAACCCTAGCTGGAGAACTAATAATCCGATAGTCATATGTTTTTGTATGCTTATTAAGAACATAAAGATCTAGTCCTTCATCGATCTATTAAAAAAAATAGGTTTTAGGAAAATGGTGGAACCAAAAAGTCAAAATTTCAATTTTTTGCTTAAAAAACTAACGTTTTTTGGTCAAAAAAAGTTGTTAAAAATAAAATTTATCGATTAAGGACTAGTTTTTGGTTTGGTTTTAGAGCTAGAGTTGGCGCCGTTTTCAAAATGTCATTTCGAGAAAAACACATTTTTAGTTTCAATGTTACATACAAATCGCAATGATTTTTTCCCTTCCTACACTCATATCTCAGTCAATTTTATTCCGATCGGTTTGAAAGTCTTACCACATATTCTATGATACTTATATTTTAAAATAGGAGTGTACATTTTTTCGATTTCCTGAAATTTACAAGTGGTGGTCACCCCATAAACATTTAATGTATATAAACAATTTATATACATATTTATATCCTAAGCCTTTAGTGACTCATCAAAATAATGACCCCAAGTATGTTCAGACGACACACAGTGGAGTCGCTTCCTTGTAAACGTGGACAAAAATAGAAGTAGTTGACCTAGGATGATGCATTTTTGCACATGTATTTATGAGCGCATAGGAATGAAAAATGCCAACTTTGGTTCATATCGGTTCAGATTTGGATATAACCCCAATATATATGTTTCTCCGATATTGCTATTACTCGGTCAATTTTAAGAGAATAGCCTTCAAACTAATTATTTCACATTTTCTTAGGCCCCTAATCAGTATTACGATGTTGACAAAAATCGGCTCACATTTGGATATAGCCCCCATATATATCTTTCCCCGATATTGCAATAAATCGGTCAAGGCAAGTTAGACGACAGACAATTACAATTAAAAATATATCAGTTGTGATTTACACAAGTTTGTTGCTTAAGTCTTGTGTTTTATGAGCTGGAAAAAATGGACTTACACATTTTATGTAAAATAAAACCAGTAAGGAAAGGATCAAAGTCGGGCGGGGCCTACTATATGATACCCTACGCCACTGTGAATATGTAAAATATATATGGGATCTATATTCAAATCTGCAACGATTTCAATATAATTTGGCACATTTAATTCTAGACCGAATTCAGTCACTCATTCAAAATTTCAACGAAATCGGGCATATATAGCGTATTTTGTACAGCAAATAAGTGAAATCGGACGAAATTATATATGGGAGCTATATCCAAATATGAACCGATTTCAATATAATTTAGCACGTTTATTTCTAGACCAAATTCAGCCACATATCCCTAATTTCATCAAAATCGGACATATATATAACGAGTTTGTTGCATCAAATACATGAAATCGGCCTAAAATATACATATATGGGAGCTATATCAAAAAGTGTGAACCGATTCTCACCAAAAGCAATAGCGTTCTTCCTATGGGAAAAAAAAATTATAGTCCCCAATTTTCAGCTGAATGCGACAATAAATGCGACCTGTACGGACATGCTTAAATCGACTCAGAAAGTGATTCTATGTATATTAGGGTATCATAGCGTGATGAGTTTTGCCATAAGAATACATAAAATCTTAATTATAAGGTGATTCGATGAAAAAACCTCACGCACAAAATGATTTTAAAATTTGTGTTTATCCAAATTATGGGCAATTTTTTGAAGTCACTGTAAGCAGATATACATTTGAAAATAAACTTTAGAGCCTCTGAGATAATAAAACTGACATCACATTTATTTCTCACTAATTTTCTTCAATTCTGAGAATCGTAAAAATTTCGTAAACGCTTTTATTCAAAGATATAATTTTTTAACAAAAAACTAAAAATTTAAAATTTTTTCAAAGTGGTTTGTGCATGACCTTTTTCAATATTTGAATGGACTAAACGTTATTATAGTTATTAGTAGGATTATATTTATTCATTCGTGCAACAAAAAATAATTTTTGAAATTTTTTTTTTTTTCATTTCATGCATTTTTTAAAAAATCATTTTTTTACAATCGATTTGTGCGTGAGCTTTTTTTATATTTCAATGGAACAAACGATAGCGTAGTGATTAATAGGCAAAAGTTCATTCATCCCTGCTACAGGAAATCATTTTTGAGAAAAAATGTCAAAAAGTCATAACCCTAATGTATATCCTCAAAAGGAACTATGCATGTTATGTCCTTATGCATGTTACATACAAATGCACAAAGACATAATACCTTTACCACAGTGTGGTGTAGGGTACCCAGATAGCATTTGGAAGATTGTTTTTTCAAAAATCACATTGCGGAGTCTTTTTAGAATCCCTTTGCTGATCAAAAAATGATTAAGTCGCTGGTATGATCAGAAAGGGACTCGAAAGTGACTCCCTGTAATGATTAAAAAGAGTTCAATTTAAAATACAACAACAAATGTGTAGCAATCACAAATGAATCATTGAGGCGTTTAAAATGTGACTATTTTTTCGTTATTTATTGTCACATTTTGATCTCCATGAAGATTGAAAAATGCTTAATCAAAAAAGGGTCATGCAAGTGTTTGAAAAGTGATTATAATTATGTATATTCTGATCATATTTTGAACAGATAGGTGATTAAAAACTGATTGTTTTGTTTGATTTTTGTTTGGTTGTAAATAATTCTCATATACACTTTCTATAAAACTTTGATATAAATGTAACTTACTCGTATAATATTAAGTGTATAGACAAACACAACACATGTTCAGGTTTTGCCAAGTGAAATGAGGAAGCAGTATACTAGCCACCGCGCAACATAAAGGATAATTAAAAGACATAACAAAGCAGAAAAGACAATAGAACAAAGGAAACACTAAAAAAAAGAAAAAGAAAATTCTTTTAATTTGAAAACATATGACTCGAAACTAATGCAGAGGAAGACTCATTTGTGATTTGTTTAGAAGAGTCGCCTGAGGTTACGTTTTCCCCTTGACAAAGGAGTCATTTATGATCAGAAAATGAGCTCATATTCCAGCTTTTTAATCGTGCAGTCGGATCAAAAAAGACTCGAATTTGATTAAAAATTTAAAAAAATGCTGGCTGGGTATGAACAAGTGAACATAAAATAAAAATTGTTATTTTTATATCCTCAGCCTTTAGGCTAACGAGGTAGTATACACTAGGGTTGTGACTTTTTGAGATATTTTCTCAAAAATGATTTATTGTAGTGAGAATGAATGAACTTCTGCCTATTAATGCCTAAAATAACATTAATTATACCCTCAGCCTTTAGGATAAGGAGGGTATATACACTTTGATACGATGAAAATGTGCCTCATCGAAATAATGGTTTTAGACCCCAAGTATGTTTGGACGAAATGTGTTTCAGACAATTTGGAGTCGATCTAGCCATGTCCGTCCGTCTGTCTGTCCTGCTGGCTGGAGCGCATGATAACTCTCGAACGGATGAACCGATTTGGTTCAGATTTTGGCTTTCGTAATATTTTGCCCAAACTTAGTTTAAGTTCGAAGATGAGCTACATCGGTCCACTCCTTCCGATGCCTCCCCCTCAAAAGTTCGAAAATGTTCGGAAAGTTTGTGCGCACGATAACTCTTGAAGGGAGTGACCGATTTGGTCCATACTTTGTATAGCGTAAATTTTCTACCAGAGTAATATTAGGTTCCAATATGGTCTCAATAGGTCCATTCCTTCGGGTACCTCCCACACAAAATTTCGGAAAAGTTCAGTTTAGGGTCATCTCTCGAATCGCTTTGATTTTTGTTTTAGCAACTTGTATTCACTGCCCTACATACGACGGTACAAGTTTCATCAGGGGCAAGTCCATACTTCCTGAGAAAATAGAATGAAAGTTGCAGAAAAACCCCTATGACACCGTGTGAGGTGGTTGGAGCGCAAGATAACTCTCGAACGGATCTGCCGATTCGGTCCAAAATATGGCCTTAGTAATATTTTGTCCAAACATAGTTTAAGTTTGAAGATAAGCCATATCGGTCCACTCCTTCAGGTACCTTCCCCACAAAAGTTCAAAAATGTTCGGAAAAATTTTTCGTACGGTAACTCTTGAAGGGAGTGCTCGAATTGGTCTATACTTTACACATCCTAATATATCTACCAGATATAGATCAGGTTCAAATATGGACTATATTTGTCCACTCCATCCGGTACCTCCCACACAAAATTTTCGGATAAGTTCACTTTAAGACCTGATATCGAATCACTTTGATTTTTGTTGAAGCAACTTGCATTCGCTGCCTCAATTACGATATTAAAAGTTTTTTTAGGGGCAAGTCCATACTTCTTGAGCAAACAGCCCGAAGAGTGTAAAACCCCCTATGACACCATATGTTGTGGCCATAACGGTCAATATCGATCCATTCCTTTTAGTATCTCCTCCGCAAAACTTTTGATCTTTAATCCTAATCAACATTTTTGTCGGTTCAAACGCCCAAATTTTTTAAAACCCCCTAAATACATACGTATACATATTTTGGGAAAAAATTGTTTCAATATACACATGCTGAGGGTATACCTCTGTCGGCAAAGCCGACTGATACTTTTTTACTTGTTTTATTATACCCTCAGCAATTATGCTAACGAGGGTATATGAGGAAAAGTCAAAATTTTTTAGTTTCCATGAAGCCAAGGTTTGCACTATTATAATACGCGAACTATTGTAGTTTACCAGTAACTATGACTATTGCTGGATTAAATTAGATGTTTTTGTACAAAGCTGAAAAATTTAACAAAAAAATTTAATTTACGTGGTAGTTACGACCGCGTAAAGGAAAAAACATAGGTAAAAACACGTTGTAGCTAAACAGGTTTTTTACATTGCTATTCGATTTCTGATTAAACCATTCAAATGACGGACATCTGTCCAAAGTAAAAGTAGGAGAATACAAAATGAAGATTACACTTCTAATGTATCACTTTCCAAAATTTCCACTGCATCCACCTTTTATCGATGCTGACATTTTGAAGCCGGATTTCAGGTGTTTTTTGTATTTTTTATGTAACTGGGACGCGCATTCGGATATTTCAAAAAACCAATTATAGGATTAAAGAACTCGCGATTTCGCATAATCTGATATGTATATTGAGTATGTAGCCCACACAGCAGCAGAGTAATCTACTGCCAAAGGCCAAAATTTAGTGCGATATTTTTTCTAGAAAAACCTATTTTTGGGTACAGTATTTACAATATCGTTTTGAGTGTGCTGGTACCCCGCGATATTTTAGTTTTTCGACGATACGGATCATATGAATCACAGATCGTAAAAATCCATCTACTAGAACGGCGGAAATGGCTACTGCAAAAATTGAAAAATTTGCGAAAAATGTTTTTCAAAATATCGCTGACTAATTCGCGTTTTATGTGGATCGTTTCCATTTCAATGAAGAAAGTGAATCATCACTCGCGTTTGTGCGAAAACAGCGGTTTGAAAAATTTAGTAGCATGGGAGCTGTATCCGATTTATCCAAAAAATACTGAGTGATGCTACATCCACGGTTCTTGATGGATTTTATTGAAATATGTTCAGATCGATGTATTTTTTCACGGTTGATAGTGAAATCGGATGCGCATAAAAAGTGTATGCACATTGTGCAAAATATAAGCGTTATACAGTTTGTTGCACACTAAACTGCAGACGATGCTACATCTTAGCGGCCAAAGTAAATCCTGGCAAATGTGTACAAATTAAAAGAGAAGAATTCGCTGTGTTGGTAAACCGCATGCGCATCAAGTGATTTTGAGGATTTCGCGATTTACACGCATTTCAAAATGAACATTACCCGATACAATTTTATTTCAAGATTATACCCCATTTAAAGGAACCCAACATTTATTTGAAAGATATCCATATCTTCTGCTAGATGTTAGCGTGTTTTCGAGAAGTGATTAGGATAAAAAATGCGAATTATTGCGTGAAATTTAACTAAAATAGAAGAAACTCTCCGACCTATTTTTCTTACATTTTGTTCAACTAACTCACAAAATAAATTTTAATAAATATTTTCTCTTACAAAAATTTTATAAATTTCCTCAATATATTTTTTGTTTTTTGCTATAATATGCAAACCGCTAAACGGATTTGTATAGTTTTGGTTTCATTTGAATCTTCGCGATGTTTAGATTACGTACATATTTTTTATATATTTTTCAGATACATAAACAGCTTGAATTTTATTAGAACAAGTTGTAAACTACCAATTGTTTTGAATTATTTCCTAATTTCCGCGAAAATTTACAACTTTTTCACTAAAGTTATGGGACCTCAGTAAACATATAGTATGTAGGGAGCCCCTAATTAAGAGAGTTTCTCAATATAATGATTAGAGTCTTTTAAAGATTTTTTTCTTTTTATCAGAATTGAAACCGCCATAACTTTTGCGCGCAACAACCAAAATTAGTATCTCGAACAGATTTAAGAATGGGATTTTTTTCCCAATCTATGTACCAAAAATCTTTCATGTAGCTTAAAAAAATTTTTTTAATTTTTTTTTTATGGAAAACTAAAAAATTTTGTCTTTTCTTCATATGGCAAATAACAAAATTCCTTTGCAATTCCATTTGAAAAAAATTAAAAAATTTTTTCGCGAGCACATCTACGATTTTTGGTATAGAGTTAAAGGAAAAAAATCTGGTTTCAAATCTGCTCGCGTTCGCGAAATTGGCCGATGCGCGCAAAAGTTATATCGGTTTTTATCCTCTTATAAAGAAAAAATATTTTAAAATTTCTTATTTTTTGTATTGAGAAAATGTAAGCATATATCAGTAACAGCATTTGATATCCATCCGTAGATGCACCAAAATTTCCAAAATGTGTTTTTATTTTCGCGGAAAATCAAAAAAATTAAAAAAATCTGGCAATAAGTTCAAATTATACTAACTCAGAGTCCGTATAAACCTCTAAAAACTAAATTAAAAATACGTACAGAAACTAGACAACGCGTAAAAAAACGTGAAACCAAAATTATAAACATTGGCTTTATAAATTGCATATTATAACAACAACAAAAGAGAAACAACTCATTGTTGGAAAATATTGTTACAAATATATTTTTTGGTTTGTTTCGAAAAATTAGAAAAAAATATTTGAGAGTTATCCAACTATTTCGCTAAAATCTAATACATAAATTAAAGTATTCTGCTAAAACTTTTTCAAAATATATGGTTTACCATCGTGAAAGCTTAACTGCTTACTGTGATTACTTATAAGGATAGGAAATTAAGAGTAATATTGAAATTACTATCATTTAAAAGATATGAAAATTAAAAAGCCTGTAACTCGCCAATTAGTTAAAGTCGGTTGATGCGCATCCGATTTTGTATAAAGCGAATCAATCTCTTTCAATATTTATGCATATTTCGATGTTTCACTCAGCGGCCATTGTGTGCCGCCAGTTGCATCATGCACTGCAAAAAACCTTAAAGTTGGTAAAAGTCACGCAATGTGCATACGATTTTGATGCGCATCCGGTTTCATCAGCGCCCATCAAAAATACGTCAATATACACCTATTTCAAATAGATTCTTCAAAAACCGCGGATGTGCCTCCACATTCAATTTTTGGCGAAATACCCATTTTACTCAGGTATCTCTGTTTTTTTATGACACGTGTTTTCGCAAATATTATAATCGCGAGTAAAGGATTCCATTTATGTAAAAAATTTTAAAGAAAATCGCGGTTTAGTACGCGGATTTTTCAAAATATATTTTTGCTGATTTTCCGATTTTCAAGGTATCTATATCCGCGGTTTTAGTAAATGAATTCGATCGCGGAAGGCTTCATTAGAACCGTCGCGTAAAAAAACTAAATTCACGCGGGTTTCAAAGGAAATTGAATGACAGTTGTAAATTTTACACGCAAAAAATATGTTTTGTAAGAAAATTCACGCATGAAATTTTGGCCTTTCGACTCCAATTACTAGGATGCTGTAGGGAGCACACTCATGAGATATGCACCAAACGACGTAAAATCACGAGTTCTATAATCGTGATATGAGTTTGGAATATTATCTTCTTGCGCGTCCGGATTATTAAAAAAATTCAAAAAACACCGAAATTCCGGCTTCAAAATGTCAGCATCAATTTTAGGTGGATGCAGTGGATATATCGAAAAATCATACACAGCTATCTTATTGCCCATGGAGTATTCTGTGATTCATTCTTTAAGAATAGGTCTATAAAATGTAAGGTTAAGCCAGAAATCGCATGGGAACATAAAAAAAACTTGTTGGCTTCAACCCATTTTTACCCATTTTTCTACATTGATGCCAACACAGCATCCACGAAAATTAATTTTAATGGTCGACATTATGGGATCCCTCCTAAAACACTTCATTTTAAAGTATTGTAGTCATACTTTATAGAATATGTTAACAGTTCGCGAATTCAGAAAGGGTGAAACTCGGATTCATCGATTGCAAAATATTTTTGTTATTTACCATATACACTTTCATACGGGCAAAATGTGCCTGATCGAAATAATGGTTTTAGACCCCAAGTATATTTGGACGAAATGTGTGTTCAGACAATTTGAAGTTGATTTAGCAATGTCCGTCGGTCTGTCTGTCTGGCTGGCTGGAGCGCACGATAACTCTCGAACGCATCAACCGATTCGGTCCAAAATTTGGCTTTCGTAATATTTTGTCCAAACTTAGTTTAAGTTCGAAGGTGGGTTATATCGGTCCATTCCTTCCCGTACCTCCCCCACAAAAGTTCGGAAATGTTCGGAAAGTTTGTGCGCACGATAACTTCTGAAGGAATTAACCAATTTGATCCATGCTTTGCACAACGTGAAATATCTACCAGAATTAGATGATGTTCCAATATGGACTCAATCGGTCCACTACATCGGGTACCTCCTACACAAAATTTCGGAAAAGTTCAGTTTAGGACCTGTTCACGAATCGCTTTGATGTTTGTTGTAGGAACTTGTATTCACTGCCCCCCATATAACGATATAAGTTTCATCAGGGGCAAGTCCATACTTCCTGAGAAAATAGCCTGAAAGTAACATAAAAACCCTGTGACACCGTGTGTAGTGGTTGGAGCGCCAGATAACTCTCGAACGGATCCGCCGATTCGGTTTACAATTTGGTCTTCGTAATATTTTGTGCAAACTTAGTTTAAGTTCGAAGATAAGCCATCTCGGTCCACTTCTACAGGTACCTCCCCCACAAAAGTTCACAAGTGTTCGGAAAAATTGTGCGCACGATAACTCTTGATGGGAGCGACCGATATTTGTCCACTCCTTTGGGTACCTCCCACACACAAGTTTGGATAAATTCACTTTAAGACCCGCTCTCGAATCATACTTCTTGAGAAAACAGCCCGAAAGGTTTAAAAAACCCCTATGGCACCATATGTTGTGGCTGGAGAGCTCGAACCGAATACTGCGTTCGCCAACACTTTGGATATTGTAATATTTCTTCGAATATTAGATGAAATTCGAAAGTGGTGCTTATAGGCCCACTCCTTCCGGTACCTACCGCACAAAAGTTCGAAAATATTCGCTACAATGGTAGACGCGATTCCTCATTAACGTAGCAACCGATTTGGTTCAAACTTTGGATCTCTAAATATTTTCGAAACTTAGTTTATGATCAAATGTGGGCCCTATTTGACCAATCCTTGTGGTACCACCCACACAAATGTTCAACATTTGTCTGTTCGAGGATCCTTTGGACATTTTTACCGAAGGTTTTCCTAGTGGCCCTGTCTACAGCGATATTATGTTTATCGTAGGCTAGTGTGATAGAAAAGCACTATCTATCGATATCCCCGCAAATTTTTGAGTTCATACGCCTAAAATATTGAAAACCCCCTAAATACATAAGTTTTTTGGGGAAAAAAGTATTTCAATCCACAAAGGCTGAGGGTATATCTCTGTCGGCAAAACCGACTGATACTTTTTTACTTGGTTATATAACACTGTGTGCCATTTTTTGAGTCATAGTTTATTAACCATATTCTGACACCGCAACGTGATAGAAGACCAAAAATAAGAAGAAATGGGTCTTAAAGGTCAAAATAGCAAATCAAATGCGATTTTTATCCTCTTTTCTCGGTTCCTGCTCCATAGATACTAAACCGTTCAAAATACAAGAAAACAATGGACTAGAAAAATATCAGCAAACAACTTTCTGCAACATACGAAAAGTCTATGACCAGTTCTTAAATGTGAAAATAGCCAAAAACTTTTGAAAATATAAGATTTTTATACTTTTTTCTTGGATTCCGGTCCACAGATGCCGAACCGCCCAAAAATTAAGGATACAGTCAACTACAAAAATTTACTTAAGATTTCAATAAACAACTTTTTAGAACATAACAAGTAAGAACGGCGTTAAGTTCGGCCAGGCTTTTTATACCCTCCACCACGAGCTGTATTGAAGTAAAATGGAAAAAATAGTTTCAATTCGTATATGAAGAGGACTTAATACAAAATTTCAGCAATTTCGGGAAAACAATGTGAGGCACCGTTCTATCGGGGGTATTTCAAAACGTCGATCTATACCGACAAATATCTGACGGAACGTTTTTAGACTCAAAGAAAATTCAATACCAAATTTCAGCCATTTGGTTGGAATATTGAAGCCACAATCTTCAAAATACCGAAAATCGGGAGGTACCTTTCCATGGGGGCTATATGAAAGCATGGACCTATACCGGCAAATTTAGAGGGAAAGTTTGAGTATCCCCAACCAAGTCTAAATACCATATTTCAGCCATTTCGGATGAAAATTGAGTCTACAATCTTCAAAATACCGAAAATCGGGAGGTACCGTTCTATGGGGACTATATGAAGGCGTGGACCTACACCGACAAATTTATAGGGGAAAATTGTATACCCCCAAAAAAGGCTATATACCAAACTTCAGCCATTTTGGTGGAATATTGATGCTACAACGTTCAAAATACCGAAAATCGGGAGGTACCGTTCTATGGGGGCTATATGAAGGCATTGACCAATACCGACAAAATTCAAGGAGAAGGTTTTTACCCCCAACTTAGACAAAGTACCAAATTTCAGCCACATCGGTGTGATAATGAAACCAAAACCTTCAAAATACCGAAAATCGGGAGGTACCGTTCTATGGGGGCAATATGAAGGCATGGACCGATACCTACAAAATTCAGGGGAAAGGTTTTATACCTCCAACGTAGACTACGTACCAAATTTCCGCAATTTCGGTGTGATAATGAAGCTAGTACCTTCAAAATACCTAAAATCGGATGGTACCGTTCTATGGAGGCTATATCAAAACGTGGACCGATATAGCCCATTTTCAATACCATCCATCCTGCAAGTAATAACAACTTCTGTACCAAATATTGACTCTCTATCTTTAAAATTGCGATCTGTATCTTGATTTCAACAGACAGACGGACGGACGGACGGACAGACGGACATGGTCAAATCGACATAGAATTTTATGCTGATCAATAATATATATACTTTATAGGGTCTCCGACGAATATTTCGATGTGTTACAAACGGAATGACAAATTTAATTATAAAAAGATTCTAGGAACGATCCTTCAAGCTGAAATTCACAAACAAATTAAATTATTTTTAACGTTTCCCTCAGCTCAGATCTGAAATGACATATTGTTCACAACTCAAGGAAATTTGAAAGGTTGGCTGACTTCTGTATCGTTAGTTGCTTTGTGTTTTGTAAACTTAGTTAAAATATTTCAGTTGCACACTCATACATTGTACACAACAATGCACATGCATTACAAAACAAAGTGATACTTGTTTGCTTTTTACCTGCGTTAATATCTGTTTTTGATGATGAGAAACACGTAGCTTCGTTGTTGCTAAGTACATCGACGATAAGAAACAGAATACATTGTATATTATTTGTCATTTACAAAGCAATATACAATGCGGAAGTCAGCCGTTTGTTATTTACGGATCTGAACAGGAAAGAATGATCTAAAATAATCGAATTTTAAGCTTGAATAATCGTCCCTGGATTTTTTTTATGTTCTAGAAAGTTGTTTACTGAAATCTTAGGTACATGTTTGTAGTTGACTATATCCTTAATTTTTGTGCGGTTCGGCATCTGTGGATCGGAATCAGAGAAAAAAGTATAAAAATCGAATATTTGGCTATTTTCACATTTAAGAACCGGTCATAGACATTTCGTATGTTCCAGAAAGTTGTTTGCTGATATCTCTGCTACATTATTGTGTTCTAATGTTTTCTTGAATTTTGAACGGTTTAGTATTAATGGAGCAGGGACCGAGAAAAGAGGATAAAAATCGCAATTGATTTGCTTTTTTGACCATTAAGACCCGTTTCTACAGAGTTCGTATGTTCTAGAAAGTTGTTTACTAAACTCTAAGGTACATTTTTCTAGTTGGTTGTTTGCTTCAATTTTGATCGGTTTGACATTTGTAGACTAAAATCCGAGAAAAAATTAAAAGGGAAATTTGACCTTGACGATTTTGACTTTGAAGGCGAGGTTGAATGGATTTTATGTGTTCACAGTTATTATTCTTTAACACGAGAGCTACAACTTTTCTTCTACGAGTAAACCCAAATTCTTGGTGGTTTAGAAGATATGTGCATGTCAAAATGATCCCTTTTGACATCAAGACCTCAGGTCTTTTGGGGCCCATAACCGCGAAAGTTGAATGTCTTCTTATTTTTGATCTTCTATCCCGCTGCGGTGTCAGAATATGTTCAATAATTTTCGTGTCGCACAGTGTAATTGATAGATTTTATTTAATATTGTTACGAAATTGTGTTTCAATCCCTTGTTCGGCACATCAAAGTGTGCCTATTTTTTATTGTTTTGTCCACATTGAAAATAAATACTCATTATTATAATTTTCTTCAAACTATTTGGACGCTTTTTATTTTTGCAATCAATAAGAACCCGGTTTATTGAAAGGAAATAATAAACCAACGTTTTTAAAGGGTAAAAACGTAACAATTGGTGTCAGAAGTGAAATTGCATGCAAAAAGTCATGAAGTTTGATGATCTGAAAGTGGACCAACTCAAGAAAGAATTGGGTAAACTGGAGTTGTCGACCACAGGCAATAAAGCAGAATTACAAAAGAGGTTGATAGATGAATTCCCGCGTCGCGGAATCGAGATCGGTACGTATGAATTTGAAGATAAAGAAGAAGTTGAAGTAAATACTCGTGCAACTGCGAGCACCATGGATTTAAGCACAATGTTTGCCGCTATGATGGAAAAATTCCAAGAAGCACAAGCCAACAACGAGAGGCTGTTAGCTGAAGTTAAGGCTGAAGTTCAAGAAAGTTCTGAAATCAACAACGAGAAATTGTTAGCTAAAGTTGAAGAAAGTTCTAGAACCACAAACGAGAAACTTCAAGAAATTTCGGAAGTTATGAACGGCAGAGTGGATAACCTTGAAATACAAGTCAGCAAATTTGACGAAAAGCTTTCCAAGATGGAGTGTGACGTTGATGGCAAATTGCACGATATGGAAACAAAGATTAAAAACTTTCAATACCAAGAAGGACCAGCGCGAATTATTCCAGAAACCTCTAGCATAATAAAGGCCCCTTGTTTTGATGGCACCACTCCGTTCAATGTGTTTAAATTCCAGTTTGATACAGTTGCTGTAAGGAACAAGTGGAGCAACGAGGACAAAGCTTTAGAGTTGATCTTGGCCTTGAAAGGAAACGCAGCAGTAGTTCTTGAAAGCGTACCAATACGCAACAGAAATAGTTATGATGATATAATGGATGCGCTAAAACGCAAGTATGGTGCCGAACATAAGAAGGAAATATACCGAATGGAATTGCGCGGTAGAGTGCAAAAAAGGCAATGAGAGCCTACAGGACTTTGCGATGAGTGTTGAACGTTTGGTACAGTTGACTTATCCTGGAGAAAATCATCCTCTTTTGGATCAATTCAAGATCGAGGCATTTGTGAATGGCATTCGTGATCCTGAAGTCAAACATGCGGTGTGTGCTACACGAAAGGCATCATTTGAAGAAACCGTCTCATTCGCACTTGCACAGGAGACGGCAAAAATAATTTCTAAACCACAGATATGCAAGCTGCGAAACGTCGAAGTTATAACTGAAAATGAGAGAAGTATGGTGAATGACATAAAAGAGGCTGTTATTCAGGCAATAAATGAACAGCAGAGCAAAACTAAAGTAACGTGTTATAACTGCGGTAAATCCGGCCATATTCAACGAAACTGCAAAGCGCCGAGAAAACAAACCAGATCTGTTTCGCCAACAGGAAACAACCGACAGGTAAATAACCAATTCTCACAAGAGTTACCTTTAAACTAAGAAGAGCTAGCACCACGGGGCAGGAGCTGGCTCCCACATCTGAAGGCCCCACAATCTCCATATCAGTAATACAGCAGAAAAACAACAATCTTACTGCTTGTGGGTACATTGATGGACGAAAGCACATTTTTACTATAGATACGGGAGCATCGCAGTCTATCATCAGACCTGATTTAGTAACTAAAACAATTGAACCATTGTGCAGGGTAAGTTTACGCACGGCTACAGGAGAGTCTGCCACTGTCTATGGTAAGATAAATGTGAAATTAACCATTGCCAACATTAGCGGCAATCATGTATTTATTGTTGCCGACATTTTGGATGAAGTTATCATTGGGGCAGATTTCATGATTGGCCACGGCATCAATCTTTATATGGGACAAAAAGTAATGATTTGGCAAAATGTTGAAATACCCCTTGACGTCGGATATGAAAGTAAGGCTCAAGTAAAAAGGTTAGTTACCACCGAGTATCGGAGATTACCACCACATTCTGAAACTGTAGTATGGGCCCGTGTGGAGGGAGATTGTGAGGACAACAGTTTGTGGGTGGTAGAACCATTAGAAATAACAAGTGATCTTATAACAGCAAAAGCTCTCGTTAAACCCTGTAATGACAAAATGGTTCCTGTAAGAGTGCTCAACTTATCCAGTTACAAAAAAGTCGTCAGGCCGAATTCCAAAATAGGTGAATGTGCTTCAGTAGGCGCGGTAATCAATTGTGAGGAAAAGCCGGAATTTGCAAATAAATCCAATAAACAACAGGAGTTACCAGCGGAATATGTATCGAAATGGGTAGAAGAGCTAGCGCCGCCAGATAAAAATAAGGCCAAACAACTTCTAAGAAAACATGCTTCCGCTTTCGCCGTAAACGATCAAAGCCAGGGTAGAACGGCAATTGTGAAACACAAAATAGATACTGGCGAAGCAAGACCAATAAAACAGGCGCCCAGAAGTATTCCTCTAGCAAAGCGAAGCGAAGTGAAGGAGCTGGTAAATAAAATGGAGAAAAACGGAGTAATTGAACCATCCTCAAGTCCTTGGAGTTCGCCTGTGGTTTTGGTTAAAAAGAAAGACGGCAGCACTAGATTCTGCGTCGATTATAGAAAGCTGAATGAGGTCACAAAGAAGGACAGCTACCCGTTACCTAGAATTGATGATACTCTGGATACGCTGGCAAGAACAAACTGGTTCTCTACATTGGATTTGCAAAGTGGATATTGGCAAGTTGAAATTTCGGACAAGGACAAAGAGAAAACTGCATTTTGTGCTGGTGATGGATTATGGCAGTTTAATGTTATGCCATTTGGACTTTCTAATGCTCCAGCCACGTTCGAGCGTTTGATGGAACATGTGCTAAAAGGCCTTCACGGGAAGACGTGCTTGGTGTACCTCGATGACATAATTGTCATGGGACAGACTTTTGATGAACACCTGAAAAATTTGGAAGAAGTCTTTAAACGCATTTCAGCAGCTGGCCTCAAACTTAATGTAAAGAAGTGCGCATTGTTCCAGAGAGAAGTTAAGTACTTGGGGCATCGCGTGTCATCGGACGGCATATCAACAGATGAAGACAAAATAACTGCTGTAAAGAACTGGCCACGACCGAAAAATCTTCGTGAATTGCGCAGTTTTCTTGGCCTTTGTACTTATTACAGACGTTTTGTTCCGAATTTTGCCAGTGTGGCAGCCAGCCTACACGAGTTGACCAAGAAGTCGCGACAGTTCCAGTGGACTGAATCTCAAGAACTAGCATTCCAGAAGCTAAAAGAACTTCTATGTACGGCACCAATCTTGGCCTACCCCATACCTGGAGAGAAGTTTGTGGTGGACAGTGACGCGAGCGGATACGGAATAGGCGGTGTGCTTTCCCAAGTGGTCGATGATACAGAAAAAGTTATTGGGTACTTCAGCCGAGTGCTCTCAAGGGCTGAAAGAAACTACTGTGTAACGCGTCGTGAACTCCTAGCGGTAGTCGAGAGTGTGAAGCACTACCACAAGTACCTTTATGGACAGCGATTCCAACTGAGAACCGATCATTCTGCCCTGAGGTGGTTGCTGCAGTTCAAGGAACCTGAAGGGCAATTGGCTCGCTGGATTGAACGGCTTCAGGCTTATGATTTTAGCATAGATCACAGGAAAGGCGGTAAACATGGCAATGCAGATGCGCTCTCAAGACGCCCATGCAACACAGAATGTAAGCATTGCACAAAAGCCGAGGTAAGGGAAAGCATTATCGATGTTCGCCTAACCCATATAGGTTCCAGTGAAGATTGGTCTGCGGCGCAAAGAAGCGACTCAACGTTGGCAAAAATAATATCGAATAAAGAAGAAGGCAGAAAACCTACCCGAAATGAAATAGCTGCCGAAAGTCCGCTAATGAAGTCATATTGGGCTCTATGGAATAGCCTACAGTTGTTGAATGGCTGTTTATACCGTACATGGGAGAGTGCAGATGGTAAAACGGTTAAAAATCTTATTGTGGTACCGACCTCTAAAGTAAATGAAATACTGAAAGAATTCCATGACGGTCCTAGTGGAGGTCATCTGGGTGTGACAAAAACCCTAGAAAAGTTAAAACAACGGTTTTATTGGGTTGGTTGTCAACAAGCAGTAGCCGACTGGATAGCAAATTGCCCGCAATGCATAGCAGCCAAGGGACCAGTAAGGAAAAGTCGAGGACAACTTCAGCAGTACAACTCAGGTGCACCATTTGAGCGAGTTGCAATGGATGTGGCAGGTCCTTTTCCTGTAAGTGATGCCGGAAACCGTTACGTTCTCGTGGTTATGGATTATTTCAGCAAGTGGCCGGAGGTATATGCTATTCCTAACCAAGAAGCTAAAACAGTTATAGATGCATTTGTGAACAACTGGGTGTGCCGTTATGGTGTTCCATTGGAGTTACACTCTGACCAGGGAAGAAATTTTGAATCTGCAGTATTCAAGGAAATGTGTGAGATATATGGCATAAGAAAAACTAGAACAACCCCACTACATCCGCAATCTGATGGCATGGTCGAAAGGTTTAATCGAACTCTGGAGGAATATTTGAGAAAAGTGGTCAGTGCACATCAGAAGGACTGGGATAAACACGTACAAAAATTTCTGCTAGCATACAGAACAGCTGTTCACGACTCCACCTCTAGAACACCTGCAAAGATCGTCTTTGGAACTGAGCTGAAATTGCCTGGTGATTTGGAATATGGTGTTAAGCCTTCAGCAGGTAATGAAGAAAATCAGAACCTTTGCCAAGAGCAAGATGACCTTAACGAAATACATGAATTCGTGCGGAGACGAATTAAAATGACAAGCAACAAAATGAAAGCCAGATATGATCGTGCAGCGAATTCTGAAGGGTTCAATGAAGGTCAATTAGTACTGCTATATAACCCGCAACGAAAGAAAGGTTTGTCTCCCAAGCTTCAAACTCACTGGGAAGGACCATACTTGATAATTAAGAAATTAAACGACGTGGTCTATAGAATACAGAAATATAAGAGCCCGAGGTCTAAAATGAAAGTTGTACATCTAGAAAGATTAGCTGCCTATGGAAAAGGTGAATCTGTGCCTATTCGGGACGAACAGGCTTAAGTGAGGGACCGTGTTACGAAATTGTGTTTCAATCCCTTGTTCGGCACATCAAAGTGTGCCTATTTTTTATTGTTTTGTCCACATTGAAAATAAATACTCATTATTATAATTTTCTTCAAACTATTTGGACGCTTTTTATTTTTGCAATCAATAAGAACGTAACAATATGTTTTATTGTCTTAATTCTAATCCAAGTGGTTTAGTTTGTAGAGGAGATATTTTAACCTACTGCTAACAACAATTCCACAGTAAAATGTCTAGTTTTTTCAAAAACTCCACTGAATACCTTTAAAGGATGTTATATTTGGCTACCACAATTCCACCAAATCTCTTTTTAGGAAATATCGCTCGACCACTCATATATCTAAGGATCCATTTCCAGTGGTAATGATACCAAAAGTATGACTGCTCAACATGTGACAAATATAAAAAATAAAGTTCATCGCCAAAAAATGATCAACCGCATACCACCCTAGAAGAGTTGTGGTTTTGATAATTGTATAAAAAATTATCCGATAATTGTCTACAACTGTTTTTCAGGGCTTCTTAAAAAAACAACCTAAAAAGAAAAACGCTAGGGACTCCTTTGACAATGCATCTCAAACACGTGTTAAAAAGAAAATATTTAACACCTTTCCATCTCACTTCTGTTTCCCTACAGCTAAACTGTTAGGTACTTCAAGTAAAACGTCAGCCATTTGAAGCATCATCAACATCCTCTTTACACACATCTTGAAGGAAAACGCACCATGGGAAATAATCGCGTGTATGTTTCGAAGCGCAGATTATTGTCGGTGGTTGATTGAATGATGGTATTGTAAGTGTTAAAAAACAAATGGGAAAAACAAAAAACAATTACAGCAACACATTTATGAAATTCAAAATCATATCCTTTGTCATTTATTTCCTGTGTAATTAAATGTGATGTTAGGCAAAGGATTTGTGAGAGTATGTGAGTTGTATGTTAGCCAGGGTTGCCTTTGTATAGTTTTAATATGATGGAAAAAATAAAGCAGAATTGTTAGAAGACCTTCGCAGTTTTTCTATTCATTAGAAAGATATGTATATGAAGAGTGCCCGCAGTTCTTCTCTAGATCTTCTATATATTAAAGATCTATATTGTAAGGTCTTCTATTAATGGAGGATCTTTTTAAGATTTTTTTTAGGCCAAAGACCTTCTAGCAGTCATCTATAGATGGAAGACCATCTAAAAGTCTTCCATAGATCGAAGACCTTCTGATGGACGGATAACTTCTAAAAGGGTTTTTTGGTTCGAAAACCGTATAATGGTTTTTTTATAGATCGAAGACTTTCTTAAGTTCTTCCATAGATAGCACTTTGCAAAAGTCTTCAATATATCGGATACACAGATGACTTCTATAAATCTTTCTAAAGACCTTTTATAGATGGAAGAGCTTATGAAGGTTCTGTAAATATCTCTTATAGATCGCCGCTCTTCTAAAATTTGCTATAAATCGAATACCCTGTAATGACCTTATACAAATCGAGACATTTTAAAGGTATTCTTTAGTTCGAAGACCTTATAAAGGCATTTGATAGATCGAATACCTTCGTAAGGTCTTCTACAGATCAAAGACCTTTTAAAATTCGTATATAGATCAAAAACACTGAAAAGGTCTTCTATAAAACTAAGACCACATAAAGGTGTTTTATAGATCGCACAACTTATACACGTCTTCTTATACAAGAAGACGTTATAAAAGTAATCTATAGATCGAAATTCTTCTAAATAAATCCTTCTAGATAAAAACCTCATAAAGATATTTTATAGATTGAAGGCCTGATTAAGATCTTCTACAGATCGAAGACCTTAAAAAGGACTTCTATCGATAGAAGACCATATAAACGTCTTCTATAGAGCGATGGCCTTATAAAGGTATTTTATAGATCGAAGATTTATAGATCTTCTATAAATCGAGGACCTTCTAAAACTTTTCTATAGATTAAATACCTTATAAAGGCCTTTTATGAATCTAAAGGCCTAGGTACATAAGCTGCCTTGCCTCCTTGCCTTGCTTGCTTCTGATAAAATAATAAACAAGAAAATGTCAACCCAGTTCGAAATTTGCTCGGCCTTCTTTATTCTTTTATTTTTGTTATGTCAGAAATGAAGCAGGAAAGCAAGCCAAGCAGGCGAGGCAGCTTATGTACCCAGGCCTTAAGATCTTCTAAAAGTTTTCTATAGATCGAAGACCTTCTAAAAGTCTTCTATAGAATAAGGACCTTACAAATGTCTTCTATCAATCGAAGACTTGAAATAGGACTTCTATAGATCGAAGAACTTATAATGATCTTCTAAAGATTGAAGACCTTATAGAACTCTTCCATCGGTTGAAGACCTTAGAAAAGCCTTATAGAATCGAAAAACTTATAAACGTTTTCTGTACATCTATGTATCGAAAATCTCCTAAAGGTCTACTATAGACATTCTAAAAATCTTCTGCAGATAGAGGACCTTCTAAACATCGATAGATCGCAGAACTTATAAAAGTAGTCTGTACTTCAAAGAACTTATGAAGGTAGATCAAAGAACTTATGAAAGTCTTCTACTGGTCGAAGACCTTCTAAAGGTCTTCTATAGATCGGTGACATTCTCAAACTTTTCTATAGATCGAAGACCTTCTAAAGGTCGTCTATAGATAGTGGAACTTCTAAAAGATTGATAGATTGCAGAACTTTCAAAGCAATTCTGTACTACGAAGAACTTTCAAAGGTTTTCTGTAGTTCGAAAAACTTATAAAGGTCTTCTATAGATCGAGGACTTTCTAAATGTCTTCTATAGATCGATGACCTCAAAGTCATCTGTAGATCCAAGGCCTTCAAAAGGTCTTCTATAGAACAAAGAGTTCATAAAAGTCTTCTATAAATCGAATAACTTTTAAAGGTCTTCTATAGATTGAGGACCTGCTCAAAGTCTTCTACAGATCGAAGATCTTCTAAAGGTCTTTTATAGAGCGAAGACCTCATAAGTTCTTCTATAAAGATCTTCTAAAAGTCTTCTATAGAGCAAAGACCTCACAAGATCTTCTATTACTCGAAGAACTTATAAAGCTCTTCTATAGGTCGAAGACCTTCAGAAAGTCTTCTAAAGATCGAGGACTTTCTAAAGGTCTTCTATAAATCGAGAACTTTCTAAAGGTATTTTATAGATCGATGACGTCAAAGTCATCTGTAGATCCAAGGCCTTCTAAAGGTCTTCTATAGAACAAAGGGTTCATAAAAGTCTTCTATAAATCGAATAACTTTTAAAGGTCTTCTATAGATAGAGGACCTTCCCTAAGTCTACTACAGATCGAAGATCTTCTAAAGGTCTTCTATAGAGCAAAGACCTCATAAGTTTTTTCTATAAATCGAAGAACTTATAAAAGTCTTCTATAGATCGAAGACATTCTAAATGTCTACTATAGATCGAAGACCTTCAGAAAGTCTTCTATAGATCTCAGACCTCAAAAAGACCTTCTTCATAGACCTTCTAAAGGTATTCTATAGGTCGAATACCTTCTATAAGTCTTCTATACATCAAAGAACAATTCTGTACTTCGAAGAACTTTCAAAGGTTTTCTGTAGTTCGAAGAACTTATAAAGGTCTTCTATAGATCGAGGACTTTCTAAAGGTCTTCTATAGATCGATGACCTCAAAGTCATCTGTAGATCCAAGGCCTTCAAAAGGTATTCTATAGAACAAAGAGTTCATAAAAGTCTTCTATAAATCGAATAACTTTTAAAGGTCTTCTATAGATTGAGGACCTGCTCAAAGTCTTCTACAGATCGAAGATCTTCTAAAGGTCTTTTATAGAGCGAAGACCTCATAAGTTCTTCTATAAAGATCTTCTAAAAGTCTTCTATAGAGCAAAGACCTCACAAGATCTTCTATTAATCGAAGAACTTATAAAGCTCTTCTATAGGTCGAAGACCTTCAGAAAGTCTTCTAAAGATCGAGGACTTTCTAAAGGTCTTCTATAAATCGAGAACTTTCTAAAGGTCTTTTATAGATCGATGACGTCAAAGTCATCTGTATATCCAAGGCCTTCTAAAGGTCTTCTATAGAACAAAGGGTTCATAAAAGTCTTCTATAAATCGAATAACTTTTAAAGGTCTTCTATAGATAGAGAACCTTCCCAAAGTGTACTACAGATCGAAGATCTTCTAAAGGTCTTCTATAGAGCAAAGACCTCATTAGTTTTTTCTATAAATCTAAGAACTTATAAAAGTCTTCTATAGATCGAAGACATTTTAAATGTCTACTATAGATCGAAGACCTTCTAAAATCCTTCTATGCATCAAAGACCTTCTATAGTTTTGCTGTAGAACAAAGACCTTCCAACGGTCTTCTATACATCGAAGACTTATACAAATCTTCGATAGGACGAAGACTTTCTGAAGGTCTTCGATAGAGAAAAGACCTTTTGAGGGTCTTACATGGCTCGAAGATCTTGTAAATTTTTTCTATAGGTAGAATCACTTCTGTATACAAACTGCAGATCTTCTGTGAGTAAAGAAAATTATGCTACGGCAACTCTTTTCTTTGACATGAGAAATATCCTCGTTTTCATCCTTCTGCACCACTGATAAATGTGCAAATGTTGTTTATTACTTCACTTCGTTGGTGCTGGTAATGCATAATAATTTGAAGAGAGGGTAGTTTTTCTTCCGCCGTGTTTCTTTTTGTGTATTTTATCATTCATACATATTTTTTATTGAAAAACAAAAATTATATTTCGTTTTGTATTCAATAAACCGAATGCAGACGCGCTAAAACTATTTTCCATTAGATATTGTTGTTGTTGTGCAACTCACCCAATGGCGTTTTGTGTTGCACCCTTAATTTGCCGCAACGAGTTGCCGAGTTTCCCCCTATGCTCAAACATAGGGTGCTGTTGCTGCTGCTGCATGACAACCGTATTAGGAGGCGGTAAACGCCCACTTTTGTTTCGTCGACAGTTTTTTTTCGTTTTTTTTTAATTCATATCCTTTTTTCAATTCATTCATAATTTTTTGTTATTCGATTATTGCATGCGTTTTGTTTCATTTTACAATGGCGGCGGTTGTAGTTTATATATGCTTTTTTTTAAACGTGTTTTTTTACTTATTCGTTTTTTTTTTGTTCATTCGTATTGTAACTGGGAGAAGCATTCGTGAACACCTTTTTGATTTCGCCACGTTAATTTCATTTGTATGTGAATAAAGGTGCTGTTCCACTCATCTACCATTGTTACCACAGAAGTTTACTTGAACTAAATAAAGGTTACGCTTAGTTATTGGATTAAATGTTCGCTACATTATTCTTTGTTTCTCATCTCTTTGAAGTACATACACCAGTTTTGTGTTGTTTTATTTTTTATTTATTCAATTTAGTTTTGAGATACTTTTGCGTTTTTGTTTTTGTAAGGCAGGACGTAGGTTTGACTGGAACAAAATAATGATGGCGTTTGATGTCGTTTATAATTGTAGTTACATTTGAGGCCATAATTCACTAAATAGAACACCCACTTAAGGCGTCAGTGACACTTTGTTTATAGCACACTAGTCATTTAATTAGAATTTAAAGAGCGATTATTAATTTTTAATTCCTTTTAGAAGTCCGAATAGCAAAATTAGCGATTTTCCCAATTTTTTTGTATTTGAATGCCTTAATAAATAAAATCGCACTTTATAAAAGTAAAACATAAGATCTGTTCATATAAAAGATTACAAGTTTTGTTCTCAATAATATAATATGTTTTAAAGCTAATTATTTGACAGTGTCAAATTGACACACTCTTACACATATTAATTGTATGATAATGATGCTTTTTGTATCTTTCATACATTTTGATTATATTTTTTGAGAAAAAAAATTATAATGGCGAAGGCTACCTACACAGCAAAAAAAGAAAAATCATTATCGAGTAATGAGTTTATTTTGGCAGTAGTAACTACTTGCAAAAAGACTGTCAAACTCATTATTTTTATATGGGGATGTAATAGTAAAGAAATATACAAAATGTCCATATATAACCACTTTTGGATTAGTACTTAAAGTGGTACGTCCTAAATAAGTGCATATTTTCCAGCCTAAAAAACAAATATAAAAAGTAGTTGTACATATACCCATCACACTGACGCCTCTAGAATAAACACTTGTTTGTTTATTTCAGGTAAGCAGTGAAATAACAAGAATAAGAAAGAATTTAGAACGAAGTTGTAAGTTTTAATTTTGGGAATTCGCAGAGTGTTGTGGTCTGGAAACTTCAGCCATGAAAACAATCACTGTTTTGTCTAAAGGAAAAATTATCATTAAAACTACCATTGCACAGTGTCCAATTTTACGAAAAACCTGTCCAAAATTTTAAAAATGAATGGATTTTGACCTAACCTCGGGCCGCTGGTTTCATTTTTCATATTTTTTAATCCTCAGACGGACATCAAAGGGGTCTTTTTTAGTCCCTTTTCCTATAAAAAGTGATAGTATCAGATCAAAATATTATACAAATTTGTTTGCCATCAATTTTTAATATAGGTCTTAGAATACATCTATCTCTACCAAATATCCAGAAATATGCAAAATTAAAAATATATTTTAGGGTTATGGTCGTACTTCATGCGAGTTTTGGCAAAATTGTAATACAAAACATAATTTTGGAAGAATGGCGTGAAGGACAAAAATGTTATACGCAAAATTTCACTGTAAGTCACCAAAGGAATGAAATCTCTATTTGCTTCACATACCAAGGAAAAATCGGTATCAATTTTGCAAAAAAAGAAACTAAAAAAGCTTCTACCATTTCCACAGTTTTCGAAATATTTGAGTTAAGATTACATGGAATCCTTGCATTTTAGGTATATGGTGTCTTAGGCAACTATATTGACAAGAATGCGAGGATTTGAGTTAAGATTACATGGAATCTTTGCATTTTAGGTATATGGTGTCTTTGCCAACTTTACTGACAAGAATGCGAGAAATACTTTTCATGAAAAAAATAACCCCCATGTGAGTCATAAAACGGGTCTTGGTCCATTTTTATTCAAATTTTTAAAATCTTCTATAACATATGATCGTATCAGATTGGGTGCCACCGTGGTGCAATGGTATGCACACCCGCCTTGCACACATAAGGTCGTGTGTTCGATTCCCCGGCCAGGCAACATCAAAACACTTTTCAACGGTGGCAAAATACCCCTCAGTAATGTTGGCGACATTTCCTGAGTATTTCAGCCATGTAAAACTTCTCTACAAAAGTGGTGTCTTAGACACGCCGTTCGGACTCGGCGATAAACTGTAGGTCCCATATCATTGAGCTAATATGGATCGGGGTGCACTCATTGATATGAGAGAAGTCTCCCTTGTCTCTTATGGGATGTTTGTGGAACAATTATATATATATCAGATCAGAGTATTCTAGAAATTTGTTCGCCATAAAATTTTAATATAGGTCCTAGAATACATCAAAACTGTAAATTTTACCAAAACGCCAGGAAGTTACCCTATACTATATTCTGACATTCTGAATCAACGGAAATATGTACGAGTATATATCTGCAAGACAAAATATCACATAAAAACGAAAAGTGCAAATATGTGCAGGATGTTTCGATGGAAATTGGTAAAACACTCTTCCCTTTTTATGAAATGATAAAGTACACAGCCCAACTCGATCTTACTCACAACTATTTTCGTCATTTATTGTGACAATTGACCTTGAAAAAAAAAACAACAAGTACGGCATCAATTACACTGCTCAACAAAATTGAAGAAGTTGAATGTTTCAGACGAAGTTGTTCTTGTTTCTAAATGAAATCGGCGAGCTATTTTCAATATATTATTATATTATATATTTGAATACAGGACTAGATAGTAGACACCCTGAGCATATCCGGAATGCCATATGAAGCTCCTATGACTTCCCCCGATGACGTAATTACAGCTTAAAGTACTCAAAATATGCAATTTTTACAAGATGCATCGTATGTTATCTATATTTTTTGATATATGTATATTCGCCACAATTATTTCAAAAAAAACGTTTTGCATCGATCGTATAACATCTTCTTAATATATTAGTGTCGAAAAACCCGCAAAAAATATTTGTTTGTATCCGAAAATAACGAAATTCTGGGTGAAACTCGTAAAAACCGATTTTGAGCTATATCTCATGAGCAAGAGCTGATGGAGAAAAACCGTGACCAGATTTGAAAATAGCTCGCCGATTTCATTTAAAAACAACAACAACTTCGGTTGAAACAAAAGTCATGTTGACCAGTGTTATTAAAGAACGCACACTTCATTGTCGACACTGAACACTTTAAATTCGTTACTTTCATTACAACTACAAAAAATATATTTAAAACCGTTGTTTATTTCGGATGTTATCATAGTTTTGTGAACATCTTAACTATTGAGAAAAAATAAAATTTCCAAATAGGGTCACTGCACCCTGCTTTTGTGCCCGTTTACTAAACGAGAAACGTATATATTTTTTTTCATAACTACATGCAGTGGGATACTATAAACAATATTTGACCCAATTTAGTGTAAATTGATACAATTTCTTTTTCGATTTTTGGCCAGGTTTTTCGGAAAATTGAACACTGTGCATTGGGGAGCTAGCATGGCAGCCGTTAAAACCAATAGTATCATGTTGTATCTGTAAGTGCGGCACGAAGTTCGTAATAGGCGATAAAAGTGAGGTTCCATATAATGAAACTAAAATGAATATGACTCTACCAGGGCTTCGGAGTCGAGCCATTTTTCCAGTGGGCTTGGATGCTATTTTCGCGATTTAATATTTAAAATCAATTTTTAAAGATGTTCGACCCCTTCGATTTTCTTTAAATTTTTTTGTATTAAACTACGTTCAATTACTACAATTTTAAGTCCTATGTGGTAATGGGATTCGGACGATTACTATTTTTTCTGAATTTTTTAAAATTTGTCAATACAATTTTTATACCCTACACCACTATGTGGAAAGGGTATTATAAGTTTGTTTTGGGAAAAATTCATGTAACACCGCGAAATATTCGTCGGAGACCCCCAATGTGGTATACCAATCTGCATATCTCGGCGAGATAAAGCGATTTTGAGATGTGTGTCCGTCCGTCCGTGTGTCCGTCTGTCCATTATAAATTGTAATCAAACTCCAGGCCGCAATTATGGACCGATCGTCACGAAATTTGGTATGGAGGTCGGTTTCACATCAGAATAGATCGCTATTTTAATTGGTGATGATCGTGAAATATTTAGCGGGTGAAACGGACAAAAAAACATAATTTTTATCCGATTTTGTAGCTCCTCTGATGGTCGCAATAATAGTCCGATTGCCTCGAAATTTTAAAAAAGGCAAGAGTATATGACAAACATGAAGCTTGCAATTTGAGATGGCGATCAGATAATATTTAGAGGGTTAAATGGACCACAACTTTTGTGTGAAAATTGTGAAAATTTTTAATAAACAGCTTATATCTTTGTTCCTGAAAGACACATTCCCCACTCGTGAGTTATATTTAGAAGGCGATCTCTTGACCTTTTAATTGATGTCAATTATGTTGATGTACGTGATCAGATAACAGAGTTACAGCCTAATATATCCAGTTTCTTGTTTGTAGTGTAATCATAAAGCCGCTGGAGGTCGCAATTATAGCTCAATAGTCACGAAATTTTGCACGAGGTAAGAGTATAGGTTGACGAAAATGCCTATAATTTTGCATGATGATCTGATATTATTTAGCGGTTGACATAGACCATTACTTTCGTATGAAAAATATACAAATTTTATTTTTGGTCCATATTTTCATTCCTGGAGGGCATATACCGCCAAAGTAGCCTACACATGGAAAAATAAATACTGATCTTTCCCCTGATGCAAATTGCAATAATGTGTCTGCTAGATAACGCACCTACTGCTTGATATACTCGTATAATGTGTTTTGTGTAGAGAACCACAATATCCTCCAATGCTACAAATTGTCTCTATCATGACAGAGAAATTTTCAGTTCCGTTGTCAAATTGGATTTTTATACAAATATTGCAACATCGGGTAGCCTCGCCACCTATTTTATACCTCAGGATTTAGGGTAAAGGGGATAAAAACAAAATACGACCAAAGATGTGTCTCATCGAAATATTGGTTTTAGACCCCAAGTATATATGGACGAAATTCGTTTCAGACAATTTGGAGTCTTTTTAGCGCTGTCCGTTCATCTGTCCCTCTTAATGTCTAACTGGCTGGTGAGAACGATAACTCTCGAACGGATCTACCGATTAGAACCAAATTTTATACAACGTAATATTTTGCTCAAAATTTGTTTAAGTTGGAATGTAGGCTATGTCAGGCCACAACTCCCCCAAAAAAGTTCAAAATTGTTTTCGAAAAATTGTGTGAACGATAACTGACGAAGTGAGCAATCGATTTGTTCCAAACTTTCCATATATTATTATTCCTGCCAGATATAGATCGGTCCTTAGGGTGCCTCCCACACAAAATTCGGAAAAGGGAAATTAAAGAGTCCTCTCGAATCGTTTTGAATTTTTTCAACAGATTGTACTTGCGCCGCCAATCCGTATGTTAACTCCCAAGGGGATTTTCTGATTGGTCGAAACTTTACACATCGTACTGTTTCATCCAGTCATGTGTCAGGTCGGAATATGGACTATATCGGTCCGTCCTCCCCTCCCGTACCTCCCACACAAAATTTGGGAAATGTGCAGTTTGAGAACCCGTATCGGATCTATTTGATTATTTTTTTTCTTTGTAGTCATACTTCCTGAGATAATAGTCTAGAAGTTCCAAAAACCCCTGCCCCGGCTCCAACTAAAATTACAAAATTCAGATTTTAGCTTACTAAAATTGATTTGGTATAGCCTCATATTACGATACCTACAGATTCCACGCATTTTGAAGCAAACTCGTGTTAAAAAATAAATATATTTTTAGAGACTGAAGGTATATCACCGTTAGCGCATCTGACTTATACTATCTTCTTTGCTGTATATATGAATAATTTTGATTTATAAATTTGTTTGCATGCAAAATTTTTGAATTTCTAATCATTGTTAGTTATTTTTACCGGTATAAAATATATTTTTGATATCACGATATGAACTACAATGAACTATTTTCGAAGCATATGTGAGGTACAAGTGCACAATTTTTGGACGATAGATCTTCAATAAACTCGCAATTTTCCCAATTATCAACAAGACAAACATACCAGTAAAGACAAGGGAGGCTACTATTATATCAATGGATTCATATTATGTTATTGATATGTGACCTAGTTTTATCGCCGAGTCCGAACGGCGTGTCCTAAGTTGTCACTTGTAGAGACGTCATGGCTGAAATA